>NC_036450.1:8230978-8846478 GCF_002775205.1 Xiphophorus maculatus
CAGTAGCGGGGACAGAGCATCTCCTTGGTATATGCCACATTTGATGGACACTTGTGCAAGTGTCCATCAAGGGTGGTTTTCCACAGCTTCATCGAGTTTGCAATGAAGGCTCTCAGAGTCCTGTTGATGTTATACATCTCTAAGCATTCAATGATCCAAGTATGCATTGAGTCATAGGCTTTCTTGTAATCAATCCAAGCCATGCACAGGTTGGTGTGTCGGGTTTTGCAGTCTCGGGCAACTGTGCGGTCTACGAGGAGTTGGTGTTTGGCTCCTCTGCTATTTATTTCTGTGCCGTGCTCATGTGTTTATCCATGTGTTTGCTTATCTTGGCCGCTATGATGCCTGACATGAGCTTCCATGTTGTGGAGAGGCAGGTAATTGGCCGAGGGTCATGATTTTCTCTCTCAGGTCAGGTCAGGTCGCTCAATGGGGCCGTGTATCCCCTGACTGGGTGGGGACTTGTAGTTAAGTCCCCACAGTTCTGACATCCAGGTTCCTCCTTTTTGCCGTAGCATTTGTGTTGTATTTCGTCAATCTCAAGTTGTGATAGCAGTTGCCGTTTGCGGATGTTGGAACACTGAGCTACTAGTTGTTTAGCGCTTAGTGTTGACTGGGGATGTCGAAGTAACCATTCCTTCACCAGTCTTTGCATGTAACCTCTCTGATTAGGGTTACTTGAGTAGTAGCATTCCAACAGATCCACATTTTCATCTCTCGCCCATTTCCGTCTTGTTCCAGTAGCCCATTTGTCATCAAGGTGCTCTGGTTCCCCAACACCTGACGCAGACCTTGTTTGGCCGGGCGACGTCTGAGCCGGCATGTTATGCATTTTTGTGTCTCTCATGGTATGAGGTAGGCAGTAGCCTCTTGCCTAAGGAGGACCCAGACTGGATTCGAACCCTGCCCTCTCGGGTGATATACCGATGCCTTATCTATTGAGCTATCCAGCCAGCTATATATATATATATATATATATATATATATATATATATATATTTTTTTTATTTTTTTTTTTTTTTTTTTTTAAATGATTATGCCAAAATATAAGTTGTTTTTACAAAACTGCATTTTGTCAATTAAACATAAACTGTTCCAAAACACAGGTTAGCCTCTTTTATCTAAAGTATTATTTCCAAATAAACATTGTAAATGTTTATTTATCAATATGTCAAATAATAGCGCATATTTGCAATTCATACTTATTCATGGCAGGAATTTTATAGGGATGGTATGTATTTTTCAGGCACATAGTGCCGTTTTATGGCAAAATCAAGTAAATCTGTCACCTTCTGTTTGCTAAAAAAAAAGTTGTATTTATGAAAAATAGCTCATAACATTATTTTGCCCTTGCCATTTAAAATAAATTTTAATGCACAATTTGACACCTTAAAATTGGCCCCTATTTCTTTAAGAAGCTTCTGCTCTTTGTGACTCTGCCTTCAGCATCACATTTCTTCTCCATTATGTTGTGTACAACAGTTCTTTGAAGTGTTGGAATGAGAAGTATTTTGCATAATAAGCTCAGCAAATGCACAGTTCCACCAAGCGTTTGTTAATTATTGGTAATGCTAGTCTGGTGGAACTGAGTGTGGAAGGTGCTGTGATGTGAATTTTATATTGTGATTGCAATTTGAAATATATGTAAACAAGAAAAATCATAACAAATTCAAGCTTGTGCACACATTTTCTGTTTTTAGAAGTCATAGCAAGTTTTTCTTGTATCATCATTCCCCATGGAATTAAGAAAAGTTCAAATGCATAATTAAAAGCTCAAAATTTATTATGTTGTTGAGGAGTATGTATAAACCTTTCACCAGCATTGCACATGTTAAATATTTATCATGAATTACAAATTAAACAAATTGGCAAATTCACAAAACAAAAGCTAAAATTTATCACCAGTGGCTTGCGTTTGGTTTGTTTATTCTGCTGATTTGCATGCAAGTCAACACACAACATTTTGTCTTGTATGTTCAAATACTCCAACATAACTCTATGGAGGGCTTCTGCAGATATCAGTTATAGAGCAGTGAAGTGGAAAGATAATGACACTCGCTCAATTGTATTTCTCAAGCAGCATTTAAGTGCCACTCTAAAACTGTCAGTCAACTTGACATCGCTGTGGGGTCTTAACGGGTCACATCAGGATGAAACCCCCGGAAGGTTTATCATTACAGTCCTCATCATACATTTTGTACTTTATGTAATGTGCTTTGTCTGTTTTTTTCAAGTTTTGTCGTGTTTTTTCTACCTAGTCCAGATCAAATTACATTTCTTTAGGTAATATATACTGTATGTACCAGCCAGTGGACACTAGACTATGTATTCATGTTGCCTAAGACATGCCTCGTGAGGCCATCTCTAATCAGTACATTTATTTACTTTTTGTTACTTTATAAGCATATTAAAAATTTATTTTATCAGTTCATAATGGTAAATGTTGTTTTTAACAAATACAAATCAGAAAAGTGTGGCCTGCATATGTTTTCAGACCCCCTTACTGTAATAAATAAATGAAATCCAATGAAACCAGATGTCTTGTTTAGAAAAAAAAAAGAGTCCACCTGTTTGTAAATGTAGCTCCTATGTGAAGATTGTAGAAGTTCAGTCAAGAAAATTAGTGAACGAACGAGATTGTGAAGGTGAAGAAGTACACAAAGGTAAGTTTATGAAACAAGCGGTCTATTCCATTATCGAAAATGTGTGTAGATGTTCACTACACAAATCTAGCATTTGTCAAAAAGTGGCGAGAAATTTAATGTTAAAAAATACCATGAGGAGTCCTATTTGCAGTATTTTGGAGTCATTGCTTTTCATCTGACAAAAATCCCAAAATACAGTACAGTCATCCAAGAGGGAACATTATAACCTCAGTAGACTAAGACTATTCAGGAGGAGAAACACTAAATGGATAAGACCTTAGCTCTATTAAATCTAAATAAATGCCAAAAATGAAAAGGCCAAAGTGCGATAAAAAAAAAAAAAAATACACCTACTTTACTGTGCAATGTCAGTGTAATTTTACTGTGACATACATATATTTGCAGCACATCAATTTGGCAGAGATTTACTTGTGATAGTTCTAAAATAACTCATTTTTTGTGGCAGGATAGTGGTTGAAATTTATTAGTGTTTTGACTGGAGAGACTTTTTTTCAGTCTCCTGGGTTCCTGAGCAATGCACATAGAAACTATTAGCACTGGAAATAACATTTGAAGGGAATCAGTCAAATCTATCATTCCATCTATCTATTTATCCATACTTTGATCCATAGACCTATTAATTCAACATATGTATTGTATATGTGGTGTTCTTGGGCAGCAGCAAAAAACATATTTTACATATTTGCATAATTTCGAAATAAAGTAAAACTGAATGATGGAGCATAAAGCAACAAAATAAGACTCACATAAAAACACATAAAAAACACAACTGTTTTATCAAAGCTTGTAAGGTCATTTCATTGGGTCAGTATGTCACATATACTGCAAGGAAGAAATACTGCTACCTGCAGGTGGACATTCATCCCAATATTTCTGAATATTTTTGAAGAAAATTTGCAATAAACTCAGTGCATTAGCTTGAAAAATAAATTCAGGAGATTTGTCAATTTTGGGTGTATTTCATGATCCCAGAATTGTGATAAAATGGCAGGACTAGAAAGCAGTTTACAGTAAAATAATACATCTTACCATATTGGGGGCACTCTGTGTCGCCACGGCAACTAGGCTCATCTAACTCTTGAGCGTTGTTGCTGATGGTTTTGCAAAAATAAACAGGACAAAGAAATAACCCTCTTTCATACACTTAATCGCCATCTGACTCAAAGTCATTCATAACACTGGATGACACTTAAAGTTTATCAGCCTTGCGTTTATTCTCAGCTCCTTAGCATTCTCTCTTAAAAGCCGAATGTTATCATCAGAGAGTGGGGAGAGTGCATATCTGGGCAAGTTATTACTCTTTCGAATCTAAAGTGGAACAATGATTACAACATCAAACGTCTTGGTTTTGAAAAATGTGTTTGAAGGACACTCCACTACCAGATGGGAAGAACGGGAAAGAAATGAACCAAAAGGCAGACAATAGACTTGAGTTACATTTCTAAATACTTTATAATATCAATAACTTTGAACAGAAAAGGCTCAATAGGATTTTGAAATCACACACTGCTGCCAGACAGTAAAAAAAGGGAGTGATGTTAAAAGTCTCCTTTCATTAAAATGTCATCAAGCCAAATCAAAGCCGATCACCCAGACACACCATGAATGAATTCATGGTGTAGCTGTGGGGGTACATCCAACAAGGGACGAAGCAGAGCAGATTGATCTGCTTAATGGAGATGCTCAGCAACTCAATTCAGGAGGAATAATAAAATTAAACCTAAGATGGTGTGTGTTTTAGAATAACTAAACTTCATATTTATGATGCGCCCATTGAGCATGAACACAATGCAGAATCTGTTATTTTCTGTCTGTCTTTTTCTTTGTCTGTTTGTTTTTAGAAGAGTGCGCACCAAAGATTTCTGTATTCAGCTGTGTTTGATTCAACATGACATCATTTTTGTCTAGATATTCTAAACCCAGGGTGCCTATTCCACTAAATTGGTGAATTAAATACGGTACTGATTTAACGCAACATTGCTCAAAATGTGCTTTACAACTACACGGAAAATGGAAATAATATTCACTCAATGACTTTAAAAGCTCAGACCAAATATTTGGTTGCATCAAACACCTTACAGAGTACCTTACAAAAGTATTAGAAACAGAAGCACCTAAGCATTAAAAGTCACCTTTCTAACAAAGGCTAGTTGCTTATATCTTATTTTTGGGGGAGATTCTTGTAAAGATCACACATTCCATTGCTTTGCTTCCATTTTTACCTCCAGTATTTTTCTGTATGGATGTGGAAACACCACATGAACACTGGGTTGAGACTCCTGTAGACTTCTTTGTGGCATTCATCCCACAAGATGTTGGAAACATTCCCCTGAGAGCCACGTCCGTGTTGACATGTTGACTGCATCCCAGTTTGTGCCCACTGGAGCTTCAGATTCTGCTTTTGGCTGACAAGAGTGAAACGGGATGCAGTCCTCCACTGCTGCATGCCTTCCTGCTGCGCATTCTGAGATGTTCAGCTTGTTGCTGTTGTAAAAACAACCAAAAAAAAGTAGTCATCAAAGACACCACACACATTTTGCAAGATTGAACTCGTCTGAAAGCTCATATCTGATTTCTCTAATGTAGGACACAATTCTTTGCATAGGACTGTCTTGTCAATTTATTTTACTATTAATCTTTTACACAGGAGAAGCATTTCATCATTTAGAAAAGAATGAGGATTTTTTTTTTCCTGCATCTGATTTTGATCTGCACATAGTGACTGTGGAGAGAAAGAACTCCCCTCCATCTGATATCGGAGTGCCATCTAATTTAAAGAAAAGTTCAAACTTAACAGAGGATGTGGGAGATTTAGATTATCTATGATGGCCACAGATTTTACTTAAGGATATGAGAGTAATGGGGTCTCTTTGATATTTTAAAGATGGATGTGTTTGGAAACCTTTTTTCTTCTACTTTACAGCAAAAGCACAACTTGATGTTGGTGTACTGCAAAAAAATAAATAAAAAATCTAAATGGAACAGTGAACTTTGTGTTGGAACTTGGCAAAAGGTGGATTATAAACCTGTGTGTGTGTGGGTGTGTGTGTGGGTGTGTGTGTGGGGTGTGTGTGGGGTGTGTGTGTGTGTGTGTGTGTGTGTGTGTGTGTGTGTGTGTGTGTGTGTGTGTGTGTGTGTGTGTGTGTGTGTGTGTGTGTGTGTGTGTGTGTGTGTAGATCCCACAATCAAACGCCTCCTGGTTTGATAGTTGCTTGAACTGTGCCTCTGCTTCCCATCTATCCCTTGGCACACTCTGGTCTTTGGTAATTTAATGCTTGCTGCCCAGACTCTGTGATCCTGTGGGAGTGCCTGTGCCCCTGTAAGTGAGGCTGAATGCTTTATCCCATGGCATTAGTCGTCCATGTTTGAGTTAATACCCCAGAGTGGAGCTTCTATCCAAAGGCATTAGTGTCTGACACTTCACAGCTCAGAATGAGGGAGGTTCCCTTCCTACCCTTGTCCACCCTCAGCCCCACCACCCTCACACACACTCCTCAAATGCCTTTGGTATTGTGTCTCTTTCATCCTTGCACTTCCATATTTCTCTTTCTTATAGTTGGAAAACTTTCGATACATCCCTCATATTATATATATAGATGTATTTGTGGCAAATATATCTACTTTGCTTGATTCCAGGAAGCACATCTCAGGTTTTTGTTGTCTGACTCCTGTTTATCTGAAATGTTCAACACGGGGGTAAAAATAACTTGTTCTCGCCGGCTTGTTTGAATTGCAGGTTTTTAATTGCACCTCTTCCAGGAGTCACTTCCTCAAGCGAAGGAGATTCTTGGTACTGACTCAGAACTTCCTCGCCGACTTGTCATATGAAAAAATCATATCATCATAAAAGGCGACAGACCATCAGTTTAATGAAGTTTAGCAACCTACAACTAATGTTGCCATGTCACTGATTTAAAGTATTAGGATTTTCATAATCTCTGACTTTTTTAATGTAAATACAGTACATGCCTGTGTCACTACTTTTAAGCTATTTTTATGCTCCCTTGTTTCATACGCCTCACACTTGCACAGAGACTGCAATATGTTTAAAGATTAAAATTGTTTCTGTCATTACGATAATGAAAGACAAACAGGTCTCCTGTCATTTACAGCAATTAAAGTAGAAAATCCATTAGCAGTAATCAGATCTAAATGTTGTTTTTATGGGTCATCTCTGTACTAATTCATTAATCTCTATTTTTTTAACCGACTACATTCTGAGCTGTTTAGATTTGCTTAGGGCAGTCTGAAATCTAAGAACTTTTTTTTTTGTTATTCACCAGGCTGGCAGCATTAACATGGACAGACAAACTCTCTGACCTGAATTTCTATTATCACATTAGTTCATGCACCGTTTCCAAAAACCCATTCTTATTTCTAATAATAGCCATGAACGCTGGGGGCATTTGAGGTTTTGTATTTTGCATTATGAATGATAAACCGTGTTAAAAATAAATAGTAGTGCAGTTAACAAATTTGGTCTTTGTGTTAGAAGAAAACCACTGCTAATGTCAGATTTACACTTTGCCACAAGACATGTTTAAGTTGCAGCAACAAAAATGGAAAAATGACCTCTGATCATTTGAAACAAAATTAAACTTTTGTTCTATGTGGTCTGGAAACACCATTCCCTATGTGATGCATGGTGTTGGCAGCACTGTGGTGTGGGCTTCCTTTTTCTTCAGCAGGAACAATACATCTGGTCAAAGTTGAATGGAAAATAGAAAGATTAATTGTTTGATTATTGTTTTCTAACAAATGCCTAATGTATTGATCTACCACATAGTTGAATATACTGAGGTTTGTTGTTATGTCACGAAATGTAAAAACAAAAGTTCTCCTACATTGCCTTAGTAATAAAAGGCCAAATGTTGAAATATCAGTGATTTAAATTGTTTTATTTTTCTGAAAATACATTTTTTCAGTTCTGTAGTGCAGATTTAGAACATTGATTTGGTATATTAAGCATAAGTGTAACAGATAAACCTTTACATGCAAGTATTTAATTTACTTGTTACTATAAAACAAACATATACTCAAGAAATTAAGACAATGTGTGTTACTAAAGTTTTTTTTTTTTTTTTTTTTACAACTATTACAGCTACTAAAAAGTAATGTCATATGTTGTATGAAGCTTCCACTATGATATGTAAACATCCATTAAAATTTGGATAAATTTAAATTATTTAATGTTGCCTAATTTATGTATGTTGTAATAGACTCCATTCAACACATTATTGCAACCTATATGCTTAATTGAATAAAAGTCTCCAGTTCCAGCACCTGAACAAGTCATTAGACAGCATTTCTAATTAGTTGTTGGAAAAGACTTAGGTAACCAAGAGCTGAGGCTAAAAAAAAAGAAACAAACAAGAAGGTTCTCTCTAAGCTGGTCAAAGAGCAAATCCATACTAGGAGGCTTTTCAGCAGATCTGACTCACTGCAAGTAATTTCAGCGTGGTGCTTTGGGGAGCGGCCATGGCAGTCCTACTTGTGTCTGTGCGGAATGATTTCCGAATGATTTATCAAGTTGCAGGAGGCAGTTCAGCGGGGCTCCACTCGCTGGTGGAATGCAAAAGGGGAATCATCTAGGTTTCGAACAGCGTGTGGCTGGAGCTATTTGGAATGTTCACACCGTCACCCGATTGTTTGTCAGGAGAAATGCGATACTGCAAGTGAAGGTTATCCCGCCAAGAAAAGGGTTACAGGGGTTGCCAGCTACAAGGATACCACCGTCTCATAGATGTGTTATTTTTGCCTCTGTCATTTTAACCTCTCCAACTGTTTGAGTAAATAATATTTCGAGGTTTACCTACAGGCTGTGATTTTGATGTAGTTTTATACAAAACTGCACTTCAGGCAAAATATTGTTTTTCATATTTCTTGCTATGCATGGAGACAACCGTGTTTCTATTTAACAACACATAAATCAAATTATCCTGCACTAATTCCAAGTTTCATCAAATTCCATCAAAAGCACTACTTAGAAATGCAGCTTTCTTGGAGTGGTGTGAAGTGAACATCAAAATTCAAAGAGTTTTGATGTTGACGCTTTGTGCATAATAAGGCAACCCATCGTCTATTATCAAATGGATCTGTTTTTATTGCTAATGTTTAACTCACCATGTTGATAAGTTAGGAGCTTAAAAGTCTTTTATTTCATGTGTGGGTGTTCACAAGCAAGGAAAGCCCGGAGGGTTTATCATTTTGCTTTTCTCGTAAAAAATCACACTCTGACTTGCTTGTGCAGACGCTCATGTGACGACAACAACCCCCCCCCCCCCCCCCCCCCCCCCCCCAAAAAAAAACCCTGACCTCAGATAACTATAAAGAACTTTTGGAATTTGACTAAGATGGTATTTATTCAAACATATAACCATTTAAATTGTGATTTGCAGCAGTGGTGGTTTTTCACATGGGCAAAATGAGACAGTAATTTTCTTGTAAGTTTAAAGTGGTATGCCTTCTTTGCTGTCAAATAAAACAAATATGTTTGGCTTGCTAAAAATCATCAAAATGTTTCGAAACACAGCAAAAGGACAACATTTTAAGTAGAGCAAAGTGAACCTCAATTGTAAGGCTAGAAAGAAGTCAGAAAGCAGAGCAAAATTAGATTTAATGAGATGCTTTATTTTGTCAGTTTCTTCCCCCAAAAAACAGACTTTTCAGACCAATCCAGATGTTTTTCTCTACCATCGTCCAGTAGTTTGATAAAAAAACAAAAACAAACAAAAAAAAAAACAATAAAGTTAAACTTTTTTCCCTCTTAAAATAGAGCTTGGCCAAACAAAGACCACCTGACATGTGAACATCAAATTTGAAAAAAATTGCACTTCAGATTATCTCAATCAAAGTTTAAACTTGTGACCACTGGAGGCTGTCAGGCAAATACTGCTGTTGCTGTACAGGTACAAGGTATAATTGCAGTTCTAAGTAAAATCAGGTAAGGTAAGGCAATTTTATTTGTATAGCACATTTTTAACAACAGTGCAATACAAAGTGTTTTTCATGATTAGGAAGAAAATAAACCAAACAAGCAGAAAACATTACATTGTGGTGGCAAAGTAAGGGAAAATGATGACAGGCTGAAAAACAGACTACACTGTATGATGTCCCAGTTGTTGTTAAGCGAAGGCAGCGCTGTTAGCCTTGATTTAAAGGAACTCAGTGTTTTAGCATTTTAGCAGTTTTCTGGAAGTTTGTTCCAGATTAGTGGAGCATAAAAACTCAACGCTGCTTCCTCGTGTTTGGTTGTGACTCTGGGGATGCAGAGTCAACTTGAACCAGAAGACCTGAGCGGTCTGTAAGGTTGATAAGACAAATAAATCTCTAATGTATTTTGCTTCTAAGCTGTTCGGTGATTTATAAACTGACAAAGTTTTTCCTTCCCTTAAAGCACAAACACAATGTGACTGTAGTATATCATTGCATCCAGATGCTATGTTTAGATTCATTTTGTTTTTTTCCTGTGTATTTACAGTGTACCATCATTTTCATGTGAAAGGCAATTAATACATAGCCTGCACCTGTGAGCTTTTTCCTTTCATTAAAATATATTTTTATCTAGCTGCAAAAAATTCCATAATAATATTGAGGACAAAATACTTTGCAGAGTTACTTTTTTCATTAATGACTTCTTTATACACCAAAAATAAATGCTCTATCCTTATTGCCATGTCAAGTCTGGATCTTTCCATCTATCTGTTTTTATAGTTTGTTTTTCTCTAGAAATGAAAGGTATTTAATCTAGTTTTCTTTAATTGTCAAAGCTATGTTGTTCTGTTTTTATGGTATTTTGCTTGAATTTCTCAGTTCTAATGATGCTGAACACCTCACAAACCAAACACAGCATAAAAAACCTTTGGGATTGTTAATAAACAAATTACACTTTGAAATTTTGGGAGCTCACTGAGTGACTCAGTGTGCTTTAGGCAAAGTTTACATTTGCCACAGAGTTTAAGTTGCATTAAATTACAAATGCCTGAGGTTGGTAGGGAGGCATCCAGCTGAATTCTTTTTTGCAAATGCATAAGAAAGTGAAACATGTTGAAAGTAATTTTATAATAACTGAAAGATCCAGAACAGAGCGTATGCTACAGACGACACTTATTATGGATTTGGGCCATGAGAATTTAAACAATTTAAACAGAGAGAAACAGACTGTATTTTAATGTTTCAGCAGCACAGACTGAGACACTGTGTCCCAATTCAGCTTTTGGATTCCCCACTGTCCACATTTCTAGATCAAATGAACTCCAACAGGCTGTTTTGTCTCAAATGATGTCCTAATTGCCACCAAAAGAATCCAAACTTGCAGTTTGATGCAATCAGAATCAAAAAATAAAATATCTGAAACAGTCCTTGTCTATAAGATTTTTGGTTTTAAGCAAAAAATAGACTAAAATGTGCTGCATGTGTATTATGTAATTGTAAATTATATATTATGAATGCAACTGCAATGTATAATCAAAGATAATTGTTTACCTTAACCTTCTGTCTTCACCTTATCACTGTAAATATTTTACTTTATATTAAAATATTTATATGGCTACAATAATGCTCGCATGACTACATTAATCCAGAAAAGCAAATCAATAACACAAAAGCATAAATAATTGTGTGATATAATTTAAGCTGGAATATATATATTTTTTTATTTTCTAAGCCAAACTTAATAGCTTGCATTATGACTGGCACAGGCAATTTATGTGTTTTTTTAAAGTATGTGGTAATAAATTAATATTTTAATTTAACATTTGCATGATTGAGACAATGTATTCTGTATTTATTTAATACATCAGTATTCCTTTTTCTGCTTTGTATTTCACTTCTATGTATTTATCTCAGTTTCATGATACTTTAAAATATAACATGTCTTGGCATAAACCCCACACTTCAAAGTAACACAGTTAATATTGAGACAATTTACTCACTCAGCACTGGATCAAGCAGAATGATTCAGCCTCAGACCATAAACCATAAAATAGGGTTTAAGATGACTGTTGATCCAGTTGAGCTTTGCCACAAGCCATGTTTAACCCTCCTGTTATGTTCATTTCTGGGGTACAGCAATAATGTTCGTGGGTCAATTTGACCCGGGGAGTGTTTAATCATGCAATAGTGTCAGAAACCAAAAGATTCCTCCAAAACATTTTTGTATTTGATTATTAACTCCAATACTAACCTTTCAATCAATATTTGCACAATGATGTTTTTTTTATTTCTCAGAAATTAAGGATCAATGACAACAACTCACTCATTTACTCATTTGGAGATAAAAAATGGAATTTACATTTTTTACGTCCGCTGAAAAAAGCCTAGACACAAGAAAACAACAATTTACTTGAAATGGATCTTTGGTAAATTTTTTTATATTACACTTTTTTTTTTTTAGTGGGTGATCTTTATAATTGAACTTGAGACACACATACTGTTCAGGATCAAATTGACCCGCTGATTAAGATCAAGATAAATGAGTCATGCAGAGAGTATTTATGTTTTCCTCGACTTCTGCTGAGTTTCCACTCAGTGTGGGTCGAGTTTGTCCACGGAAACAGAAAAGATTCCCATCAAAAGTTGTATGAACACCTGCTTTCTCCCAATTTTCTAGTGAAGTCAAGAGAATAGTGAGGGGGTGGGCTTCCGTGTGTCGGCGTGTGTATGTATGTGTGTGGTGTAGGGCTGTGTTTGTGTGTGTGTGGTGAAATATGGTTCATAGCTGAAAGGAAACATATAGAATTGGACATTTTTAAATCTTTTTTCGCACTTTCACTTGACTGCCGGGTCAAATTGACCCGAACAGTATCTATGTAAAAAGCACCTATTAAGACAAATAGAAAAAGTCTCATGCAAAAAAAAATACTTCCAACTATTAAAAAAATATTTTAAACTTTAAAACGGGTCAATTTGACCCGCAACATAATAGGAGGGTTGAGAAAATGTAAAAATGTGCAACAGTCTGCACAAGTAGAATTTTTTTTGGTACATTTTGTGTGGCAGAGAACTAATACTGCACGTGATCTTGAACACTGTCCTCATGGTTAAAATGGTGATGGCAGAATCATTGTACGGTGAAACTCCTTGTCTACAAAATATTGTCTCAGAGTAATCTGAATCAAAATGCTTGCTACACTTTTCTAATTTGATTTTTAAATGAAAATTATGTAATTCCTTCCACTCCACAATTATTCAGTTATTGCTCTGGTCTATCATTTAAAAACCCAATAAAATAATACACTAACGTTTTCAGTTGTAATGTGGTAGAAAATGAAGAAAAAAAAAAGTAAAAATAATAAAAAAAAAAAAAAATATATATATATATATATATATAGATATATATATATATATATATATATATATATATATATATATATCGAGCCAAATGTTGAAATAATTCCAACAATTATAAGAAGCAAGGTGAGTTTTTGTTTGATTTCTAGAAAAAAATATAATAAAACCAGCTTGTCTAGCTTTTGAGGAAAGAGCCATTTGTGAGGACGTGTTCTGGCTGGCATGGATCTTGCTGGACACACCCCTAATCGGGTCCAGCTCCTGAAATTTAAAGCATATTTCAACAATCAGTTAGTGTCTGTGTTCCATTTTTCAGACTTACAGCGGATTGAATTTTTTCTGCAGTCCCATCACCGTTGTTGAGCAGAGTCAGAACTTGCCCTACGGTTACTTCCTCGTTACTTCAAAGTAACCACAGAGCTCACACAAAGAGCTCATAACTTCTGCCTCCTATCTTACAACTGTGAGCTACAGAGTTAATGCATTCTGCAATGAAAACGCAAGTTGAAACCCCCAGAAACCAAAATCCATGTGAGGCTCTGGGGAGAAAACTCCAAGGGCAGCCGGCTCACCACCGCTGTGCAAACATAGCTGCTTCCTCCAGGGACTTTCCACATCGCACACAATGAGGTCTGGCCATACTCAGAGCGAGGACCTGCAGAGAAGTGGTGACTGTAGCATTTTTAACTGCTTGAGATTGATAATGCTAAAACTACCGCAAAAATTGGAATAAAGTAGCAGGAGCAAAAGCAGAAAAATGGAGCACCAAGAGTACTGAAAAAAAGCCTGACTTTGGTATGAAACGGAAATATGAATGCAGAGGAAAGACAGAAATAAAAATGCAAAGATAAATATAAAAAATAAAAATAAAATAGAACACTTTTACTGCACAGTGTGTCCCTTTAAAATCTTCCTTTCATTAATATTTAATATGTAACACTTGTATTGTTGGTTTAAAAGTTAGATTTTTCATGCTTGTTTTCGGGAGTCTACAGCCTTGTGTGAATGTTGTTGTGATCCGTGGGGAGACAGCAACACATTGAGCACAGACCACTGAAGCAAAACTGTTAGCTAAAAGCTGCTAAGACCCTTAAAAATTGCAAGGTCAGATGACTCTCAGTTGGTTTACCTTTAAACAACTTTGTTTTAGTGTGAACGTTGCTGGAGTACCGACACACACACAGACACACGCCCACACACGTACAACAGACTGCTGAAGAAATACCATTTATGTCATAAAAAGTCAAATTCAAACATCATAAAAAGGTCCACTGCACCTGAACAACCCTTGTTCTTAGAGGTGCAAATAAACTGATGCTAATCCTGCCGCAAATTAATTTTTACCAGCATTATTCCAGTCTGACCCAGTTTCCCCATGTCTTACCTTGCTGTGCATCCTGCCAGACTACACACCACAGCAGCATAAAGGAGATGCACACGAACCCTAGGGCTTGATGAAAGAACTTTCATAATGATAATAAGGATTGACCTCATTCCAGTCTGAAGACTGAGAAGGGGGAGAGGAAGAGGATATTACTGGCTGTAATTATCTGCTCTCTGTGACTTTAATAGTGCAATGGTATTTCAGTGGAGCCGGCTACTCATCTGTTGATGCTCCAGTCCGGAGCTTCTGTTTGTGTGTATAATTATGTCTGCATATCAAGCTTGCAGGTTTTTTTTTTTCACCAATGTGAATGAGGTTCAGCTGCCATAAACAACAGCTGCAAAACTTAGGTAGTGATAATGGTCTTGAACAAAAATTAAACTTTTATGAGTTAAAGTTGAAATACTCTTGAATTAATCAAGATTGTTTATAGATATTGATGAAATGACATCATCAATATCAGAGAGAAATTCTTGCAAAAGCATTATTCATGCTCTTTGAAATATTTTGTCACATCACCATTAGAAATCTCTTATGTATTTAATTTTAATTTTATTTGATATATACAAATAAAGTAGAGGATAACTGTGAAGAAAAAAGAAAACCTGTGAGAGGCTGCTAAGAACTGATGACTGGAGCAGAGCTTCACCCGGTAGCAGAATAATGACCCTAAGCCGATGTCAATGTCCAGCTCTAAATCCAATTTAGAATCTCTTGCAAGACTTGAAAATTGAAATTCACTGACGTTCAAAAAAGCTCTCCATCAAATCTGACTGAGCTTACATATATTATTCAAAGAATAATGGGCCAAAATTTTAGACTTCTGGCTGTGGAAAGCTCTACTAGCTTTACCAGCTTTGCACAGTCATTGGTTCTGTAAGATACTGACTCATGGGCGTAGAAAACAAAGGCAATCCACAGTTTGCACATTTTTTATTTCTGCATTAATGAAAAATACATATACCGGTAGTTGTTTATTTTTTTTCTGTACTATGTGCTTTATTGTGCTGGTGTATCAAAAAAAAAATACTAATAAAATATGTTCAAGTTATATTTGAATATTTTTCCAAGGCACTGTTTTCCATGAAATATCTAAGGTGTTTAAAGATTCTGTGGGCCTCTGTGACTGAAGTCACCCACTCTGACGTATCGATTGTTGGTAAGGTATGTACAGCCTGTTAGTCTTGAACGCTGAAAGTGCATCAGATACAGTAATGATCATTGTAATTTTAGGCCACAATGAATATATGTACTCCAGATATTTGCTTAAATTTGATACAATTTCATAAGACCGAAGTTCATCCAGTAAAGCTTTGCTAAAAAGGCTGGACACAGATCTGACTGAGTATTCATAGGATACACCTCTCTAACATACCAATGCTGCCCTTTGTGCAGGAAGAGCAATGCCTCACTAGAATTAGGTCTGACAGGGTTATTTCATTTGGGTACTGTGGGTGGACCAATAAAGGGGAAAAGGATGAAATTAATAGAGGAGATTCTTTCTCTCATATACATCTAGAAGATTTTCCATTAGCAAAAGAGGAGATGAGAAAAAGTGAGAGGTATTTTACAATAATGGCGCTGACTTTCCTGTTATTTTGCAAATTATTCATTTTCAGAAAGTCCTTTTAAGTCTTATCCGATTTTTTGCTGCTCAGTGATTTGACATGATGAGAAAATTGTTACAGCAAGAGAATCAGAGGGGACTCAGTATTTCACATGGAATTCAAGGGATTGGAGGAGATCTGGCTCTCTATGAAACCATGTTTAACCTCTCAGGTGTCATGTTTTAAATAAAACCAAAACCGCGAGACACATTACCGGTTGAAGCCAGATATCTATATACACTTTTTGACAACACACAAAATCCTTTTAGTTGTTATTGTATGATTTTAAATAAGTCTAAACTTTTCCTGTTTTAGGTTAGTTGGGATTACTGAAATTTTGAAACAATATATATGCATCATAACTTGCCTATCCATCCATCTATGATCATTAGAATATAAGTTTTTTTATTTAGATACATTTCATTTTCATGTCAATCAGTTTATTTTTTCACGTAAGCAATAACCTTTGGGTATATTTTTCTTTTTCAAATCAGTAACTGAATGGGACAAACATTCATCATAGGTGAGACGAGATAAGATCTCATTCAATCTCAAATTTGCATTGATAAAATTAGGCCAGTGTACTTGATATGTTTGTTCCTGAAGATGTCAGGAACAAATGTTGTTTTATAGATATAATCATTATCAATCTGTTTCCTGATGGGTAACATCAGGAAACAGTATTCGATCCAAATTGTATCAAACTTGAATTAGTCACATTAATGCTGAAAAATAGTTGTTTTTGAGTAGTTAGACTGGAGTTATATATGTAAGTATTAGCGAAACACAATGCCATCTTCAAAGCAATTATAAAGCCTCTGCTTGCGCTCTAAATCAAAACAGCTTTGGTAATTAAACCAAATTGTAAGTAATAGTTTAAAGATTGTTTGCTAGTTAAGAAAGTGAAATCACAATGTGATAAAACAAGTTTTGGATATGCTTTGTGAGCTTGCTTCTAATTTGCCATTTTTCACCATAATAAAGGAAGTGTATACGATGTGCTTTTAAAATATTTCTGCTTTGTCTTGCTAAAGTTTTAAAGCTGAGTTGCATGTGAAAAACACACCCACTCATAAACGCTTATATTCTTGTATTGCTATTTCCTCTAAAAAAAATTAGCAAAATGTTGGAAAAGACCTTCACACATTGGAGACAGCTTTTTCCACAAGAAGATAATGAATTTTAACAACCTTTTATTTCATAATGTCTTATTTCTTGAGAGCTGGATAACCAAATACACCTTTGAAATTATGACAATGTTAAATAATTACCGCCACATAAGTTTTAATTCAAAGTCTGTTTATATTCATCAGAATTACTTTTTGTCTACAAACCTGCCCTGGAAAGAGAAGTTGAGAAAATGACAAAGGAACAACGTGAAGCCGCAAACATAAATGGGAAGAGCATTAAATATGTGTTCCTGTCAGGATCGGCAGGTGCGACTATTCTTCTGATTTCCTCCTAGGTGGTGTCCTCGAGTCTATGGGCGTTGCCACACGCCCTTCCCACAGGCGCGTTTTGGCGCACCTGTGGGTAATCAGCGAGCGCATAAGAGGAGCGGATCCCCGGCACCTCGCTGCCAGAGTGTTGTCGTCTTTCGGTATACCTGGTTCTAGAGCAAGGTGGAGTTCGAGTTTGTTGCACTTATTTATCCAGCCTGTCTTTCTTATTATCCCTAGGCGCCTGACGTCCTGAGGTCTCACGAGTCATGTGAGCTCCCCAGCCTCGCAGAAAATCTGGAGTATTCGTTCCTGCCTGTGCCGTCCTGTGCGCTGTGCCCACCGAGCGTGTCCTTCCAGCCATCGAATCCCCCTCCCAGACCAAGCCCCCCTGTGCCGAGCTACTTCTGATTATTGTGAATAAAGCCTTGAACGGTTCTCCTGAGAGTGATCTTTGCATGTGGGTTCGGAAGATCCAAACAAACATGACAGAACACTCTGGCCACACGAACCCAGCAGACGCTCTCAGGCAGACCATAGCGGAGCAGCATTCCCTGATCCAATCTCATGAGGTGGTCCTCCGTGCTCTAAGTGAAAGGCAGGAGGAGACCAACCAGCGCCTGGATCAACTAGCCAGTTTGCTCCGAGACCTCCAGCCTACTCAGCCACCCCAACGCACGGAGGAGTCAGAGGCGGCTGCGCCCGCCGTACAGCAGATGAGTCCGATTCACGATGTCAGAGCCCCCACTCCAGAGAAGTTTTCGGGTGAGCAAGGAGGCTGTGGAGGCTTTCTACTACAGTGCTCCCTGTCTTTTAACCGATCTCCCCTAGCCTACCCCCATGACGAAGCTAAGATTTCGTTTGTGCTCGGACTGCTCACAGGCAAAGCGCTGAGATGGGCGGAGGCGCGGTTTAGCGGACCAACAGAATTTGGATGCTCCTTTTTGGAATTCGTTGAGGAGTTTAAATTAGTATTTGGCCACACGGCAGATCAAACGAGTATATCTCGCAACCTGTGGAAGTTAAGGCAGGGGCCAAGATCAGTTGCTGAATTTTCCATCGAGTTCCGCACCCTGGCGGCAGCTTCTGATTGGAACAGCGGCGCACTTAAGAGCGCATTTTTCCACGCGCTAAACGACCAAATAAAGGACGAGTTAGCGCCGTTAGATGAGCCGCGCTCCTTAAACGAGCTTATCACCCTCGCTACCCGTCTCGATCATCGACTTAGAGAAAGGAGGAGTCAAGGAGGGGAGAGGCAAGCGGCCAGGGTTCACTTGTTCACCCCCCAGCGGTCCCCGCAGCTGTCGTTGCCCAGAACCACACCTCCAGACCCCGAGCCGATGCAGATCGGGCGAACCCGTTTGACACCGGAGGAGAAGCAGCGACGCAGAGAGTTGAACCAGTGTATTTATTGTGGGAAGATGGGCCATTTTATCGCTACCTGTCCGGTTCGCCCAAACCCTCAGGTCCGTCAGCCGGAGTGGGGAAACTGACGGACCGTGAAGGCATCACATCATCTCCCCACATCTCATTGCCTGCCACGCTGCTGTTTAACAATGATTCTATGCCGCTTTCGGCACTCATTGACTCTGGGTGTGAGCGCAGCCTCATAGATCAATCGCTAGTTCACCAAGCCCGGATT
Organism: Xiphophorus maculatus; assembly: GCF_002775205.1. Taxonomy (NCBI): domain Eukaryota; kingdom Metazoa; phylum Chordata; class Actinopteri; order Cyprinodontiformes; family Poeciliidae; genus Xiphophorus; species Xiphophorus maculatus. The sequence goes on from NC_036450.1 coordinate 8,250,007, forward strand.
AAAACTGTTAAGCTTCCTGTTCCGTTCAGTGTCTCTGCTCTTAACGGTAAGCCTTTACCTAATATTACCCACAAGACGGTACCGCTCCAACTCATCGTATCAGGTAACCATCACGAAACCATTTCATTTTTTGTATTTCCCTCGGCTCAGTCGCCTGTAGTCTTGGGTTCCAGCTGGTTGCAGCTTCACAATCCACATATAAACTGGTCACTGAATCGTGTGGAATCCTGGTCTACTAAATGTCTATCCTCCTGTCTGCAGTCAGCCGTCCCCCCAAACCCATCCACGGCGGGGCGAGAGGGAGCGGATCCCGTAGATCTCTCCAACGTCCCCGAGGAGTATCACGACCTAAAACAGGTATTCAGTAAAGACAGGGCGCTCACCCTACCCCCACACCGACCGTACGACTGCGCCGTTGAACTTCTCCCAGGGGCCCCGCTCCCCTCCAGCCGCCTATATAATATTTCCAAGCCAGAACGGCAAGCTATGGAAAAATATATAAGCGAGTCGTTAGCAGCGGGTCTCATTAGACACTCCTCTTCACCGTTGGGAGCGGGCTTCTTTTTTGTCAGTAAGAAGGATGGGTCGCTCCGCCCATGTATAGACTATAGGGGACTAAATCAGATCACTGTTAAAAATAAATACCCTCTTCCCCTAATCGCTTCGGCATTTGAACCCGTACAAGAGGCGACTGTTTTTTCCAAGCTTGATCTCCGTAATGCCTACCATCTTGTCCGCATTCGTCAGGGCGATGAATGGAAGACGGCGTTTAAAACCCCGCTGGGCCACTTCGAGTACTTAGTGATGCCATTCGGCTTGTCCAATTCAGCGGCAGTCTTTCAGGCTCTGATAAACGACGTCCTCCGTGATTTTTTGAATGTATTTGTTTTTGTCTATCTAGACGATATTTTGATCTACTCCCGAGACATAGAGACGCACCGCGAGCACGTTCGTTCGGTCCTCCAGCGCCTCCTAGAGAACCGTCTTTTCATTAAGGCTGAGAAATGCGAATTCCATAGATCCTCGATCTCCTTTCTGGGGTACATCCTAGAAAGAGGCCAAGTCCGCCCTGACCCCGAGAGAATTAAGGCAGTCATGGACTGGTCGACCCCGAGCTCACGTAAGCAGCTTCAAAGGTTCCTAGGATTTGCAAATTTCTACAGGCGCTTTATTAGGAATTACAGTCAGCTCGCAGCCCCGTTAACAGCGCTGACTTCCACCAGAGTCGCCTTCACCTGGACGGAAGAGGCGGACCGGGCGTTCACGGAGTTAAAGGGGAGGTTCGCCCAAGCACCTATTCTGATCCAACCAGATCCCCAGAGACAGTTTGTCCTTGAGGTGGACGCCTCTGATACGGGAGTGGGTGCTGTGCTCTCCCAACGCTCAGTCCCAGATGAGAAACTGCATCCCTGTGCCTTTTTCTCCCGTAAACTTTCCCCAGCAGAGAAGAACTACGAGGTGGGAGACAGGGAACTTTTGGCCATAAAGCTAGCCTTAGAGGAGTGGAGGCATTGGTTAGAAGGTGCAGAACACCCTGTGTTAGTTTGGACAGATCATAGAAATCTTTCCTACTTACAAACCGCTAGACGCCTCAACTCTCGGCAGTCCAGATGGTCGTTGTTTTTCTCGCGCTTTAATCTGATTATCTCCTACCGTCCTGGCTCTAAGAACATCAAGCCGGATGCCCTCTCCCGCCAACACTCCTCGGATGACTCACAAGGAGTTCTGGGCCTCATCCTACCGTCCAGCTGTACTATAGGGGCCCTCACCTGGGAGATCTTAGATCAGGTTAACAGGGCTCTTCAGGTTGAGCCTGCTCCTAGAAACTGTCCCGCTAATAAGACGTATGTTCCTTCCTCTGTCCGTCCTCACCTTATTCGGTGGTTTCACTCCTCCAAATTTTCCGCCCACCCTGGAATCAGCAGAACCATTTCTCTCGCCTCACGCCGTTTCTGGTGGCCTTCTATGCATAAGGACGTCAAGGAATACGTATTAGCTTGTCAGGTCTGCGCCCGCAATAAACCATGTAACCGAGCTCCCGCTGGCCTGCTTCAACCTCTGCAGATCCCTGGACGTCCGTGGGCGCATATAGCTTTGGATTTTGTCACAGGACTTCCCCCGTCACAAGGTATGACTACGATCATTACCATAATCGACCGATTTTCTAAAGCGTGTCATCTCGTTCCCCTCAGGAGGCTCCCATCCGCGTTCCAAACGGCACAACTCCTCACCAAGCACGTCTTCCGTCTGCACGGCATCCCCACGGAGATCTTGTCTGATCGGGGACCCCAGTTTATTTCTCGGGTATGGAGACAGTTCTGCCACGCACTTAACGCTAAAGTGGCACTTACCTCAGGCTATCATCCTCAGTCCAATGGTCAGGTGGAACGGATGAACCAGGAACTCGAGTCCGCTCTCCGATGCCTTTCTTCGTCGAACCCGTCAGACTGGTGCAAGTACATTCCATGGGTCGAATACGCGCACAATTGTCACATCTCAACCGCTACAGGACGCTCTCCTTTCGAGGTTTCCCTGGGATATCAGCCGCCCCTCTTTCCCACCGATGAGAGGGACATCTCCGTTGCATCCGTTAGGCACCACATTCAGCGCTGTCGACGGGTCTGGTCTGCTACTATCTCTGCTCTGCAGCGTACCGGGCGTCGCAACCGTCATTTTGCTGATCGTAGGCGCACACCGGGTCCTCAATACTCGCCGGGACAAGAGGTTTGGCTCTCCTCTCGGAACATTCCATTCAGGTCCACCCCTAGGAAGCTAGCCCCTCGCTTCATAGGTCCCTTTGTTATTGAATCTATAATCAGCCCCACCGCAGTCCGTCTGCAGCTTCCCTCCAGTCTCAGGGTACATCCTACTTTCCATGTGTCTCAGTTGAAACCAGTTCTCTCTAGCACTCTGTGCCCTCCAACCGAACCCCCTCCTCCCGCCCGAGACCGACGGGGTCACCCCTTGTACAAGGTCAGCAGGGTTATTGATTCTCGCCGCCGAGGAAGGGGCTGGCAGTACTTAGTGGACTGGGAGGGTTATGGCCCGGAACACCGCCAGTGGGTTCCCCGTTCCTTTATCTGTGACGCCTCCCTTGTTTCTGCTTATCGCGCCTCTCTCCCCACTACCTCGGCCGGACCGCCAGGAGGCGGTCGTTGAGGGGGGGATGATGTCAGGATCGGCAGGTGCGACTATTCTTCTGATTTCCTCCTAGGTGGTGTCCTCGAGTCTATGGGCGTTGCCACACGCCCTTCCCACAGGCGCGTTTTGGCGCACCTGTGGGTAATCAGCGAGCGCATAAGAGGAGCGGATCCCCGGCACCTCGCTGCCAGAGTGTTGTCGTCTTTCGGTATACCTGGTTCTAGAGCAAGGTGGAGTTCGAGTTTGTTGCACTTATTTATCCAGCCTGTCTTTCTTATTATCCCTAGGCGCCTGACGTCCTGAGGTCTCACGAGTCATGTGAGCTCCCCAGCCTCGCAGAAAATCTGGAGTATTCGTTCCTGCCTGTGCCGTCCTGTGCGCTGTGCCCACCGAGCGTGTCCTTCCAGCCATCGAATCCCCCTCCCAGACCAAGCCCCCCTGTGCCGAGCTACTTCTGATTATTGTGAATAAAGCCTTGAACGGTTCTCCTGAGAGTGATCTTTGCATGTGGGTTCGGAAGATCCAAACAAACATGACAGTTCCAAACCGCAAACTAATAACTTACAGGCAACAATAACAAGCGCTCCATCGCTAAGTACTAGTCCTTAATTTGCTTTTCATCGTTGCTCGAGTTACATTTATTATTGATCGGATGCAAATGTTGTTAATTACAGTTGATAAAGGAACCAATACATGCTTCAAAACACATGCCTGACAGCAAACACTCAAACAGTGTCCCGCATGATCAATAGAAATTAAATAATAGTCCAGTTTAATTTATTTTCTTTTCTGAAATACACAGAGATTGTGCATATTGTCATAAAATGCTAACATTTGCAGTAGCGCATGTTTTTGTGATACAAAAGGAAAAAAAATGCTTCCATGATAAACAAATAAAAAAATTTTTTTCCACCAATATTAAAATATATACCAACTAGATTGAGCAAACCTGCTTGGAGGAAAATGACAAAAAGTGTGCCATCTTTTTTGGTAATTGTATCTTGAGGTTTTGCTCAAGAATATATAGTGGGGGATCAATAAGTGGATTGGTGTGGCGTCTGCATTGATACAAGCTGTACAGATCTGTTACTGAAAAAAGAGAACTAAGCCAAAATGTGGGACAGCTATGTCCTTACTCTCATCTGTGCTCACAAGTTCTGGTTAGTGACTGAAAGAACAAGATTGCAGATACAAGTGCTGAAATTAGGTTCCTCCACAGGGTTCAAAACCCAGGAAGGAGTCAGAGAAATGTCACTGCCCCTCAACACCGAGAGAAGCCAGATAAGGTGGCTCAGACATCTGGCTAGGATGCCTACTAGTTGCCTTTTTGTTGGTGTATTCTGGACATGTCCCACTAGGGAAGACCCAGGACACGCTGGAAGGGTCCATGTTTCTCAACTGAATCCCGTGGAATTCCCTCAGAGAAGCTGGACCGAGGGGCTGTGGAGAGAGAAGTCTGAGTTTCTCTACACAGGCTGCACAAAATGCAACCCAAGCATAAGAAAAGAGATGGATCAGTTTCTCTTTTTTTGCATAACTGTGTGGACACAGAATTGTTTATTGCTATATAGTACTTTTTAAATCAGCTTCAGCAGTCAGCGAGCATCAATCTGATAAAAAACAAATCAATATTTGGATGTGCCATAACTTCCTTTTGCTAAACAAAAACAAAACGGAAGAAATATTTTTTTGGACCAAGAGAGAAGTGATCAACTTAAGGAAAAAAATATCACTTAAGAACTGATTGCAAGACCTGGTACTTGATCTTTACAGACTCTCTCCATCCCATTTGTCAGAGCTTAAGCCATGCAAAGGTGTTGCAAAGAAAAATGTCAAAAATGTCGGTTTTAAGATGCACAAAAATAAACTTGCAAAGCTGTCATTGTATCAAAAGCTTTGACCTTTAGAGAAGAGTTGTAGTTTCACTACTGACCTACGGTAATTAAAAGACTTGTGATTTTATATGTAGTGTTGCAGCAAATTGGCGTTAAACACAAATTATTTAATGTTTTTTTTTTCAGATTTTTACTTGTAAAAACAAAATCATAATAAAGCATGTGTTTTTGTTCATGTTTCACTTATATTTTGAAATATATTAGAGTTTGTTCAAGGATGTCCAGAAAACGTGAAAAAGTTTACAGGATGTCAGAAGTTTTCTAAAGCACTAAAACTTTTTACCTGGGCATTATTGGATCTGAGAGCGTATATTAAAATGATTATATTAAAATGAATTGGGCTGATTTGAATTTCTATTTCTTTATAACTGGATATGAATTGGGCCTGTTTGTCTTATGAAGTGTCTTGAGGTGACATTTGTTGTGAACATCCATTACATAAATAAACTAAAACTGAAACTGAAATTGTTTTTTCTGAAAAATTTGTTTCTCTGGAGTATTTTATTAATCTATTGTGCAACATGTGAAGGATAGAGAAATCAATGTGAGCATGAAGTAAAACAGAGACCCACCTGAACATAAATCAGGGGACACTACTGCAGGAGAAGCTCTAAGGTGTTGTTCTCATTTATTCCTCCACAAGCATAACTTCAACTCGCCAGATGCCACGACATTTATTCACCAGGGGAGAAATTCTGCGAGAAAGGTGGTCCAAAATGACACCACAAAACAGCATGTGGGTGGTTAATGGACAATAAAGACAAAAAAAAGAAAGATATAGAGAGTCACTATATAGAGAAGGATGCCAGAGCTGAAATGGCACAGTGAGACACAGAAAACGGCTTGGAAGCCAGCACAGCGTAGACGCTGCCCCTCGGGACGGGCAAACTCAGCACAATCCTCATTTTCATTTCTCGGTGTGTAACCCCAGATGATTAGGGCGTAATGATGGTTTCTCTAATTGGCCCTCTGTTTCTCCGATTTGACATGATCACATAAGGTCTTTGAACACACAAACACACATAAGAGGCGATTTCACACAGATGGCTCTTGTGCACACCTTGCTTTAGGCTGTGACTGCTGAGAAAAGATGTCTTTGTAGGCAACTATGGTTAAAAATAGTATCTCTGGTTCATCCAACAGGATCTTTAAAGGTACAGCTGCAGTCATTAGGGATTCACTTTAAAAACGCCACTCAGTCAGACTTATTTTTTTAAAACTAGAAATTGTTTTGCCACTGCATCAGTATAGTGAAGTAGTAGTCATTTTTTAATTATGTATATAATAGCTTTGCTCAAAACTTCTTCGTGACTATTTATTTACTTGTTTTTAATTATCCTCTTTCCTACACCATCAATTATTTCTTTTAAACAACTCTTTGACAACAATTACGCAATAGCTGTTTTCCATTTTATTTATAGGAAATAAATAAAATAATGTTAAATTGTCTTGCAGAGGGGCATCTGAAGTAAACAGGTAACAATATAACATATTAACTGCAACATTAAAAAGTAATTCACAGACCTATTGCTGCAGAAATGTCAGCAAACTGCTACAAATTATTACTGTAATTAATCCTAGAAGTCTATTGTAAAACATATCACATTCATACCAGAAAAATATACATTCTAGCTCCTAAAAACTAAATAATGAGCACTTAGAGACTAGCTGTAAAGCAAAATATGCATTTTGCATTTTTAACAATTATGCAATAATAAAAACCCTCAAGTAAGAGTGAAATGTGATAATAAGCAAACAGCAATCAGTACATCAAATATGTTTCTATCACTGTTTTGAGCTGCAGATGGGAAAATCTTGAAGGATTAAAATTCTGTCTCTCCACAGTCAAGTGGGAATTAACTGCCAATCAGATTAAGAGTCTGTAAGCATAACCACCATCAATATTATATCCCCCTCATGTTTTTAAGACCTGTGAATGCTACCTGAGTCGTGAAGAATCTGCTTAGACTGGACCAGAGGTCAGCGACCTTCACAATCCAAAGAGCCAATTTTCCTCCTAGTCTTCAAAATGAAATTTTGCACATACTTCTTTTTAAATGAAAACCCACAGACAGTATAGCTTGTTTATGTGTTATATAGAAATAATAATACAATTTTTACATCCAACCTTTCATTTTAGAACAACAAAAAAACAAACTTTTCCAGGAAGGATTATTTTCCAAATTATGAAAAATGAAGAAAGTACAGTTTGCAGCCTAATGACAAAATAAAAAAAACTGATGCAAAAAGTGTCACTTGTATCATCAATTACATTATTTTGTAGAAATTATGTGCAGATGTAGCAGCAAAGAAAAGTTTGAACTAACCATTTTTTAAACTTTATGTTTAAGACTGTCCGGTCTGTGACATCTTTGCCCAAAGTTATGAAGAGCCACTGCAGAAAGCCTAATGAGCCACATATGGCCCCAGAACAGCAGGTAGCAGATCCCTGGACTGCAATTTCAGCCTTCTGAGGCCTTTTGGGATGATCTGGGGAAAACACAGCTAACAGGGTTTCCTGTTCTCATCAGAGAACAACTGGGTACATAACACCACAGTAAAATACTGACCACAGTATCTCAATTTGTTATATCAAAAATTGTTGTCTTGTTGGTCCTTTTGAGCCAAAACATATTTTCTTACGATTTGTGCCTTTTTGATGAATGTTGGCACTTTAAAATGCAGATTAATTGATTCTTAATAAATTGATCCTTCTTCAAAGGTGTTCGTTGAGAAAACCTTTCCAGAGAAAGAGCACACCACTGCTGAAGCCTTTACTAATTACTTAAATGAATTAGTAAAATGTTTTTCAATGCAAGTATAATCTTCTCATCAATTTCTGGCGCTGTGTTACACTTTTTAGCTGGAGCTCACACTGCCAAGCAAGCCTGAACCCTTCTCTGGGGTCCATTGATTTTATCCCCATGTAAGAGCCCACTGTGAGTCATCCGTTTTCATATCTGTGAGGAGCCGGTTGACCGTTTTTATCAAACCGTGTCATGGAAGAGGAAGGAAAAGAAGAAAAACGTAGATATTGCAGATCAATGCGGACAGACATATCGATCCACAGGCTCAGTGATGTCACCATTTGAGTCTCTCTTTCTAATTAAATTCCATCCCTGTTCAGCCTGAGTTTTCGCTCATTCAATTCAGTCAGGTATGCCATACATCCTTAGAATTCTCTCAGCCAAGATCTAAAAGTCACGGCAGGTTAAAGCAGACAGGAAGATTTCTTTCTGAAGACGTGCTTGGGCAAGGAGCTTAATTCTAAACTCGCAGTCATAAAGTTACTCTATCAAGTCAATTTAAAGCATCCACACTCACTATAAATATTTGGAAAAAGTCAGCAAAATGATATATGTTTGGGAACACTAGCATGAGTCCTCACCAAAAGTTTTAGAATAGTTTATCTTAGGGTAAAGTAGATATAACTTCTCTACATCATATTTTATTTTTATTTTTATTTTGTCTACAATTGCTACTCAGTGGTGGTTGTTGTGTGTCTTGTCTCTATGCTGTAACTGCGAAATAATTTCCCTGCTGGGATGAATAAAGTAATTCTATTCTATTCTATATTCTATTCTATCACACTGCTAGAAAACTGTAGAAACAATTGGAATATTGGGGTCACAAATTAATACTAACAATTAATATTTCTCTGTTGAACTATTGCAAGCAATGGCGGTTTCTGATATGGGCAAAATGGGCAACCGCCCAGGGTGGTGTCATATGGGGAGAACCAAAGAGAACAGAACATGAGACAGAACCCAGGACTCTAGTTAATGCAGAAAGTGTGTGAGAATGATAACATTAATTATTTCATAAAGATTCACTTTTCACTACTCACTAAATTAATGTAATCAAAATACTGTTTTTGTTCACATTTTTTTCAATTTGAAATCACGCCAATGCAATAAAAGACAAAAAAAAATCAAAAGGATTTTCACACAAACAAATGTGTAAAAAACCTGGTGGTGTTAAAGTTAAGTTTACTGAGTTCTGTTTTAAACCGTGTGTACTCATGCCCTTGCACTGCACTTTGAAGATGTTAGGCATGTACGGTGTGACAGATGATTTTGCTGCAGACTTCTGTTTTACTCTGTATTCCTGGCCCTAGAAGAGGATAGTGTGCTGTTTTCAGGAGCAGCTGTTTTTCTGGGTTCACTGGTTTTCAAGCAATGTAGCTGAAAACACATCACCCATGAAAATGAGGGCTGGAGCTCTCAGTGTTAAAGCCTCCTTTGCAGGCGATAGACTCTCACTTGAGCCGAAAGTGGTCGTTGTAATGTTTTTGGAGGCCTTGCAGGGCTTTATCATCACAAGGGGAAAAACCCTGGCAGACTTGTCTGGAAGAAGGGCTTGCGCAAAGGGATGCATTTAATTTCCATAAAGATGACTTTGTTTCCTAATTAATCTCTCAGCTCCATCTCCCAGCTTTGCTGTTGTCACTTCTTCAGAATGAAACACGGCCGGCAATTTGTTAAATCAATTATTCCGGGTAGGAAACAAGCCTTTCGGCTGGCCTGGCCTGGCCACAGGAGCACACACATATCGCACAGACGTGCAGATGAGGCAGCAGAGCACTCTGATTGCAGGGATGGCTGGGTTCAAGTCAAAAAGGTGAACGCCGTTGTTAGAATTTTAGATCTGGGTACTAAGAAAGAGTGACTGTTTGTCCTTGTTGACATGACAGAGAGCTTTGTAAACACTTAGCTGACCAGGACTCTCCTTGGCTTTGCGCCCTGAAGTCCTGCAGAAAAACACAACTGCCGAGCCCCACGGGAACAAAATACACAGAGCGAATGGGAGGCAAAGAGAGGGTGAGCGTGAAGTGAGTGAAAGGGACATGAGCAGCAAAAGGCAGGAGACAGCAGGGAAAAGGACAGAATGCAATATGGAAGGAAAAACAGAAGCCCACTGAGAACTGGAGGAAAACAAAGAGCTCCTCTTTTGTCACATCTACAGAACATTGCAAAGGTATTCATATCCATTGAGATATTTGCACATTCTGTCATGTTACAACCAAACACTTTAAAATGTTTTGTTAGGATTTTGTGCGAATGGAAATTTACAAAATGTGGCATGTAATTGGTCCCCCACGCCTCTGGTACCCCTACAACACACCCCTTTAAACTAATTCCTATCAGAAATGACAATTAGTAAACATTTGATCTCAGTGTAATTTAATCTCAGTATGAATACAGTTGTTCTTTGAAGGGTTAAAAGGTTTATCAGAGAACAGTGAACAGTGAACAGCACAGAATCCAAAGACTAAAGAACAGGACAGGAATAAGTATATGGAGAGGTTTAAAGCAGATTATGTTATAAAACTCTTTGGTAATTAATGAGACAGTGAATGAAGTGACTCATGTTAACTCTGTGGGAGGCATGAGATCCTTAGCTCAGCTGGAGGAATTTGTCAGAAGGGCAATTGTTAGTCATACGCTCGACTAATTCAAGAAAATACAACCTAATAGAAACAATGGATAAAAGCGATGGACGGAACTTATGGTGGTCAGTTCAGGTGACCAACTTCACACCCCATTCCTACAGTGAAACAGAGTGGTGGCAGTATCATCCTGTACAGACGCGTCCTTCAGCAGGGAGAGGGAAGTTGATTTGAGCTGATGGTGAGATTGACAAAAATAAAGTTCTGAATAAAAACCCGGTGAGAGAGGGCAAAACACTCGTCATTGATGCAGAAGCTTAATTTCCAGTACAACCTCATCAGAAAACCTTTACAAGCTCATCTGTTAACACTGAAATACCTGATCTTACTTCTGATCCTTTTTACTCTTAATCCTATCCTTAAGTCTCCACTTTGCTCATAATTATATTCATCTTGCTGTCTATCCATCCACCCATTGTTCAGATGTATAACAGGTCCAGGAGAGAAATCCAGACATCACTGTCTACAGCAGAACGATCCAGCTCATTGTGGAGAAAAAGAACAAAAAAAAAAACACAGTGTACATCACCTATGGGGGGAAATAGCAATCATTTGGCTTACATGCCAATGGCTATGTGATGTAGAAACCTGCTATGTGGAGTTTTTTTCTTTTTCAGGGTAGGAGGTTGGTAAGAGTTCATAGGATAATGAGGCTAAATGCAGGGCAATTCTGGACAAAGATCGGTTACATAGTGCAAAACACTTCAGACTATAAGAGAGGTTAATCTGTCAGTAATACCTTAAATTTGCAGCCAGAGCTGCAGTGGGATGAATGGTTTAGATCAAAAGTTATTCAAAGGCCCAGACAAAGTTCAGACCCAAATCTAGTTATCAATGTTGACAGATGCCCTTTGAACTGCTTTCCTCAGAAGAATGTCTATAAATGTGAAAAGTTGTTGAAACCATGAGCCCAATAAGTTGTAGCTGTAATTGCAGCAAAATGGTAATATTCAATTAGGGTGGGCAAATACAAAAACGCATCGCACTTTTCAGATTATTCTTTAATTCAGTTGCCTCCCACTTGATGGCTATTTATTTGATCTATCACATAAAATCCACATAATAAAGAATCAAATTTGCAGATATTACTGGACAAAATGTGAAAACGGTTTTACATGACACTGTACACTTGGGGAAAAAACAGACTTGTTATATTTTGTTCACATCTAAAAAAATCCATTTCGTGTGTTAGTTTACTCATGATGAAGGTGCAGTGGACCAGATGATGGGACTCGGGCTTAAAACAGAAACAACAAAGCACATTTCAGATCAAGTTTGACTTGTAAATGATCTACAGGTGCATGGAACAGAAGCACAATTCATTTCGGGTCCGTGACAAGAGGCAGTGGATTGGTTCCAAATGAAAAGGCTGACTTTCAAATAGGAAGACAAACAGACACGAGGCTGTGATGGTGGCAGCGGCTCTTCCCGGCTGCATTAGGGAGAATAGGAATAGCGAGGCAGGATGTGTTTAAATCAGAGCGCTCTATCTTGTACTGGGACACATTTCATTAGGCCCAGCAGCTGGGGCCGCGGCTCCATGCGTCCACACATCTATCATACGAATCCATCAGGCCCGTCTCCCTTCTTTACTGACAGCATGTGTGTGATAGGAGACCGTCTTTCTTATCAGAGGACTCACCACCTGACCAGACTTATTCATTTCTTCCTCCATCTCCCCGTTTCTTTGCTAAGGTTTCTTATTTGTGGCTTCCCCCTTGCTTTGTCTATTTCTCTTGTGCTCTCTGCTTCCTCCAGCCTCCACCTCTGTGTTTCATTTCTGTCTCGGCTCCGTTTCTGAGTGGGACAGATGTTAGCCTGCTGCGAATGGCTTCTGAGCCCTGCCGTTTCTTCCTTCTTTCATTTCACTCCCTCTGAGGTCTCCAAGCCCGCTCTAGTTCATATATGAGTTACAGTATGAGACAAGAAGTCTCACTATTCTCTTTCTAGCAAGCCAAAAGTAGTAAGAGATGTTGGCAAAATATGATTAAGCTTCAAAAGTAACACTGTGGGAAGGCATGCCCTTGAACACTTGACAGATACCAGAGATCTTGAATCGTATATCAAAAGAGTCTAAATCCACATATTCAGTGCTCTGCTATGATCAAAGAATCCTCCTCACAGGGTCAGAAAGTCAAAAAATGCTGTTTAATCAGCCAGGAGAAGTCCTGGAACACCAAGTCCAACACATTGGATTGTACTACTCCCTGGCCCTTTTTATATATATATTTTTTTTCATGTTACAACCAAGAACTTCAAAATATTTTTGAGGGTTTTATGACAGACGAGCACAACATTGTGAGAAAGTGTGAAGTAAAAGAATAAGAAAAATCTTTTCTAAAATATGTCACAATACATTTGTATTCACTCTTCCCGGAGTCTCTTTGTAGATCCACTTTTTGTTGTAAGTGCAATTGCAAGTCTTCTGGGAAATGTTTCTGCCAACTTTGCAGATCTGAAGATTTCTCTAATTCATCTATGCATCATAGATCAAGGTCTGTCAGAGTAATAGAGAGAGTTTGTGAACACCAATTTCAAAAAGTTGCCGCACATTATAGACTCTATATAGGTCTGGACTTTGACTGGACCACTCTGACAGGTTAATATGCTTTGAGCTACACCTTATTAATACTTTTCCAAGGCACTGAGCTTTTACTTTACTTGTTTTGCATTTTCATGCTCTTTATTAGGTTTTATGTTTGCTGGTCGTGTTTAGGTATCTAAAGATAACTACTGATGTTCAAAAATATGAACAATTCTTGCTTTAAAAGCATTTTTGTGACTATAACATTTAAAAATAAAACTCCTAAAATGCAGGTATTGCTCCACTTGTATTGATTTTTAAATGCCTGAAACAGCGTCTTTCCTGTAAGTGCAGAAGCTGTCTTACGCTCTGTCATCTTTGACCAATGAGCTACTCAATCAGGATAAACTTCCCCCTGGCAGGAAGAAAGCCTTAAAGAAAAATGTGCTGAAGCAGCGTATTTCAAAACCACAACTAACCAAACTCAACAAGGCAATACTGCCTTAAACAAAAAGGGGAAAAAAGGGATTGTCTTCATTTAAACAAACCAACGTTAAAAATCCTTGCCATTAGAGATTTGATCCACCTCACATCTTGCTGTAAATAATTCACGTCAAATGCACTCTATCCTTCATAGTTGTCTCTTGCTCTATCAGTCATTGCCTCTGTGCTTCGGTGTCAGTCTTTTTTCCTTCATCTTACATGAATGCGCGGTGCTCTGCAGCATGCAAACTTCAGGTGTAATTTGAATGTCTAATGCAGTCAGAAGAAGGAAGGCAGCCAATTAGGGAGCCAGATGGGGGAGCTCTGGGTTGAAAGGTCACTCTGTGATATGCCGTCCTGCTTCTTCTCCTCTGGCTATTAGCCAAGCTGCTCGCACTTATAACTCGTCTGTGAATCTTTTTTTAAGATAAAGTGTATCAAACGCTTGACTGGCAAGCTGTGATCCATCTACATATGTTCTATTAGATATATCAATGTGGATGTTTTTCCTACAGTTGAGACATTTCAGTTGATGGCTATAAGGTGTTTCTCTTGCCCTCCTTTATCTGACCATTCAACTCATTTGTTGTTGCTCTAATTTAAGAGACTAGTATGTTTTATAGACATGACCTTCACTGTGCTGCTACTTTTTAGTTTGGAGATAGAACTCCTTAGAGACCAGGACTTGTAGAGGGAAAAAAAAGTCTATGAAAAATATGGAACTAAAGAAATATTCAAGCTGAATATCTTCCCCCTTTTTTAACTCTAATGCAGACAAATATTTAGAGTGTGTAAAGAGAGAAAGCTGTTGGTGGGCTTTTCTTGAAGAAATAGCTGAAAGAAAAAACAAAGCAGATTTTATGTAACATGAAGTCCTCTCACATATATAAATATATGTATTCATTAACTCTCTCAAATGTATTTTCTATGTATAGTGTGAAGGTGGTACAATTTACATGTGCAACTGCAAAAAAGAATGGAGTTACCTACTTTTTGTTGTGTTGTCAGAGTTCTGTTTTGATCCTTTTCAGTTGGTTCACATTGTGTAGATTAGTTAACATCTCCAGTTCCATCCTATGGCTTATCCAGAGCAATAACTGTGAGGGCATTGTATATGACCATCCTTCCCTCAATCTGAGGTAACCTGACTTAGAAATAAATTTATGAGTGATAGATGTGCAGAAATGTCTTTTTTTTTGAAACCACATTTGTTGTACCTCATTGAAATGCAAGGCAGATACACATTGTATGACAGGGATATTAGGATTCTATTATAGCTTAATTTTTTTAAGTAAAAATAGTAAATAGGTGACTGAAAATAATAGGTGAAAACATGAAATTATGATACAATGCAGTTAGAAACCTAACTCTACAAATCTGATATAATAATCTGTCTTTAGTAGGTGCTTTGGACTGAATTTTTAATATAAATACAAATTGAGCTTTATTTATGTGCTGGTTTAATCTCATTTGCATGGAGCCATTACCAGCCATCACACAAATGGACTCTGAGTGCAGATCAACATAAGAGGAATGATTAATCGTCCGTAAGCACTTCAGGTTAAACTTCTATCCAACTGAAAACTGCGGTGAGTACTTTTCAACAACTCTTCATTCACATATGCCTTAACCTGCCATGATTGCAAGTGACTGCCCAGAAATGTTAAGTTATAAATATATCTGCTGTGTGGCGTTCAGATAATTCCTTAAGTAGCTAGACTTGGCACAGTGTAGACTGCCATGACTGCTTCCCACAAACAGCTTTGAGGAAAAGCTTTGCATGTGGAGCAATTCTAAAACTCAAAGTGAGATGAGATGCATTCCACTGAACATGAGGAAAACATCATTTTCACAAAGGTACGGGGGGGAGGGGGGAAAGATTCATTTCCTTTCATTCCTGATCACAGGTGCCCCAAATAAACTCAACACCTCAGGCATGCCATGCTTGCTTGTGTCAAGTGTTTGTTATGCTGCACCGCGAAATGCCTTGGTAAAATTTTGCTAAAACTGTCTTTGCTTTTTTTTTTTTGCAAATAAAATGAGGAAAAATTGCTTCAGTATAGAAAAGTTTGTAATTTTAAAGTAGTCTTATCAAATATAAGAATTAGAAATATTTGGATTTTTGGCACATCTTAAAATCCTTTTACGACGTATTCAATAGGCGCATAGGTGTCAAAATCAGTTGTTTTACATTAACTACCTTTTTATACATTACATTCAGGCGTATATTTGTCCAGTGTTTATTTATGTTCATTCTTATGATTACTGTTTCATGACTGTGTAATGAAAACCTCAAATTTTGGTCTATTAGAAAATTTTGATATTACGTAGCTGAAGAGAGGCCCATCTAAGTGCATGGGAAAGTGTTGCACCCCAATTAGGGAGAAAAAGGACATGACTGGACTCCATGGTAATATTAAAATACAAGATAATATTGAGTCATTTTAATTTATGTCCCAAAGGAGATGAAAAAAATTAAATTATTTGTCTCTTGTTTTCATTTTTTACATCACAAAAAGCCAGTATTATAAGAGGGTGTGTTAACTTTCCATGTCCTCTGTTGGTCCTACTAGGTCATACCAATACATTTCTACATTCACATTGTGATGCTTATATTTAAAAATATTTTTTATTTAATTTTTTTTAGCTAACATGATGCTTTACTGGCTGTCCCATTTATATTCCACCCAGTAAATTTCACCAAAAACAGTCCCTGCTAAGTCAACTATTGTCTAATGATTATGTGGGTGACATTCTCCTACATCAAAGTGTAACTTAACTATAAAAAAATGTTTTCTTCCCTACTTGGCTTCCCTTGTGAGCATGCAATTTGCGCAATTGTGTTTGCTTCCCTGCTTTGCCAAGCACCACTTTTTCCAATTAATCAAGTGCAGTGTGCTAATTAAATTTAATTATGGCAGATGGGTTTGAAAAACGTGTTATTTACAAAGGTTGACAATGTGTTTTATTAATTTCATTAACTAAATACAGTCTTATGCGCATCAACTGCAGCACGTCTGCATCTAGGTCATCCTGCACGAGCATTATCCCGCCTTTCTTGCTTGGTTGCCTGCGTTTATTCCCCAACCTGATGTGTCTCTCTGGTTTTTCTGCGCTGCTGCTCAGCACTCCTCCACCTCAGGTTGGGGAGGTTAAAGTTGAACTCGCATTCTTACTGGCTCCTTCGTTTTCCATCGTGTAATCTCCCGCCGTCTGTGGCCCGATTTCTTGCGAGCGGCAGATGTGGAGCTCATCTCAGCCTGTCCCGCTACGCTTTCTGAGTCCATCTGTCTCTGAACGTGTCTGTTCGGTGATCTGCTGTACTGCTGCAGCGGCGCCTTAAGACGGAGCTGTGGCTTTAGTGATTTTCAGCCAATCACAAGATAAAACAACATCAAGGCCTCGAAGGCAACGAGAAGTATGACCATTCTGAGGAAACAACTGTGATCGGTGATGTAGCTTCACACGACTTGCATAAAAACACTTAGTTAAGGTTGAGATGTGTGTAATGGTAGGCACTGCAGGTTTTTGTTTGGTTTGGAAAAGCTGCTTTAGATTGATGAGCATAATTTATTTAGTACATATAAAGTCCCAAAGTACGAAAAAAAAGCAGAATGCTTTTTATAGGTCGGTTGTCAGCACAAATTACTGACTGTGTATTGCAAAATGCACTATTTGTATTTGTAATATATAAGTAGGCCATTGAACAAAGAGTAAAAGCCAGTCGAGTAAAAGAAATGGCTTTCATTGGCCTGTGCTGCTTGATGATGTGTTCAAGAGGTTCTAAGAAATAAGGTAATAAAAACAGATGTTTTCTAAAAATATGTGTGCACAGCACAGTGCCTACAGGTGCATCTTAACAAATTAGATCACCGAACATTCAGTTTTATTCCAGTAAGCCACTTAAAAAAGTGAATATTTTATTGCATTATTTTTTACAGCACAAGAGTGATATTTTTTATATTTTAATTTGTTTTAATGTCAATAAGTATAAGTAAATATAATTAATTAAAACCAAAGACAGCTGTGTTTACTTTGGAGCTGTGAGTAGAAAACACAGCTCCTCAAATCATGATTGACTCATAAAAGTCACAATGTACCTGAAACAACACGGCTTCTGTGACTTTCCACTCCTCTTCTAGATTTTGGGACCTTGAGTACCAGCTAAAATGCAAATTTTACTTCTTCTCATCTGAAACTAAATGCTGAGTTTGTTGACCTTGACGACTTTTGTCAAACTCTGACAGATTCAAACTTCTTTATTTTTCCTTCTCTTAAAACTTTCACCTACGATAAAATGCTAAATTGCTCCATATGATGTCTCACTCACTAACAGATGCAACGACACAGAGATAATGCTATGTACTTAAACTGTCAGTGGTCCTAACATTGTACCTGATAAGTGTATCCACAGTCCTTATAAAAGTAAAGTTCACCCTATAAACTCCAGGTATTTGTGGATTTTTTATACATATCCAAAGTTTTTTGTGGTGTACTTAGCTTTTCATAGACTTTTGCATTATTATTCAGTCTTTGTTTAATAAATAAAAACTGGTGTTTGCGGTTAATGCAAGTGGCTAAGAGTAAAACTGTTTTAATTGTAATAGACTGCATTCACTTTACAAAGTGGCATTAAAAATATCCGCAATTGAGCAATTAAATCCTTCCCCCTATATTTTTTTCCCCGCCTTGCTCTCTTAGTGACTTTTTGTTCATCTCTTCCTTCTAGTAAATCATTATCTATCTCATCTGTCCCCCTGCACAAGCCAGGGTGAGCGGGAGACTGCGGTGCCCTTTCAGAGAGGATAACCAAATCCCCACCAGAGATGCTTGAGTAAATGACCGTGGGAAACGTGCGAGCTTTAGAACACAGTGATACTCTGTCCACGTGGAGAAAGGGGAGAAAAAAGCCTCGGCTGACTAAATCCTTTAGTCCCTTGCCTGGTGTTTACCCCAGCACCATATCGCTCCAGATCTAAAATCCTGACTATCCTCATAACACCATTTACAGACGCTAATCTCCAACAGTGAGCTCTCTGCGGTCTACACTCTGGGAGGTATAATGTTTAGACTGAATAATTTCACTTCTACTGAAAATGTGTCAATGCCTGCTCTTTATTCAATAAAGCATTTTAGTGTATGCATATTTCGTTCAGATTTAGCTTCATTGTGGTCTTATAAACGGCTATACATGACACGGGTACGTCTCTAGCATCTTTGTACAGATACAGATCAAAATATTTACCTAATGCAAACTAGCTGACATTCAGTCATAATAAATAGAGAGCAATTGAAATATGAATATGAAATTTCAAGTCTTAACACAGAGTCTCTATTTCAGCTTTGAGTTGGTAATTCTGACTTATGAATATGACTGAATCTAAACCATTCCATTGTTTTCTTTCCAAACATGGAGTTTTGTCATTTTGTTTGTGGCTATAATATGACAAAGAGTGAAAAGTTTTGAACACTTTTGCAAGGATACACTATTTATTGCAAAAATATAAGAAATTTCACAGAAAGCCATATCTCTATGTCCAATGTATTACACAATGTTTGTTCAAAATGGAATTGCTGGCTTTCTTTCAGTAGTATTGAAATGTCGTCCCTTTGCTTTGTAAAGTGCATTATGGTTTTACACAATGTGAAATTGAAATAATATATTGTCGAAAAGGTTAGGGTTATATAAACTCTTATTTGCTGAAATGACACTCATTTCTGAGATGTGTGTGTGTCTCCACACAACAGAAAACAAGGCTTTCAGATGTAGAGAGGCAAATGGGAATAATCAAAGTGAACCAGAAATGGAGGGATGATTATTGTATTTTTATCACCTTCAGGATATAAACTTAAGGATAAATAGGGGAAACGGAGTTCAGGCAGCAAAGTCAGATGTAATTTTCACAAATCTGATATGTTCTAAGCTGAGTGTATTTTCCAGACAAGAGAAAAAATCAAGATAAGTGGCCAACAAAGAACGTACTTAGAAAAAATCAGTTTCTACTGCAGTACTTTATGGTCTGGGCGCCTAAAGATATAAATGTACTTCTGACATAGATATCTTTATCAGTCTGACTATGAGCTGGATTTAAGGCTTTCTCTGTGTTGCTAAACCCTGGGGGAAATCGTGTTAACGTGTACACAGTGAAAATGTCCTAAGTTTTCTGAGCATTCACTTTCCATTTAGCGGGAAAATATCAAGGCAGTTTCCATAGAGTTCAGCTTTATTGAATTTTGTTCCCAAAAGATGAAATGTCAAAGATTTTGTCTGCATTTCTGCTATCTCTGCCCGAGGGTTCTTTCAATCAAAGCAATAATAAAAGATGTAATTTGATGATGCTATGAAGTAGAGTGAGAGTTATGATTCTCTCCTCCACAGCTAGTAGAAATCTGTGTAATGTTAGCATTCATGTTTATATATGAGGCTCATGTTTTTTTTTGTGTGTCTCAGTGAGATGTCCTTTCTACATATACTATTAGCTATAGCTAATATACTTGTAAGCTCTAATTTACCATTAAATCAATCTTTTTTTCCCAGATAGAATTTAACAGAGCCCAATGTAACAACTTAATAACATTTGCATCATAGCTTTAAAAGCAGTTTTGAACTCCATAAATACTTTATCTGAGAAGAACTGTTTTAATATTAATAAATATGCAGGAAATAGAGCATATACCTCATTAATGTCAAGTATTTCAGAGTAACATGCAAAGAATATATATATATTTTTATTTCTATATGATTGAAAAAACTAAATTGAATTGAGTGCTTTGGTCTTTCAGGCATTACTGTAATGATATGCATATTATGGTTCATTTATTTGTATTCAAATATTTCTGGTTAGTTATTCAGGATATGTAGTCTTAACATTAGCCATTGATCACGACTGGACAAAAATTCTGACCTTGTATGTTAATCAAACCTCAACCTGCTTGTTTGTTGATTCAATCCAGTCCTGGATAGGTCCATATTTTACCTAGTAGTGATTTAGCAAAATAACCCAAACTGGGTTGTTTTTAGTCCAGCATTTAATAAAAAAAAAATGGATTTCGTAACCCAGCAATGTACTATGTTAAAATATACTAATGTAGTGCCAGTCCATCCTAGGTAGCTTGAAATACATAGTGTTCTCATAAATGCAAAGAAAAAAAGTTACATATAATGTCACAAAAATAGCTGTATTTATATAAATAGATGTGGTCTTACTTTCCTGCCTGCCAACAATTAATCAATCAGACCTCTGATGTGACATTCCTTTTTGTACGTGTGGCATTATTTCAAAACAAAGTAATGAGAGAGAATACATTTAAAAACTCTCTTGAGAGATGAAGGAAACTCTACGACTGAGTGATAATTATCTGAACTTAACCACCTCACACTACAAGTACAACTCACATTAATCTATTATTTTTGACATTAATTCTATTCATGTGAAACATCTATGTGGCGCTATCAGCACTGGGGTGTAATTGGCATTAGACCAAACATTCAGGTCACATTTATCCTTCTGGTCACATTGTGCTTTGTATCTCCCAACTCAGCAGGACAAAGTCCTCCATTTTGTTGTAAGACCTTGTAGTTATGGAGGATCAACAGCACTTGGTACAAGTGATGGGGAAAAAAAAAATCTGCCTAAGATCTGCTGGACCCCATGTCAGACACGATTTCATTGCTTTTCTGGGTGACTATAAAAATTTAATGTAATCTTGGAACATTTGGTCTTTTTCTGTATCAGAAATAACTAGATAAAATTATTTTAAATTGGTGTAGTCCTACGTGAATTAAATTAGACATACATGTAGGAGACTAAAACCTTAACAGATTTTTAAAATGACTGGCTAATGGTCAAACTAAATGCAAAATTCCCTTACTAGGTGATTACACATGTAGCAAGGCTAGTTGGCACTATGCCTGTGTTGGATCCTCTCAGGCCCCATTTCAAAGGTTCCTCAGGGAGCCTTTAATGAAGCAACAGCTGTGCCAGTGCTATTTCTCATTTAAAACACTTAGAGGCTCGCTTCTTTTCATGGGCCAAAACAAAAACACCAGGTCACCCCTCCAGCACTTCCCTCTTTCGCTACAGATCCCTAACATGATTGCCAACTTTCAAAATTTAATAGAGCTTCTGGGGAATTGCTTTGTGAGTTTGATCGAAGTCCGTGGTAGAAAACAAAGCCACCAGTTTCCCCGGAGCGGATCCTCCCCTCTGGCCACCCCATTTTCCCATGATAGGCAGCGAAGGAACACAAAACGAAGCACACACACAATCATACTAACACCCAAGACGACACTGTAATATAATTACGTACAAACCAATTATTCAAGCAATCAGTCTCAGTTTGATGATGTGTCAACACTCCTTGTCAGTTCTACTTTCCAAATTGTTCTTGAGTTGCATCGCTAATTTTGTATTCATACTAAGAATCAATGAAAGCTTGCACTCTCTCCTCAGTTCTAATCACAGCGTACCAATCAACAGTGAAAAAAATACAGAGGAGAGGTCAGAAGTCAAGATGTGAAATTTCACAAAAGTGAGATTTTAAATGAGCCTCTCTTCTAGTTATTCTCCCACAGCAAATGTCCAAAGTGGGATACTTCAGCGCACATTGCCTTGCCATGATGAGTGAGGAGGCTAAACAATTTAAAAAGAAAGTTGCATAAAAAAAAAAAAATTAAAGGCCAAAAATAGCTGTAGATGAGCCCAAGGAGGAAGTAAGGAGGTCATACACACTAAAGTGGCTGTCAAACACTCAAACAATTTTCAAAACAGAGTTGGGAAGGAAGTACGAGAAAAGTGCAGGCTGAGCACACACCAATTAGCCAACTAATTATTTATAACACACAGTTTGATTTTTTTGCTTTCCTCCTCTCCTCAACAATAACACCCTTCAATAATTAATATTAATTTGTAATAGTCATATGTAATTTATTCTCAAAAAAGTTAACATGTTTTCTGTGGGTTGTTAGGTGCTTCAGACTGATCATGTTTACCTGCATGAATAAAAAAAATATATTTTTTTATTTTATTGCAGTTGCTTGGTGATAAAAACAGAACAGACTTGAACCTTGGAATTAAAGTTAAATAGGTTGCATGACAGGGTTCATGTTCAGAGAAATCCCTGTTGTCGTTACAAGAAAGTTAGAGCAAACATTCCCAGATCTCTATGTGCCATGATAGTCCATGATCTATGCGTCATTGACGAATGACATGGCTTTGGATCAATTTGCCAACTCAATAAAATCCCCACCTACTATCCCCACATATTGCCATTTCTTCCCTTCCTGCTTCCGTTTTGTTTTTGTACATCAACCATTTTATTAAATGTACCTATACTATCAACACTTAAAATAAATATAGGTAAATAAATAATTGTGAAAATCCCAAACTTCCCATTTAATTGAACCTAACTATTAAATGAATATTTTAAATACTTTTGTTTATGCTTCTGATCCTTCCTTTAAAACAGTTAACGCTTAAACATTGTATATATAAAAAAAGATTTTTACCTAATCAAGATTTTCTCTGCACAAGCTCCTTTTATTATTTTATTATTTAAGCACATCACCATACACACTTATCAGATTAAAGAATATTAATGTAATCATCAGTTTTAAAGTGATGACGAATGGAAGCACGGGCAGTGTAAAATGTTCAGATGATTCTTTTTCATATTCATAACATATTCTCCGATAAAATTAACATTATTATGAAGGTATGAAATTGTGAACCTGCACTGTAGTCTAATGCATGTTTTCATTCCTTTTAGAGGTGTGTTCCATTATTCTACCTGTTGTCACTTAAATTAAAAGTTGTCACTGAGACAAGTCACTGACTTCACTTTAGTCTTTAGAGCACAAGGTTGAGACAAGTTTTAAATCTTTGTTTATTTGATGTAAGTGTTACTGGAGTTTAAGACTCAGACTTCAGCTTCTTTCGATAAAACTGTTTTAAGAACTGTCATCCTTGATGTTTCCCTCCTCTTTTCTTGTTCCTCCTTGTTCTAAATGAATTCTGCTAATGATTATGCATCAAATTACAATTTTTTCTATTGACTATGTCAGTTTCTGTTGACATGCTGTCTTTGAAAAAAAAGTCCTCACCATTAAAATATGATGCTTTTGAGAATCAAAGTACCCTCCATCTCCAGACTTTATGTTAATTCGCCAGGCCTTTGAAATAAAGTCCCTGGAGTGTGATACTTAAAATAAAAATGAGCAGATGATCAGATGGATGTAAGGACGGAGTGACAAACAAACAGAAAAGTTGGCGTGACAGAGTAAGTTTTCTAACTTTATCAAATAAAGCACAAAGCATGTTGACAAGTTCAGCCTAAACTAGGCCTGCTGGTTCCAACTTGTGGCAAGCGATGTTAGCCTTTTGACAGCACAGTCACCACTTTAATTCTGAAACTGTCGGCTCTGGCTGCTTGGTGACACAGCCGCTTCATTTATTTGTGTCTCGTCAAGGAAAGAAAAAAAAACCCCACCAGCGCTGCTGTTCTTTTTGAACTGACAGGAGCAGACGATAACTTATTTGTGAGCGTCACGTGGTTATGAGACGGCATCAAAGCGTCTCCCAGAACCTTTGCTATTACAGCAGGTGCTCATTTGGGAGATGAGTAAAATTAGCTGAAAAACTTCACACAGTCCTTGAAGTAACCCAACCCCTTTCCGCCCTTCTTTTTTGCCCTTATTTCTTTCATTTCTGTTTCCCTTATTAGAAATGTTACTTGAGGCTAATAACACTGGTTTAGATTCATCAAGATGAGCAAAAATGGATCAGTGACTGGTTGACTGGTTAACATAAAAAGCTACTTCTCTGTGTCCAATTAGAGGATGGATGAAATAGCAAATAAATTCTACATAGGCAAACTTTATACAGTTGAATGCAAATATTAACATTAACATATTGGTCTGATAGTAACGTAGACTCAATTTTTTCCAGGTCTATTTGCTTTATGTCAGAATAATGTGAGAAAAATAACATAAATGTTGTTTTTTTATTAGTCGAACTTAATATTCTAATCTTAAATGTCATGTTTTCATTAGCTGTAAAGGGAAAATCATTATAATTAAGTGAAAAAAAGGCTTGAAAATGTCAGTGTTTGTGTAATTAATCTATATAATGTGTGCCTCTTAGAAAATGAAGTTACTAAAATGGGTGAACTTTTCTGTGATATTCTAAGTTGTGGAACATGATTTATATGCAAATGCTAAGAGAAGAAAAAACATGAGTTTGTCCAGCTGCTGCAGGGAAGAAGATAGATTCTGCATTCATATCTAAAAATGTGTTGGTTTGTGTGAGTCAACCACAGAACAAAAGCAAGGCACCTTGTGAAAATGTTGTAAAAGTCATTATCCATAGTAAAATTAATCCTGTTGTATCATGCGCAAATAGGCTTCTCATAGAGGAAGAAGCAATTATCCATAAAGCAATGAAAAAAAACATGAAAGTCTAATTTTTATGTACTTGTCTTGAGGTTTGATGAAGCTAAAATCTAAGAATTTTACAATAGTGACCATTTTTACATTTGGAGGAAAATGAAGCAAAACATACAACTTTCCCAACTTTGAAGAACTGGTGCAGTAGTGACATATGTGGATGATTTGCTGCTGGAGGAACTTTTGCACTTGTCAAAACAGATCAAAAGGAAAGAAAATTATGTGTAAATATAGAGGCAAAATTTCAAGACATCATGGGGGAAGTTCAAATTTAATCATAAATGGGCTTTCCAAAAGAAGGATGACCCAAAACATAAATAGAAATTAGCTTTAAAGTTACTGATGGAAATCTACAGCTAAAAATAGTATGTCTCTTTTAATACATTAGATATGAATAAATACTTATTATTGTGTATGTAGCAACTTTCACAGATAAAAACACAAAATTCATGACAATAAAACACATGGAATGCAAAAGTTAGGATATAAATCAGTAAAGAGATTTAAAACACTACAAAATTAAAAATACAGAACTAAAGCAAAACTTTGTGAGAAACTAAAAGTCTGCAATGAAAAGACTCCAGCTTCTCACATGAACACTGATGATTTTATTTGAAAGGTAAGACGTGTATCATTCAAATGGTGAACTAGATATTCCTATCATATATTGTGGACTACATATTAAGGTGCTGTGGTCAATAGTGTTGAAGGCAAAGGGAAAAGCTTAGCTACAGTAAATTTAAAAAAATGTTGGCAAACAAAATGGCCAAAATTATCCTTTCCAGGGATGTTTTTTTTTTTAAATGTCCAACATGTTATTTTAGTTCCAAGACTAAAATAACTTGCCCTGCAACTACATTTTCAAAAATCCAAGACGTGAATGGTTATATTGACCTGTAGTTTATTTTGAATAAGACAGATATAATCTCATAATTAGTTCAACAATGACATGCAACTATTGCTCTATCCAAAGCGATAACAACAACTTGGAAAAGAGTCAGATGAACTATACGGATTTCAAAGTTTGACAATTTGAGGGCGAGCAAGTTATTGATGAGAATAATGTCATCTAGACTTTGGGACTCCTCAAGCAAACTAAAAATTCAGAAACATTCACAAGTAAAGAATCACAATATTTTCGACTTGTCATACAGCAAGGGATTAATTACAGAGAAAATTTATGGACCTCCAGCTGTTTTCAAAAAACATAAGTGAAATGTGACACTCCCAAACCACTGCATCACATTGTAGGGCTTCTTTCATTTTGTGTTGCACAATTTCCCACCTCAGTTTCCACCCCAACATACATACACATATATCACACACACAGTCCCTCTCTGTTCAGACCATCTCATAACCCATGCCCCTTTTGCCATTTCTCATTCCATTAAACCTTGAATTATTCAAAGCAGATGAAATTGATTTCTTGATAGTTTAATCGCAAATCAAAACCGAACCGTCGGCCCAGTTCGTTCCCCCAGGACAATTTTTGACAATCAAATATTCATGGAGAAATGAAATGTTAGCAGATCATTTCTGCTTCTAGCTGATTAGGCAGACACAATGAAATTCAGATGGAGAAAAGAAGTAGGCATGGAATTAACTTATGCCAATATGCCATGGAAAAAATGGAAAATGAGATAAGATTTTCAGGCTTGATTCTCTGATCCAGGCAAAGCCCCTGAATAGATAAATATACTATATACACATATATAACAAACACTTTTTCTTGTCTTAAAATGTTTAAATCAGAACACTATAAAAGGTAACACTACTATTGCTTCTGATATTGTTAGATGTTTTTAGGGCCTTTTATCTCCTATTGAACATGTTTGATTATTTAGGTATCGTACTGCAAGCTAAGGTAAACAGAGGAATCTGATTGTCCTACTGAAATATTTATTTTTTACATGTATATTTATTTAGTTTTTGTAGTGGACTGAATTTGTGGGTTTAATCTGAACAAATAAATGATAAAACTATGTAAGGAACATTCCTCCAAATCTGTCAGAAACACAAAGAGTGTAAACACTTTAGTGAAAAAATATCAACTTCACAGAATATAAGAAACAGCTACTCTTTTTTTCCCCATAAATCAGTGCAGTGGATATTTTCAGGTCAGTGACCAATTTTCTTTTAAATTTTGGAGTTTCAGATTCATAATGTTTGTCAATCAGATAGCCTTAGATATCTATGTGACAATCAGATTCTTATATATTGTCTTCATCATTTCAATAATATTCTCATCTTCAACGGTAATGAAAGACGTACAATAGTAAATTGTGCAGTGACCTTAGTTTGCCTTATTCTCTGCTTCTTTTAAAAATCTCTGTAAACATTTAAAAAACAGCTATCTGAAGTCCAATGTAATTGACAAGAAAAATATATTAAAACTTCCTGTTATTCTTAGGTACTAAAATATATGTTTGTTTTCTATTTTATTTAATTTTATTTTTTATTTATTTAAATTGAGGAATGACCCTTGTGGCATCAGAACAATGAAGCTAGTAAAGGACCATGTAAACCTGGTTACTACCGTCCCTTCTCCTATTAGGTGAAGTGCATAAAGCACATAGGAAATCTGGAGAGGAGGGTAATATTCTATGTTACCCTCAACATAAGTTATCAAAGATGGATGGTTTCTGTTGTACAGAAAGTGCGAGGTTTAATCAGACAGTTAGAAAATAGACAAGCGATCAGCATGTAACATGTAAAACATGTAAAACGAAATGCAGAAGAGCTGCCGGCACAATATCAAGCCATTGTTCTGTTCTTGGTCTTCCAAAACACTGTTGTGTGTCAGGCGGTAAAATTTGCTTTAGAGTGTATATTCATGTCATTAATTTACAAAGTGTCTCCTTTCAGGTCTACCCAAATTTGTAGTGTCTTTTATCAGTTATTGCTGTTCTTGTTGGATGTCAGCCAATTTTTTGTCAGCGTAATTGTCACTGCCAATCAGTTCTTAATCAACTTTCATCCAAGAAAATAGGAATATTACGTTACAATATATGTATGTCAAAAATTACATTGCAGTGGATGCCTGTATACAGTATTTCATTAAGTCACATATAAAGAGCTTTTTATTTTGTTACTGCCACTAAGTACATGTTCATGAATTTGATTCCTACCTAATTATTAAATGTTTTCATGTCTTTACTGTCAAACTGTCACCAATTTGCTACCGTCTTCTTACAAAACTGTAAAACTCTGTAAAACGCTCACTTCCTTTTTAGCAAATTTTACAAATAAAATTTAATGGGGAGATTGAAGACGAGAACAATAAAAAGGTGAGATCAAAGAGCTTTGCCAGGAATGAGGAAGAAAGAAATGATTTAGCTCTATTCAGCTGAAACTCGATTGGCTGTATCCTTTTGAGCCAAGAGATGACTTACTCAATGTGATGTGCAGAGCGGTAACATCAAACACATTAGCTCAACAGATTGCATTATCTCTCAAAACATTTCTGTGCACAGCTGCTTCCATCATTCTAGAGCATGTTTAGAGGCGCTACAGTTCATGATTTACACCCTGGAGGGGACTGGTTGAGATTTTACTTTAAGGATAAAAAACAGTGCAGAGAAAATTGGGTTAATGATTATCTGATGGGCCATCCGCATTTTTCTGGATCTTCCAGGCTTAAATCATTCATCAGTTGCCTTTTGCACAGTGTAATGAATGATTTAATAATAGTGGAAAACCAACAGAAAGACGCGAGGAAGATCAACACTGGAACCAGGACAAGTGCAACAGTGGAATCCAGCAGCCACAGAAAGAAACAAAGGAGCTCGCAAACTGCAGAGATGTGATTGTGACATGCAAACCAGGTGAGTACCGTTAACAGAATCCAGATCAGCTGCAAAAAATAACTGAGGGAAGGTAGAATAAGAGGCACAGAAGAAACTGCATAGAAACACATAAGACCCTGCTAACCAAAAACTAAGGACTAGTGCCAACACAGGAGTCTAGACTAAAATTCACAGAACAAGACAGGTGAGAGGAAAGTCAACACAAAGGACTGTACTAATGTGAAGAAACCCTAAAGACACTCTAATGATCTAAATACAAACACAAGTTAGAACCAAAACACAGACTGCTGTGGATTATCTCACTGTCAGGTTGCAAAAACAAAATACATTTATTTCATTGGGATGGCAAGACAAAATAAAGCATGAATGTGGAGGGGAAATTTTACATTTTTATTTATTTATTTGTTGGATGAAAACCATCTGTAAACAATATTTTTTTTCACAGATTTGCCATAAATTATTAATATGATTTCAGTCTAGATTTGGAGTGAGCCTTTCTAACACATAAATATATTAAATCTCAACCTTTCCTTTGTGGCTCAGGCTGCATGTTTAAGGTCTTTTCACCTCAGTCTTTGTTTCCTTACTGTCTTTTGCAGCTTCTGAACAGATTTCTTCCCAGAAATCTGAATACATCCCTATTCATCCATCTCCATATCAACTTGACCAACTTTTCTGAACTTGCTGAAGATAAGCTGTAGCTTGATGCAGCCACCACCTTGTTTCACCTTAATGATCTTATTTTTAAGAAGTTCTGCAATGTTAGATTTTGCAATATATTGCGTTATGCATGAATGGGTAAAGGTGTGAAGGAAGGTGCTCATCTTCCAACAGCACCTTCTTCTTCATGTCCCTTACATGATTGTTGCAAACGTCAAATTAGACTTATTATAGCTTTCTCTGAATGATAATTATCTTCTTTCCACTCTTTAGCAATGGCCAGAATTGGGAAGTGAGCAGCTGATAATTGTTATGTCAACTGTTTTTCCTTCAAGCTGTGCTTCTCTGTAGCTGGTAATGTTGACTTTGAGTTACTAATTAGATGACTTCTGAAGGCAGCAGATTGTTCTGGATTTTGTTTAAGGGCATTTGGGTGAAAAGGGCTAAATTCAAATGCATAACACACCTATTTGTTCTTCATTTATTCGTGAAAAACAATCAAAAGTATTTTCCTTTCTCCTCACAATTATGCAGTGCTTTGTGTTGCTGTATCACATAGATTCCCTATAAAAGGTTTAAATGTTTGTGCCGACAAAGTAACACAATGTGAAAAAGTTCTAGTTTATAAATAGTAGGCACAGTCAATGCTGTAAGAACAGCAAGATTTCCTCCTTGCAATCAGGCCTCAGTTTATTGCAAATAGCACTGATGAACAGATTGCCTAAGCTATATTTTTGTTCCTATTTAACAGTTGCATAAACTCCTAGAACTCCCACATCTGTTAGCCTAACACATCAGATAATTGATTTGAGGCCTGTTTTTTACTTTAATAAAAATCAGATAAATGTTCAGAATATGTGTTGGTATAATTTTAAAATCCCAAACTGCTACACCTGTCAATGAACTTGCAGTACATTTGTACTTGTCTATGATTTGAAAATCTTATGCAAAAAAAAAAAAAAAGAACTTGTTGAAATCTCCAGAACAGACCTCAAAGAAAACTGGAAATTGTTAGCCACCATCCGTCATAAAGAAACAACAAATAAAGGAATAACATTTTACAAATATATTAAAATCTGCAGTAAGCAGTATAATGAAGTCCTTCATAATCCCCAAAACTTATAGCATATGAAAAAACTGGAAAAAGAGAAAAAAGGGCTGAACAGAAAAAAAAAAAATCTAACATACAGAAGTTGTACCTAGAATTTGACCCAAAACTTTGCAGTAGGTGTAACTAAAGTTGTTTTTTTTTGTATGCAGATAAATACACACACAAAAATTGAGATTATTAAGGTTAATACCACTGGAGCTGTGGTGGACTTATTGGATAGCTTGAGGCTTCAATCAGACAATGCCTATGGGATTATAACATGCATTGTAGGAAATAAGCCATCCCAATTCGTCCTCTGAAGGTCAGTGTATGTGCGGAGAGGTTCTAAAATGGGTCAGAATGAGAAATAACGCCTGTGAATTTTCATTCGTCCTGCTGCTCCACTGAACATTGTAGCCATTATTTACCTGCAGTTGTTTGAACCACTTGGGAGCTTCCTTTCCGGCAATAAACACTGTAAATAGTAGCTGCTTACTGAATATACTTTGTGGCATGTGGCTACACATTTCATTAAGCACCATTTGATATCCACGTATTTTGTTTTATTGCTCTGAAGCCCCATAATATGTCTACATGGCATGTTCTCCTTTCAGCTCTAAATTAGTAAGCTGTAATAAAGATTATTTTCAAATATGGAGAATTTCATTGCCTGTTAATACGCTATATATATATATACATACATCTCTTGTCCAAGCACATAGTCCAGCTGTTCTATTTCTCACCGGCATGCACTGCCTTCCTATATCTGGCCAAGGTTATAGGAAGCGCTTGCATTAATGGAAAGTATTTCAGAGACTCTATCAGGCTGCCCAAACTGATGCCAAACCCATAAACACACCTGTGGGCTCCCGGCCAGGCTGGTTGTGCTGCACAGGATTAACAGGCTGCTGCACCGTTTTTTATTGTGCTCTGTTTTGTGTGGGAACTAAACCTTGCTGAATTCCTGGGACTGGCAGCGGCTTATTTGTACTGAGGCTCTATTGCCATCAAGTGGAGCTGCAAAAGGCTGCACCTGCATGTGAAAGATGATGCACACAACACACACTCTGGAAGAGAAAATCATTTTACAAAAAAAGGTCAAAATATAGTTGCAGAATCAACGACCTTCGTATTTACTGGTATACTTGGTGAAGACGTGTGAAAAGCATTCAAATAAACATGTCCTTTATTGCAGTAGCACACATACACACTCATTATTTATTCTTTTTTTTCTTCTAATTTGTTTATTTTTAAAATTCCGACAATTAACCCGAGGACATTTCTTTAGTGTGGGGGATAAAAAATCAAGTCAACTAGTAATTAGAAAAAAAACATATATCACATAAATTAAGCTTAAAAATTATGCAGTTAATGGCACACTCATGCTTTTATTAGTCATGAAATGGCTGCATAATTATAGTTTACTGGCCTAAACTTGCCCATATATCCAGTCAGATAAATTATTAAAATATTTCAAAAATATGGAAATGAGAGAAACAAGACATAACAAGTTCATTTTGGCACCATAGTGTGTCTGATGGCATTCGAGGTAAAAAACATATCTCCATGGCTCACTTTTAAAAATCCATTGGATCATTTTGTGTGAAACTACATACATAAGATGTTAATGTGTTTTAAAGCCTTTACCCAATATGACAGTAATCATAGATGGCTCTGTACACTCATACTGACTGTCATTCTGAAAAATGCACCTTTTAAATGACTGGAACATTTGTATTGATTCACCTGACTGTGCTGTTCCCACCTCCAATCTTCTCTGGGAATTACACATGGAAACCACTAACGGTAAGTCACCTTGAACATTATATGCCTGCTAAAAGTGGGACTCAAATGCATCATAGCTGGAAAAACAGTTGTTTTATTTCTCACTTTTACATGAGAAGAAAAACAAATTCGCCCCAGCACCTCTCATAAATCCTTGAATCGGGCGGCCGGAAATAGAAGATCATGTTGGATATCAATGCAATCATATAACAACAAGTCAATTCAAGTATAGCAAGAAAACACTTCAAGGAAAAAACAATGTACATCCATAAAACAGAAAGAAAATTATATGTATAGTGCAAAATACTAATGGCAGTTGTCTTGCTATGTGGATTGTTGTGACATTCAAATAAACTGACAGTCTGAGTGAGGCTAGTGTCAAAGCTCAAAACTAATCTTTAATTTTCTATTTCATCGTATAGACATGTAGGAGCCAGATGTGTTTGGATGTTCAAGTCACAGCATAGAATTTGTGTTTCAGGAAATGAAAAGTCATATTTTGTTCTTACACAGTGGGACCTTTATACTGGAAATTTTAGAGTTACTTGAAAATATTAATTGTAAACGTAATCTACATCCAGACGAATTCTCTTTTGACCTGCAGGGTTTTTTACAGTAGACCTATTGAATATATTCTAAATATTCCAAAGGTTTACAGTATAAAAGTATCTAAACAGGTTGGCATAATCAGCCCCCATAAATTGATACTTTGCAAAAGCAGCATGCAGTGTGTGGGCATGTATGTGTGTGTGTGTGTTTTTTTTTTTTTGTTTTTGCTGTTGTTTTTGTTTGTTTTGCAAATCTAAAGATTTAATTTTTGGCCAATCTTTCTTTAAAAAATAGCCCAAACTATTTCAGATTGGACAGAAAGGGATTGCGAAAGATTTCTCTAACAAACATCCAACATGTTTACAAAATAATGAGTAGTTTATACTGATATTTGATTATACACAGCTGGTATATGAGGTGACTTCAATTGGTACTTAAGGTTTATTTTTTTATTGATTTATTTTTAGAAATTAAAAAAAAGAATTGAAAAAGAAATCCCTCCAGACTTTTTGAATATGGAGTGGCACAAATGGCAGCATGCCCAAATTCTCTGTTTTATTACCCTAATAAACTAAACTGCCAAAAAGATTTATGTCTTTTTGAACTTTCAATAACAGTAAAAAGAAAACAGAAACACTAGCAAGATTATTCTGTAAAGCTTTTACAGACAAACATACAAAAAGATGGAGATAATCGTAATTCTCCACTTACTCCAAAAATCAGTCATCAAGGACTAGTCCTGTTGGTACTTATTCTTTCAAATGTCCAATTTATCATTCTGATAATTACAGTGTGAACATCTAACAGAAAAAATGATTGCGAGCATTTGTAGATATTTTGGAATTAAAGTTGTAAACCCAGGCAGGAAATAAAATATATCCCTTTTCACTCTCAGTTAATAAACATAAAAGCATCACAAGGTTTTGAGGCATTCTTAAAGAGATTTCAGACAATTATGACACAGTAGTATTTGCTCCTCTTGAACTTTTACACATTCTGTTATGAAACCACACATTTCAATATATTTTACTACTCCTTTATCACCAAATAAAGTCCACCTGTGTGTAATTCAACCTCAGTATGAATACTAGTGTTTCTATCAGGACTTCAGAGGGTTGTAAGACAACATTAGTGAAGAGACAACATCGTGAATACCAAGGAACAAACCAGACCGTCCAGGGAGAACATCATGAAACAGAAAGCAACATTTAAAACATAATTTAGTTAGAGAAGCCACCGAGAGGCCCATGACCTGTGGAAGTCCAAATTTAATCCTGCTTATAAAAATGAGCACAACATCCCATAGCATCATGCTGTGGGGATGATTTTCTACAATATGGACAGAAAAGTTGGTCAGAGTTTATGGGAAGAGGGATGGAGCTAAATACAAGGTGATCCAGGGAGAAATATGTTAATACAGAGAGGAAATCACCCATTTAAAATCTAGACCTCAATCAAAATAAAAATATGCGGTAGTGGTTTTCATAGAAGTTGTCTGTACAATCTGACTGAGCATGAGCTAAAGAATGGGCAAATGTAAGACTCTCTAGGTGTAGGAAGTCTGTAAAGATATTGACTCACTTCTGCAATTCACTTGAAACATTTATTTTCAGCACAATGAATGAAATGGACTAAACAGAAGTCAGCTAAACGCTTCTCTGATTTTTTTAAATGATTTTTTCATTTAAAAAAATGTGGAAACCTTGAAATTTTTATCTTTTCACTTCATAACTAAGCTACATGTTGTTTCGGTCTGTCACATGAAATACCAACAAATCACACTGAAATTTGTTACTTCAGTATTGGCTGCAGCAGATGGCCACTCATACTTAGCCAGCTTCAGCTACTGGATACTTTTTTTTTGCTGTTGCTCCATCCCAATCAGTACAAGGGATTGCTACAAAGTTAACAAATCAGTGCAATTGACTTTGCAATGTCACTATTTGTTTGTTCAGGAGGAGTGATTGCTGCAAGTCAAGTGAATTGATGCAATTGGCTGGATTTTCTTAAAAAAACTAATTTAAATAATAAACTTAACTTGAATACATTGTTTAATAAGCCTGATCAAATTAAAATGTATTTAATTAATGCTGAATAGGTCTGTTTGAAATAAACTATGTATATCTGTGGATACATTTTATAGTTTTGTGCAAAGTGCCCTGAGATGCCATTTGCTATGAAATAAACTGAATTGAATTAATAATGTGAAAGACTCAGTGGATGTAAATACAAGGTACTGTTCAAAACGACTGCCTATTCATAGCATCTGAATAAACCTTAACACATACACTGTATGAGGTTGAATGCTATCATCAGGTCTCTTTACAACAAACACCAACCGCTGTATATTTGCAAAGCAATTTCGGTATGGTGAGTCACTTCCTATTGATCCAACTGCTGAAGCTAGGCCAACTTTAATTTCCATAATGCTGAAAGCCATTGTCTTTTCGAGAAAAACATGATACATGAAAAAGGATTTGAGCTGAGCATTAGCAAAGGTTAAATGGTTCAAACAATATGCTGACAACTGGATGACTCACACTGTGTTTGGGGGGGGGTAGCTTATGAACCTTCTACCTACGCAACACACCTCCAGCTAAAATGAAATGATACTATAATGTGCCAACAAGCCTGTTAAGGTTAGCTTTTCATGAAGTAAGAACAAAAATTGAAAACACTGGTTCTCCTTTCTCATCAATAAGGCACTTTAATGATTTGTGCAGTATTTGACAAATATGAATTGAAATATAACTTCACATACTAGTGATACGACTTCTGCAGGTAATTAAATACAGTATTATGTAAAATCAACTATTTTGAGCTTTATATCATGTCATAATGTTATTCCCTCATCAAAAAGTGTTGCTTTGATCCTTTCATGCATGTTTGAGACATCCTTTAATCTCCATGGCAACCATTCAACTGTGCAAAACACCTTTGTGGGACGAGCATCACCTTCGAGAAAAAAGCTTCTCCTCAGAGCTGCAGTTTCCAAGCTTCCTAGCTTCTGCCTCGCAGAGCAACCCACCCCCACGACTCCTTCAGTCTAGCCAGAAGCAATGAGTAAGCACCTGGATTTTCTTAAAGAGACCAGGACCCAATTTGAAGGCATTACATTATGAAGCCAAATTTTTTGTAAGTAATACTTGTTATGTATTCTCAGATTCCACAGAGAAATCAATTTGCAGCTTAAGGATTGAACCAGAAAGCAAAGATAGCAGAGAAAGATTTCTTGTTGGCGAAAGTAGAGATATTACAGAAGAGCAACGGGAAGCTGCAGGAAGAAAACGAGCAGCTTCAAAAGACTGTAGAAGACCTTAAGATAAAAATTGAGCGCCTTAATGGTAGCAAACATAACAATGCAAGAAGCTGGCAAGGTGAGAATGAAGTCCTTGCAAATGCCAACGAATGCTACAAGAAGAAAATTAGGACTCTAAATTTGGAATTAGACGAAGCCAAATCGACAATTCAACAACTAAAATGCGACTATCGTGCCATGTCGAGGGTAAATGTGTTACTAGAATGAACACAGATAACAATGAGAGAGAATTTAGAGGATTCACTTAGAGAAAAATCCAAACATCTATACTGGCTTCAAACGGAGAATGAAGAGCTTAACAAAGAAATTGTGGTTTTGAAAGTTAAGTGTGAAAGATTAAAATCCAGGGCGGCAGAAAACTCCAAGGCAGTCCCCCAAATTGAAGAGACCTTGGAGGACAACCCAGAAGAGACAAAAGAAGAAACCCCGGAAGAGACGCAAACGCCAACAACGTTACAAAGAGTTGGGTGTATTTTTGTTAAAATGTATCAATCGGGAACATTAAATTATTGGGTGCCACCCTGGATTTTTTAATTTCTGCACAGAATATTTGGGGGTTGCTGGTACCATAATGCCTGGGGGATAGCGACAGCAGAGAGGGAACTTTGGGGGTTGCTGGCACCAGGATGCCTGGGGGATAGCAACAGCAGAGGGAAACCTATCATGGTTTCCTTAAGCAATGCTTTGCAAATGTCACATTTAAGACTTTTAAGACATGCATGTTAAATGTGCAGCTATTCAAACAAAGCATTTAAAATAAGTTATGCTTTATCATATGTTCTTTGCAGACAAAGACAACAGAATAGTAGTTAATTGAGAACTTTATATGCTCTACTACTGTATGCAGATCAGAACATATTTACTTAGGGAATATTAGAGCAGTTTACCATATATTTCTCTGTTTTCTTAATTAACTAAGTGGGAAGAGACATTAAAGAAGGAAAAGTGGAAAAGACAGAATTATTAAAGTAGAAGTTTAACGTATACCGTTGTCTTTCCCATTCATCCAGATTCCTTAGAGACTATGGAATTACCTTTTATTCATAGTGAGAGACTATATAGACACTCTTATGTCAAAATTTAATCAATAGAGTGATTTATGACCTTAATAATTAATTACTTTTAATTTCCGGTGACTGGATGCCTTCCTTAAAAAAATAATCATTCTTTTGACATCTTTGTGACACTTTGTTTTCGTAACCTCCTTCTCACCTTTATGATTTTTAAAAAGAATAAAATTAAGTATGAAAAACAATAAGTGTTAGAATAATCAATAATAATATATAGTGTATACTGTTGTGGGAGGAGCAACCTAAGCATAAAACCTGGCCTCTTCCCAGCCACTTGGGCCAGTTCCTCCGAGACCTCCCCAACGAGCAAAGAATAGTTCTCCCAGCGTGTTCTGGGTTTCCCTTTGGGTTTTGCTGCTCATAAGATGCTCATGGAGATGTGAGATGTGACACAGAGATGTGACACCGATCATAGATTGGGTGACTGAAATGCAGGGAAGTGGTGGGAAATTGTGATGAAAGAAAACGTAGGAAATAGAGAAGAAATGCAGATTAACTACATTTCTGACATTAGAATGTTGCTTATTTAAGTGTTAGATGTACCAATTTAAGACTCAAAACTTAATGCAAGTAAGAGCTTCCCTGTTCATACCAAAATACGAAAAAAGTGCCATTACTGCTGACATCTCAGTTTTAAAACCTGGAGGAATCGCCTAAAATTTTTAATGAAAATATTCATGAGAGCAGATAATGGGAAAGAAATTATAAATTAGGCAAAATTTGATGGTTTTTCACAGACGTCTGTTAATAGAAAATTTTAATTTTGCTCCAGCACTATCCAAGACTAGTTAATTAGACGAAGCACCTCAAGCCTTGCTATTGAAATTCCACCAAGCCTGTTGTCAGAGTAAAGAGACACACTCCCTTCTCCACCCGCAGGAGGGTGCTCACTGCTCATTCCTCCCCTGCTGTACTGGAGGACTGATAGAGGTCTTGGATTGGGGGGTGGGGTTACAGTCTACAACGTACAACAGCTGCTCTCTTTATTTCTATTTAAAAGAGAATCCTAATTGTTCTGCAAGCCGGAAAAACATGACTTTGAAGTTTTTTGGTTTTTTTTCCGTTTTCCCCAAAAAGAAATACATTTTGCTTTCTGAAGTTGTAATTGCTTGGTGTTGATTTTTTTTTTTAGCTCTATGTGCCAAAGTTAGCTTAGAGGTAAAATAAAAATGTCAGAGCATTTTCAAGCAGCCTGATTTGGAACAGGTAGCCTATGATTTCAGATCAATAGGTTTGAATACACATTTTTCAAGGTATGTTTTTATGCTTATCTCTGTCAGACTCAGTCTTGTAGTGTTATAGCATCTTTATTTGAAATGTTGATTTTCTTCTGGTTTTTTTATTATTCTTATTATTATTTTTTATTTATTTATTTATTTATTTTTATCCAAACTTAGAGATTGAACCAAATTTTTCAATCTCAGTCTTCCTGGTTATTAAATTTACATGTATATCCCCCACAGGGTCACAAAATACCACCAAGATCTCTGTGATTACAGGTACCTAAATATTATTTAAAAATATAAGATCCTTGTTCATTACAATGTCTAAAACATGTGTACTTGTGTAATTTTTGTGCAACACTTGCACAGAATTCAACATGATTTTATATTATACTCATTAAGTTTTTTTATAAAACGTTACAAAAACCAAAAAGATCTGAAAATATTGTATTTTCATCTCGGGAGTACTTATACAAAACTATCTACAAGGGTTACACTTTTATTCATGTTTTTCTATGTTCCAGGGTTAGAAAAAAGGAGAGAAAAAACATGCTGTCATAAACAATGTCAATTTATATGTGAATGCAATGTGAAAATATTCTGCAATACTTCCAATAAATAAACAATAAAAGTGCAATTAATAAAAGTGCAAATTGTACAGCTTACTGAATTTATTTACTGCTGCAATAACAAAAATAATAAAAACACACATTTTTGGCAGATAATGCAACAATCTCCTCAGAGTACTGTACTCTCAGTGGCACCTGTACCACAGTTAAAACCGTGAAGGTACAGAAAATGTAATTCTTTCCAACTATCTGGAGAGATGGCAGTTTTAGCCCCAGTGCCTATGGCAGGGGAAATATGAAGAAGTGTTAGAAAGCAAACTGGGTTGATGGAAAAAACCCTGAGGTCAGACAGTCAGAAAACTTTAACGACTCATCAACAAGTGTGAACAGCACCTGTGCAAGCACCTTTTACTTTCATAGTTTCCTGGATTAGAATAATGACATCACCAGTTATATAATAAAAGCATTGTTTTTAAACCACAGATCTGAAAGTGGTGACCCTGTCATTTATAAATCTTGAAGGATAAAAAGTGCCTGTTTGATATTACATTGCAATCATTGGCCAAAAGAAGAGAGAACAACAAATGACCATAAACGTACATATTTGTCAAAATACTGCTTCTTGCATAACAGTTTGGTCAGAGTTCACATGAGAACACGTATTAGTGTGGATCATTTGAAACTAATCCAATAATTGCTATTGTTGCACAGACAAACCTTTGCATTCATGTCAAAGTTTGAAAAGCATATCAAACCTGATCTGTTGTCCTCAAGCATTAACCTAATTAGTCATACTCTGGTTCATAGCAAAAGGGCAAGAAAGAAGAAGTGTGAAAGTAGAAAGTTCACTTATAAGTACAAGTCAAAGTACCAAACAAACAGAAATATCAAATGTTAAAGATCAATTATAAGTGTAAAAGAAAAAGAAGTCTAAAAGACAGATTTGATGCTGAAAAAGCTTTTTTTTTTCTTTTACAGCATCTTGTATTATTGTTAAATTTTGAATTTTTTCATACAAAAATTTTTAAATACATAATAGCAATGCTTCTTAGTTGAAGGTTCCTGATGACTGCATTTTTTAAAAAACATGTCCTGAAGAAAAACCCAGACGTCTCTCATCAGCGACACAGATTAGTTCATTTTGGGTGATTCCAAGACTTTTTTATAATTCCCTCCAATTATCCCTCTAACATGTTCTGTGTTTGCCTTAGGGTCTCCTCCAAATGGGGAGACACACCATGTGTTACACGGATTTCAGTAGTGAATAGCAATTACATCACCAAAGAAGAACTAGACAGACAGTGAGGGGATGTGCGCTGACAAATTCAGTAAAAACCGCCGTGGTATGTGGTATTCTGTCTGACTGAACTGATTCAATATGCGGCAGACACCACTCTATTGATATGTGAATCATGTTTTTCATGATTCACATCGAATCATGAGCTTAAGCTTAAGCAACGACTTGCTTCTTAAATCGATGACTTAAGAGCAAAACATTTGAATAGCATGTTAAAAAGAAGTGTGATGTGTATGTTAGGCTTCGCATCTCTTACATCATTTCAGACATAA
The DNA here is from genome assembly GCF_002775205.1 of Xiphophorus maculatus. Classification (NCBI taxonomy): domain Eukaryota; kingdom Metazoa; phylum Chordata; class Actinopteri; order Cyprinodontiformes; family Poeciliidae; genus Xiphophorus; species Xiphophorus maculatus. The sequence goes on from NC_036450.1 coordinate 8,290,582, forward strand.
TTTCAGATGTCTGAAATTAGGGTTATGTCCACTGTTCAATTGATCTTCTCAAAGTGGAAAGAGTCAGACCTAAACAATCTAGTTGTAGACATGATATTAGCTGCACAATCCAAAAATCATGTCTATATGGAAAGGGGACCAGAAATAACTTATTACTGAAGAAAAATGACAGTAGGTTCCGTTCATAGTTCGTCACCAGTACTGCTAAGAATATATGCTTGAAAATGTCCATAAAGGGACATTTCACTGCTGCCATTCAGACGAACTTGCATTTTCATTTGTTAACTTTTTGGATGCTTCCTCACCTTTTAACCATAAGGAAGTATAAATTTTAATTCGTAGGAAACCTGTTATGACCTGTGGAGTTATACAACCCAGCCTCAGGTATAGCTATGTACATGAGAGACAAGGAACTGCTGCATCAGTCACGACTTACACGTAGTTTGATTTCCCGCCAAAAGCGGATAAAGGATCTTACTGGGAAAAATAAGGGCCAAGGATTTAAGCCTCCAAGCGCCTCCTGCAAAATGATACCGGGTAAGTTACACTTACTGGATAAATTGGCCGAAAGCAAAGTGACAAATAAAAAAATTATAATCAAGATGCTGGTTGAGACAGGTTGGTTGACTGCACCTTCACACAAATCTAGTTCTTTCACCTAAAGGTTTGGCAGTGTTAGTGTGTATCCACCCTGTCCTTAGTTCACTTGGAAATATGCAGCAGTAATTGTCACTGCATAATATCCGTTTGAATAACAAAGCCGGATCAGGAAGAGAACGCAATTATCGTTTGCAGTTAAAATGCTGCAGGCGATGTTCAGAGTAAAGCTTGGTCAAAGCATTATTCCAACACATTGCACTCAATCAAACATTGCTAAAGGAAAAGTACTGTCATGGAACACGAATACTTTCACTAACTTTGATCACCTGTTGGAACAGTAACTTCACTGAGCTTTTTAAGTGGCATCAAGTCACTTTTAATCCAGTCCATAACTGGACTGGATTAAAATTTTCTATTTAATCCAGTCCATAATTGAACTGGATTAAAATGTGAGAAAATGTTAGGTGTAGTTAATGGCTTGATAAGTCAAAACTGGTTTCCTCAACAAGAACCTGTTCAGGACAAGTTTTTCTTGATCTCTACAAAATGACAACACCAAACCTTGCTATAGGACTATGGTTGGTGTGTCCAAGGTAACCAACTCTGGCTCTGTTTAGTGTTATTATCCTGCTGAAAGGTAAACTTGAGATGGCTAAAAGCTTAGGTCTTGGTTCGGTCGAAGTGAACACTGATGTGAATAGAATACACATGTAGATGGAAGCGAATTGGAGGCCGCTCCAAATCTCAGGCAGCTGCAGCTCATAAAAACTGCTGCTTGTGTTCTCATTAAAACCAGGAAGCTAGAGCACATCACCCCGGATCTAAAATTCACCCCAGATCTAAAATTCACTGGCTCCCTGAAGCTCAGAGAATAGACTAAAATACTTTTGTTAATTTAATATTCACTGAACAGCTTAGCACCAGAATACATAAAAGAGCTTGCCGTTGTATCAACTCAAGTCTTCTGGTTCTAGTTTACTCTGCATTCTCAGAACCAGAATCAAACATGCAGAAGCAGCACTAAGGTTTTATGTTCCACAAATCGGGAACAAACTTCCTAAAGACCGCAAAACAGCAAAAACACTGAGTTCCTTTAAATCAAGCCTTAAAACCAATGTCTTTATAGTTGTCTTTGATTAATAGTAACTGGAACATTGATATGACATATTTGATGATAACTATTCTTGATGATTATGATATTTGATAAAATGTAATGTTTGTTGCTTGTATCATAATTAATTGTTGTGATATACTTTTATCATGTAAAGCACTGCCTTGTTCCTGAAATATGCGATACACACACTCTTCACTTGACCAGGTTTAGGTTCTGACCAATTGTTTCCACTCTGACACTTTCCTTGTCGACAAATCTTCAGTTTGTATTGCTGTTATTTGAACTGTTAATTTTATGTTTTCTCCCAGTTTTTTGCCACATATGGTCTTGTCTTGTTTGTTTTATCTTGTGTTTAGCTGTGATACTTTCCTGGATTGGGGGGGGGGGAGGATGCCTAATATACTGTTGCCAACAGCATAACAGTAAGGATCACATGAAACTAAATGTCTAAAGTTTAAATAGAGCTAACTTCTTTTAAAATGCTGTGAAATTATTTTCTTTTCATGTGTAACCAAATGTGTAGTTATTTCAAGCAACCTGGAGGTGTCACGATTATTCCTCTACATAAATTACATGTCAGACACTTTCAAAATGATTTTTCTTCAGATTTGTAATGTTTATAAACATTCTCTTTCTTCAGGTATGTACTCCTACATCAGGTCTGCTTTGTTTTGTGTGTCTGCTCTGTTTTCTGAAATTCCCATTCAATTGTGGCAGATGGTCCCTTGAACTGCACCAGGTTCTTCTGGAGGCCTATTTCTATTTTCCTCTCTACTGTTGCTACATAAATGCCCAGTATGAGGAATTTGTCTAAAGTATGAAACCCAGACAATGCTCGCAATTGTTCATTGACGTTACATGCTTGTCCAGAAGCAGTGAGTGCTGCAAGTCAGTGATTTGATGCAATCTGCTGGGATTTCCTTAAACACATTTTTGACCTATTTTCCTGTTGTTTTTTTTTCTTTCCCAAAACCATGTTGTCATCGGAGAAGAATTCCATAAAAGGAAAGTTCTCAGTATTAACAACCCATTAGACGGCCCTGTGAAGGCGGGACACAGAAACAAAGTAGCTGCAGTCGATTGGTTGAACTATAGCTTCAGGCGGGTGTGATGTCACAGAGCACGCTCCTTTTTAATCCCAAAACTCAAAACAGACCCCAGACACAACAGAAGCTGCCTGACTGCACACTCGTCTTTATTTTTACTATTTCACTCACCTGAGAAACTACATGTTACTGTATGATATGTGAGTATATCATTATACACTTAAAAATACAATCATATTGTTGGTTAGATGCTTGTCTTTTCTTGCACGGATGGCTTATGTTCATACTTTATCTGTTTTTTCAGTTGCAGATCAAGCCGACTTAGCTCAAAGCCTTCTACCTAAAGAACAGAAAAATAGTGTAAATCTGCAGTGGGACAATGAGTAGCTCAAGGTAAGTTACTATTTTCAGTTTGAGAGATCAGGCATAATATCAAAACCACCACAAGAGAGAATAATTTTGTCATAGTGGTATATAGATGTACATAAAAACAAGTGAATATTTTGACTGACAGTTAATGAAGACAAATGTAGGACTTTGAGCTAGTTTCACTAAAAACAAATAGCGATTGCTGGGTTAATAGATCAGGACATTTGCAAACTGTAGCTGTTGTGGTGTGTTGCCGGTCTGCAGTGCACTGTATCTATCAAAAGGGGCCCAGGGAAGGAACAGCAGTGAACCTGCGATGGGGTCATGGCCAAGACACGTTGATGGATGTGAAGTGAAAAACATGATAAATCACATTTTCACCTACATTATGTATATACAGTATCTGAGTGTGTGTGTGTGTGCTTGTGTCTTGCCTGGGGATAAATGGCATAAGAATTCACTTTGGCAAGAAGGCAAGTGTGCAGAGGTTGTGAGGCGTTGAGTAAAGTTTGGCTGGGAAAATGTAGGTCCTGATATAACTGTGGATGCTACATTGTTGTCTACCTAAATACCTATATGTTAATACCTGTGTTTTCTTAAAGCAAAATATTGCACCTTGCAACACAGCTAAATAGTTTAAAGAGCATAATAATGAGCTGGAGGTGTTTACTTGGTCCCCAAATTTTAATCCAGTCAAGTCAAGTAATTGCTGTACTAACAAGTTCACTCCATTAATGCCCCACATTGCAATTTTCTGCTAACATGTTGGTGCAACAGCACAACATCAGGGCTCTAGTGCTGCCCATGCCTTCTTGAGCTACGGGATCAGCACATTATTAGACATTAATGTGGTCATGTTCTTATGCCTGATCATGATTCTTTTTGATGGCATTCACACAAATATGATTATGCTGAAAATCATACTGCCATATTTATAATCATGGTTGTTTTGAACCTTCTCAGAGTTCTTCACCCCCATCCTGTGGCGAAACCAGACAAACTGTCAGTGAACTCGGGTCAGCACCAGCCTCTTCATCAGCCAACGGTCATGGCTCCTCTGAAACTAACGCAGCGACTTTATCCACCAAACGACTATCCTGGGAGAAGAACCAGCCTTCGCTTTGCACATCTGTCCTCCTCTCCACCCTCATCATATGTTCCTACAACTCCCCGGAGCTGTTTTCGCAAGTACAGCTTCAGCGCGCACAAGAAACGTGTGGTATTTGCAGATGAGGTGGGACGGGCACTGACTGTTGAGCATGTATTTACCCCTGAACCCCCATCCCCACCCCCTACTCCAGCAACAAATCCCTGTCCACGCCATTTGGAAGGCCAACAAAATCCTGCAAATAGAAATGGATCGCTTACGCCCAAGTTTCGCCTGGGTTTCCCTCAGCCTACAAAGGACTCTGACGCATTTATTGCTCGTCTGAAAGAGAAATGTGTACAAATGAAGAGCTGCAGCATTTCAGACAACACTTTGATAGGTGAAGTGTGTGTTTTCCATAGTTGCCCAAAAAACACTGTAAATATGAAAATGACTTTTGATTCATGGATCACCTTCAAAGACATTCCCTGTAAATTCCTGGAGCAGAGGCGAGTCAATGGCCTTGATGTAGATGTGTTTTTCTTTGAAGCATGCTTGCCTCAAATTACAGACAAAATAGAGTGGATCGAGTTCTGCTTCACATCCAGCCCAGGGCTCAGCTCTGTGCTTCACGGGGATGACAACAGGGGACAGAATTACAAAGTGGTGAGGGAAAAAGGTGAATCATGTCCTGGCAAAGACTACACAAAGCAGTTTTACCCCTCACTTTCAAAGTACCAGCCACCTGTTTATTCACAGTTTTCTTCTTATCTCCAAAACTGTGAGAAGCTGACATACTTCAACAGTCATCTGCTAAGCAATGGATTTAAGTCTGCACTCCGCGAACCACTATGTTGGATGGCGTAAAACACCCAGTGTAGTGTTATGTCAGCACAAATATGATTCTGGATACAGAATACCCTACTGTAATGTGAATACTGTATTAAATTATTAAATTATTATTTTTTTTTACTTCTGCTGAAGTGAGATTTTTTTCAACTAAAAATGAATGTGTTTGTGTAAAATCTTATTAACAAATACATTGAAGAAATGAGTGTGTGTTATCTACATTGGATCAGATTCTTGCTGTGTATCCATTTGTTGAATAAGGCATACCAGACAGAAACAGGTCAACAAAGCAAAAAGGAAATTCTGGGAAAACAGTTTAGATTGAAGAGTATGTCCCAGACACTCCCTTGGCTTCAACATTCTTGGAATTGTTACATCTTGTACTATAGATAACTGGTTTGACAAATTTGAGACGGTACGTACTTTCCTTTTGTACGGACTTGTATTTATGAGAAAGGGTGGAGTCATTACAAAGCATCTTAGCATCTACAGTGAGAAAGTTCTTGCTTCTCTAGTTTCATTTCCATCCAGGTCACACTTTTTTTTTCTTGACTTTTAGTTCCTTCAGGCTGCCGCTGTCCTGTTTCAACCTAAGTGAATGTATGCAAGCTTATAGTAGCAACTGAAATGTTGTATTAGATCTGTTTACAATAATCTGATCTTTTTCACATTTTGTCATTTAAGAGAAATGATGCATGGTCTTTGTATTTTTTTCCTAATAAAAATCTGAAAAGTGAGGCATATATTTTTATTCAGCACAACTGAGACAATACTTGAAATACAGCTGCTAGGCTGTTGGTATGTTTCTCTCAGCTTTGCACATCTAAATAAATTGACTATTCTCATGCAAAGTCCTATGCAAAATAGCTTCAGCTCAGATATAACAAAGAGAGCGTGAACATCTTTTCCATAATCTTTTGTAACATTTCACAGATTTTCTTCTGTAATTGCTCTATGTTAAGCTTACTCCATCTGTCCATCAACTCTGACCAGCTTCACTGTTACTGCAGAAAAACATGCATTCCCACAGCATCATTTCATCACCTCCAGGTGCAGTGTCACTTTTCTACCATAGATTGATTGGTAGACCATCCATCCATCTATTCGCAAACACACTTATCCTTTCAGGGTCAACGGGTGAAAACCCTAGATAGGTTGTCAGTCCATCACAGGACAACACAGAGACAAACAGGACAAACATGCACAAACACATTCACACCTAAAGAGAATTTAGAGAGACCAATTAACCTGAGTCACATTTTTGGACTGTGGGAGGAAGCCGGAGTACCCAGAGAGGACCCTCACATGCATAAAACCTCCATGCAGAAAGACTCCAGGCCAGGACTCAAACCCAAAGACCAATCCTGCTGTAAGGCAACAGTGCTACCAACTGTGCCAATGTGCAGCCCAAACGTGTAGACCAGAAGACAGACAGCAGGTGCAGCTGATCCAGAATGCTGCTACTTGCATTCTCACCAAAAACCAGGAAGATAGAGCACATCACCTCAGTTCTAAATTTCTTCCACTAGCTCCCTGTAGCTCAGAAAATAGACTTTTATAAACTAAGAACAGTATTTTATTCACTGAACTGCTTAGCACCATAATACATTAAAGATCCTCTGTTGTTGCATCAACCTTCCAGAACTCTCAGAACATAAAAGCAAATAAAGAATTTTAAAAATCACATTATTTTCATTAACATTATCTTTAACATAGGATTCTAATAAAATACATAGAATTTTGGGGATGCAAATGTGACAAAAAGAGAAAAAGATCAAGGTTTCTTGTATGGCATTCCAACTGCACCTTACCTAACCCAATACCTAATTCCTTATTGCAAAAGGAGAATGTGTGGAATGCATTCATGTAGCCATTCCCATGCAGTTGGTTTCATTTAATATTAAGGTTTCATAAAATGTTTTCCAAAACAAATACAAATAGAACAGGTTGGATTTAGGTTGCTGGGTGTTATGAAAGGGAGTGTTCTCAGAAGTTATATATTTTTTAAACAAATTAATTCAAGCAATAAGTTAAAGCCCATTTAAGAATCAGAAAACATTGCTATTACATACTATTACACGCAAACTGAAAACAAAACAGATAAGGAAGAGAAACCTTCTGTCCCAGGGGAACCCCGAAGCAACAAATCCAGGAACATTAGACAGTATCAGTAAGCGCAAGCATTCTGGGGTGTTTACTGTATTGCTGTCAAGCAATTTAAACTGGTGATTAATCACCACAATTTTTGTAGTTAACCATGATTAATTGCAGATTTTGGTGCAAGCTGATTTATTTGGTAGACTCATTACATTTTACTCACATCAGTGATTTTTCAATTATGCTCCCTACAACTGCACATCAAAAATAATTCAAAAATATCAGAAAATAGTCCTCTGAATTTTTTTTGTGGCGTACAATAAAGAGTAAATCTTGTCCAGATACAAAATGGGAAGTAGTGCCTCTTGTATTTGAGAGTAAAACAAAGTTAGCATCCAGTTTAGGCGTCTGGCTACAAGAAGACATTCACTACAACGAGTTGTGAAGCATTGAACGATACATGCACTCTCACATTTTATTTGTATCCAACAAGCCATTACAATCCAACAAGCTTGATCTTTTATATATGAGCCAAATTGGCACTGTTTATTAGCATGTGGTATAGCTATTTGAATTTATGTGCTCAAACATCACAGTAGGGTAAAATTTAAATATCTAATCTGACATAGGTACATCTGTAAGATGAGAGGTGTATGCTGTCCATGATCTGAGAATTGATATGGAATCTTGTTTTGGTATAAGCAAAAGGTGTCAGCATACCTGTGGAGGAGCCCTGACAGGTTCTAACCAAGTCCTCTGGGCGTTATATAACAATAATTAAAAGTGTTGCAGAACAAAGATAAATTACCAACCTAACCAAATGAAAACAACACCAGTGTCTAAATGAAGCCTATTGATTCACATATGAAGCAATTTTTCTTTTGTGGTTGTGTGGCATTGTGCAAACACTGCTCTGCTGAAACTCTAACCTCTAGGGAGTGTGGATCACTAAATCCTTTCATAACAGAAACCCAACTATACATCTCATGGAATGAGAAAACGTAGAGTCAGAGGAAAGGCTAATAATTAGAGGAAAGTAAGGAGCGATTCAATGTAAATTGTAAGGGAGTAGTCAGATATGACAAGCATGTGCTTCTCATTCAGCACAATACAATTTAAATGTATGCTCTAAACTGGAGTTGGGGCATTATTGTTATCAGCCAATAACATCCTGGAAATAGAAGGTAGAATTTGATTTTAAAGACTTGAACCTGAAACAGTAATACACAAGTAGATTGGATGAAATAATAGTGAAAAGCAAGATGTTACCTTGATCAAACCCTCTACTCAAAGAATTATTCCTTAACAGGCCTCTGGAGAGTTAGATAGCATGCTGAGGAGGCAGTTCAACTATTGCAATCAACTATATTGGAGCAAGAAAATTATCTTAGATATTCTTGTTCAAAAATCTACCAAAAGGACATTGTCTAAAGTTAAAGAGACTAAGGAATGTAACTCAAAATCTGAGTTACTAAATTTGTTAGAATTGCTGTCCTGTGATATTAATTTTGACTGCAGTCTTAAGTGTTGTGCTAATAGCTTTACTTCCTGGATTGCAGTTTCCCTCTCCCTGCTGAAAAAGTCTATAGTACAACACTGCTACCAGGACCCACCATGAGGATGGTGTGTAAAGGAGTTTTTTGGGGGGGGGTTTCTGCCACACTATGATACTTTGCATGCAGTCCAGAATAATGTACACAAAAGTAGACTCTAGTTTATACTTGACTGTGTAGGGAAACTTGTGTCAATGTATTCTATTTAGGTTATCAGAGTAAACGGAGCTAAACAAAAGCATCCAAATCTACTTGGATTTTTATTTGCAAATTGTTTAAAAAGTATGTATACTTTTCCTTCTGCTTCACAATTGGGTAAAACCCTGTGTTGATCTGCAACCCGAACATTTGTGGTTTAAATGTGAAAAAAATTTTTTTTTAAATTGATAAAGTGCAAGAATTATGAAGACAGCTTGGTTACAAAGATATCCCAGCAGTATATTTGTATGCAGCATCATCGATCATTGCCAGCATACACCCATACACTGTGAATTGGGATATAATCTACAGAAAATTTTGTAAACTTATGGAGTCTTTATAACTTAAAATATGTACATGCAATATGTTTCATATTTGTTAAAAAAAATTGGTTTGAATTCTTCATAAATCAGTCTGGGTGTTGTACTGATACCTATCAGCAGTACTGGCATTTTAGTTACCATAACAGCAAAATATATACAAAGGGCGTAACTTGAGAAACTTTCAATAGTCTAGTATCATTTTTAGTCAGTGTGTCACTCCTCTCATTTTATCTTTCAGCCAGCAGCAGCCTCAGCTGGACTATGGCCAGACGTCAGCTACCAGCTGCTGAGCTTTACGCATTGTCTGAAAAATGGCCTAAAGAGTGATTCAGTGGGCTGCAGGCTCAGCAACCAATCACAACGAGCGAACAGTGGGTTGTTAAAGTAGGTGACGCATTGCCAGGCTGAGAACATAACCAGGAATGAGGTAATTTTTGCCTGTTTGCCAAACAGGCTGGATGGTGACCAAAGTCAATGTGAATCTTCATTTCAGTTGCAGTTATATAACCATCTTGTTTTTGATTCAGATATTGACAGCATAATTAAAATGAATTAAACTTCTAAAGTTTGTTGTCATTTTCAAAGATAAAGACCAAGCTGTTTTCAATTATGCAATAGGAATTTAATATTATTGCAAACATTGTGTAACTAAGTCATGCTGTCAGCATGATGCAATCAATTGGAAAGCACCAGAATAGTTACACGAAAATTGGTTTAACATTTTTTCACTTTCCTAAAGTAATGGCTAAAGCCATTTTTTGCCAAAAGTATTGTTGTTGCCAAAATCAGTTTTGGCAAAAAATTACTAAGGTCATTGCAATAATTTACAGACCACTTAAAAGTGAAAATTTTGAGGATTTAGGTAATGAAAAAGAAAATATTTATTTTCCTCTGGAAAAAAGTCATTTATTATTTCTAGATATGTTACATAAAGTGAGAAGAACAACTGTTGTTGAGCAAGTCAATGCTTTACTCTGTCGTCCGACACACTAATGGGATAAATGAGGAACAGTGCCCTCTGCTGACTGCAAACTGCACTAAAAATTGCAATTACCATCACACTCAAGTGGATGGTAAACATGATGATGACATTTAGGGTGAGATATAGCAGCAAGTCCAACCAGAAACATCCAGATGGAGAAAAGATGGATGCTTGAAAGGCCACGCTGGAATCATATATTTAGTAGATGGTCCTGTGAGGTCACTGTGATTCAGAATGACACCAGATGAAGTAGTATAGCAGTTTGTAAATTGTTGTGGCACAGATTCTTTGCTAGACGCAGCTGTTTGTGCAGGACTCTACTGACACTGGTCACTTGGCAGGTGCTCATGCTCGGGGTTCCACTCTGACCTGCTGAAACATTCTGCGGCTTTGCGGTCGCACTCACAGATGAACATCTCACATTCATTGTTTTGGTCTAGAGAAGAGAAAGCAATAGTATCAGTCAGTTTTCAATCTCTGACACCCAGGTAGTACTGGTGAAAACAGTGCAGTGACAGAGTTGTCAACTTCTGAGCAGAGCTTGAAGTGAGAAGTGTACATGGATTGAGTTAGTAAAAAGCAGAATGAGTAAATCCACTGTGCACAAGTCAATGACAGATTTGCAGCACTGCCTTCTCTGTTTCGAGTGAAAGTTATCACCTTCAAATGACGGAAAAATGCTTCAATCTCACTATCGAGGAGTAAAAGTTAGCAACGCTAGAAAAATGTCAACTCACTTGTACAAGTGAGCTTTCTGTTAGCCTCATCACAGGTGTAGGAGTAAATCTCGGTATAAGGGTTATCCAGGATGGGCCAGCACTCCGGATGCTGCATGGCGTCACTGTAGCACTGGTCATGAACCTGGCAGCACCTGTATGGAAAAACAAATTGTTCAGCACTGCAATCTTTAAAACAAATAAAAATATTGTAGATATTACAATATTTTTAAGTAGTATTAGTGTGAGGCGGCTTAAATAATGACCTATCCAGATCATCAATGGGTGTGCCAGAGCCTCCGTATCCACAGTAACAACCATAGTCTGAATAGTCAAGAGCAGGCCAGCTATCAGGCAACATACACAGGATCATGGCCCTGAACTGATGGAGAGCCTTGTAGTCCAGAGAGTGGGCTGTAGAAAAATAACAGGACATGATAGTGACTTAAATGTGAATATGTATGGTAAAAGTACTTAGAAAACTTTGAACTGCCTTGTTGCTTAAATGTGTTATACAAATAAACTTGATTTGAAAGAAAACTTGCAGCTGTAATTTAAGAAAATGTGCATTATGCTTAGCTGTCGAATAAGCAAGCCAGAAAGTACATTAAAGTTTTGTTCTGCATTTTGAGAAAACTGAATATTTGAGGGGGTATAAATACTTTTACAGTCTGGCAATTTCTGTGAAATTGTACTCACCTACGGAGAGACCAACAGCCAAGAGGAAGACAGTATAAAAGGCATTCATTCTGTGAGTGAAAGGCTTCAGTCGGAAAGTGACTTTCACTCAAACATAAAGTCCCTTTATATACATCATGTTTGGGTCCTTGGATGTCAGCTGTCCATACAGTACCAGCTCACACGCATTCACACTCACAAAACAAGCTGGCATGTGCAAAGGTTAAAGATTTCTCACACCTTGTAAGCTCGGATCTCCTAAGGCCAAGATCTCTGCCATAAAGTCATAGAATCTCATTGCTGATTCACCAGTATGGCAAAATAGCACTTGCTTATACATCCTGAATGAAATTAAACAAGAAAAATCTTCATGTTTTTTTTTTTTCTTTTTGTAGTAATTCAAAGGTTATGACTTATTTCTGTGTACATGCATTCCCTCCTTCTCATATCCATGCTTTTAGCTGTCCAGTTATTCACATTTAAGGGGAAACACATTTAGGGGAAGTTTTTTTGCTTCCCTCCCCCCCCCCAAGATGTCAAACTCTTGTTGAAGCATGTTGTTGCAATGACTCATAAATTCTGCCAACGTACCAAGAGTATCACAACTGAAACTGATGGACACATTTTCACAATCTTTCAACGAAATCTTCAATGATACATAGTTAAGGCAGACATTATTCAAGCATCTGGTAAATTTAAAGTTATTTTTAATTAACCAAGAATGGGGTGATAGAGAAATCCATTTTTATTTCAATTTAAAAAGTGGAAAGTCCATAGAAACCGTGACTCTGGTTGGACCACTACAAAACGTACCTGTAACTTCCAGTCAGAAGAAACATGCTGGTCAAATTAAAAGATCACATCAAATCTGGGGTAGAAATAATTTTGGGATGAACTTAAAGCAGTATTGTCTGAGTCAATAAAAGACTTGTTAAAAAAAGAGGGAAAAAAGATTTCCTTTTTATTTTTGAAGCTCAAACTCACAAAAGGTGCAGGCAGCAGAAACTGGTACTTTCCAGATCGCAGATCCTCCACAAGAGGGCAGATTTCAAGAATAGAATTTGATAAATCACATTTTGAGGAAACTAGTGATAAGACATGTGGTTACATGCAGCTCTTCTCTTGTAATCATTTCCTGGTGCACTTGTTTTGTGATGCTTACAGTTACATAGTTTACCTGTTTTTGCCCATCATTACCTAAGTAATTAATCAATTGCCTAATACAGTTTAGAAAGAAATTATATACTATTTTTTAAATTGAACTTTGAATATTCAATATTCCACACTCTGATTAACAAAACAGAGGACAACAGTTGGATGTGATCTTAATTTAATCTTCATCATGCAGAAAAATACGGCAGCGGTATCAGTTCTACTCTTCCGATACATCGTCATGTTAGCGCACAAATTCAACATCAAATCAATAGCTAAACTTTCGAGTGAAATGGTTTTTACCATACAAGGCAATCGACGCAATAAAAACAATCTGGATCAACAGAATGATCTACAGCAAATCAAATATAAATAATATCATCTCTAAATGCTCTAGAAAATATATTATCTCTGTCTTGTGTGCTCGGCACATTTCCCCATCAACATAACCAGCAGAAGAGAACACACAGATAACTGCCTCAGTGCATATGTTCAGTCTGTAACCTGAAGGTTCACATTCTTGATTGGTGACGTTTTGTCTTCTCAACCATGGGAAAGAAAACAGCAGCCTTATTTACACATACTTCTATCAGCATGATTAATGATTACAACTATGTATATGTTTCGATTTAAAACGTTTCCGTGTCCTACCAAATCATTATTGCTTTCATATATATTCTGCAAAGCAAAAATATCCTTGCAAATTAATGTACAAGGAAAGGCATATTAAATAGGAATGTAATAATCGACACATTTACAACCTTAGGTGGGTTTTTACAATAATTAGATATGCAGAGTATAAATCACTATAAAAGTGCTCATCTGTTTTCAGTAGTGCTTGAAAATCGAACAGCTTTTAACTGTTTTTATTTTCATTTATGAAATAATTCCTTATTTCGAAGCTCTAGAATCTTTTCTTTGTTGCCTCAAAGTAAAGGTTATTCTTACTCTATATCATCTCTTTTATGTTGTATTTTTTCTCCCCAATCAGTCTGCTGACTTTTTAATGCAAATTCTAACAAACTAAAAAAAACAAAGCAATACTCTCTTTTCATGACACTGACTTTTTTTTTCTTGCAGCCTTCTTCGTATTGCTCACTGTGTTGCTTCGGGCCTTCGACCCACACACTGCATCATCTCCGAAGGCACTGGATTGTTACTTTTGAGGGGGCTGGATGCAAGTCTGTTAGCAACGGCTGATTACCCACAATTCTTCACTCAGTGGAGGATGAAACTGATGCAGACAGCAACCATGTCTGAGGCTTTAGCCTGATAAGATTCAACAACTCTCAGTTTGAGGTTCTAAGTAATCTCCTTTGGCGACCAGAGAAGACTCTGATATTAATCACTCTGCCCCTCTGCACCTGTCTGTCTTCCCATAGTCAAGTTTTGATTAAAGCCTGAGGATTTCTCTTTAAAAGTAAAAAAAAAAGAACAGGTCATTCTGGTCATTAATGTTAAAAAAAATACTTCAAATACATTTTCAAGCACCACTGTAACAGTTTTGGCTGCAACAACAAAAAGGTAAAACATTTAACTATAATGCATTCCAATGCTTATGTTAGAAGTTTATAAAGTTAAATGTCATGTCATAAAAATGTATATGAATATCCTCTCAAAAGATATTCATAAAGAATATTTTAAATGTTTTTTATGTTTGAAGATGCCTTTCAACTTGTCTAATTTAATATAACAAATCATCTCTAACAAACTGTAAAGAATTACAATTTTGTGATTATGTTTAAATCTCATAAAAATCGCATCATTATTAAGTCCTTCATTCATCCCACTTCATTCATTGTTCAACTTGGATTGACATGAACAGGTGAGGGATTTTTAACAGGTTTGGTCTAATTTTTCTATTTCATGGAAGAAACTCAAAAACGATTGGAGGACATATTCTACACACTTGGTGTATAGTTCATGCACAGACTACTGGAATGAAACGTAGCCATTAGATGGGCTTATACAATAAAGTGGTGACATACTTCTTCTTATACCGATGTGTTGCACTAAGCACCATCACTCCATCCTGTGACAAAATAAACACAAGACAGAGGAAAGATTAACCTAAAAGTATTTCACTTCCACAACTTGGGGTCATCAGGAGTATAATGGATGCATATCCCTTAACTTTTTTACATTTTCTCATGGCATATAGAATAATTACAATGTATTTTGCATGATATTTATGTGGCAAACACTCATCTAGTACTGCATCGTTGAAAAGTAGAGAATAATGCAATTTACAATCTTTTTTACAAATAAAAATCTAAAAACTGTGATGCCCAATTGTGTTTGGCTGCCCTGATTGAACTCCTCAGTGAAATCCTTATGATTCCAGTAAATATAGACAACAACACTTGACCTGTCACAGTAAAAAAAAATATGTTGCACAATAAATTGTATCACCAATTATTGCAATAAACGTTAACATTGTTGTTTCGAGACTATTTTCAAATCACATATTGACAACGCTATAATATTGTAAGTCGGCCCTCTCAAAGACTAATAAACTTTATTTTTTTAAAGAACACTTAACACTGGAAGTTGAAGGTATTTTAAATATCCAAATAAAACACAACAACCGAAAACAATTAAATGGATGCAAGATGTCCTATAAACAAAATTGCTATTCAAGAAAATAATCAGAATGGAAATTATTTAGCTCATTTTATGGTGCCTTTAATTGCCTTAAATCAAGTCAAAAAATGACACAAAGCAAATACCTTAATAACTCAACATTTTGTTGGAAAGATTCAAAAACTTATCAACCACACCCTACCTTAAATGAAAAATTATGTCTAGCTTCTCCCATGTGAACTCAGCTCGTTTGTTTTTCCCCCATTAAGTATCAAACTACAGTCTCTATTTATACATTGGCCTGCACTTTCTGGCTGTTTTTCCACTTAAGAGTGGAGCAGCAAGGGAAATGATCTGCCTTTCAGTCTGTCCTGCAATCCTTGTGCCAGCATCTTATCACTGCTGGCATTCCACAGATACGATCCGCTCTGCAGGCTGAGTACATATGCCCACTATCCATGGTAGAGGTCAACATGTTCTGGGAAAATACCCATAAAAGCTGGTCATTTCTCACAAAGATTTCCCACACCAGCAGTCGCACAGTGAGAATACATTGACAACAGAGAATATATATTTAGTTTTTTGTAGTTCAGTAGTTCAGAAGAGTATGAACCGTACCTTAATTGAAAGCGCGTAAAGGTGATTGAGCATGACGTGGTTCGGCTCTGGAAGTAACGCAGGGTCACACTGAAGATAAGAAAATGGAAGAAAAGACAGTAAGTAACAAATGAAAGAAAAATACTGGAGCAGATGTATTTTGTACTCTAGATGCACTGCGTCTAAATAGGCCAAGAGGTTTAAAACTTATAGAAAGATAAAAAAAAAAAGCAATCACACATTTTTTGGTAAAATTTATTTAGGAAATAACAACCAGAGCAATCCTGAATTCAAATCTGATCCACTTACAGAAATTCCAGTGTCTTTGTTGAGGATGACTTGGAGGAGGTGCGGAGGGAGAATAGGTGGGGACTTAAACTTTTCGTCCTGTTTGGGAACATAAGCGTCCTGGTGATACGGGCCGGGCGGAGAGCTGGACAGGTCTAACAAAAGAAAAAAAAGAATGGTTGGACTAATACAAACCTTTTACCTTTCAAAAAATCAGAATATTATTAGGCAATCAAAAAAGTTTTGCAAAAGTATTCACATCTGTTAAATTTTTAACATTTTATCATGGTGCAACAAAGGCAACAGCTTGGCCTGTAGAATCCTTAAATAGACCATGTCTGATATAATGAAGAAAACAAATATAAAAAAGCAACGCATCCAATCTGAAAAAATCAAATGAGAAAGTTACAGAATTATATCTGTAGAGATTTAGAAAGTAATTTCAATCAATGGAGTTTATTTGTATAGTACATTTCAGCAACCAGGCAGTTCAAAGAGCTTCACGTCATAAAAACACAAACATACAAAGTCAAAGAACACAGTCAGCAACTGAAACAAGTGCCGTCATTACACATCAAAATGTTGGTTAGTTTCTCATTTATTATGGTTCAAAAGCAACGCTAAACATGTTGGTTTTTAGTCCAGATTCAAAGGAATTAATTTCATTTCTGAGTCTGTGTAGCTGCAGACAGACAGTGAGTGCTACTGTCTGAAAATGGAGAAAACATGGAACTGTGGTTCACAATGGCTTGTGACCTTAAGCTCCAGAGAACTTGTAATGTGCAGAAAAATAATCATTTGACGCACACCTTCAAGTCCACGTCTGAATGGCTCAAACATCTCAAGACAAAATGAACCCTTTTGAGTGGCCTAGTCAAAGTCCAGGCTTAAATGTATAGACCTTGTGCAGCATGACGTCAAAAAAGCCATTCATGCTTACAAACACATTAATTTAGCTGAATTAAAACACTTGTGTTCCAATCAGCACAGTACTCTGAAAAGATCATGCTAAAACCTGCTGGATTATGTGACCATATTTGTATTTTTCTACGCCATTAATGTGACATTATGCTACTGCAAAAAAGATATGCTTACGTCATTTATTAAAAAAATCTTTAGAAGGGCTTCCAAACTATCCGTTCCTGTATCTTTTACCTATATATATATTATTCTTATATACTTTGGCTATATTTTATATTGCCAAAGTTGAACTTGCTACAGTGTCTGATTAATCAATTTACACAGCAATAACACAAAAATAAAGACTTCTCTGCATGGTATTAAATTTATGCTTTTAGAATCTGCTTCAGGGATTTTTTTGTGATCAGTTGTTAGCTCTCACCTGACACGTCAGAGGATTTTTGTGAGTCCACCATGAGAGCATCAAACACCTCAAAGTCAGTTTTCTTCACCTGGATGATATTATTAACGGTGCCCAGCTGGCTGGTCACAACAGGCTGTGAAAAGTCATGACATGGTCAAATAAACAAACTTCACAGACAACACAAAAAGAAACCCACTAGTTAAAGCAATACCGCATTCCTTGTAATCCGAAGCCCAAGTTAATTATTTGATCCAATAATGACCTCCCATTGTACATCTAAAAGTGATTTTAATTATAGGAGCCACCAGAAATAACTAGAGAATTTGCACTTTGTGCAAAAGTAGAGTGAAAACTATAACCTGAGGGGATCAGCACTAATTAGCTAAGAAGTGTGTTAGGAGTGAAGCAGAAATCCTTACAAGGTGTAAAAAATGTGGAAGCAGCAGTGAGTTAAAAGCAAAGATTCATTATAAACGTCTTTGAAAACCTGATTTGACTTTTTCATTAGGATCAGTTGAGATGTGGGACACATTTTCTGAGACACACTCTGGTATTTGCGAAAGTTATGGACCACAACCGCCCAGAATGCTAGAATCCCCAAATACCTGAGAACCTCTCTAAAATTTTGTTTCTAGAAAATCTAAAACTTAGTTCTTTTTCTGAACAATGATGTCAAAAGCTTTAGGAGAGAAAAAAAATGATCCAGTTTACATGAGATGTAAACTGAAATTTTACACACAAAAAATAGGGAAAATATTAAAACGCTAACATGTGATAATGACTGAATTTCTTATACTTTGAATGGTGCAGAATGAAAGCAATTAGCTTTGAAGGAGTACAAGCTATTTTAATGGATTAAAAGACTAAATATTTTTACCAGAAGAAATGACTAAATATTTCATAAAGTTAAGAAATTATAAACAGCAGAAATCATAAACATCATGTCCCAAAAGAGCTAAACGCTCAAATTTAAATGTTTAAAATATGTAATAGAAAAAGTCTGAACAGATGTAACAGCTTACCTCAGTTGGGTCATGGGTCCACTGGCCATCTACATAAAACTTGTACTGATGCTCTCCCTCAGGTAGATCTACAATTGCCACAAATGTGTTCTGACTTGGAAGGAAGATGAAAAAAGAAGAAGACATTTAAAACAACTGTAAGTACAGTTATTAATAATTAAACATTACTAAATTATGGAGGATGTAACCGTTGAGTTTAGGACATTGCTCCCACCTTCTTATTAGGGGAATCTTATTGGCCCAGTTGTTGAAAGACCCAGAGAGGTAGACCTCTTTCCCATCCCCTGTCCAGCGAAAAACGGTTGGTCGGTCAACAGCCAGACCTTTATCGTCTGCTTCCAGGTCTTGCTGCCAGGCAAGAAACTCCTCCTTCTCTAAAGGGGCCTAAAACACACGTCAGAGAGATACGATAGATCCTCTTGGGGCTTTTTTACCTTTAATATGATAAGAGTTGGATTTCAAACTGTCAACATGCAAGGAAATGTGCCTCTGAGTAAACATCAATGGATACCTTTATGTCTTCTCCGTGAAAAATATCAGCATCCTCTGGGCTGTCCATGAGGATTTTGGGTCTCTCTCCCTCTTTGATGCCCCGACTGTCTCTCCGCTGAGCCTTCTCCCCATGGCCCATTGCAGCCCGCTCGCTGCTCGTGTTCCCCATGGTTTCGTCTTCTTATAGGCCGTCACAAGGTCCCTGCGAGTGGAGTTAAGAAGTTGTGTAAAGTCATCGGAAACTCTGATAAAGCTCTCTGTTAAACAATTTAATTAATCATTGACAGCTGCTGTGGGAATAAGGTCTACAGAAGCTATTTATTGTAGATTCTAGGTGCAGTAGCTTAATTTTCATGTTACCGGTATGATGAAAATTACATCTTCACACAGATATATTTACTTTTAGACAATAAAATCCATGAAGGATGAAGGAATTCAACAGGTGAAGCATTTTATGAGAGATGTTCATATTTGAGCAGTATAACCAACATGTTATTTTAGATTCAACATGATCCTCGCATAACATTTCTCCCAGCGTGAATTCTTATCTCTGTGAAGAGCCTCGGGGTTTGTGTGGAGGACCTGTTAGTTTCCTTGTAGCTAACCAACCTCTTGTAAGTATTCATTATCACCTAAAATAAGTCTACAAATAAGATTCCCTGAGATCCATTGACCTCAGCATCATCTTCCATGCAGGTGTAAAAGTGCCATTGCAATGTGTGTCAGTAAGAAGTGGTAGATTGAAGTCTAGGCTTTGACTAAACTATTCTTTTGTTTTTGTGTGTGTGTGTGTGTGTTCAGTCATTCCTGTTGTAAATTTGATGCTGTGTTTAGGATCACTGTCCTGCTGATGACCCAGCGTGGGCCATTCAGCTATCCCACAATCGACTCACTGACTGAACTGTGATTCTAAGGCTGGTTCTAAGGTTCTAAGGTTACAAAAGAAAATTTAAATCCTTAGGGCTCAATCTTGACAATTGATATTGGTGTTTGTACATATGAAATTTAAAGTGTTATGCACCACGTTTGAATCTTGTTCTCCAAATGTAATTACTTGTCAAAGAAAGTATTAATATTAGATTGTCTTTGTTTATAATTTAGTCACAACTGACAATAAAACAAACCACAACAAAAGAAATCATTTATTCGTATGTATGTGGATACGTTTGTGCATATCGTTGCATGTTTTACAAGTTTAATGCCCCAACAAGCACCACGAGGTTATCACTATAGAAGATTGGTTATGATGAGTCATGCTTTCCCTAAATATATATCAATTTGTTATCCTATTTTAATGCAATAAAAACGTCTCAAGTCTTATGAGACTGCAGTATTTATTGTTTTCATCTATAAATTCATTATCATTCCAATATTATGTTACGTTGTATAGCAATCCAAATTATAAGTGTTTTTGTTCAACTTCAAGGCAGGTTTAGTACTAGAATTTAGTGATTATATGTATTTTTTTTCTTAGGTTGACAACAAGAACTTAATAATCCGTTTTAATGGGCAAAAAGCAAAACGCAGGGCTGGATCAGTTCATATTTGAGTTAAGAGTGGTTTAGCAAAATAATCAAACGTAGTTGTTTTCTAAGAGAATAAGCAACATTGCGCAGCTTCTGTACATATTTTAGGAACGGCAGGGTTAAAGCTAAATATAAACCCCGACGTTAATAATCTCCATCACTGCTCCTTTCCAAGCGTGCTGTTTATTGACAGAGAGCAAAACCCACAAAGGGTCAAAGCTAACATGTTGGACTGAAGCTAACAAGGCTCCATCAGCACGTCGGCGTTCGCTTGGCAAGAGGCTGTTTAAATACTACAGCTTATGAACACGCAGGTTGTCGTTACAGAAACAGCTATTACAGATGCAGATGAACGTGTAAAGCTTTTTACCTCAGGAACGTTCACCGTCGAAGATGCCGGTGACTCATAAACTCCATTTCGATGGATTCTAATACAAAACACGACAGGGTCCAGCAAAACAAATCCGCCCCCCATCTGCGCAAGCGCACACGATCTAAATGAAATACATAGCAACTGAGAAAAACCGATACAGGTAAAATTTTTAGTCAACGCTTGTTAAAATTATGATATAAAAAGTATTCCGTAGTTCTGACCAAATGCGTTTATTTTGGGTTGTTTGAAGGAATTCGCGTCTTTGAGGTAATAGATGTAATCCTGTTTATCCAACACTAGATGGCAGTGTGGCTCAAGTGCAATACATTACGTTAATATTCAAGCAAAACGTCTTTGCAACCGTGCTTTACAAGTTTTCACAACCATTAGACTGTATTTTATTATATTTCAACAACCTAGTTGCGTTTTATTTAGACTTTATTTGACAGTCCAACAAAAAGTTGTACAGTTTTGTGAAATAGAAAAAAAGACAAATGATTTTCTTGTTTAGCACTTAAATTCCTTAGAATGCTGCTGTGCTTTGCATTGGTTAGCCTAAATCTATGCATCTGTAGGTTTACATTTTATCTTATTCTGCTCTGTAAAACGTCTGAAACTCATATTGCTCAGACATCAATTGTGAATACCAATTTTTAAATCTTGCCACTGATTTTCAGTTTGAAATGTTTTTTTATATAGAAAATGTTTTATACAAATATTGATTGTTGAAAATACAGAGTTTATCTTGGACGGTCCTAAGAGCCAAGAGCAAAACGTATTAGCTGAGGATCAGAGATCAGATAGAGACTTTTTTATTATTATTTTTTTGTTAATATTAGAGAATGGTAGACTGTAAAACCATAATAACTGAACACTCACATATTTGTTAAAGTTGATCAAAACACTTCTGAGTGACCTGAAAATTATTATTGAAAATCCATTTCTCATAAAACTGCTCAAGCGCAGGTGGAGCACTTCTGTTAGAGCGTCTATTTTCCTCGTTGCAGGGTAAAAAAAGTAGCTAACCTTAACTACTTCCAACAGGCCGTAAGAGCAGGTTCTGCAAGGTAAGCTACACACCTATATTGACAACAATGTCAATACCTATCGGAGTAGACCAGGGGCTCTGCCAGGAATCTTAGGCCCCATGACAAAAAATTTAACTACCCACCCTCCTCCCACGCAGCTGCTGTTACAATTTTTTGAGTCTGTCTATCAAAAGCATCACAATTTTAAAGGCTTGCAACTGCCTTGCTTTCTTTGGTCCAATACTGATAACTAGCACAATATTTACTGCTCATGAATGTTACATGCAACAGTCCATATACAGTATGCAAGTAGGTTGCTTAAATTTTTTCTATTAGTTTTAGCTTACTGACATGTCTCTCCCCATGAGCAACAGTCATAGGCAACATGCAAAATATACATGAAGCAATCCAGACTTTTAAAAAAAGGCTATGTAGTTGCATTTTATTCAAGCTTCAGTACATAACTTTAATAAAAAATATGTTTTCTCCATATTTGTTAAAGCTGTCACCATGTCGTGACAGTTTGTTATGAGACAGATAATCTGTGAAACAATCAATCAATCTCCTCCACCTCCTCCCTGAATTACTATTGCTGGTTAAAGTAATGCAATGTTCTGACCAAAACAATCAATCATAACTAGTAGGAAGGTCTTAACGCTGTCAATTAACCTCAAGAACTCACTGGTAAATGTGCTAATGGTGGAAAAACTATTTATCATTACAGAAAAATGTTTATCTGCTGTCTTTGGTAGCTATGCAAACTAGACTGAGCATTCACAACAGGCTGCGCTAGCTACAACATAGGGATGAGCAGCCACATGAGACTGTGATTGACAGCACTAAAACTCAAACTGTCTCTGATTAGTTGTTTCTAGATAGAAGGCAGATTAAATACATTTTTTCACAGATTATTTCTATACCATACTGTCACAACATGACATTTTTAGCAAATATGTAAAAAAATATATATGTATATAAAAGTTACATACCGCAGCTTTAATTTCACTCAGAAGAGAACGGGTCAGGAGGGACATGGGTTAGAGCTGCTGCTGACTGACTCATCTGTTGTTAAGTGTGGTAAAAGGTACAGGGACAAGTTCAATATATGAATATGTTGGTAATTTATTTCCTTAATTCATTAAATGTTAGTGAAATGAAGGCAAACAGTAGTCTGTAACTAAACTAACTATGCTGGTTGATAATCTCACACAGTCCAACCACCTCTCGGAGAAAAACTGGGTTACAAATTGACACTTTTGTCCTTTTCTCTCTCTGTCTCTCTATTTTTTTGAAAACTTAAGTTTATTATTTTTCTTAGCAGCATACTCTTGCACCTTTGCCAATGCCCCAAAATGCACCTATTAATGAAACATTAAAAGTGAAACCAGAAGGGGAAAGCCCAAGACGAATATCTTCCCAGGTTGATGTTCATAGTAGTGCATTAACAGCGATTATGATAAAGCAGAATGAAATCACTGAGATGCTTGTAAAACAACAAACTACTTTAAGGCTTAAACTTTCCCTTGTTTTCAAAGGCATTTCTTATATTGTATGTAAGCAAACCTTAAAGTTTTAAACTTTATTCCTTTTCTTTCCTTCTTTCTGTGCAACCATGAAAGCTGTGATCCCACCCAGCCCAGCTCAGTTGTTACCTGGTACCAGGAGAAGTTGGTTCTGATGCACCATACATCTGAAATAAAGTTGCTTGTGGCAGCCTTTCGTTCCAAAAAAGCAAAAAATAAAAACTCCAATAAAGGCTGTGGGTGGCAACAGGTGGTTTGGGATTTGTACGCACTTTGACTTGATTCATTTATTGTAAAAGTGGAAATAAAGGTCTTGTAACTTAGTTGAAATGAAAAATAATCTCAATTTAATGTTTGAAGGTGTAAACAAGTGTAAATAAGTGTTCAAGTGGTCAAAAAAAATCCTTCTACCAAACCTCCCGTCCACACCAGACATCCACCAAACAATCCACCCAGCACCGTGTTCTTACTTAAATTGGTGGGAGGGTCTAACAATTAACAACGTAAATTAAACAATTCCAAATATAAAAAATTACAAATTTTGATTCTAAATTAACTTAAATATATTCTAACTACCCAAAGAACAAAACAAAATCGGTAGAAATTATAAACTACAAAACCTTAGCATAAATGGCCACGACAGTTGCTCCTAAAGTCATCAGTTGGACCCGTCTGGTTCTTCATCTGGTCTCTGTCATGTTGTTTTGAACTCTCCGAACCCGCATGCAAAGACTCTCTCAGGAGATCAGATTAAAGATTTATTTACAAAAGACAATTGGTGTGTAATGCAGGAGCGTCTGATCAGGAGCGGACCGGTGTGATCGAACAGCTGGTAGGTGGGCGTAACTCGTCAGGGAGCTCAGCGGATGGAACTGCAAATCCCGTACTTCGCATGGAGTGTCCAGACAACAGGAGCCTAGGAATCACAGAAAGGTACAGGACAGGTAAGCGTGCGAAACAGACTGGATATCTTTCTAGAGATCTCAGGACCAGATGTACCACAAAGGCGACAACACTCTGGCGACGAAGTGCCGGGAACCCGCTCCTAATATGCTCCCGCTGATGATCCACAGGTGCCGAAACACACCTGTGGAGAGGGTGTGTGAATACGCCAGCGAGCTCTCGAACGCCACCTAGAAGGAAACCCTTTAGAGTAGCCTGCATCTTTTCTGTGTCCGTGGTAAAAAGTGGATGTCGCTGCATCTCTTAATAAATCACAGAAATGTATAAGTGTGTAGTCGTTTAAGTGTGGTGTATTTTTATACTATGCAGCTTTCAGTTTATTAGGCACACCTTTGCAGTAATCCGTCAGCACCAACAAAATGACTAAAAAGATTGTTGTACTTCATCGTCCCCTTGGGGACATTTGTAGTACGCAATCTTTTGAATTACTGAAGACTGACTGACTGCTTTTGCCATAAACAATCCAAAAATCTGAAGTGAAGCCAGTCCTGCTCATTCTTTATGCAGCTTCTATTATCACTTCAGTGCAATTGATTTTTTTAAAACAAATTATCAACGTAATGCTGCTTTATGACAAAGATTTTATGCATTTGAACATTGTCACTTCAGCTTAATTTGTCAGCCTTCCTGTCGATTTGAAAATGTAGATAACTTCCTGACCATCTTATGACCTCCCACATTGTCTGTCTTATTCTTTACAGTTCAGCTTCCACAAGATGGATCCCACTGATTTTGTTTGACGAATGGAATAAAAGTTCTTCTGATGTAGGAAATGTGTTCTATGGTTTTGTTGTTTTACAGCACATTATATTGTATTGTGACATTGTTCTTTATGACATTGCGAATACGTAAATGGATTTTATTTCTACAAATCTGCTGAAAATAAATACCTGTTGTTATTCACAGTACTTGGACTAAATTTTCTTTTATGAAATTTTTCGGCTTATGGTAAAATATTCTTATATTTTAAAAAATGTAAACTTTAATTTACAGTAAACCTGACATTATGTTGTGAAACAAGTTTACAGTAGACCAGCTTTACTATAAAATACAATTACAGTATTATACTATAAACTACATTTACAGTAAAGCAATTATAACTGTAAAGCACACTCACAGTAAAAATTAACTGTGAAATATCATAACAGTAACGGTACTGTAGAATGGTAATTACAGTAAAAGGTCTAACAGTGTGGCTTCACATTCACTTCAGATACATTACAAGATGCTTACTTATGAAGCTTTGCACTAGGCATAGGCAATAAATCGATTTGATCAATTAATATTTTGCTTTGTTTTGTTTTAAAAGATTTAATTTTAGGACAACTGAGATTTTTCCACTAATGTACTCCTCAGATTTCCGAGAATCTGGACCACACAGGACCTACCATCTTGTTTGACAAGCGTGTTTTGTAGCTTCTAATTATTTGCACTTTGAATTCAGGTCAACTCACAGAAGGAATGACTAAAATAAAAGCCAGTTTTTGAAAATATTTTTTGTCCTTTGTAATTTTTTATGCATTCATAAAAGCAGGGAAAAAAATTGATAAAATTTTGATCAAAATCTCACATTTGGAATGAAAAAATAAGCGATTTTAAATTTAAGTAACATCACCAAGGTCTACTTTGAATGGACAAGAACTACATCTGAGAACCTGTAAGCCCATGTATTCATTGCAGGTCCCTGAGGTAAACAGGGTTTGCTGATTGTGCAAAGTGAAAAACTAAAAGGTAGCATATTCAGCAGTAGCACCAAGAATTTGGACATCGCTACTCTTGTTTGAATTGTCTCGACTGTGAATTTTTAAAAAAGCAACTAAAAGCATTTTTTGTAATTGGTTTTGCTAACTGTATGGATGTGTTGCTTAATGTTTTTAGAGGAAGGCAGAGCATCTAGAGAGAGTGCACATGAACAGAGAGAACATGCAAACTCCATGCAGAAATACCCTATAGCTTGAATTTGAATCCAGGACTTTCTTGCCGTGAGGTGACGGGACTCCCAGGAGAACTTCAATTGCTCCAGAAGTCGGGGTTTACTAACTTGTGTGGACCACATGGTTCAAATCTGATGTAATCCATTGGGCTTGATTGTAATGTAATCTAATTTGGATCGTATTAGATCCGAATTAGATGTACTTCTCAATGTGACTGTATGGTTGGCTATATTTTGTTTTACCTGGATATGTATTTTATGAATTGCAACTGTCATGTAAAATGCTTTAAGGTGACGTCTGTGTTCATTTCCCCTTTTCTATGCATAGACTTGCATTGTATTGAATAAAGACGTTTAGTAACCTAAGACTGTAGCCTTAATGTAGCTGGGAATAGAACCATGGGCTGTGCAGCTGCCACTGTCTACCTCATCAAAGTTTTAATCCTATTATCAGGATATAGTTACCTTGTAGATTACAAATCTCCTCCATCCCCATTCATGTTTCAAACTTGCTTTGTCTCCCTCAGGATTTTGTGGAGGATCATTGTATCCCATTGTTTATGAGGTCAGAGGCAGGCTACACCCGGTTAGCAGCCATTTCAGATCCACACAAGGTTACAATCATCTACATTGAAATCTAAGGTTGTTGTAAAATCTCCAGGTACTCTGACATGCATATTGGTAGACCGTAGGACGAAGCTGGAGAGGCTGTCGAAAGCCCAAAGGGGAGAACATGGAAACTTCACACAAAAAGGAAGCCCGAAAAACTTTTATGCTGAATCATTCCAGTGTATTTCTTTATATTTGGCTTTTAAGCACCAAATATTGCTGAAGTCTGTTAAAACAATCTCAGTCATTCCTTCTCAAGACTTTCCCTGCATTTTTTTTTCTATTTTCAGTTCAGTATATTTACTTTATTCTTCTTTATTTATTTTAAAAGGCTCTGCAATTTAAGGGATAAAACAATGTAACTTCTACCAGTAACATCCAGCAAATTGCTCAAAATGCAGCGTGGGTCGCCTCTGAAAAGTTTTGAAAGGGGTGGTCAGAAAAATAAAAACAAAGCCATACTTTAATTAATCATTACATATGCATAAATAAACAAATTAGTGTTGCAACTCATTGAAGTATAAAAGACTGTCTGTCTGGCCAGGGGGCGCCATTGTCCCAAAAAAATTGAATTAACAAAGGGCGGTTTAAATAACTTATTTTAAAATGATTAGTCTATTCCTCTTTCACTCCTGTACCCCTTGAACTTTTTTCACATTTTTGTCATATTAAAATCACAAATACCAGTGTGTTTTATATGATCTTTATGCAACAAATCTACACTATAATTGTATATAATTGTGAAAGAGGGAGAAAGTGATTTATCATTCAAGCATTTTTAACAAAAATAAGTAAATAAAAATCTATGAAAACTGTGTTTTGTGCTTTTACACTTAGCACACCTCTGGATTCAATGTTTTTTTTAGATTGTGCTGTAGTTACAACAGCAGGTGATTTGATGGATGTGTCTACCAGCTTTGCATCTCCACAAACTCAAATATTTTTTTCCAATCTTAAATAACTCGGTCAAATATCAGTTTTTAAGCCATGCGGTTGTAACTCTGACTCACTTCCTGTCCCGGCTGGGTGCACACTTAGAGAGCCGTTAGTTGCCCACTGGCTACTGCATTCAGCGAGATAAGTGACAAGGACATTTCTGGGTCAGTAGGATAACCGAGAAATTAAACGAGACATGTGAAAAGAAGAAAAGGGGTTAGCGAGCATAGAAACCCTCTCAGCCGTTTAACCTCGTCGTCATGCTTAGCATAGTCTGCACAATATCAGAGGGGTTAAAAAGTGAAACAATGGCAGTAGTAAAGATGCATTTGAAGATGAGTGAAATGTTTCATGGTTTGGTGAAGAATTCCCTTTTATTTTGTACAATTGCTGGAACCGTGGGTCAAAATTGGTCACTTTAAAGCACTCATAAATCTCAAAATGTTGATTTACGCTTTAGCTGTAAAAATAATTGAATTGGTATTTTTAAGATTATTTTTACCTGCTCAACAATAATCTAAATATGCAATATTTTAACTATATTGTCATTTTGGCCCAACATTGATTTTGAATCAATATTTCTTAATAAAAGAATCATGTAGACTTTTTTTTGGTACAACCTGAACTGTGTGGAAGTACATTTTTTTTCTTTTGGAAACAGAATAAAAATATTTATTTCTTTTGAAAAAAAAAAATATGTGTACTTTTTCACAATAACTACACATTTTTTGGGCATTTGTAGTACACAATGAATGTAAATTGTAAATATGCAATACACATTTATTGCATATTGGTCACTTTAAAACCCACACGTATTTATAAAGAATGGTTTGTATCATTTAGAATTTCAATATACACTGTACATTTCTAAAACTGGTATAAAAATATTGCATGCAACATGGTTTTATAAAATCATTATAGAAATCGTTTATAGCTATTTACAAAATATCACAGATCAAAACAAGACACCAGAAAATGTGTAATTGTGCCACATAGATTGTACTGCTAGCACTTCCTTATCAATATTTGTAAAATTATTTACTGAAGGCTCAGGGATCACAACAAGATACCACACAAATTATCTGTGCCACTCCAAAAACAGAGGGGCACATCCCAGGCCTGGCACTTCCAAGATATAGCATAATAATAATTATGTCTCAGTAATATTACAGAAATATTACTTTGTTTTCAGTAGGCTGGGCACTGACTCAAAAGCAGGTAGATGAGGAGACCCAAACCCTTAGCCTACTTATCTTCCACTTCTTCCCTAATAACTTATTTTATACTTCTGTTGTTGCTGGTGATGATTGTCTTATATGGAAGCCCGTTTCCGCCACTCTGTAAAAAAACAACAAAAAAATCTCATTATAATGAGATTTTTTAAAGTTTAAACCTTAAAATTTAAACCAAGGGTACCTAGGTTGAGGGAGAGACTCTCCTCTCAGGCAAAAAGTGTGAGAAGAAGACGCAGAATGTACAAGACAAGTTTATTTATTTATTATATGTGTACACAGTCAGCTGCATAAAAAATACACAAAGATTTTTTAAAAACTTTATTTGGTCGTTAAACATCCAGCAACCCATATTAAATTAGAAGAATTATGAAAATCAAACATGAACCAATCAGCACATTATCCCAGTGATTCTCTGAGGTTTGAATAAATCAGTAAAATCACAGTAAAGAGCCTGAAGTTCTCTAGAAAACTCAAAACATGAAATATGGAGTTAAAAAAGTAAAAACCAAAACAAACAGAGAAATTAAAGCTGAGAAGCAATGATGATGTAAAACTTCAAGATTTAGCTTTTACAATGAACATAAAATATATAAACTCTTTTTTTTTCCAGGTTCCACATGTTCCTGAAAACTGCTCTAAGATCAGAGTTTCTGTAGGACATCCAGTTCTAAACTGGTTAAACTGGTTTCTTTGATGGAAGCTGAAGTTTCTCTGCAGTTTCCAGTAAAGCATCTTTTTATCTGTGGAGCTTTGAGGAACATTTTCATGTCAACAGAAGGAAGAAGCAGCAGAGAAAAGAGGTTTGAAGTGTCTTTCATGGCTTCAAAGCTGAACTGAAAATGATTCCCATGTTTCCATTCTCAGACCATTTCTGGTTCCAGGATGAAAATGAATCAGAGAAAAAAGATCAACTTTCCAGTTGAATCCAGTTCAGATCAAAACTCCATGAAGCCTCTAAATGGAGCCCAGTTTGAATTGGAATTTTATTGATCCAAAGAGACAAACAATATCAGACACTAAATGACAGACACGAGAAAATAAACAGGAGGAAAACTTTGGAGGTCAGAGGTCATCATCATGATCCAGTCAGAGTCTCTTTAGACTCAAACTGCTGCAGCTTCAACCTCTGAGGATCAGCAGGACACTGAGACCATTCTCTACTTCACAGAGATCAGAACCTGCAGAGAGAAGAAGGAAGGAGAGAGCAGATCAGTGAGTGTTTCCAGCCTCTCTCCAGCAGCAGTCAGTAGATGGTTTCCAGGCTGCAGTCAGACTGATCTCAGAGCTGTGACCAAGATGAACCCGATCAGTTGTTTCCTGTTGAACTGAGATCAGATCTGCTGCTGCCACAGTTTGATGGATGAGGACCACTGTCTCTAGACATGTTGGACAGCTGGACGTCCTGGAGACATGGACACAGCAACAACACTCATCTTCACACCAACACAGCAAGCTGCTGCTCCTCTGATTGCTGTCTCTGGGTCCAATCAGTAAACCTTAAAGTTTACCCCTTAAAGTTTAAACCTCCAAACCAACATCTGGATTGATCCTCACAAAGAATCTTTTAACAGAAATAAAATATATTAATTGTATTTTTTTAAATGAAGACGTACAATACAGCAATCAGCTATGGTTCTTCATCATCAGTCAAACTGTCATTAAATTTAATTCATAAATGGCTTGGTGTAGAGTACTTACCGTTGTATCATCTCCAGTGTGGTGGATGCTGACTCCTGATACTCCAGATTGAAGACAGAATATGACCCAAAAAAGACAGCAAGGACGCTGGCAAAGTCATGTAGTTGCTCAGGCTCGAAAAATACCTTCTCCTCCATACTGACCATCCACCGGGTTGCAGACATCAAGCTATTTCCTAAAATAGACAAACCCTTGTCAGGCTAGTGAGTAAAAGTACAGACTACCATAACAATTACATACATTGCTACAAAAAAATTATAGTGATAGAAAATATTCCTCTTACCAAGCATGATTACCCTTGGTGTAGTGGGTAAGGTCATTTCCATTTCAACAGAGATCTTGGTGAAAGACACCTTTAAAACATAAAAGGAAAACTCTCTTAAATATGAATTACTGGTAGTAATTTATATTTAAAGGGCCAGTTCACCCAGATTACAACAGGTTTTTGAGAACCTCATCCCGGAGACTAGACTAGACTTTACCCCTACATAGGCCTGTCACGATAGCAAGTTTTGCTGAACGATTAATTGTCTCAAAAATTATTGCGATAAACGATAATATTGTTTGAAGACCTTTTTACACTGATTTAATGGAAATGACGTAATAATGCATGCGATTTCCTGCCAAAGATGGATACAATTTATTTTCAAAAGAACACTTAACACTGGAACTGATAAACAAAATAAACAAAACAACCAAAAACAAAAATAAAATGGATTCTCAGTCTCCATTAACAAAAAATGTACTGGAAAAAAAACTAAACATAAAGTCAAAGTGTAGATAAATACTGCATTCAACCAAAGGAGGGCAGATTATGAAGTCTGTATACTATGTTGCCCTTCAGTAATAATTAGATTTAAATAGAGAAAATGGGCACATCGACTACCTGATGCAATAGTTCACACTACATGATTTTTTGCTGCTATTTTTCCCCTTATGACAATCTTAGCACGTTGGTCTTTGTAAGATTATGTGGTGTGTTACGGTAGATCGTCGTTGCCACTCTGATCTAAATCAGGGTTTTTTCTCAGACTAGGAGTTTAACGTAGCCTGTTGAATGTGACAGGCAGCCAATCAGAAAGCGAGGATTCTCCTCTATGCTTTCTGAGGGGAAATTACGGAGGGGAATCCCAAACAGCTGACACGGCGCAACCCGAAGTCCAGCGGACATTGGAGATGATATGTGGAAACAACATTAATGTTTATTCAACATTTTGTGCAAAGAATATAGAAATGACAAGGGGAGGAGTTGGAGCGAAATTGCTACGCAGTTGATAAACCTGGTAACTTTTCAGCTGTTCTTCGTTAAGGTGACGTAAGTAGGTTATAATGATTTTCATTCAGTCAGGACTTTACGCTGACACTAGCCACATGCAATGCAGGTAGATTGTAGTAAAGCATTGATTAATGCCTGGTTTTAAAATTAGTTCACTGAACTTGTAGCCATTATTTTGTGCCCATTGTTGGACACCACACGATGGAACCGTTATACCTTGGATTTCTGTCGGCTAATGTGTGGCCTGTCAGGTTTTGAAAATGGGCCGACAATCGGCTGACAGCTCTAAGATCGTGTCATGTGCGCTGGGCTTTACACTAAGGAAATGAGGAAGGGAGGGTCAGTGGAGAGCACCGGAGTTGAGCCTTTTTTCATTCAGTGTCATCAACAGAAAGAGAAAAAGGTCGGAAGAGATGATAATGCCGATAATTAAAATGACGTCGATAGTTTCAATTTATAGTACGATTAATTGATTTATCGTTTATCGCAACAGGCCTACCTGTACATAGTTGCACCTGTTAGTACTGATGTAACAGTGTTTAGGTTTAAGTTGTAGAATCCCACTTGCTTTATATGGATCAGTGCAATGGGGAAATAGCGCCCCCCTCTTAGTGTGGCTGGTTAAATGTTGCTGGCTCCTGTACTCGGTGCCAGTCTGTGAAAGCTGCAGGAGAGGTGAGTTGCGTTTTTCAGCACACAGTAGAAACGTGTTAGCAACATAATTTTTATTAACTTAGACAAATAGTGTGAAATTTACTAATTACTAGCTGTGTGCCTAGCACCAATTTTTGTACTTTTAGTTTAGTTAATATTATCAAACACCTCATGTGCTAAGTTAAAGGCTAACTTAACGCTCTGTTGTAGTGTGCTGAATGAAGCGGAGCCGTTGCACCGATTTGAACTCCCCATATGTTCTCATTCAGGAAATAAACTGCTTGATAAACCAGAAACTTCTCATCTTCATTAAAAATCTACACAACGCAGAGTCGAGGGGTTACTGGGGCCGGCCTGGTACAGTGGAGTGAAGCAGAACCCGGTTACACTGACTTAACTTTAAATTTGCAGGGGCATGGTTTAAACATGTGGACAGTCCTTATATGTAACCAGGGTTGGAAATTAACTTTTTTGTCCACCTGCCACTGGGCTGAACCAACTCAAAAAATAACAGAAACCACTTTAATGTTTTTCACCTTAGTCCTCATTTACAGACTCTTATACACTATGTTGGAGATGTAATGGTACTTTAGCAGGCTAACCTGCTGTAGCAAGCTCAAAGTTATAGATTAGGTTAGCTGCTCCTCTACATTTCCAGACTATTTTGTGGCTTCAAATATATTTGAAGAGCTGTCTTTTTACCTGTTGTCTTGTCTTTTGAAGAGATGAAGCTATGTTAGCAGTCAGCAGGACAGAACTGCACAGCCACTTGGAGGGAAAAAGCTTAGGAGTTTAAAAAAAAAGTCATCTGAAGAAAAGAAAAAACGTTAGAAATCATCCTTGCTGACCTAGCTAATCTGCAATTTTAACATTTGCAAAGTCATGGTTTAAACAAATGAACAGTCATTAGATGTAAAAAAAAAAAAAAAGAGAAGGGGCGGGAGATCAATTATCAGTTAAGGTTATATTGTTCAACAAAGGATGTAGCAACAATGCTAACAGACACTCAGCACTGAGCTCATCTCAACCCAAAGCCGCCCGAGGAAGATTAAGCGGCAAAAGTCAAGCTAAAACCTTTAACGGTAAAATTAGCACCTTAGCTAACGTTAATTCCGAACCAGCTCAAAAAATAACACCATCATATTTTCCTTTCTTTCACCTCATTTACAGACACGTAACTTATAACGTTGCAATATGCCAGTTATATAATACACCAGAGTTAGTAACGTAAAGGTAACGTTATTTTACCAGGCTAACCAGCACAAACCAGCTCATGCTATAATGCTAAGTTATAGCATTATAGCATGATGCTATAAGTTACGTTAACTCCATCTAAAATGTACATTTCCAGACTAGGTTTTGGCTTCAATCAGTTTTCTAAGAAGTGTTTTTTTACTCGTCTTGAAGAGCTGAAGCAGTGTGAGCCCACAGCACGGAGACAGAGCTGCACTTGGAGGGAAAAAGTTTCGGAGTTTAAAACAAACGTCATCAGATAAAAGTTGGAAGCGAAGCCACGCTTGATGACGTAGCTAGATAAACTGCATATTAATGTTAGCTAGGATGTGAAAAAAACAAAAGTATATTCTCTCTTTCTGCCTTAAAAATATGTTAACCACTAAAGGAGTAAAAATACAGAAACAGGGAACCACGATGAAGCAGCTATGATGACCGTTGGAAATCAAATACGATTCTTATAAGTACAGTACCACTACTGCAATGTGTAAACAGTAAATTACTGCAACTTCAAAACATACAGTAAGTTACTGTGATACTATGTACTATACCCATAATGCAATGCGAATTACAGTAACTACTTGTAAAGATGTCTTATGGTAGTTTTACTGGGCATTTTGTGGTATTTAACTGTAGAAAATACAGCAAAGGCTAACAGTGCAGGCTCGCTGAACTACGAGTGGCGTGATGTGAGAAAACTTTGGTGAAAAACTGAGAAATATCCCTTTGATTCAGGAAATTTTCAGTATTTAGTAACCCAGAAGCTTGTGGCGCCCCCTGTTATCCTGCGGCCCTGGACAGTGAGCCATATGGACCCATATGAGAATGCCAGTGAATTCAGATCTAAATAAAGCATGCCTTTTCTTCCGCCTTTCTACTTCCCTCTACAGCTCTGCACAAACAGCCCGCAAATTTGATGTGTTAAACTTCCTCCTTGAAGGCTCGCGCACACACTTGTCAAAGCGCATCCTCCCAACCCCCTCCCTCTGCTGCTTGCTGCTCTGCCTCTCGGTCTGTTCCTTTAAAAACCAGCAAGCCCACGCCTCGAAAAGCGGCTTGTTCCGGCTTGCCCCTGTACATATCTTTTATCCTTGCTCGCCACATGAAAATAGTGCCCCCCTCGATAGCTGCGCACCACCATCTATCTGTGCTAGGCCCACGAACGACATTCTCATCCATTAGCTCGGAGTATGAATGATGCGTAGCCGCGCAGCAGCAGCAGCAGCAGCGGCGGCTCCGTGCCAGTGCAGCCCGATGCTGCTGGTGGTGGAGAGTCTGAAGCGCAGCTCTGGCACCATCACCGCAGGCGGAGCGATACCATCATCTCCTCTCAGCGTTGGTTTGTGAAGCATAGGGTGTGTGGCTCAGAGTACCTGAGCTTCCGTCAAGCGCGGTGGGAAATACGTGCAGAGGAGCGCAACTGGACCAGATAGCGCGCCTACTTGTAGCAAATGCGCTGATATGCGTTACCAGGTCATTCTAGCGCCAGGAAGCATCCATCTGCTGCTGCTATTTTGAAACTGATGAAGATTTTTTTGTTGTTGTTGTGGGTGACCAGGAAATGTTTACTCTGATGTTTTGGTGTGCTTGAGGTAAGTGACTTGCGGAGCGCTACTTTCTCTTGTTGCTCAGATAGAGATGATGCTTTTGTACTTCGGTTGTTTTTCAAACAGATCTGAGGCATAACACCTGCACTGTTTTTCCTTAATTGGTGCTGGTAGTTTTTTTTATATATATGGAGAATGAAGGAATTTAAAATGTGAAAGCAACGTAAAACTAAAGAAGAGCTTGTGAAATGGAGGTGGAGATAAGGGTGCATAGCTCCGGAGTGTTCAACAAACTGTGAAATCCTCTGAATAACAACACTGTTGCTCTGAGCAGTTTTAAAATGCAAACCTGCAAGGGCAAGTGTGAGATGTAGCAATCTCATCATAAAGTTAAATTTTGCTGCAGCATGCCCCGTTGCAGGTTACTGTATAACCAGCTGATTTTCAGATGCATGGAAGCAACTTCACATTTTGGTATTCTTACACAGGGCTATCATCAGTCCTTTCTGCTATTTCTTGTGTAAGAATTATGTCATGCAACACAAAGCATTTTTAAGTGAGCATTTTGTGATTTGTATGATTGTCCCCACACTCATAGCCACAAATTGGGGCTACAGGCTCAACAACTATGTAATCACACAGTTATCACAGTACACCTTCAATTGTACTGTACTCCAAACAACAAGCAAGCACACGGAGAAAATGTGCTCTTTATTCACACCAGTAAATTTGTCAAAGTGGTTGATTATCTGTGCCTCATGAGAGTCTTTCATACATTTAGTATTAAAGTTTAGCTTTTCGCATTATTGTGTACCTCCTGTTGCTTCCTGAATTACTTAGAAGATCAACTTTGATGGCAGCATGGGGGAAACTTGTTTCAGAGCTAACTGATTTTTTTATAGCTCTGTGGTTGTAGGTGTGGAGTGGGTGTGAGGTTTCAGTCTT
This sequence comes from Xiphophorus maculatus, assembly GCF_002775205.1. Lineage (NCBI taxonomy): Eukaryota > Metazoa > Chordata > Actinopteri > Cyprinodontiformes > Poeciliidae > Xiphophorus > Xiphophorus maculatus. The sequence goes on from NC_036450.1 coordinate 8,327,131, forward strand.
GTGTTATGGTGGTGCTTTTTTGCCATGATTCTGATTGTAGCTCATGGTGTTGAGTGGGATGATGGAAGAAATTGTAAAGCCTTTTCGAAATATTGATTTTTGAAAATGATAAAAGTCTTGACTGATGACAAATATTTAGATTTTTTACCAAACAGACGCTTACCAAAGAAATAGTTTCAAAATTGAAACTTTCAAATTGAAAGTGATTTTCATCTGAAAATGTAGAGACACCACTTCCCAAAACTCCAGTTCTCAGGGGCTGGCTTTCTGCAAATTTTAGGTGTGTCGCTTCTCTAAGACCCCTGAATGTAATGGCCACATTGTCTCCTCACCATGCACTTTAGTTCTACAGAGTCCTTCTAGTGATTTGTTTGTTGTAGGACATCAACCCTTGAGAACTGGAATTTGCTGAACCTTAGATTCAGTAGGACCAGCTGAACTTTCATCATGTCTATGGAACAATGTATCAGAGTTGCTAAGGGGCTCTAGAGAGGTTAGCCTATCAGTCTGCTTTTGTTTTGTGGATAACTAATAACATGTTCCTCGACATATGTTATTAGGGAGTTCTACAGAGGTTGGTTTTAACGGCTACCTGATCAGGAGCGTTGTCTGTATCCCAGACACAAAGTCAAGTTTAATTTTAGTAAAGGCTAAATTCTGGTCACCAGTCCTGTTTGTAGTGTTCATAAACAGAATATTAAGGTTTTGTCGTGGACAGGAGGGCATTTGGTTGGAGAACCTCAGGGTCTCATCTTTGCTTTTTGCAGATGATATGGTTCTTTTGTCTTCTTTAAGGTGCACTGGAGCAGATTGCATCTGAGCTTGTAGTGCAGAGGATGGAATCAGTTCCTCTTAGTCTAAGGCCATGGTTCTCAACCAGTGACATTCTGGGTTGCGGGTCTTTCTCTTCCTTGCATGAAGTGGAGTTTAGGTGTTTTGGAGCATGGTTAGATGCTCCAAAAGAACATCTAACCATGCTCTTTTGGAAAGAGCATGGTTCGATGAATGCTGGCATCATCTGCGGGTTGGAACGAGAACCTTCTTGCAATGAGGAAACAGTGCCAAAGTACAGCAAAATTATTTCTCCTATTGTTTTTCCTGAGACATTTCCCAAAACTGGGCTCCCAAATGTTGAAAAGTGTCTCATAAGAATCTGTTTTTGTGGTAAACAGCGTTAGTCTAGTTTTGCAATTACATATAGACTACACAGGCATGACAACAGTCCTCTCTTTCAGGAACATGTAACATTTGGTGGCATAGTTTTATTTCTCTTTCTCTGTGTACTTGTATTTGTTTTATAACAACAACTGCTTTTGACTGGTGTTGATGCTGAAAACACTTTATGATACTTTATTGTATTTTGAGACCAACACTTTCTGCTACTGCAGATGGAAACTTTAAGAATTGTGCTTGTCAGTCTTGATGGGTTCGTCTTTTACTAAATTTTAAGCCACAAATGAAATAACAGTAAGAGCTCGTTCCTTGATTTAAATAAAGTGTATGTTGTTTAGCATAAAACAATTTGAATGTTCTTTTTCCAACAAAGATTTACTCAGTATTCTTTCCCTCATGCAATTCCTCTGCTGTTGCAGGGTTGCTGCAGAGGTAACTGTGTCATCTCACTTCACTGAGTTCACAGAAATGCCAAAATGGAGTCAAAGTTAAAATTTTATGACACAGACAACTGTCTGCCTGTAACCCAGAGTCAGTAGACAAGCGGGCAGTTCAGTCACCACAAAATTCTGTTGTCTGTCTATTTTTCAGCCAAGCAAATATATGAGTAATACCAACAGCTTCTTATCCAAAGGAATATGAGTGAATGTTTCTGATTAGAAGTGACCATTTTAGCTTGAGTTTAACATATTTGAGAAGATGAGTGAAAATGTGAAATTTTTCTTTTAGTTCTAAGATTTTAAAAAAATTACACCTCAACTACAGAATAAGTCATCAGTATTTCTTTTATTATTATTATTATTATTATTATTATTATTATTATTATTATTATTATTATTATTTAAAAAAACAACTCTAAATTAATGTAAAATACATATAAAACAAATGTTTTGAAGTGCAAATTACAGATATGTTCAGACTATCAACCAGTTAAATAAACCTCAGCTATCCTGACTTTCTGGTGGTGGGAAAACATTCCTGTCTGGGATTCCAGTTTAGGACTGAGTAGATTCAGTGTTAAGGCTTCCACTGTGCAGCTCCCTGTTCAGACCAATTAAACAAAAAACATTCTTTTGATTTGACAGGCTTTTTAGGACACATAGGCATTACGTTCCTGTATTAGCAAATGTTTTTCCATCTACTCATGTACTACACCCACTTAATTTTGTTTATGGTATTGGAGGAAGGGGCTGAATTATAGTTATAACTGTAAAGAGGCAAGGTAAATCATGGACTAGTTTCCATCACAGGACTTTTAAACTCACCCTTTGGGGCAAGAAGATTTTATTCTAGGAATAATCTATATTTAACTCCATACACCTTCCCTGTAACTCTAACCAGCTACCCTGTTCCTGTTAAAGTAAAGCTTCCCCACAGCATGATACTACCAGCACCATGTGTCAAAGTACTCAGACTGGTGTAGAGTATTTGTTTATTGCTTTCTGAATCAACTCTCTTTACTAATTATGTTATTTCTAAAGAAATTGGTACCAGTGGATTTTACTTTAGCAGTGTCAAAGTAATTGGGCTAAAACCTTGTATAATTTCCACTTCCCCTCTCAATTTTGCCATTTGTGTGTTAATTACAGTAAACTGCATTAAAATTTGCGGCGGTTATGTGACCAAATTTAAAAAAAAAAAAAAAAAATTTCAACATGTTGAATATTTTTGTATTTCTTCAGTTCAAGTGACAAAAAGTGATCTATTAAACCTCACTTCTGTCGCCATCTGAGATTTGCCAGAGGAAACCCCAGATGCCTCTCGGGAAGATTGGAGGGGGATGAAGTGAAGACTCAGCTATCCTGAGCCAAATGATCGCCAGCCAACTCTTGGCTGTAAAGACACAATATAGCTGGAGCCCACTCAGCAGAGTGGGTGCATTAGAATGCACCTGCAAATGCTTTCCTTTGAACAATTTCAGTAACATAATCAGCCAGTTTGCCGTATTGCAATGCAAATGTCACGTCCTCAGGAGTTTTTAAACCAACTGGCCTGAACTGCAACACTCAGGTCGATTTCCTGGTTTTTAAATAATCTCTGTGGATCTTGATAAGGAAGTTGTGGTTTGCTGCTGGTATAATGCACACACCCACTTTTCGTGTCACAAGACTGAAAGTTTTTACGAGGCTTATTCTGACATTTCCTACTTTATAAGACATTGATGAAATAATGGAACGCTTCAGAAAAATATGCGATTCTGTGCTTCATTTAAAGTGAATATGTGAGTGAGAGATACAGAGAAATAGACAGTGGTCCAGATTTGTGTGTGGTGCCCTGAAGAGGCAGCACAATGGAGGAAAAATAGGTGGGTGCCAATGTGAACACCCCCTCCTCCTCCGCTTCCAGGGTGCACCACTCCCTAAATCTGCCAGAACGCGCGCAGAAACTTTAACAGTAAAACTCCCCACCCACAGCAGTTCTCCCCAAAAGCCCCCCTCTTTATTTTCCCGAGCTAGTTCTGTCACATGAGGGTGAGCTCACGAGGGGTTCAGCACCTTGTGGGCTTCGGTGTTATATTTGGGCTCCTCGCGGAAGGGAAATATGACGCGCGAGGATAGAGCGGAGCTGTCCACGCGGGCCACCGAGCCAGCGCTGGCGTGCCGAGGTGCCAAGTGTTCTGGAGGTGCGTATATAGTGCCACCGTAAAAAAAAAAAAAAAAAAAAAAAATCTTTGCAAAATATTATGTAGCTATTAGCATAAACACGAAGAAAATCTATACACGTTTCGTTACGTTTTGGACACGGGTTTCGTGAAGTGGGACAGTGCACAAGCTTAACTTCGCAATTTCCTCGATTTTCATTTCTAGTCTTTTAACTAAATATTTGGAAAGCTTTTTATTATCGACGAATCAACACTGACATGCATTACAAAAGAAAATCCCACCTAAGTCCTGGAACGATAAAAACCGGTTTCGTCAGTCGTTCAGGTGCGCGCCTCCTCCTCTTTCAACTTTCATTCTCTCTACGTTCACGCGCGCTTCTTATTTTACTGGGCCAACGTCGCTGTAAACAGTTTGAGGTTGTTTTTGGCTTACTTTGTCATCTGCTCCACGAGGAGCACCAGCTGCGTGGGTTTGGTGAGCAGTTTGAGCAGATGTTATGGACTATGAAAGCAACAGGTGCGGTTCACAATCTGCGCCCGTGGTCCAGAAAGAGCAACTGTTCATGATGGCGCTTAAAAGCTGCTGAGCTGTTTTTATGAATGTTTTTATTTTTTGGATGAAGTCGTTTGCAGGAGGTCAGTATCCACTTACATTAAGTGTTGTTATGAAAGAAGAGATTAAAATGACTAAATGGTTAATATTTATATATATATATATTTTTTTTATTTGTGAATGAAAGCAAGCCTTTTAAAAGTGCACAGTCATGAGCCCAGGGGTGCTCATGTTAGACACTTAAAGCTCCTTGGACGTTAATTTTTCATTATTAGATTATTATTTCTACATGCTAGACAACTGTGATGACGCAAATGGCTTTAAAGATGCTCATGTTGAGTATTTTGCAGTGATTTTATATACACTGCTAAAAAAAATAAAGGGAACACTTAAACAGGTGTTTAACACTTAAAGTGTTCCCTTTATTTTTTTGAGCAGTATATATATATATATATATACTGTATATATACTGTTTATATCCCATAGTAAGAGAATCTTTTATCCCATTGACTCCAATCTTAGCTGTTTCTTTTAATATGCACAATAATAAAGTGAACTCTATTTCCACTGACCCTTTTACAGTATGCTGCAATAAAGAACATATTGCCATATCAGCCTATTAGACTTTTTTTTTTTACAATAATCAATATTTTATTGGGATATTACTGTGTAAACACATAGTCTTTATAGAAAATACATTTCAAGAGATATTTAATTCAGTTTGTATAATTTTTGTATAGTTTTGACAAGTACATTTCATATTAAGTATGCAAAGATTTGACAAGCAGTCCTGCCAATACTGATTTGCCAGATTATAAAAAATCTATTTTAACCAAAGAAGTCAATACCAACAGCATCAATCAGATAAAGTACAGTACATCTTGCTCCATAAAAGTCATTTTGTGAAGACAAAGCAAATGCACAAAAGAGAAACAAATGAGTTTGTGCAAGAACATAGAAAATCACTAAACAGAATGTGCCATAAAGGAAATGGAACAAATCATTTTTTTAACAGACTGTCACTATATTCTGCACAGTGAAATAAAGATTTTATTTGGAAAATGCAGCAAATTCATAGCTTAAATCCTCACTTGCTCATTAGAAAAAGTTATCATGTTGCACTTTCCAATGCTAAATGATCCAGAGGTTTCAATTAATGTGTTCTCATTTCTTTAAATAAATAAATAAATAGCGCAATAAAATACAATTGCATTTTATATTTTCATTTTTGTCCGGACGGCATAGATAGAGTAGTGTCTTCTGTCAAATGTCATTATATCATAAAGCTGTCTCAGCTCTTGATGCAACACAAGCAGGAAGAGGCGCCTAAGAAATCAGTTCGAGTATTTCGCCTGTCCTTGAACCTGCATCCAAAATTATCCATGGTAACCAATTGTTGTTATGGGTGACAGGAGGAAGTTATTTTCATTCACAGGGTTCAACTCAAATATGCTTCAGGAAATGTTTTGCAGCATTTTGTTGTCTGGGCACTTCATTGCTATGGAAACAATCAAAAACAAAACACAGCAAACTTACTTTCTGGTATTAAAAACTTGTTTTAGAGACATTAGCAGGCTGTAGGCATTGTTGTAGAGCATGTAAGCTGAGAGCCGTGTCACTTTCAAGTACTCGCCACTCTGTGCTTCCTCATCTGGCTGCTCTCTGATTTTCCATAAATCAAAAAAGTTATAATTCTTTCCATTAACATAATTATATATATATATATATATATATATATATATAAAATCCAAATATCTTCTTAGTGTTAAAATGACGTAAAGATAAAAATCTCCAGGTTGCACTTCTTTAAGTTCTCGTTTTGGAAAAATCTGATTTAATTTTACCTGCAAGAGTCTTTTTTTTCATGTTCTTACTCACTGTGATGGTTTTGTTTTTATGATGTATCTAACATTGAACTTGTTTAGTCTTACTTCGCTTAGGAGGACCAAGGACAATGTGATCCTGAGAACTGTCACTTGTTCTACACACACACACACACACACACACACACACACACACACACACATGCCCACACGCACAATGGCTTTGAATGGAACATAGGAAGTGTTTGGAAACCACTGACATAAACAGATGGCACAGCATGTAAAATTTCCCTCAAACAGGACTCTGATAATCGTTTAGTCCTGCATTTTTCTGTCATCTGTTTGCTGCTGTATTCTGATTCAGTTTGCATCCAGCACTCACAAGACAGGAGAAGATAGTGTATTTATAAAATGCAAAGTGGATGATCGTGCCTCACCAATCCCACACTTCTAATCACTCTGGACTCAATCTCAGGCATTTATTTTTGGGTTTTCTTGCAGGTAATTGCTTCCTCTGGATTCAAGATGAAAATGTTAATGCATTTTAAACTCTGTTAAGAAAGAAAGCAGCTGTGTCCTTTATGCTTGTTGTGTTTCAATAACGTGCTGTTTTAAGCAGAATTTACATGTGAATGGTGCATGTTCAGAATGTCCTTTAGTGCATTATTTGTTGGAAACTTGGTAACTTGCTCTGTGAGCATGCGAAAAATTTTTTAAAATAACTCAACATTAATGCTTCACAATTGTTGCACTTAAAATCGATATCCTGACATAATCTGGAAAAGTGACCTAATGAAACTTAGAATCTTAACTTAAACTTATTTGCTGCATTCCCCAGCGTTTTCGTTGGCACTGGCAAAAGCGTGCTGTGGCCAGGGCTCGTGACATGCATTCCCCCTGAGCTTGGTGACGCCTCCTTCAGCAGCACGGTGGCAGGATGCCGGTGCAGGCAGCCCAGTGGACAGAGTTTCTGTCCTGTCCCATCTGCTACAATGAGTTTGACAGCAGCGGCCACCAGCCCATCAGCTTGGGCTGCTCCCACACGGTGTGCAAAACGTGCCTGCACAAACTGCACCGCAAGGCCTGCCCCTTCGATCAGACGCCCATCAGCACGGACATCGACCTGCTGCCGGTCAACTGCGCCCTGCTGCAGCTGGTTGGAGCACAGGTGAGGTTGTCCAAAAGAGCTTTGGTCTACTTGAGTGATTTTCAGATGCTTAGCCTTTCAAGTTAAGCATCTTATGCACTTCTTGTATCTTAAAGGTCCCAGATGTTCCTCCTGTGAGTCTGAGCAGTGCAGCAGATGTTGAGCACTATGACCTCTGCCGACTGTGTGTAGAAGAGCTGGCTCTCTACCTGAAACCTATCAGTGGTGCCAAAGGTACTGAATGTTTTCATGCATATCTAACATCATCAGTAGAATCTTCTTGAAAAGAAACAGCTGCATTTGTACCAAAATTAGATCACAATGTATGTTGTTCCACTGGATTTTACTTAGAAGTATTAGAGTAAAGGGTGCTGAATATATATACATGCCACAAGTTTCAGATTCCTATTTGTAAAGAACTTTGAAATTGACAAGACAGACTTCAGTTGAGGTCTCAATTTTGTTAAAAAGCTGATAAGGATGGTAAAATGGGTTAACAAGCCCAGCTGTCCACATTTTTGCTTATGGGAATTTATGGGGAACGATGTATTTTTGGGCTAAAAAGGAACAATAATTGGACTATCTGAAATAGCCATAAAATATATCCATGGAAGTTCAGTGTTGGAGGGAAATGATAGCACACTTGAACATTTGCCATAGAGAATTAATCTTTTCATATTCAGCCTGCGGAGGCTGCTTGTAAAAGTTGGCATTCATACTTTCACACATCTCATGATGCTAGAAGCTTCTGTACTGTTTTGGTGCTTTGGGAACATTCAGCTTTATTTGAAAACACATCATCAAAAGTGAGACACACCAGTGGCTTCATGTTATTATTTGGATACTTGAGACTTGATGATGTTATAGCTCTTAAGAGCCTGAGAAACAAAGTGCATATTAATTTAGATTAGCTCAGTGAAATTAAAAACCGTTTTGACTGAGACAACCTGTAGCAGATGTGCACTCAACAGTTTTTCACATGCAATCTGCAGGTGTGGCGAACTTGAGTCCGAGCGTGCTCAGTAGGCCCATGCAGAGAAAGCTGGTTACTCTGGTGAACTGTCAGCTGGTAGAAGAGGAGGGTCGTGTGCGGGCGGTCCGGGCAGCCCGCTCACTGGGGGAACGGACTGTAACCGAACTCATCCTGCAGCACCAGAACCCCCAGCAGCTCTCTGCTAACCTCTGGGCAGCGGTGAGGGCGCGGGGCTGCCAGTTTTTGGGTCCTGGTGAGTGTGTGTGTGTCATGGTACATTTTATTGACATGAGAAAATCAATTTGAATTGGGTTTTCTCAAAACAACATATTGTTAGCTGGTTAAGTCCCATCATGTGTTGCTACACATGGATTTTGGAAGGGAAGTTAAAATACTAATGTCTACTCTGTCATTCACTTGGCTCTGACACAGGGGAATATTTGTTGCTACTGCAGCTAATTATCAGATAAGCTCCAGGTAAGAATATTTGGGGAAAGCAGTCATTGATATAAGTTTATAATATAATCTGAGGATTCTACTATCAGAGGACAAAGTAATAAAAGCATTAGAGCATCACATTATCTTACTTCATGCTTTCAAATACAATTATACTTCAAATGGAGAAACCTTTCTCAGATAGAAGTTAAAAGCGCTCACACAATTTTCTTTTGTGCTGCCAGTAAACTGTGAGACAGCCATTTTGCATATTTCCTTTAGAAAGGACTTTCTTCAAGAAAACAGTCAGTTTCTTTCTCTTTAAACAATAAGCAGTTGAAAGCTGTGTCTCTGTACTGCCAGATCTAAATTAAGATAGTTTCCCTTGTCCATTCTTAGTTTTTAATCTCTATTTTTTGTGTTTGAATATTGATAAGTATTCTCATATGAAAGTATGTGTTTTGTTGATAAGTTTCCTTTGAAATTGTCTAAATTACTTGTTGCGCATCACCTCATTCAACTGTCAGCTGGTATTGGTACCTGGTGTCCTGTGATGATCACTCATAGGGCAGATTCTGACTGGGAACAAGTTTCTCATCTTGATAACATAATGAGTTGAAAAGTCTGAGGACACCTGCTTGGTTTTGTTTTGAATGTTCTTTTGTCTCTCTTTACTCATGTAGAAATATCAAGTATTTATTGTTGTCACACATTTATGTAATCTTTTCAACTTCAGCTGTGAGTCAGTGCATCTGTCCTGAACATCTCTCTCTAATTCTCTTCTCACCAGCAATGCAAGAAGATGCACTGAAGCTGGTTTTACTAGCTTTGGAGGATGGTTCTGCTCTGTCTAGGAAGGTGCTGGTTTTGTTTGTGGTCCAGAAGCTTGAGGCCCGGTTCCCCCAGGCATCCAAAACCAGCATAGGCCACGTGGTGCAGCTGCTGTACAGGGCCTCCTGCTTTAAGGTACGGAAAAATAAAAAAATAGAAACTACAGTGAAAGATACAGAAAAAATATTAAATATGTGAGCACAAACAATAAGCTGCACTCTTGAGATGTCTATTTCAATAAAAAAAACAAGGACACCACAGTTTTTTTGAATGGAAGACGCTCTTTTGTAATTCTTCCCCTTAGGATTCAGCTTTTCGGAGCTGTTTCCAATTTCAACACAATGTTTTGCCATACGAGGATACAGAAAAACCATTGACTAAAATAGTCTTTCAAAATTTAGGTGAATACCCCAGTTTTTTAAATCAAATTTCTTCATACTAAATCACATGAAATTCTACTATTAGGAAGCATTCATTTGCAATCAGGATATGAGTTTCTGTAGATAAACCTTTGGTGTGTGTATTTCTAGAACTGTTATCTGATGACCGACGTGTTTGGCAGGGCAGAAATGCCAGCTACCCGTTCATGACATAACCTCAGACTATATTTGCGCCTCGCTGCCTCGTCTGGCAGGGCGGAGACAGATGGTAATGAGATACAGAGGCAGAGAGATGCACGCACCTAATTGCTGGGAAAAAATGGACAGGGGTGCAACTGGATCGCAGAAGCAATCCGATTGTGTTTTGGTTTTTGTTAAATGATGCCTGGCGGGGGAGTGTTCTGGTGTCTTATGATGATTACTCATAGGGCAGATTCTGAGAAGGGGAGAGTCCCTTCGTGTGATCAGAATTTGAGTTTGTGAGTCTGAGGACACCATAAACAAACACACATGTGATTTCTCTGACATTTACTTAAATGCCTTGGATTGCTTCTGAATTTTCAATTTGTTATATATAACCACTTCAGTTCCCCTTTTTCCAGCTGTGTGTGCAAAGCCTGACAAAAAATAATAACTGTGGTTTTCTTTTTCCTCTCACAACATTCTGTGTTCTTACCATCAGGTGACTAAGCGGGATGAGGATTCCTCCCTAATGCAGCTGAAGGAGGAGTTTCGAACGTATGAGGCGCTAAGGAGAGAACATGACGCTCAGATTGTCCACATTGCCATGGAGGCAGGCCTTCGAATTTCTCCTGAGCAGTGGTCCTCTCTCTTATATGGAGACCTAGTCCACAAATCACACATGCAGTCCATAATTGACAAGGTAATATTATTGTTGATATCTCTAACAAGACTGAAGATGATGTATGTATTTATCTGCACATTGGCACAGATGTGTAAAACATTTTCAATAAATAAATAAATAAATAAGCCTTAGACTATTAAAAATGAATGAAAATGCAACATTTAATGTGTGTATCATATCAGTTATACCTTTGCTTTGTTATAGGACAGCACTGAGTCTTCTAACATGATGTTTTATAGAGAGAGGGAGATTTTGAAATCTTTCTCGTCTTCCAAGCTTCAGAGTCCTCTCTTGTGTTTTCCTCTCTTCAGCTCACCCAACAGGTTTCCCTTACCTTAGGATTTAGGTCTGGGTGTGTTAATTATCTCATGCACACTAACATGGATCCACAGACTGTTAGAAAAGAAACATCCCCACATCATCATCAGGATGTGTGATGAGAAATCATCACACATCTTTCACCTTGCCTAATGAGATGCTTTTCCAGATATTCTTTCATTCATTCATTCATTCATTCATTCATTCATTCATTCATTCATTCATTCATTCATTCATTCCAGGCCCACATGAAATGTCTGTGACTTTATCGTCAAAGCATGTGGTTCCAGTTTAAGTCACCACAGCTTTTAAACTCCACATCTTTATTTTTGTGATGGGAGGACCGAAAAGATATTTTCTAGGCTACCATCTAAATAAACGTTTCACAGGCAGCTATTCTAATGGTTGTTATCTAGACATAGTTGAAGCCTACTGCAGTTCTGTAGCGTTTTTTTTTCCTCATACAGTCCATATTATTGTATGTGGCGGTAATATAAATTTGGATCCTTATTAAAAAATTGCATTGCAGTTCCAGTAACTTTAACCTTATTAATTATTGATCTGGGGCAAGTTTCTGTTTTCCTATAGCCTTTGCCCATGAAGAATGAATCATTTTCACTTAAACTTTATGTGAGATTATGCCACTGAAATAAAATATTTCTTGTAAGACTTTCCATTCATTTTGATGATGGCAGTGTGGTCATACTTGCTGTAGACTGTCCGCAACACACACATTTGACCCCTCTTTTAAAGACATCCTTTCTTTGTTTTATCCTTTGTGCTGCAGTTGCAGTCTCCAGAATCATTTGCAAAGAGCGTTCAGGAACTGACTATTGTTCTGCAGAGGACGGGAGACCCAGCCAACCTCACAAGCCTTAGACCACACCTAGAGCTACTGGCCAACATAGACCACAACCCAGGTACTTTCCCCTTTTCAGATGTTTACAACTTATTTTTTCTTCAAAAAATGAAACGCTTGAAATTTCTTTCTCTGATCCTCTACAATTTAGTTAATATCTAATAAAAAAAACAAATGACAAAAAATACAGTTTGTCTTTTTAAGCTTTAGATATATTTAGTCAGCATTTATTTTTGAATACTGTATCACTAAGGTAGCTTCAGAAATTTGATCATTACTTTAATCATGAATGCAGATTCCTGGCCTGGTTAATAATAAAGGGCAAGATTTGTAATCTGCAGTTTACATCTTAACCACACATTCAACAAAGGCTGACCTTTGACACTTTCAATAAAAAGAAAATATCTTGCTGACATTTGGAGCCGACGTGCATTTCCTCAACTCTAGACTTCTAGCTTTAACCTCAAACAAAGTAGATTTTCCAGTTTTTCAGGGTTTTATCATTTTATCTTGTATTGTGCCTTCTCAATATGTAGTTTAATATTTATCGTAATTCTTTTTGTATTTTACAAACATTCTCTTATAGCCCTTATTTTCTAAACCAATCAAACATTAATCTGTCTTCAGATGCCCCTCCGCCGTCCTGGGCAGAGCTGGAAAGCGTGATGCTGGCTGTAAAGCTGGTGGTTCATGGACTGGTGGAGTTCATACAGAACTTCAGCAAAAAGAGCCATGAAACTCCACAGGTACGCTGATACACCAGATTGATGCCATTGTGCTTTTAATGTCTCCTCGCTGCTGACTGGAGCACACTTTGTTCCTCCTAGTTGAAGGAAATGAAACAATTTCTGGTAACAAACAGCACAGGTGTTGGTTATTATTGTGCAAAAACAACACAGTAATTATAAACAGGAAATGGCACAGTTGTGACTCAGATGTTACTGTATTCTTTATAAATATATGCACTGTGCCTTGACTGTAAGGATGCTGGTCAGGTACAGTCTTTTAAAGTATGGAAATATGTGGAATTTGCTTTTGTGACTCTTCCAGGTTTGAATAAGTAATGAAAATAACAAAATCTCTAAATAGTACAATTCTGCTAACATTAACATTTGTTTGACATTCTTTATGTCTAAATTTCCAAATTTAAACTGGATTTATTTTATGAAACAGTTTTATTGGTTTTGTTTTTCAGATTACAGCAGAAACAGTTTTTCTCCCTGACATTTTAGCTTTTCTTCACATTTGTCTTTAAGCTAATGGTTTGGATGTAACCACATTTTTTCAAAAAGGGCAGAAAGGAGCTTAGATGTGAAAAAAGAATAATAATTTTACAAGGCTGCTGTTTTTGAGTTACTGAAAGAGAGAACCCATTAATAAACATCCAGTAATTAATTTTTTAAGGGGTGATTGGCTGTTTTTGTTGGCAGAAGTAGCTGCTGAGATCAGATCTTTAGGCAGAAATATGTGTGATTTTAAAACTGGGTCTAGTTTTGATGTCAGTGAGACTTCTTTTTTTACAAACAAAATAAAAGTTTCAAAATTGTCCAATCTGCTTTAAGGAATCTGTTGAGGATACTTTGTGTTACAAGTTTATAAATGAAGTTGATTTAGCTTGTACAAAATGGATTTGTACTCAAATGTTTAGAAAATCTTAGAAAAATAAATCTTCAAAAGTGTGGAATTCCAAAATGGCAAATGTGCAGAAACCATATATGTTTATCAGTATTAATTTGTTGTAAGATGTAGTTTTTGTTTTGTCGTTTTGCATGCTGCAGCCCCAGGCCAACAGCAAATATAAGACCAGCATGTGCAGAGATCTTCGTCAGCAGGGAGGCTGTCCCAGAGGAACCAGCTGTACATTTGCGCACACACAAGATGAGCTGGAGAAGTGAGATCTCACAAAGGCAGCAATTTCACTTTCATTGCATGCACTGTATATTTTTATGTACAAAAAAAACAATAACATTGTTCTCCTTCTCTGCACAGATTCAGACTGAGGAACAAGAAGAGCGGCAGCGTGGTCCGGCCATTCTCTTTAGCCAGCAAAGGCCTCAAAGATGCAGAAGAAAACATGGAGGAAGCTTCCAGCATGACACACCCGCTGCTGATCTCTAGAGGGTCAGGCAGTGTGGAAGAACTGAAAAGAGCTTTGACGAATGGAACCAGTGGGGCTAACGGGCCTAACAGAACCAAATCAGGGTCCACAGAGCTGTACGAATATTACTCTACCAGTTTCTTAATGAATGAACATGCAAATCGATGTGGAGATAATCTCATATTCATTTTTTATTTCTTGTGTTCTTTTTGATCATTAGGAAGCCCATGTCCCCTCCCAGGACTCCAGTCAGCCACTCTTCAGCTTCCTCTCCTTTGAGTTCTGCAGGTGGTGCTGATGTCAGCGCTCCTCTTGCTCGACATGGTCAGTTCATCATCTCCTCTCCTCACCCTTCTCAGGCATCAGAGCTATACTACCAGGAACCTCACCCTGGTTATGACACAGGGCACTTTCAGCCAAACTGTGAGTCATTCTTCAAATAAATAAATAAATGAATTAATATGTATTCCTACTACTGCTTTTAAAGAGATTAACCATTTCATGCCTTCTTTCCAGCAGGTTCTTACTATCCATCTGCTCTTCACCCTCCTCACAAATCCTGCATGGCTCGGTTCCTTCGGTCCTCCAATGTCCAGGAATCCTCGCTGCCGCCTTCGTCTGGCATTTCCTCTTACCACAATGACCACCAGGCTCCTCACCCAGCCTCATCCCCTTCATCAGGGTTTCCCCCTAGAGACCAGATGGGAGCCCCCACCTTCCATCCCCATCCAGGACAGGGTCAATACAGACATTTGGCTCCTGTGCATGGTGTTTATGCTCCTCTTTATGACAGCAGGAGAGTATGGAGGCCTCAGGTGAGACTTAATTTGTTATCACACCAACATTAGAATCCTGTACACGTATTTTCAAATATTGTTCAAATATTTTATTCATAATCTGCCTCCAAGAAGGCAGGCCATTTTTTTATATTTTATATTGAGTGGTCTTGAACAGTAGTTCTTAGGGGTTTATGACCCCTAATATTTATTTCTTGGATTTTGCTGCTTTTCACCCATTTTGCCATGAACCAGTGGTGAATAAAAGAAGTGTCAGGAGTAGATCCTTTGTCTTTGAGAAATGGATGAAATGCTTCAGTCCTACGTTAATAATTTACCGGATTCCTACTGGCTTCTTAGCCGTCATGTTATAATATTACCACTTCAGGGGCCACATTTGTACTTAGATGTTTCCTTGTATTTTTAAGAATATGGGATTTTTCTGCACTTCTACCATCATTATTAATTTTAGTTTTAGAGGAAGCGACAGTATTCCATAATACTTTTGTATTATGGAATACATTCTCTTATGAATCCTGCATAAGAGGATTCATATTTAGAGTTTTCTACTGCAAATAGAAAACTCTCAATCATAAAAGCAATGATGTGCAAAATGCAGTACCTATTTTGCACATCATTCTAAATGAGTGCTGTGTGCTCTGCTCTGCGTGTGAGTCCTTGTCTGACTACTAAAAAATTACATTATAAACTCTGTGAACTTCTTGAGGTTTTCTTCTTGTCGTCCCTAAATAAAATGCAACAGCTTCTTTTTGACAGTGTGACAAATACAGTACATTTACCATTTTAGCTATAGCTTAAAGAACTCAAAACTCCCCTCAGTCCATCAGCAACAATTATGCACAATTTGGAGGTATGTGCAACTCTGATCAGCTGGAAAGCCTTTTCAACTGGTATCAGAGTGCATGCCAATCCTGAAATGTAAAACATTCTTGAGGGTCTGGGGGTGGATTGTTTTTTGCAGATCCTTCTGAGTTTGATTTGAAATATTAAGATTCATTTATTTGCGTCAATATGTAGATGGGTACTGTGCATGCAAGATATGAAAGCATCAGTAAAGCTCCTGTAAAAAAAAAAAAAAATCAGTTTTGGAAATGAATACTTGATGCGTCCGTTTTTCACATCCTTAGATATTGAAATGAATACTTACTAAATTATAAACAACAAGTAAGAAATACATCTTTGGAAGGTAATTTTATTCTTTCTGTTCATGATGTAGGAAACACGTTCATTAATTTTGGACCAAGCTTCAGTGTTTTTATTTACTGCCAGATTTTGCTAAGCTGAAATACATTGGTAGACAAACAATGACATGATTGTTATTTCATTAAAGTATTTGAGTTACTCAACTGTGCAGTATAATTTCTTCACTTTGTCTCAGTACACGAATCAAAACAAGTCACACTTTATTTAGTCTAAAAATCTGTGCATCGTGATAGAAGAGTGTCCTGTTTGTTTTTCCCATCTATGTATCTAAAATGAATCAGATAGTGACATGGGTATCCTATTGATCAAAGTCCAAAGATGCATAACTTTGATGCATACCGTAGTAATTAGTCTCTGTTAGGTTGTAACCTTTGGAAGGAGGTCAGTCAAGCTTTAAACCATCTTGGGAGCAGTGCACTGAGGAGTGTTCAGGCAGTACATTATGAATGAGCTGCCACTGCTACTACCGAGTATGTCATGCAGCACCTCGACATGAAGGCAGGAAAAGATAATGAACAACCATGTTTTCACCGTTCGCTCTAATGCCCCATTATGTGCAAGTAGCACCAGTCTGTTCTTTTAATGCAGTTCTAGTCTGGTTGGAAGGGGGTGTTAAAAAGCATCAAAAGAATTTCTGTTAATATTCTCTTTGCTTTGCAAAGTTTTCTGCTGTATGTCCATAAAACGTTTCTTCTCTTGACTGTAAGAGCTTTAGATTAGAAGTGAAAGGATCAAACAGAACATAAAACATTCTTCTGAAAAAGAACTGGTCCAAAGAAAAAATTTGAAAGAACTTCAGGAAACATTGAGAAAAATTGATATTGACAACTTTAAGTGAGGACATAGAGTCCTGCTCCTTGGAAACTTTTGTGTAGTAATGTTCAACTTGATTATTGTGTAACTTGTCTAATGATTGCCATTGTAGCTGTACCACAGAGAGGACGCCAGGAGTAACTCACTGCCTCCAGAAGTTCTTCACTCCTCTGTCTACCAGCCTCCACTCAGGGAGCGATTCAACTCTCTAGACAGTAACTACTGCTCTGGAGCGGAGCACCGTGCTGGGCTGCACAGGGTATGTTAAATAATTCACATGATGGCCGGTATAAATCGTCACTTCAGTCTGGTCTCAGAAATGTGTGCTCACTTATCAGAGTCCACTGTTACTTCTGCTCCACATGAATCCATTGTTGATTCACGGGTGATGCTGTAACCCCAAGGCTTAATTATCTTATTCTTCATTAGTCTCTTTCAGTTAATCAGTAACTCTATAACTCTATTAAAATTCTTTCAATGAGAAATTATAAAGTCAGACCCACACATTGCTGCAGTTGGTGGTCGACAAGACGGTGTTGTAGGGTTCACTGGTGAAGCTACATTTCTGTGTCAGGAGGAAGAGAAGTGAGTGGGTGAAGCAGAGACGTATCTGGGTGAGAAGTGGGAGGACCACAGAGTGGGCTGGAGCCACATGCTGCAGAAATGTGACTGAAAGGGAAAGGTAGAGATGAGTTGGTAAACGGATGTAAGAAAACTGAAAACACAAACAGAAAAAGAGAAATTTGCAGTAAATCTGTTCACTGTCAGATTGCAATTAATTTATAAAATGCTTTTAGGGAACTTATTGCATATTATATATATGCAATAATAGTGAGACACAACAATCCTTGAAACTGGTTCAGACAAATTTATATAAACAAGAGAATAAAAGTGATGCATTAAAAACATAATCACCTAAAATGTGACTTTAATCTAAACTGAAACTGCATTAAATATACATCTAAAAATACAACGAGCTAAATTATGCTTGCTTTGCATCACTTTGCTGTCAACATGTTGAAATATGAGTTTCATTACAATTATGCAAATATATATTCTCGGTTCTCGCTCATCTCTTCACTATGTTTCCTGTCTGATCTGCTGCTGCTTCAGGACTATGGACGGGTTCCCCTGGGATATGAGGATCTATTTAGACAGAAGCAGGAACACTGGACTCACATCCACCACCATCACAATCCCAACAGGCCCTCCCAGTCTTCCCCCATATTCACCACTGATTTTGGAGCAGAGGTAGGAATCAGATGCTTGTGATATAAAAAGACATTTAACATGAGTATTAGTATGACCATTTCAATGCACAATGTATGAACAAGATGACCAGTCTTTTGATCAAATATTTATACATTTTACTATTTCAAATGTGATTGTATTTAACTACTGAAACCTCGTGAAACGTGCACTTGCTGCTCCCCCCAATGCTACTTAAGAGGGAGGTGGTTGCCTAGCAACTGTGCAGGCAGATATCATAGCAATGCACGGTCCTGGTGTATGTGTGGGTGTATGTGCATCTGTGAGAGAGCAGAGACTTCTCCGAGCAGTGACTCAGGCATTCAGATGAATAAAGCTTTGTTTAACAGCTTAGGGGATGGATTTTTTTGTGAACACACACTGTAAAATGGGACAGTTACTAAACCAGTGGCAGATTTTCAAATGTCAATTCAAATTAGACAAATTGAGTTACCTCTGGTTGTCTTACAAAGAAAAAGTTAATTGAATTTTTGTACATAGTCACCTTAATGCAACAGACAACTGTGCTTTTCAGTTGTTCTCACTTGTTAAGTTTAATATTAAAGTTCCAAACATTATTTAAAATTAGGCTTCCGATATTTTACAGCAAAGCATTGTCATAGTTCAGCAGCTCAGCACTTTCAGCAAGGTGTACAAGTTTTAGAATTTGTAAAGCAGGACTGTCTGTGTTTGTGCAATTACTCCCCCCCTCTGGAAGCAGGAGTAATTGCACACATTTTAAAAAATAAAAACAGAAATTTCCACAATTCCAGGCACATGCTCATAGTTTAGAAGTATTCATACCTCTTTATTAATCACCACAGACTACAATAAATTTCATGGTTAGTTATAGCTATTTATAGCTAGCAGGCTAATTCAAAGTAGGGCATAAATGTGAAACAGGAATGTGACAGTTCAGGATTTACATTTTTTTATTACAGATTAAAAAAAAATCTGAAAATTGTTGCTTGTTATTTGCATTGTACGTGATTTTGTTTCTCAATTTTTCTCTTATAGCATGTAGAAAGCAGTGGAGGTCAGTGTATGGGATGTAGGTTCAGGGGCGAGGACAGTTTGGCCCGTTACTCTCCGTGGTCCTGCGGTTCTGCCGGGCCCAGCCTTAGCCCCTTTGAGCCTGAACCTCTCAAACACACCCCAGCTCACTCCCATTCCCACTCGGAGCATCTGGTGAGATTTACTTCACAATGCAGAAAGCTGGTCCTGATTTAATGCATCTAGATAAAATCTACACTTGAATTCTAAAATTTTAAATTGTGCTCCTGTGTTTGTTGTTCAGGAAGTAGACTGTATTGAAGGAGGCCAAGGTGTTGTTAGCGGCACAGGAAAACGATGGCCGCCCTCATTGGATCACTACCGACGTTTGAAAGAGGAAGATCCAATTATTCCCTTCAGTGAGGCGCCCATCATCTCAAAGTGGGGTGCCATTTCTAGGGCATCACGCACAGGTTATCATACCACTGACCCCGTCCAAGCTACGGCCTGCCAAGGTAGCGCCAGCACCACAGCAATAAACTTCAAAGGTGACGAGAAACATGAGAGTTGTCGAAAGGAAACAAAGAAATTTCTAATTTGGTCACTTTAAGTGACTTGGTTTTGATATAATCTTGCTGATCGGAACCAGCCAGTTGTTCTTTAGGACATTTCATGTACTGTTAACTATAGATATTACACATACAATATTTATCATGATATTTATCATGGTATTATTTTTCTCATAATTTTCTGACAGATTACAACCACCACTTTGATCACAGCGACTATAGGTGGAGCTCCAGAGGATCAGACTCCTCTAGCCACTCCAGTTTCCTCGAGAGGTATGGCATTTCAACACTTTGTCAGCTGCTCTTGCAAAGAAAACAAAATGTTAGATTTGTTTTATGCAAATGTCAGGGATGCATACATCTCCAAATCAAGACATCTGGCCAAATCAGATCAGTGTTTCTATGCTCAAAATATCAACCTTTTTTAAAGGTCACCTGTAATAAAAAGAATGGTGAGAAAATGATCACAAGAAACTAAAGAAGCCCTGTGAGGTTGTTTTGAGTCACATGAAGAGGAAGGGATTCTATGACTGAATGTGTGTGTCTTTGCCTGCCTTTCCTGTCCCATACTATTAAGGTCTTAATTTTGCCTTTTAACAATTGGCTTAAATTTCACAATCTTTCAACTGATGCTAAACATGTTTTAAAAAACCCTACAAAAGGAAGACATACTTTTTGGGGAAAGAAAATTGATGGTGTTTGCATTTGTTTGCATTAGTGAGCATCTTTGTGCAACGGAGCTGAATGGCCATCGAACTTCAATAAGCAGTGGAGAGAAAATTGTGTTGGACCACCTGCAAGCCCACCAGACAACCTTCCAACGGGATCAAAACCGAACAGAAAGCGAATCTGACCCGGATCGAGACATTGAGCTTGAACTGCGAGCGCTTGACATGGAGGATTCAGAGCACCATGGGATCAAGTCTCAGGTTAGCCTGGGTGCTTAGTCTGCTGAACATTAGCCTATTAGCTAAACTGGGTACTTATAAGAAGCCATGTTAACTCTAAAGGAGCTGCAAAGATCCATGGCTCAGGTGGGAGAATTATTATGGTCATGCATTCCACAAATTCGACCTTTATGAAAGAGTGGCAATAAGAAAGCCTCTGAAGAAAGCCGAATACTGACAAATCTGGCAAGATAACTTTCTAAAAGCTGCAAAAGACTTAAGCCTGGGATGTATTTTAACCTTGCAGATGGAAAATAACTCTAAACATACAGCCAGTGATACAATGAAAATGGTACAATTAAAGTGCACCTTTGTCAGTACAAATACATGGCACTCCTTTAAAATTTTCTTTCCAAAAAAGGTTAAACATGTAGCCATTTTCTTCCATTTTAGCATTATCTTTTACTTTGTGTTTATCACATAAAATACAAACAATTTGTTATCCGATTTGTGTTATCACATTCTTGATCCGAGGATGAAGAATGTGGATATGTTGTCAAGGCATTGTCTATTAAGCTTCACGTTGCCTTGATGAATGTATGTTATTGTTTTTAAATGAAGAAATGAAAATTAAAATCTAAACCTGAGTAGGTTCATTTGTGTTTTGATCTTTCCCTCTTAGGAGTGTTTAGATCTGTCCAACCCCGAGTCTCAGGATGCTTCCCACCTCCTCCCACCTCCCTGCTCATCTCCTCTGTGCTCCTCCCCTGTAGAGGAGCACACCCAGTCAGAAAGTCTACTGACAGAGAAAATGGATCCACTCCAGCTAAAAAAGATGGCCTTTAGGTAAAATCGCAACAGAAGTACCCTTAAGGCACATGCTATAAGACTAAGCAAAAATCTACAGCTGTTTTAAACCTGTCATCTTCCCTTGCCTCCTTCTTTTCTTCAATTCTGCTTTTTTGAATTTGGGATTCTCTAGGAAATCTCTGTCCCCTATAGTGCTGGGATCAGGAAGTCTGGGCATCAGTAAGCTGGTGCTACGAACCGGACCTCCACAACTACGCGACTCCTCCACCAGGACTCATCCTGAGACGCCTGGGAAGGAGATGCTGCTCAATTGAAGCTAAAGGAACACACAATCTGTCCTGCACTGATCAAGAGCTGAGTCACTTCTTCTCAAACAAGAATCTTTTACAACAGGGAATTATTATTTTTTTTTTTTCCCAATTTGAATAGGTGAAGGTGTTTTTTGACATCTAACCAATCACCTAACAGAACCTTTGACATGCAGTGATTTAAGTGACTGAAGCCAATGATCTTCCAGAGCTTCACTCGTGGACTTGGGGGACTAAATTTGTTATGCTCCAGTAAATTCTACATCCAATAACAGGTCATGTTTTCACCACATTTTTCAATGTGTGGTTGCTTTTTAGCGTGTGCCTTTGAAGAGTTACTTCCCGTAAAAGCAGGCATCAATGAGAATTTAGGATCTGTACAGCTTCTTGTAGGATAATTTATTCTCTTTTAAATCTTGAAACGTTGGTCAGTTATTTTCTGCCTTTTTTCAGAATTTCCTTATATTTTGTGTTTGCTCTCTCTCTCTCTGGACAGCTTCATGTGGTCACAGCTTTGGGCCATTTGGCAAAGTGGCCTTTTTACGTTTTTCGGTGTCTCTTTGTTCCATAGTATGCCTTATTTCAAAGGAAGGGATAGAAAACATAACAAGACGTGCTGTGAAACAGACTGTTTCAGGAGATACTAACTATCCACAGTTATAACCCTCTAAGGACTTTTTCAACAAAACTATTAATAAACTGTTATTGAGCACATAGAAAACACTTTATCTCAACATACAAACCCTGCAGAAAGGGTTTTCCTTGCAAAGATTTATATTTATTTGAAGGATTCTTTTTGTCTTTGCGCCTGTAGTTTTTATCCTCAGCTAGTTGATCCCACCAGATCATAGCCTAACTAGTGCATTATGCATTTATAATTTCTAACAAGTGAAACAGAAATTCTAAATTGCACTCTGTTATTTTTAATATTAAAAAATAATTCACAAAAAACAATTGGGCTGAACAGATCAGATTTCAGATTGAGGGTATTTCTGAACATTTGAGAAAGTACACATAGCTAATTCAGCCAATATTTAAAGAACAGAGAGAAAATCTAAAATCCACTGATAACATGACTTTTCATGAGTCATAAGATATCTATACAGACCTCTGACTGTCACAGGACACAGTGCCTGTCAAAAACCCCGTTTGCATATATTCTTTGATGGTTGTAGGTTACATAGTTTAATTTAAGTCATGTTTATCTTTCTTTTTGTAGAAGTTCTTTACAATGACTTTTTTTTTCCAATGTTAGCATTCATGCACTTATAAACAAGGACATTGGTTTGCTTTTGAAGCAGAAATGATCATTTAAGTAAACATAAAGCAGTCAAATGCACAAAGAAACTGTGCAGAGAAACAATAGCTCAAACTGTCCTTGATTTTTTAAAAATCAACCTCCTTATAGAGTTGTTGATTTTGCTCTTGAAATTATTTATAAAAAATGCTCATTTTGTAACCCAGTCCATTTTATCTGCTGTCTGTACAATAATCACAATTTGTGCTGGATGTTTTTAAAGGTGAAGTCAACAAAAGGAGAGGAACTCCACCAGTTGTTTATCACTGTTTGCAATCACTGTTTAACTTCTCCAAAACATTTGGATTATTGTTGTTTTAGTGATGCTAACTTCTGTGAAGTTGTACGTTAAGGTATTTTTGTATCTGGATCTTTGTTTTTCATGTTTCCTCTTTTGTCGATTGCTGGCTTTAAGGTCGGTTCGCTATGACCTACTTTACTGGAGTTAACAGTTGACTTCCATACACTGAGACCCCCCTCAAGATAAGATAAGATAAGATTTATTTGTCATTGTCATCAACAGATTACAACGAGATTGAGATTTGCTCGACTCGAGTTAAGATGCAGGTTATGTGTATATACGTAATGTACAAAGATAAAGAAATAAATAGTACAAAATGAGAAATAAATAGACATCAGAAGATGGTTGCAGCGCCTGGAGGTGTCGCAACAGAATTTACATTTATAACAAAGTGGTGTCAAGAGCAGAAGTTCTTATGCCTTTGAATTTAGTGCCATGATTGCCATCGGGTAAAAACTGTTTTTTAGGCGATTTGTCTGTTTAAATTATTTCTGAAGGGAATTAAGTGAAATTATATTAGAAATGTTTCAGGCTTTGGTAGTAATTTCCTCTAAGGTTCTCACTTTTACAGTGTGGGCCAGAAGTTTAAGTCATCAATCACTGATTTATTTTGGACTTTTATTGATGCATTTCAAGAGTTTCTACTGTGGATTTTGAACTAATAATTTCAACTAATTATAAAAACACATATTTGGTGCAGGACCTTTAGTTTAAGCCTTATAAGTTCAAAATTAGATCTACAAGATGTGAGAGATCTCACATCTTTAAATTTATCTGGTAGGATAAATTTTGCATGTCTCACATATGTAACTGTTAGGCAGTTTCAGCTTAACTTATCTAAATGTTTAGCCACTCTTCTTATCAGAAACTGTATTCAGAATTCAGAAACTGTAATTTTATTTTAAACCACAGTTCAAAATTTTCCTGGTTGAGATCAGACCAGAAGCTTAATGTTAGCTTGTTTTATCCATTCTACAAACAATTTTACTCCATGTTTCAAAGCAGTTAACTGTGACCCAAAATGTTAAGGCAGATGAAAAAAACATTATTTTTGAAGTAGTTTTGGAATGGATAGGTCAGAGTAATATTTAGTTTCTTTACAAGGGCTTAACCTAAACTTGATTGACAGTTAGTAGATTTTACTTTAGAGCCTAATCAGTGGCAGAAAACATCTAAGTTGAATAATTTCTGATAAGAGCAGTGGTTGAATAACCAGCTTCTACTTGTTCAACTTACTCTAGTAAGTTGAACATTAGTGGGTTTAAGTTTAACCCTGATTGCTCTTGAGGAAATCCTAAATAAATGCAAACTTCTGCTCCCACATTTGCTTTTATAATTCAATGAAGTTGAAGAAATGCTTTATTAAAAGACCAAAATGAATTAGATTTATGCCGATGATTACATAATGTTCTGACCAACAATGTAGGTGTAGCTGCACTGTGTTTAAATATAAAATGAAGGCCTGGAGACTCTTTGGTTGTTTCCACCTGTTCTACTCTACCTAACAATTTAACTTTTGAGCCTTGCCTTGTACGGTTAATTCCTGGAAGTAAAAGATGAGGGCTGGTGCAGACGGACATTTTAAACAAGCTTGGCTAGCTACGGTCTCTCTGCTTCTGTTTACAACTTCTCCTTTGAAGTCCTGTAAAGTTAAGTGCCATGTCGTTTATAGTACAATCAGTCCCTGCAGTCCTCTTGACGGCTTATTAAAACTCCTTACACAGAAGCTGTGATATTCTCAGAGGTTACTGACTTCTGAGAGATGCTCCTCTTGAAGTTGTGTTGTGATCCGTTCGAGGAGGTTCGGTCCTTCATTTATCAATCACTCAGGGAGTCCTTCAGTTGGCTTTTTCTACACACGTCTCCGAGTGATCCTTTCACCCAAAGCTGATTGTGGTGATGAAGAGTCAATGATATTATTACCAACATTTACTTTACTGGTGTTTTCTTTTCCTCCTCTCAGTATCAATATTAGCTCTGCTTTGAGTATCAATGAAAAAAGGGCTGGGCACATATGGGACTGTTTGTAAAGGAGTAATCGTGAGTATTGAGTCAAAGTGTTTGTTTATGAAGTTTCCATGGAGCCCTGCTGGCTAATTGCACTGGACAAATCTGCAGCCCACCCCCCAGCCAGCCCACCCTGCATCCCGTGACATGCATGCGACACGGCCCCTCTTGTGATTGCAGAGGAGTACCAATGATTCTGTAGTTGTGATACAACACACCCGGCGCTGTAAGAGTTCTGCACATGCCCACTGTGTGGCCACGTCAAGTGCTGAAGTTTGTTTGCAGCGTCTTATTTGCTTGCTCTGAAATTTTAATATCGTTTATCAGCGACTTTATTAATGTTGTTGATATTAAAACCACATTTGGTTGTTGTGTTATTTTTTCCTTCTCGATATTTTTGAAGTTTGCTCATTTTGGTTAAATTTATGAGTTTTCTGTAACTTTTTTAAAAATCAGACAACAAAGTGTCTGAATATTTTAAATTATATGGGGAAAAAAAATCTTGTTCGTTGATTGTGAAACATAATGAACTGATGTTTGAAGTATTCATGTCTGTATTAGACATTTTATTTGCAAATCTATTGTGCGATTGAAATGTAAATTAATTTTTTAAGAGATGGTACACATCTGTCATTATATACAGTCTGGCACCATCATTAGATGGACTTGTAGTATTAACGCTCATTTCTACAGCCTGTGATAATCAGATTTATTTAAATGTTCCAAATCCTTGGGGCAGTTGTGCAATGTCTCAGAGTAGAGAAGGTCTGATGCTTCTGAGACAAAACCTCTTAAAACGTCCCAAAAATTAATAATACTGTTAGGTATTCCATTTATTTCCTCGGAAATATCGCATTGTGAAAGGTTTCCCTTTTACTTATTGTATTTGTAATGCAGATCTGGAGTAAAGTTTAACCCTATGGTGGTGATGATGATGATTTATGTGCTATTAATAATTGATGAAGCAGTCTGTGTATTGTTTTACTGACTGATTATTTTCTCTGTTTTTCTGGCTTGTTCAGGAGTATTGCACTGACCTAGAGACTGGCTGAGCAGGAAACCACTCCTGTGTTGCACTGAGTGTTATAATAAGGAACATTAAAGTATATGAAACTGCATGCTTTAATAAACTGAGAGCTGTGAAACGTTTCTGTGTGTTTGTAATACAGTGTGTTCTTTTCATCCTTAAACAGTTTTGCACATTAGCAGTTATCAATGAGTTTTCTTAAGTGTATGTTTGCATGATTTTTTCTTGGTAGGAATTAAAAAGATAACTTATAGGTTTTTAAAACTCATTGTTATGCAAGATAAGCTTAATACAAAATAAATAAATAAAATCATAAACCTCTGGTTTCATACAGAAGAGGAAAAAAGACAGATATACTGACAGAGCAGAAAAAAAAATACTCAGAAGAACACAAGAGCTTCTGAAGGAAGAGTGTGTGGACCAGAGTTGTGCATGTAAGTCACCTGACACGGATCTGGCAAAACACACGCAACAGGAAAAGTGAAGTAACACAATGATTCCAGTTCAAGGCCAATTCAACAAAGGTCTACAAAGAAGTACAAAAGATTTTTTTGAAAGAAAAGAGTAAACACTTTTTATCACCTGAGTGAAGTTGTGTTTTACCCTCATTCTTCCCAGTCTGTATAGAAAAATGAAGTGCATTTAATCAAGACTTTTCATTTTAATTGTAAGGTTTTTAACTGTGACTCAAACCTAGATGTCTTAGTCATTAGCAACAAGCGTTTGGATTCGACATTTCAGTTGATGGGCACCTGAATGAAAGTATTTTATTTTTGATATCTTGCCACTTAGTAACAAACCAGCTCATAGAGGAAATTCTAAAAGTGTTGAAAAATAGATTCTTTAAAACTGCATGCTGAAAGTAGTTTTCTCTTCTTTACTTGAGTTTGATTTTTTTTTTTTATGTTAAAATGTTCAAGAATGTTGTACTGCATTAAACTTCATCCATGTGTCACTAAACAACAATTTCCTTACCGCCTGGACAGGAATGGCCAGCAAGACCACAACTCAAGGTGAACAGTGGGTGTGTCCACACTAGACTGCGCTGTGATTTGGTGACAGGGCAAAAACAGAGTCTTTCACTTTGACAGCAGAACTATATTGTAAATAAATTGTTTTCTTCACAATCAAATGTGATTTTTTTCACGCTACTCATTTCATTTTTAGCAATTCTTTGATAATACCGCAGGTTCAACGAGGTAATTTACTTGTGAGGACAAACTACAATTCACCAAAAATGATTCACTTTTGGTGAATTGTTTTTTTCTGAAAATGTAACTGAAAAAAATAAATAAATACATTTCCTGAAATAAAAAAAATAAATGTAATATAAAATATAAAATGACTTTGGTGTAAGTCACTTATTAAATTGATGTATTTTAAAAAGATAAGACTGGGATTCTATGAGCTTTTCAATATTTTACCTACCTGTAGACAGCTGTAAGAGAGATCATAGTTTAAACAGCTACATGGAGAGGTGCAATGCAGCTAACAAAATTAAAATTTATTGAGTTCCAAGTGATGTCCCCCTGGATAATGCTTGATTTTTCTGTTGTTTTTTTTTTTACTACAGCACATGCACATAGGTTGTCAAAGTTGTCAAGATCTACTGGAACTACCTTTGAAGGTGACAGCTCAAAGAAGGATTCTTCATTAAAGAGAAATTACAACCCTGAGCATCCTCTTAATCAGAAACTGAAGAAAATTCTACAACATGAGTTACAACAACATTTAGTTTAATTTGGGATTAATAAAGTTTTTGGAATTTGAATTCGGTGTTTATCTTTATATCACCAGTTTCATATCTTGAAATTAATTTTTCTAGTAAACAAATTTTTCCTGCTAAAGAGTTGAACTGCAACATACCCCGACTTGACAAAAGGCTTGAGCTGAAGGTGACATTCTTTCTTTTGACCAAGGAGCATCTATCCCCAGGTCATCGAGGCCAACGCCTCACCTCACTTGGCTCAGCAGCACTCTGGGTACAGGATCGAGGAGCGCCAGTATGCGCATGCGCAGTGTAGGTGTCAGCGGGTTGGTTGGGCTTGTGTTTACAGCTCTCCTGGATGCTGCTCGCTGCCGATGTTCCCGAGAAAGTGCAATGCCGTGTCAAACGCTATTGGAATAAAAAACCCGTGGACTTAAAGGTAAGCGGGTTTGCGTTTGCACATGCTTAATATTTTCAAAGCCGGAAGTGACTGTCACATTCGTTTTGAGGATAAGCGCCTGTTTGTTGGTGCGAACTGCCTGGGTAGCATTGCTAACAGGCGTTAGCTCAGCAGCCATAATACAGCAATGGCCTGTGAGGCTGTGGCCAACGCCAGCAAGTCAGCTGGGTTAATTCAGGAAATACTTGCAAACACTTGAACGTAGCAGTTTACATTACTTACGTAGCGGTGACGAGATAGCGTGCCCAAATGGTAAATGTGTAATGAAACGTTTGAGTTACTTGAAGTCGATTTTTGCTATCTTGGCTAACGTTAAGCAGATTGGTGATGGCTAACAAACTGAAGCGATAAGTTAACATCATAGGAGGCGAGGCTCACCCAACATTATCCAACAGAAACTGTTTGGTTTTTGTTCAGATGACTGTTTAGAAGGGTTTCAGGTTAAAGACTCTATGATGTTTTCTTGCTTGTATTAATTACCTCTCAATATATCTGCTGGATATTGCACAGAGAATATCAAAAAATAAATAAAATTAAAATAAAAAATAAATCAGTTATTTTATGGTCTTTACTTAGATTCTTATTGCATTTTTACAGTTACTTAAGATAGTTATATGTTTTATATGTGACTGCTAACAATGCCTTGAATGAAACTTCTCTGATTTCAATATAGACTTAAGCAGAAGAGTGAATAGTTTTTATTCTATTCTACAACATACTCTAATAAAACACACCAAAATTTTGTGTTGCCAGAAAGTTTGAATTTACGATTAAAAAAAACATATATAGAAATGTTATGTTACACAATCATGGGGAAGAATTGATCACTGCAAAGGTAGATTTAAAAGTGCCTTATCCAGTCTTATTATTGGAAAGTTGAGTGGAAGGAAAATCCACTTTAAATAAAGATTTTCTTATTTATAATTGTTAAAGGCATTGCTTTATTGCGATAAAAAAGGAGTGTTAATCAACCCTTCTGATGGGAGGTAAGTAGTTATTTGTTATCAAGAGCAGAGATGATATCATTGCATCATCAGGAGAGCAGTTGGTGTTGGACAGCTCTGGAGTTGAATAGGAATTTGTTTCTATTTCAATGAATTGGCTAATTATTACTAAATAATTAGAAATCCTATTTTGACCTGTATCTCACCATTTGTACAGCTCACATTAATGCCAGCAGCTCTCTTGTGTGTTCCCTTAAAGTTAACTAATTATGTTCACTGTTAGATTCCTAAGGTTTTCCAATATGTATTGATACTAGTTTTACTGATAGATCATTTTGGACTCTTCAAAATGCTACAACAGAACATGTTTGCTGCAATATCTTCAGCTTGCTCTCTGCTGAAGTCTAACTCACTTATATTTGTAGCCTGAATGAACTGCTGAATTGCCTCTGTAGAGAAACAGAAACATCTGACAATTTTTATGTTTCCTCTGATGTTATATTGAACACCTCGCAGATGTTGACAATAGCTGAGTTTTTTTTGTTGCCGCAGTTACAATTTTCACACCTATGTGTGTTGTCATCATTGTGACCTGGTGTTGCTCAGGTATGCTGCATTCACTGATCAGAAAGACTCAATATTAGTTGAACAGTTGTGTGATTGCACAACAGAGTCATAAGAAAAAAAATAATATTAGTCAGCTTTTTGTGGTCTAAATCCTTCAAGTCAGATGTTATATACTTTTGTAGCTGATGATGCGTTCACAAAACCACTGAAATAACAAATCACCAATTTGTTTCCTTGTAAATATTACTGCCATCAACAGTCAGTGTTTCACAGAGACCTAGAACACACTCTCTAACTTAATACATAATTACTGCTCCTCTCTGTTGCAAGAGTTTTAATTGCAAAGTACTTTGTCACAATTGAATAACAAAGCTGTGTACTTAGCTGTCTCTGCACCAGCCTAACATCCGTTGGACACGCTCCAGCTCCAGCATCTTGGAAGGCAGCCATGATGACAGTCCTTGTTCTTGTCTGCAGCCTCAGTGCGCTTGGCGTCACCTGGTTCCAGTTCTGAATGCAAAGGCCATTAAGCTTGTAGCAGATTTCCCCGCAGAGAATAATAGTCGCTGCTGTTGCAGGCTGCAGTAAAGACGTTCAAGTTGCCCTGAGGGATGTAATTCCAGAATGTGATGCTTCTAAGCCTCAGCTACAAAAGTGTGGGAAGCAAAGTTTATGGCTGTATCACACTTTATACGGAGTAAAACATAAAAAAAAAAGACACGTTGCAACATTCTTTCCCAACTGTTGCAACACCTTGGTGATCTACCGTAGTAAAATCTCATTTAAAAACAGATTGTGTAACTTCTTCAAGTAATTCCATGAAATGGCAGAGAATTAAGAAATGCTTACATATTAGATAAACTGTTGACCATTTGTATTGCTTATTTATATTTTTAAAAGAGACAGTGTCATTTACAGTAGGTTAGTGGGTTAGATGAAAACAAGTGTGGTGGATAGAAACAAATACGTTGTTGCATGAAAAAGACTGAATACAGGCAGATGGGAAAATAACTATAGTTGGGATCACAGGATAAGTTCTGGCAGTCTTGTAACCTGCAAGTTAAACAGAAAATTAACTTTGCTTAGTTAGATTTTAAACGTTGTGCCTGAATTGTTTTTGTGAAATTACACATCAGACTCCTGATCTCATAAAATGTTTGCAGAACTCTGTGTAGAGTTTAACAATTGTATTTATACCAGGAAACTTGCTAAGCCTGGTGGTGGGGGCGCTAGGTCCAATTTTTAAATATCACTTGATGATTATGTGTTTTTAGAAGATTAATGCTTGAATGCCGACTATAAAGTCTTAAAAAATGAAATAAATAAGCTATGTTTAGCCTGGTGGGGGCCCAGGTAAAGGCTGGTGGCCTGCCAGACTCATAACACACTGGGGGAAACCCTGTATACATTTATTTTATTCTTATATTAATTTGAGTTGTAGCAATAACTTTGATGTATTTACTACTATATTAGTACAAGGTTGTATGATTTCTATCTTTTTCATAGCTCATCTATAAAGTTTCTAAATTAGAAAATGGTAATAAAACCCCTACTAAAAATAAATGCAACATTTTTTGTTTAGCACTTTGAATAATTTAAGCCCTGCGTATGATAACTGTTTACATTTTCGTCTTCATTCCATTATTTTATCTTTGGAGCGTCTTGGATGGCTTCCTCCTATCTCTTGGTTTTAACACTTGACACTTGTGTCCTTCACAAAGGTCTTTATTGATTTTCTTTTCCAGGAATGCTTTAGCCTTTCTTACGCTGCTCTGAAAATTGCAGCTCTTTTGAGTATTTTAGGGATTATTTGGATTTCTTCTGTTTGGTAAAATCAGATATTCATCAATTAGGCTTTTTCTAAAGGACACTGATTCCAATTTTTACTTCTTCTGTAAAACCTGTGAGTAATAGATTCTACAAAAGTTCTCCAGGTTCTTCAATAGTGGTAATAATTTAAATCCAACAGAAAATACATAAAATATAAGATTACCCTGATAAATTTATGATGGCATATGTCTGATCTCGAAATACACCTATATGCATGTGGTTTGTTAATGCATATATTAACCAAAAATGATATACAGTGGTTATTTTTGATGGACTTAAGGAATAGGAAAAATGAGATTTTTCAGTATTGGACAAGCTAATTAGTGGTCAAAAATGATTAAAGGAAAATTCCTATTCAATTCTTTGGTTAGTTGATCTGAACATCTCTAATTATAATTAAAACATACCCTGCCATACAAGTGCCTAGAATAAAACAAATGCTGTATCATGTTATGAATTTACCATTGCTATCATCTGTTTTCACGAATCTGTCCAAAGGTACATCAAAGAGATCTATTTAGAATTTCAATTCAAAAAAGATTTCTTAGTATTTTCAACAAGGTTTGCTTATTATTAGTTATTACCATTATGATGAATATAACTGCTTGAACATTTACAGCAAAGTGTCAAGTTTCCAGAGCTCTGCTCTTTCTAAAGAAGTTGTAACACATCACTGCTAATGAAGCGTTTGTAAAAAAAACAACAAAAAAAACAACATGTCTGATGCTTGGTCTTTCACAGTGAAGGGGTTTGTTGAAGTCAGGGAGTCTGTTCAGCAGTACAGGAGGAGCATTTTTCCCTTTTGGCTCTGAAGTGGGATAGCTATTGGATCCTCAGGATGTCTGAAATCTAAACTCAAATTTATTAGTGGTTCAGATTCACCTTACATTCCTTTGCTTCCTATTGAATCTCTAGTAGAGAGTTGAGGACAGTTTGAAAGGGACAGCTCTAAATGCTCTCTGTTGCTCTGTGTGGTGCTCCCTCTCCTGAGGTGCACATAGGACCCATCTGGCAGCCCAGAACAGACTGTTCAGCTGGGGAGGGCGAGTGAGCAAAGCAAAACAAAATGCAAACAGGCACAGTTGATTTCCAGTTTCCAGTCCACATCTTTACACTTGCTTTGACATCAATCATACAATTTACGGAGATATGTTGTTTCTGTTTGACTACCATTATCTATAGAAAGGCCCTTTTTGTTAGTCTTTATTGGTAAAAATAATATTTTCACATCAAGCCATTGCAGATCACTTGCAGGCTGCAGAATCATTTGTATGCTAATAAAATTGGATGAAACTGATTCTAATTGAATAATTTAGGGTTGTAGTCCTAAAAAAATGCAGACCTGACTGCTCTAAAGCACTATTATTATACATCTATGAACATATATAGACACTCACTGATAACAAAAAAGGAGTCAGTCTAGAAGAGGTTTTTCTTTTTGTTGCAGATTTTTTATTATTATTCAAACACAATAATTTAGTTTAGACATATAACCTCAGCTGCTTGATTAAAAAGTAAAAAGAAAAAAATAACTAGTGTCTTAGTGCATTATAAAATGTTATAATTTTGATTTCAGATGTTTTTGAGATAAAAAATATACTAAGTTTCATCACCATTCAGCTTTTTTAATTGACATGAAAAAATAATAGAGATGTGCTGGATGATACAGCTTGCAACTACTGTAAATTGTAGGCCTTTTTTATGATGTTCAGTTATAAAAATGCCAGCGTCTCTTATGAGGAATAATTGTTTTGTCCCTGAAGTTGCAACAAGGCACTGCTAAAGAACAGCATGGCTTGGCAGGAGCAGGCAGAGATCTGTTGCTGAGGCCAAGGAGGAAGACAGGGTGACAAGGCGGCCATTGTAAGTGTCAGAGCTGGCAGTTAAATAGACAGTGTTAGATTGTGTGTGCATCCATACAGATGTGTTCCTGTGTGTGTGAGCACTCGTTAATGGTCATGACACAGCTGTTTTTGTTTTCCTTTCCCATCATGTGGTTTCTAGTCTTTTCTTGCTTTTTGATACGTAAATGAACTCGAGGTGAGCAATATGGACTTTTAAGTTTAGTCAGTATTTTGTGGTACTATTGTGAGAATGATCAAAACTACAATAATAACTATTCTTACTGTTTTTTTAGGTAACTTTAGGTATGGTTGTGACTGCATGACAGCAATCACAGCTCCACAACACTGCTCTTGAAAAAAATTTGGAATATGCTTCTTTAGGACACTAGGCACATAAAGATATGATTCGTATCACTAGGCTGCACAGAGTAACTGCATTTAAATCATATTTTTAAATGTATTTATATTTATTTATGTTCTCATTGAACAAACAGTGGAGAAAATGGTAAAACAATCCCCACAATACAGACAGTTTTGGAGAGTTATAAGCATTGTTAATTGGAATTTATTGTGACAACAATCAATCAAAACTCTTATCATAAGAAATCATGATATATGATAATGAATACGATACAATAAATGCCCACCTGTTAAAATTAACCTATTGTTGTCTTCTACATGTATCTTCGGAAGCATCAAAATTTGCATGATTTTAAATAAAAATAATTTAAATAATAAGCTTATATCCCAGTTACCATCTATTGTAGCAGAACAGCAAACCAGGAGAGTAGAGGAGATTTCAGTTAAATACAATCAGACTAAATCCTCCTTTCTCTGACTTAAAACCCTCACATTGAAAACAGAACATTTGGAAACAGTGTTACAGTGGTGGTGGAGTATGGAAGTGATTTGCTGTCAGCATCCTCTGACAATCTTCATGATCTTCCTAATAAATGTCTATAATGTTTTGTGTTAACACTTCGTACAGCTGCACAGCTAGCTCACCTTTCCAATCAGTCATACACAGCGGATTGTGTTTATATAAGCTGTCAGGAATATAATGTTGGCTAATTAAACAAACAAAAAAAAAAAAAATCAATGCTTTCTATAAAAAATAAAGAAATACATTTATACAAGGTTAATTTTAGAAAACATCTCTGTGTTTCCTGTTAAGTAATTTTACATTGATGTATTGCATTCTTCTTTTGAGTAGAAATAATACTTATTTTGGAAGTTCTGACTTGAGTCTGACACAAACTCTGTGAAGGGATTTAAAGTTTAGGGTAATGGCATCAAGGCCTTCTAGCCTCAAGCACTTGGATCTCATCATCAAAGGTAAATTGTTAAAATATCAGTGGAAACATGCAAAAAGAACTGATAGGCACTTATCAGTAGGGCTTGAATGCTGCAAAACAGATACAGATAACCAGCCTATGGTGGGTGATTAGCAGTAGCACACGAGAGAATTGGGATGTGTAGGAATAATGGTCATTATAAACAGAGAAGGGATCAAGCACAAGTGTGTTTGTGTGAGGTTCACATGTGAGAGAGACTGTAGGACCAGTAACAAGTTTCTCAGTTGGGTCATATCGGGTATTGTATTATGAATCGTTGTGTTTCTGCAATAGAAGGGGAGTAAAAGTTATCACCCAGGAGCCTCTGAACAGCACTTGTTGCTATTTGTTCAGATGTAAAGTTATAGCTGTAAGTTTGCCGTGTTTAGTTGATGTTGATAACATTTTTGGCAGCACATCACTGTAAAAGCAAATACAAAAAGAAATTAACAAAGTTTTAGAGTTTTTTTTTTTCAGTAATATGTGACAATCATATCTGGAGTGATAGAAAATGTTAACTGGTGTGAAATTTTCTCCTTTTTTGTTTTGCTGTTAGAAGTGGTTTTAGTAGAAAGGGAGGTTCATACATAAAGTAAGGGAAATCCAGAGAAAATAGAAAAGCAAAGGGAGAACCAGGAAGTAGTCACTTCCAGAACTTTCTTTTAAACCATTCTTCCTGGTGCACGCACTGGCACCTTCTTCTTGGCTTCATATTCTTGTATTTAACAACTGTGACTGCCAGTGAACATAACCTTTATTTTAAGGGGAAATACTGACAGTGATTAGGTGTTCATAGCAGAGTGGCTTTTTATTTAATTCCTTACTTACATTTGGGTCAGCCCGACTTTTACTTTGCAGCAAGCAATTAAGCATTCATCTTATTTGTTCTACTAAAATACACATTACTAAGGAGAAGAAAAAAACGTTCTGCTTGGTACGTTTTTATTTTCAATTGTTTATCACTAACAGTTAAACTGAACTTCACTTTTAATTTATGTTTTACTGGTTTTGTTTTCCTTCAGCTGCTCAAAACAACATTTAAAAATAAATCAGATTCTTCCTCATTTTTAGAGTTTGGGTCAAGTTTCTGCTTGACCAAAAAAGGCTTTCATCTCCTTCATGACTGCTATCATCATGAATTTTATCATTTTTTTGCTTTTCTAGGTGATTTTGCTCATCATCTCCCTACACCTCCTCCTCCTGTCTTCCATTCATGAGCAGCAGGGTCGAAATTAAAAGTGGCAGCCATGGATGACAAGGGCTCTGTGGGGAAGATTAGCGTATCTTCAGACTCAGTCTCCACTCTCAACAGTGAGGACTTTGTCCTCGTGTCCCGACTGGGGGACGAGACACCTTCATCCACGAATAATGGTAGTGATGACGAAAAGACAGGACTGAAGGTAAGGATGGGTGGTGTGGAAGGACCAAGGGCCAGTACCATATCTTTTTCGAGGGGGTGGCAGAAGGTTGGGACTTCCAGAAAGTTGGAAACATAGCGTGCTTTGTAAAAGTATTCATACCTCAAATACTCTTTTCAGATTTTCTTGAATTACAGCCACAAACCTCAATGTATTTTGCAGTGATTTTATGTGACGGACCAGAAATAAGTAGTGCATAATTGTAAATTTCACATTTCTAAAATAATAACAATAATAATAAACTTTATTTGTAAAGTTTAAAATGTACAGTTTAAACATAAATGTCACCATTAGATGGGCTGTACCAGATAGTAGTATAAGCTAATTTGCATCTGCAGTCCCTTGACACATTATAAAATTGAATATACAAAACAATAATAAAATAAAACAGAAAATCTAATGCTACAAATTGCTTTCTAATCACACAAACACACTCACGTACACGCATAATCACTGGCACACACACACACAGTCATACAGTTACTTTTAAGTAATTTTAATGTGTTGCCTTGTGTTGTCTTGCTGCAATTACAGCTGCAAGTATCTTCAGTTTAAATCTACCTGTTTTATACATGCAGAGACGGACATTTTTACCCTTTCTTTTTGCAAAATGAATTAAGCCCAATCAAATTGAAAAATATAATTCCTAGTCGGATTTAGGTCTCTACTTTGACAGGGCCATTCTCACACCTTAATATGCTTTGTTCGAAACCATATAACTGTTGCTCTGTCTGTATTTTTAGTATTTTGTCCTGCTGAAAAGTGAACCACTGTCTGGCCTCTTGCAGGTTTTCTTGTATTTAAGTTGATCTAACTTCCTATCACTGGCTGTCCTGTTTTTGCTGAAGAAAAGCTCATGATACTGCCATGAACATGTTTCCAACTTTGATTGAACATGTTTTTATTAAACTGTACACAGCTGGTCTCTACTTATTAATGACATGATAGTTGTGGCCACTATATTATTTTTAAATGTATATGGGGGTTGAATTCAAAATGCATGTCACATTTTCAGATTTTATACTATTACTTTGGTCCAAATTTACAGCATTGCACTAGTTTGTGTTGAAGGTTTTGGTTGTAACATGACAAAACAGTCAAGGAGTATGAATACTATTGAAAGGCACTTTGCAATAACATCAAAATTTGTCCTACTGGCTTAATAGCAACATGTCAGCGTTCTCTAATGTGAGAGCAAAGCTGATTTATATTAAGTTTTATTAATTTATTTGCAGATTGAGGGGTCACCATTTGTAAGGATTAATTGATACATCACTTGCCTGTAAATCTTTTCATCTTTTCTCATGTATAGTTTAGATTGCATTCATATGACTAACCATTTCTTGTGTTGCTTTTTTATTCTCATTCTACACTTTTCTCATAAATTTAGATCTGAGTAATTTACTTTCACATTTTCTTATTAACACACTCCTAAACCTTGTTATCTCTGGTTAATTATATACATTAGAAGCTTACAGCTTGTTAGACAATGAAAGACTAATCTTTCCCCAGATTATTCTTTGCAAAATGACCGGCACCTTCTGTCAGTCAGCTGGCTCTAATAAAATTATGCTTTAATGAACTGTGTTGTGGTAAACAAACCTTTGCCTTGTTACAATTTAGTTATTTGCTATTCATCATTTATTCTAGACGATCATGGATTTTGAGACTGGTTATTGGTTCAGTTTTGCATTTTCACTTTGATTTTGGACTACGTGGTTTGCTTGTGTCTTTATACTCTTTCCTAGGTTTTATTCACTCCTACTTCCTTTGTTTTACCAGTAGATGGTGCCAGATTAGTATGGAGTTGCACATCTATTTGCAGATCATTGGTATTTCTGCTGCTTCATAATGCTTGTGGATATAACGCTTTCCCTTTTAGCTGATTTGATCAGCAGTCAGTGAAGCTTTCCTGAGACTTTCTTGGCATCCTCAGCTTGCTGTCAGATATATGAAAAGCAGCGCCCGACCGGCACCCGTTCACTTTCCTCACCTTGTAGAAAGAAATCACTCCATCCATTGAGCCCCACTCATTCTGATATCATGTTTTGTTTTTCTTCTTTTTTTGGCGACATATTTTCTTGCACATTTGCCCCCCAGCCAGCCCATCTAGTCAGGAGAAGAGCCAGTGTGTCTAAACTTGTTGTTTGTTATGCAGGTGATTTCAGAGGAAGGGGTCAGCTTTAAGGTCAGTCCTCTTCTCCTGCTTATTTTCTTTTCCTCTGAGAGCAATTTCTTTTGCTTTCTTTTGCTTTATCTCTGTGATGTGATTTAGTGGTGATCCTGTCTGTGATTATTCTAGCTTCCTGTATTTGTTTCACTTATTATTGTGCGGCAACTTTGTAATATTTGGCTGTTAATGATGGTATACACTGATAGTATTAAGCTACCTGCCCGAGCTCGCAGCTATACCTGCAAATAAGTGATGTAATAAACTATTTGTGTAGCATCCATTCAGCTGGAAATAGACATTTGAGTGAAACAGTATTAGAAAATGGCTTAGATATTATCTTAATTGAGTTTGCCTTCCAATAACAGTGCAATAAGTCACTGATCTCGGTCAGTACAAAAAGCCTCCGGTGCAGTTTGTCTTATTTCACTCTGCCCTCCATATGGAGATGTTATACACCCTATACTGACCTTCTACTAATCACTAATATTAAATGAAAACTGATGAAAATATAACTTTAAAACCATCACTAAGCAAAACATGATTTTTTTATAAAGAAGATTACAATCACTCAAACTGAATTGTGAAATTGGTGTAAGCTGTTGGGAAGCGGTTGGGATGCGCTTGCTGTTGGCTTCCATCTCTCAGGGCGATTGCTGCGCAGGTCTTTTTGTTTTTTTTCTGGATATTAACTTGCAATATTTTTCGCCCCTATATTTCTGTCTTATTTTGATGTGCGTGCATCAGATTGTGGGGAATGGGAGTGAGCAGCAGCTCCAGAAGGAATTGGAGGACGTCCTCATGGACCCGTCAGTGGCAGGCGCTGGGCTCGGATCGGAAGTGATGAGTAGCCTTGGCCCGAGTGACCATGGGGTTCTTCCTAATGTGACGTCCCCCGTACCGGCAGGCACTGACCCATTAAGTTCACCTCCACCCAAGCTGGAGATGGTGCTCCCTGTTCAGACGGCCCAGGAGAGCGAGCTGAATGAGAGGTCTTACAGAGGTGAGGAAGGATGGCATTGTTTCAGTCTTAAACAAGGAAAGTAGGGCTGCAATGAAAGATTATTTTAGTAATTGATTAATCGATTCATTGGATAAAAATGAAGACATTACCCATGTAAGCTTATTTAAGCAAAATTAGAGATACATTAAAAACAGAAATAAGCAAATAATTCAATTCCTTTTCTGAATAAGAAAATAAACATTTTTATTCTTTAAAATGCAATAACATAGCATTTCTTTAGCTAAATCTATGCCACTTGAAGAGTTCTGGATAGAACTTATTTGCTTCCAAAGTAGGATTTTTTTTTTAATTAAATACAGAATTTTGTACAGTTTGGGCTTAATTACTTCTCTCAATTTATTGTTCTTTCAGCAGTTAGCCTTTTTAGAGTTAACTGGAGTCTGTATACTCTAGTTCTCAAGTGTTCTATAACTTCATGGCTTCATACACTTGAAAAAGGACTTGATGAGACATCAGGATTTCACTCACTCAATTTTATTTACACCAGTGAACAATGAAGAGGTGAAAAACCTACAAAACACACAAAAATTTCAAACATACATTTTAGAGATTTTTAGTTTAAATGTAACAATTTATATTAGTTATCATTCCATCATTAACTTTAGACATGAATTTATTTCACAATTTTAACCAAATGGATTTATTTATTTTTATTTTTTTATTCAAGGACTCAAGGATTGAATCCTTGAATCCTTTGTTTGATTAAACCAAACAAATACATGAAGTCAAACATTTTTCTAAATTAGATTTAAACTCGTTTGTCTTTCAGAACATAGTTTTTACATTAATTGAATTTTAGATATACATTCAATGAAGCCAAACTTTAAAACCCAGCAATGCAAATTGTTCCTTCAATAAATTCTACATTTCTCTTACTCAAATACAAAAGCAAAGCCAGACTACATTTTCAGCTGAGACCAGTGAAAGGCTTACCGGTAGTCCTAATTAAGTCCTTTTCCCCTGAATTTGATCAGTTTGCCTTTGAAATGCTGCTTTCTCAGCTCTGTTGCAAAAACCAGCCAAATGGTTGGTGGATTCCTTATATTACCTGAGTTCAGGGTGCTGCTGGTTGTACCAGATTTCTTTCTCCTTCTGAGAAGTGCTGGAGAGTGGCACACATGTTTATTCACCCA
Organism: Xiphophorus maculatus; assembly: GCF_002775205.1. Classification (NCBI taxonomy): domain Eukaryota; kingdom Metazoa; phylum Chordata; class Actinopteri; order Cyprinodontiformes; family Poeciliidae; genus Xiphophorus; species Xiphophorus maculatus. The sequence continues at coordinate 8,367,880 of NC_036450.1, forward strand.
CATATGCATCCACCAGCAGATCTACGCAACTCTAGTTAACGATTAAATGATTACTCAATAAGTTGACTATTATTTCAATAACTGCTTCAGCACGATTAATCCGACTAACTGTTTCAGCCTTAAAGTAAATGTAGTCTCTCCTTTCCTTGCTTTTTTACTCCCGTGCTCTGCAGCAGATGAATCGTCATCAGAGGGAAGCCCTTGCAGTCCAATTCCAGACGAGGACAGCGTTGTGTTCAGCCAGCTAACATATCTGGGGTGTGCCTCCGTCAACGCCCCCCGAAGTGAAGTGGAGGCCCTTCGGATGATGAGCATTCTCCGAGGGCAGTGCCAACTCCCACTGGATGTCACACTTTCAGTGCCAGGCGTGTCTGAAGGCACTGTCAGGTTGGTACAACAAAAAGGTTGAGCAAGCACTTATTTAAACACAATATCTTGTACATATGGGACATAAGAAACTGAACAGAACACTTAAAAAAATCATATTTCTTGTTTTAACAGGTTGTTGGACCCCCACAACAACACAGAAATTGCCAATTACCCCATTTATAAGATCCTGTTCTGTGTCCGAGGCCATGATGGCACGCCAGAGAGCGACTGCTTCGCCTTCACTGAGAGCCACCACAACGCAGAGATCTTCAGGATTCACGTGTTCCGCTGCCAAATCCGAGAGGCGGTAAGAATTCTGTTTATACTTTATTAAACATACAAACTGGATCTCAGACATTGCTGCCAAGGTAAGGTAAGTTTATTTGATTTTATGTAGCACCGATTCACAACAAATGTCATCTGAGAGCACTTTAAAAAATAAAATGTTCCAGCTGCTGTCCAGTGTAAAAAATTCAATTGGGAGGACAGGAATGAGACAGAAAAAAATAACTTAAGCTAGATTCTCATTTGGAAAAGACAGAGTAGGTCCTGTTAATAGCTTCATCATGGAAATAAACATTATTTAAAAAGGTAGGTCTAACTTGCTCCAGGAAAGAATTGTGGCTTCACACAAATGTGGCTTCTTTGGAATGAACAACAAATAGTTCCCCCCATATGGGCACTTTCTTCCAAACACAGTAACACAGTTAATGCATAAAAATCTTCATGAATGGGGCGTGCCGTGGTGGCGTAGTGGATAGCGCGACCCATATTTGGAGGCATTGAGTCCTCGATGCGGCCGTTGCGGGTTCGACTCCCGGACCCGACAATATTTGCCGCATGTCTTCCCCCCTATCCTTCCCCGTTTCCTGTCAGCCTACTATCATATAAGGGACACTAGAACCAACAAAAGACCCCCTGGAGGGGTAAAAAAATAAAATAAAATAAAAATCTTCATGAACACTTAGCCAAACATAGAATCACAGAACCAGGAACAACTTTCAAAAAATAATGCATAGATTGTAAGTAACAGGAGAAAATTGCACATGACCGAAAAGTGCATGCCGTACATGCAACAGAATTGAAATCTAATAGATCAGTGAAATATTTATGCCATCATGCCATTGAGATAAACACAAAAATTGTGTTTGCAAATGCGATTTTGCAAAAACGCGTTTTCAAAATTAAAGGAATTGACATTACAGGTATGTAAAAGGCTCCACAGATTTGATAAGAGGGAACTGATTTACTGAAAAATTGGGTTAAAGTACAGCTGCTGTGTTCAGTGACCTGATTCCTCCCACATGAAAGCACTCAGTGTAACTAAGAGCCTTCAGACAGACACTGCTTTAATAGTCCCACTTCATCCCATTGTCCAGAGCCTCAGACACCAACCAAGAATAGATATGCTCACACCATAGCACTTAAAGAGTACTAGCACAGTCAAATTCACACTCACACATTCAAACAAGGATATTTCTCTGTAACAATTTATTTATTTTTTTGAAGTAACTTGAATTCTCTGTGGCCCAGTTCTCCCATTTTCTTCACGTTTTCAGTTTTAATTTTGCCCCACCTTTATTTTTCATTCCTCTCACCCAAGTCCTGAGCTACACACTCTTCTCTTCTGTTTAAAACATTTTCTGAGCTCAGAAAAAAAATTGTATTTTCTCACTGTGCATGCATGAAGCATTCTACTCCCCTGTTCTTACACCACCTCCTTTGTGAACTCAGGCCCTTTAACTTGTTTCCAATAATTGCTGGTTTCCTGATGGAGAGCCCCACTGTGTCTCACACCCAGCAATTTCTCTTACTCAGCTCGCTGTTGCTGGTTGTCAGCATAGATGTGTTTATTAGGCTTTGCAGAACACATCTGTTCAGTTTCACGAGTTTGTTTTAGAAAAATAGTTTAAACTTATTCTAGTATTTAAATATCTCTAAGTATACTTATTGAGATTGCTTCCTCCAATTAATGGAACGCTAAAACGTTTACAGTTCAATGGTAATTTGTCTGATATTTCCTGTATGGACTGTAGACTTTAAAATGTTTAAAATTTCTTAAACTTAGCAAGTTTTTTAGTATGGAAAAAAAAAAGAATCTTTCCATTTTTTTAACAGCTCTTCACCAGGTCAAACTGCAAAGTTTTGCAAAGAGCAAGATTTCTGCACAGTCTTAAATTTTAACATACCTTCTAGGTCTGGAAAGTAGATAAAATTGAGTGTGGAGAAAATATTTGTATTTCCTACTTTCTAAATGTTGTATCCATTCATGTATTTATGTTTTCATTCATCTGTCATCCATCCAATTTTTCTATCCAACCTTCATCCATCAGTCTATTCCTCTGTCAGTCTATCTGTCCATCCATCCATTTATGCACCTGTCTTTTAATCAATCCATTTGTCTATCCACTCAGTCATTTCTTTTTCCATCAACCCTGCACTACTCCCATTCATCCACTTTCTGGTTTTGCTGATTTAATGTGCTTTAAATTCCTATCACTACTTTATTTTTCCTTCAAAATGGCTTTTGAGGGTTTGAAAACTCAGGAAAGTAAATCTGGAAAAGTTTATAATGTCGACATCTAAAATGTGTCAAAACCTTGACTGATCTGAAATGTCTTTTATTTTGTTTTTTTCCTTTCCAAAACATTCCTGGTGTAAAACTTATGGAAACATCATAGAGGCAAACCCTTTCTGTGTTAGCTCTTTGTTTAAATCTCACGTTAGTTTTTGTTGGGCTTGGCTTCCTAAATTAGAAATGTAAAAAAAAAAAAGAGAGAGAAGAGAAGAGACTTTATTTAGTGGAATCAAGTTCTTTTTTTATTTTTATTTTTTTCAGTTGGGGTGGGGGGTATATGAGAATTGGTAAATGTCCAGCTGGTATATGTCAGACTACATACATTTACAATGAGTGTGCTGGAAAAGCTCCTTCAAGCTGTAGAAGAAGAAATCCATCTGAAAACAATAAAATCTGGAAACAGTTACTTGAACATTAAGCTGAGCAGGGAACAACACTTCTATTGTGTTAAATGTTATTCTTTCTATCAACACATGGGTAAGACTCCCTCCATTTAGCTTTCTTAACCCCCCTCCAACGCTCACTTCCATTCTCATTTGGTGCCTTATGAAATAGCCCCTAAACAGTCCCCTAATGTTCTTCCTCTTTACCCGGGACAAAACAAACACTGCCTTATTCTCAGGTCTAAATAAAGAAAAAAGGTCTTGTTATTCATTGATAACAGCAGTTGCCCCACATCATCTCCCTGTTCTCAAAAGCTTTGTTGTTTACCACTTTTAGAAAGGATCAAAAAGTGCTTTAAAGTGAGCCTCAAGCTGTTATAGAGGGGTCTTCTTTAACACAGACACATCTGTCTGTAATAATCTTAAGTCAAAGGACTCACTGGGGGAAAGGTACATTTAGAGAATGTGACTAAATTATCACTTCCTTCTTGGCAGGCTCTACCTGTACCCAGCTTTAATTTTGGAGATTTACCAGAACCCATTCTGCTGCTTCTCGTAATCCAGACTTGTCTGTTTAGTGTTAAGGGGCCATACCTCAACCGGCTAATTCTTCTCCAAAAATGATGTTAAACGACCAACCTCCTCAACTTCCCCTCCAGAAACAATTGACAAGACGAGGGAAACATACCGACATCAGCCGATACCAATGTTAGCTTCAACATATCGTGCATCCGCTTTTGCTTGTTACTTATCCTTTCAACTAGGGCTGCACAGTATGTTAAACTCCTATGACAAAGAAAATAAAACATTTTGAAAAGAGTGAGGCTATGTTATTTTTATACTTGGAGATGATTTAGTGCTTTCAACCCTCCTGCAATCGTAAGAGATAAGGTCACTTGGACCCCACAAGTGCACGGTCTGGCGGGTCTCACTGACCCCACGTGTGCTTTTACAGGTTTTTATTTTGAATGGTTTCAGGAATTGATGGTCTGACAGAGCAATCCTTCCCCAGCACCCCCGCTTCACCGCTGTCTGATTGTGACTTTTGCCTTGTTCCTCCTGAGCATCACGCTACAACCACTGGAGGGTTAAATAATAAAGCATGTACTTTACAGCCTAGTGACTTAAAAGGAAACAAAAAAGCTAACCACTTGGCATGTTTTCACATTAACTACTAAAACAAGCCTTTCTTCTCTTAATTTTGTATAAAATGTGTTCAATTAAATTTTCATTTTCAATTTTAGTCGAAGTCATTCAGAGCCACCGGATAGGCTAAATCGACACACGCACACCCTTGAGCTAGACAAACACATGCAACACATTACTCCATTCATAAGCATAGTTACTTTTCCATGGAAAGTAGATGGTCTTATGACAACTTACGTAAGCTCAGTTCTTATTTTGTTTACCCCCCTAGTGTAGCTTCAGTGCTGTATATGCATAGGCCATTTAATAACCACATTGTAAAAAGCTCAAGCACTCTCTTTATTTATAATTCTTGCTGTCACCAACTCAAGTCACACTTTATTTTGAACTGTGTAATATTTTTAAGAATATTTTACTGTCAAATAACACTTTTAAGCTGTAAAACAGGGCCGCATGATTTCAGAAAAACATGGAATGATGGAGGTGAATGTTGCTATGATCCTTTACCGTCTTTCTGCTTTGGGTAAATCTAGTGCAAGCATAGACACCAGGGGCCTCATGCAGAAAAGAGTGCGCAGTTTTCACACTAAAACTTGGTGTAGGGAAAAATTTAGAAAAGTGCGACGCACAAAAAAATTCAGATGTATAAAGCTGTGCGCACGCACGAGGCCGCGCACCTTTCCTTTGTACATTCAAATTTGCGGGAAATAGAGCGCAGCTGCTGGTCCGCCCTGTCCCCTCCATTATTACATATGTAAATTAGTATAAATACCTGGAAGTCTGCCACCACGGGAAGCAATAACCATGGCAATGTCCTTGTTTGTAGCCGTATAAGTATTTATAATAATAGTAATTATATATATTATTTAAAAGGTGCTTTCAGTGAACATAAGGTAACCTCACAAAAATAAAAATAATACATTTTAAAGAAAGAAAAAAAATCCAAATAATAATAATAAAAAGTAAACAAAGAGATCGTGCAAATGCCTGTTTGAGGAGCAGAGCGTTCAGTCAGGATTTTAAGACAGAGTCATTTGAGTGGGTAAAATGGACGTTTATTAAGTAGTGGAATCATGTGCATAAGTTGTACATTTAAAGAGTAGATATACTTTCTGTCCAGAAAGGTGCATTCACAAAGCTGGCAGCTCCACCGAAGGATGACTGCATCTGGACCGGTACCGGTACCACACGACTCCTTCTATAAGTTCTGCTTAGAGCTCCAGGATAATTAGTCTGGATTAATCTAACACTAATAAACCATCATCAACATTCCCCAGCAGATCAATGTGATCAATCGCTCCCTCTGAATACTTCCATTAGCGATGTTCTCCATCAGAAACAAAGCGCTCCACAGTTAGTGGCTCACCTTTATGCAGCTACGTAAATACGTGTGATTGTCTACAAACCTCCATCACCTTAAAAATAATCAAACCTGTTTGGAGTTAATCTGCTGATCCAACCATGTTTTATTTTTATTTTTTATGAGAATGAAATTACCCCATAAATGCATTTCGCACAGAACACTGCATTACATCTGTATGAGACCAAAATTAATGAAATGTATTTTTTACATTCTAGTGAGGTTTTTGCATCCTTTTATTTTTGCTTTCTTTATTTTGTGGGTGTGCTAGGTTATTGTCTGAGGATAAATGCGGTTCAGTTTAAACAATAAAAAATTAAAATCATAAAAAAAACCTAAAGCAAGGTTCGATGCTTCTTGGTCTAAATAACACTGAATGTAGTCAGATTTTAGTGTATTTAGGTGAGTTTTGACGCTTTGTAGTTTGATATTGTCCACAGAAAAGGTTTGCGTGGCTGCCGCTCATTTTAACGGCAGCGAAAAAGTGTGCGTATATCTACGCAAACTTTGACACAAAGTACATTTTTATACATGCCGACTTGTGCATAACATATGGCGCCGCACATTTTTTGTGCGCAATCAGGCTTTATGCATGAGTCCCCAGATACTGGGTTCTCTAACAAGCTATGATGAAAATTAAAACATGTTTTTTCTTTCTTTTTTAAACCTGCAAAAGAAAAACTGAGCTGTAGTTTCTTAATGACTTTACAAGCACCTCTGACAGATATTATAAATAAATCTTATTGATACAGAGACTTTGAATAAATTGTATGTCAGAAATGTATTGTATTAGATTGTATTCCTTTTCCCTCAAGTATTTATTTTGTTAGTGGCTGATTGCATGTTGTTCGCCTCTGCTTCCAGGTGAGCCGGATACTGTACAGCTTTGCCACAGCCTTCCGGAGGTCAGCTAAGAAGGCACTACTGTCATCTCAGCAGAATGCCCCACTCACCCCTGACAGCGACTTGTTCACCTTCACAGTTAGTCTGGAAATCAGGGAAGATGATGGCAAGGGTACTTTCAGGTAAATTCACATTCAAGATTCTTGATTTGTACTTGCACAGAATGTAATTTAGAGATGTACCGGTTAATTGGGTGAAGCTCATAATCATTTTTTTTTTATTCTCTCGATCGACTGCTCAAATAATGGGGAAAAAAAAATCAATTTTCTACCTTCTAAATCTGTTAAAAAAAGCAAATCCAGCATGTTCAGGCTTTGAAGGTGTCAACGGACAACATGTACACTGATTTACTTTTTAGAAACTAGATAAAAATTAGAGACACATGCTTTGATGTATAAATGGGAAAAATCTTGTAATTCCTTCACTTTGTGTTGGATTCAAAATGAATAGAAGAATAGCTGTTGAGAGAAATGAGAAACATACACACAGGCTCTTCCTAGTGATGCAGATAAGAAAGGAAAACAGAAAGTTCCTGCCTTTGCTACATCTACATTCATCACATCTTTGACCTATTTTTAATTTAATTTTTGTTTTTCTGTAATACTGAGTCACGTCCGTGTGTTTGCGAGAAAGCTCGCTCTACATGATTGAATCACACAAAAAAACAAAACAAAAAAAATACAGAATTATTTTTAGGCTCCACATTTCCTCCTCATTAGCTTTGAGTTCATTATTATTAGTGTCCTTCAAACAGGACGTTTGAATGTAGGGTAATTTTTCTGTGTTATGAGTTTTTTTCTTGTGTAAATTATTTAATGTGATATACAATGCTGTGTGGAAACTGCAAAACTTATCTGAAGCATAGTGTTGCTAACAGGCTTTTCAGTCTTAAAGAGGTAGAGATTTTCTTATTAAGTTAAATTGGGACGCAGTTTGAAAACTTCTGGTCAATAGATTTCTATGAGATATTATTCAAAAGGAGGCATGCTTTGGTTATCGGACTACATCCTGGAATTCACAACATTATTGAAATACTTGTCATATATTTCAAAGTGATTGATATTGTTTCAACTTGGCTGACTCAACTTTAGATTTTCCTTGGTATTTCCGCAGAAATTTATGTCAGTGGGGCTTGGAGAATGTTGATTACTGTTTCTGTCAAAAAACCTGGTGCTGATCCAGATCCACAAACTGTGCAGGACAATGAGCAGAGGCTGTTCGAATGTGGCTTATGGTGTAATTTGATTTTGATTTAACGTCTCTATTCTAAACTTGACCCCTTTTTATAAACGTGTAAGTTCCGTCAACCTGTCCTGTTTTTCAGTTTCACATTTAACATCCGACTTGTTTCTTTAAACATAATATTTAAGAAAATTAAATATATGTCATACTTTTATAAGAATGAATTTTCTTTTTCATCCATTTTCAGTGCTGTTGCAAAAGACAAGGACAAACAGAGCTTCAAGCTTCGTGCTGGACTGGACAAGAAGATTGTAATTTACATTCAGCAGACCTCCAACAAGGAACTAGCAATTGAGAGGTAAAACACTCCACCAAACATCCACAGTTAGATGCACATGTAGTAGCTATATGCAGTGTCTTGCTAGAGTGATCATAAGCCTTTTTTCACATTGTTTGGTGTTTATGGAATGTATCTGCATTTTTTGCATAATTTGTGCAGAATTATCAAGTAAAGAAAAAATAATGTATGGCTTTCAAAATATTTCATTTTAATTAGCATGATGCTGCCACCACCATGTTTCACTGTCTTCTGGGTCGTGCTCATTATTTTTCTGCAACATAGTGGCAAATTTCTGTTTATCACATAAAATCCCAACAAAATACACTGACATATATGTTTATAACTAACAAAATGTGAAAAAATGTTGGAAGGTGTATATGTATAGGAATCATTGTAATGTAACATGAAACATTACGATTCCCTTTACTCTTCCTTTCTCATTTGAGGCCCTCACATTTTCCCATAATGTTTGACTGAGAAAAGTAAATAAGGAATGGCAGTATTACAGAGACTCTCTGGAGCCCTGTGACTCAGTGGGGACAGCTATTGTTTTCAAATAGTTCCTTAACTGCAGCTGCTATACTCTCTTTGTTCGGAGTGAGCAAAAATAAGGAGTATTGAGCTGCACAACACCCCTGGGAGAGTTACATAAAAATTTAATCTCGTGATCGACTAAATGTTAAACTGATTGTTATCCTTTCCGTTTTTATAAATGTTACCATGTCAGCGAGATTCAGGTAAATCTTTTAAGCCAGGTCATAGGAGTGTCCAAATTAAGGAAGTTCTGCAAAAGTGTAGTGAAGTCAAAAGGAATAGTTTGCCAAAAAGGAGGATGTTCCTCTTTTTGGTCCGACTCCTGCTTGATCCTGAACCAGATGTTAATAAGAAAGCAATCTCTAAGTTGTAGTTGATTAATTCAGAACATCTTCATGTCTCTGCGTTGTGGTTTAAGAAGCCCAGGGCAGCTGTGGTTTAGCCCACTCTTACTCATAGCCTCTCATTTTTCAAGCTTTAATAAATCTGTTAAATTTCAGCATTCCCAGCAGATTTCCATTTTCTGCTTGAGTTGTTATTGTTTCATAATGTCAGAGAAAGTGAGGACTGAAAGAATGTGTTTAGTCTTCAACATGGTCTGGACTGTGTTAGACCATCCGTTCAGGAAAATATTTCTCCTCATTTATGTAATGTATCAAAACTTTCATTCTATATAGAAAGAGTTATTATTTTACGCCTGGTTTCCCCTCTGCCTTGTTTCTTTTTTTCTAATTTTTTTCCTTATGTAATCCTAATCATATCACCCTTCTCTATCTCCCATCCGCACATGCGTGTTTGTTATTGTCCAGGTGTTTTGGACTCCTGCTCAGCCCGGGGAGAAATGTGAAGAACAGCGACATGCACCTGCTGGACTTGGTGGGTGACTATTTTTTTAAATTTATTTATTTATTTATTGTTTGCTTGTGTATTGTATGTGTTGTGTTTCTGTGTGTATTTGCCAACGTGCTCCAACTTGTGTGCCCAACAGGAGTCAATGGGAAAGAGCTCAGATGGGAAGTCTTACATCATCACAGGAAGCTGGAACCCCAACACGCCTCAGTTTCAGGCTGTGAATGAGGAAACGCCCAAAGGTAAGAGCCAAAAATGCACTCTCAAGGTTTAGATAAGATTTAATTGTTCTCAAACTTATAACAAGGTTTATATTTGTTGTGTACTCAGTTGATAATTCAGTTATATTTCTATTCCAGTTTGTGAAACATGTGAATAGACAACTTCTCGCCGGTTGGAGTGTGTGATATTTCATCTTTTTAAAAATTTTTCAGATAAATTTATGTACATGACGACTGCAGTAGATCTGGTGATTACAGAGGTGGAGGAACCGGTCCGTTTTTTGCTGGAGACGAGGGTGCGAGTGTGTTCCCCAAACGACAGGCTGTTCTGGCCCTTTAGCAAGCGTAGCTACACTGAGACCTTCTACCTTAAACTACGACAGGTTTGTTTCTATAACCAGACATCGGCTCTGACAACATTGTTCTTGTAAAGTGGGTTTCAAATGGTCACTTTGACACCTTTTTTGACTTTTTTAAAATTTTCGTACAGATAATTTTTTATGAACATTAGTGTATGTATGTTACTTTTTATTAAAGTTGTTCTGACCAAACTGAGCTAAGCTGACTTAACTGATTTATTTTAGTAAAAATCCACTGATATGATTATTAACAACAATCTATTGCATGAAGAATTTGATGTTATTTAAAACTGAAAAACAAAGGAAAATATATATATTTTTTGTGGCTTAAACCATATAGTATTTTAATTGTCACAGTCATAAGCAAGTTACCAGGATGGCCTTTATGCAGCCATTTCTAATAGGGTAGTTTTTCATTTTTCAAATGATGATAAGTAAGCTTCATATAGCTTCAGTTGATAGAAATACTGATTACTTGATTACAGTATGGCTGATTAGAGAGGAAGCAAGACCAGTGAATTTAAAGAAAGAAAAAAAAGTACAGCTTAAAATCTTTTTTTTCATTCCATTAATTTCTCTACATTTTTAGAATCAATACTCTTAATTTTCAGCATATTTCTGACAGGAAGATCAATGGTGGTGTGCCACTTTTTACCTCCATTTGTTGTGTAAATAATTAAACACACAGGCTCACAAAATAGAGTTTGCACAAATTGAGAAGATGGAAGTCCTCTTTGGTTCCTTTCTGACTAGCCGTTAGCTACAGATCCCAGAACTAATTTATTGTTATTCATGTCAAATAAAGACCATGTAAGTAGTCTACTGCGGATAAGATAACAGCTGCTGTTGCCAGAAACGCACTTCAATAATTCTGATGCATTGGTTTTAAATATGAGCTACTGGAAAAGTTGTGTTGAGCACAAGTTATCTTGCCAGATAATTAGAGTGTTAACATTTTTTGTATATCAATGCAAGTCCAGCTGTTGTATGAAGGGTTAGGAGATTTGCTAGAGAACATTAGTGAACAACATACTTCACTGACTCAGTACTCCCCGAGACACGTTACAAAGTTGTAAAACAGAAACAAGCCCCCTTACTGTAACTCATTATGCTTTCCCTCAGTTTATCAGACGTCTTCTCTTTTCAGATGGAGCGAAAAGAACGAAAGAGTCCTTCCTCTGACACACTTTATGAGGTGGTGAGTTTGGAAAGTGAAACGGAGAGAGAGAAGAGGAAAACCACAGCTAGTCCAAGCATCCTCCCATCTGGACCCGGGACCATGGCTCCTTCGCCGCCGGAGGATGATGAAGAGGAAGGTAATCAACCGTCTTTCTGCTACAGCCAACTCAAAACAAGAGGGAGCTATAAATTAGTTTACACATGAACACTGGAGACTGTCCAGACCCCAGAAATAATAAATAGTGGTGCTGTGGAGCCTCTTGAAATTAATAAAACTTACATCACACAATTTAAATGGGTTATTTAAGCATTTGTTATCTGATTTATGCAGAACTTCACATAAGAATGAAAATCTGTTCCTGTGGGGAAGCACCAAATTTAGCCGTGTAGTCTAGTGGAGCTGAAATTGTGCACTTTTTCTTACAGAACTGTTTGTTCTGTTTCATCCTGGGTACATAACCAGCAGACATGTTTTAGTCAGGGATTTTTGATTGACTGTAAGAGTTGACAAAGGTTGCAAAATTACATAATTTGTTGTAGATGGGTTAATCTTTTACCTGTTGGCACAGCTGTGACTTTATGGTGTTTTTTTTTTTTTTTCTTTTCCATCACTTGCTTTTTACATAAACTGTAGCCATAAAAATAATAATACTATGCACAATGTTGCTTTATTGATCCTCATGGAGAAAATTCTGTCATTACATCAGATTCTTTTTATTGTAGATTCTGTTTATTTGGTGAAAATAAAACACCTTTTTCGGACTAATTATCTCACCATCTTGTTTATGTTCTTCTCATTTGACATGCACTAGTAAAGCAAGAGTGTGCTGAATGGCTAACCAAGGATTTTGCTTCCTGTTTGCCTTGCTTTGTGTCCAGATAACGATGAGCCATTACTCAGTGGGTCTGGTGACGTTTCAAAGGAGTGTGCAGAGAAGATCCTTGAAACCTGGGGAGACTTGTTGTCCAAATGGTGCGGATTTGTTCCCCTACTAATTTTGTTCCTTGACTCTGGATGTTGGTGCATTGAATACATCCAGATCGGGTTGCATCTATTCTAAAGGTCATCACTTGCTTATTACAGCTTATTAGGATGGTTTCCCTCACCACTTACCATAATTTTAACAAGAAACTTGTGATCAACTCTGTAAAAAACACACGGTTTAACTAGATGTAACTCAATAAAAGCATTTAATTTCATACTGACAGTTCTCGTTTTGAAGAAAAGGTAAGTTATATTTCTTATTTATTATTTATTATTATGAATGTAGATGTATATCTTTTAAGGGCAGCAAAAGAAATCATGATACTCTGTAGGTTTTTGGTTTTTTGTTTCTTCTCAAATACAAGAAAAGGAATCATAAGATATCGCGCTAACCCTTTTGGTCACGTTTTTTTGTGTGAGTAAATAAAGAGACTGTTCATGCAATGTGAGGTCAAAGCACTCCAGCAAATCACAAAAAGACCTTTAAAGTTGTTGTTCCCTGAGGACCAAACCTGGCAGTGATTGCATCACATGCATGGGCACGCTCAAATAGAAATCACCTTCGCTGTGTCTGCAGAAAATACCATGGAGTTATGCAACATGACCCTTGGAACAAATAAGCACATAAAAACTGTAAATACATTTAAATAAATTATAAAAGATGGGTAAAAGTAAGAACATTATTAGAGAGTGAGCATTTGCTTCTTTACTAATTTCTGTTTTTGCTTTGTTTGCCACACTTAATTGTTTTAGATCATCAAAAAAACCTATAAGCATAAGCTGAAAACATGTAAAATGACTTTTTAAATGGTGATTTCATCTATTGAGGCGTAAATAAACTATCCAGATCAACCTGGTTCTATGTAAACAAGTGTTTACCCCTTAAACCAAATAACTTCTTGTGCCGCTATTGGTGGTAACAGAATAACAGTACAGAATAACGAGAAGTTACTTTTTTAGTAGACTATTCTTGTTTGACAGATATTTTCCCTTAATAGTCAGAAAATGTTTTTCATCTGAAACATGTAAGTGTGGCAAAAAACCCAGAAATAGGTGAGGTGAATTAATGCTTTTGTCACAGCACTATTTCTCTGGCCAAATATATCAGCCGTTTATTCTGACAGGTTAGACTTTAAAAAGTGGCTTCTAAGTGCATAGAAAGCTTAAATGTGTTAAAAAAAAAACCAACGTAACATAAAATTTTGTATTTCATGACTTTTTGCTTTTTACTCTATTTTACTGCTGTTGCCAAAAACTGCCTGTGGTGAAATGGAGTACGGTTATCCCGAAAGGGTAGATAAATTACACATATAAGTTAAACTAAAACTAGATTAATTGTATTTTATTGTATAATAATACAGTTTTTATCTAGGGGAGATTTCTTCCTCTTGTGGAATGTGGGAGCAGCATGTAAATCATTTTTTTATTCGTCTTAGGTTAAATAAGGAGCCCTCATTCTCTAATCTTGGTCTCATACAACTCAACTCTTGATGACTATGGAAAACACCAACAGCAGCAATTTTTATAGTTTTTTGCCAAACTGTACTAAAATGACAACACGGGTAAAATAGGAAACGCATAGGGTGTGGTGATTAAACGTTAAATTATGCTTCTGTTTGCCTCTAACCCATCCAGGCACATGAACCTATCTGTGCGTCCAAGGCAGCTGCCAGCTTTGGTGCGGAGCGGCATCCCTGAGGCACTCCGTGGGGAGGTGTGGCAGCTTCTGGCAGGCTGCCACAACAACGACCACCTGGTAGAGGAATACCGAACTCTCATCACAAAGGTAAGACCATACAGAAGAATTTCTAATGATTGGGACAAATCTATATTTGTGGTGCCTTTTTGTGTAGAAACCATTATAAAACGCATCTCCTTAGTATCAGTTCAAACTTGTGATTGTGATTACATTCTAGAAAGCTAAATTTTGCTACGGTTTTGTGTTAAGACATTGCTCTATACATCTAAAATCTATTGAGGATTGAAATGACATGAAGTACATGTTGAAATATATGCAGTTGACTAAATAGAGCAGAAAGAATATTTTACGGTTTTTCCTCCAGGTTTGACCCTAATGGTGGTTCTTAATTGGTTCTGAAAAAGAACTAGTTTGCTTTTAAAACACCTGGTAGCCAAGTTGGAGCCACATGAGTCAGAGCTTTGTCCTTTGACTTCCAGCACATTTTTTGTTTAACTAAGGCAGGTTTGTTTTTTTTGCTGTGTTTCTCTTTTAGAACATTGTTACTGTGGTTCTCTGTAGCAACCGTCCAAATTTATTTGTACTTCTTTGGGAGCGCACCTTGGAGGATCACCAGTGGCCATGTTTCATAAGATTTTTGTCTCACATGTGCTTTTAAACTTGTGATGATCACAGCCGGTTCTCTCTAGATAAGGCTATCAGATAACGGTGTTATTCAAGCCTTATGCCTTTGTTCCTAAATAGAAAATGGCTTTTTTAATTGTTCAGTGAAAATTCAAATGATACTTTTTTGTACTTTAAATAGAACAAAAACTACACTTATTTATTATGAAGAAAAAAATGTGGCACATTAACTAACAATTTAAACATGTCCTATAATGTAACTTTAAAAGAAGCCTTTCTTTAAGTTTGTTTTTTCAAGTTTTTCCCCTTGGTTGCATGGGTTCTCTGCCGGTACTGTGGCTTCCCACAGTCAAAAACATAACAGGTTAACTAAACACCTAAATTTATTTTAGGTATGAGTGTGTGGATGCATGGTATAGATAATGGGTAAATTAGCTTTTTTTATTTGTGGTTTGGAAATTAAATTATGGGAAAGACAAACAACATGTTATTCAAGGAGATGTGTGTTGATTTTCATAAGCCAGGAAAATAGATTCTGACCTAAACCAGTGTTTAGGTAAGAGTTTGAGTTTATTACTCAAACTCAGTAATAAGAGTGATAATTCTTTTTTGCATTAACTACATTAATGAACATAAATCTAAAAAATTGATGAAGCTACACTGCTGCCTCTCTCACACTCCATGACAAAATTGTCATGGCATTGGTAAACCCACAGTTGACCTCTGCACAATATCATTCACAGCCATAGAGACACTGTTACAGTTGTCTATTAAATTTTATTTAACTTTACTTTTAGATGATGGTAGATATGTTTATCAATTTGAATGTTTCTTTTTTAAGTAGAATATTGAGTCTGATTTTTTCCCCTTTTCTATTAAATCAAGGAAGCACATTAAAAGATAAATTATGTGTTTTGCCTGCAAGTGTCAAGAATAAGGTTAAAACCTTAAAATTGAAACACTTGAATACAGTTTGACTAATATTTTGTTTGAAATATTTTAGTATTATGGTTCAGATATGTATGTGTATCTGCAATGTAATGGCATTTAGTGTTTAAATTCCAGTCTGATAGAAAACTGGCATTTCAGCTTGTGCTACTCTGTAATTGGTTTGGATGCGATCTGATCTTAGATCGTTACCTCCTTGGTTAAAATCATTGTTTTGTGGTTATTGTTCTTATGTAAAAGCAACCTCCCTAACAGCAAACTGGCTCCCAGGAGGTAACATGTTGGCCTTTCTGCTTTCTCATTTCCTTTACTTCAATTGGTCTAAAGATCTTTTCTTATCACTGTCTGTACATGAAACCTCATGTTCTCATGTTCTTGATATCTGTTAATTCTTAGATGAATATGGATCAGTAGGGAAAGTCAATTGTATTAGAGTTTTATTCAGCTAAAAGTACAGAAATAATGTAATTATCCCCTTGGCATGAATGGTACGGATAGAATCTTGACTTTAATTTTGACATCAATAACAGTAAATATCCATTGGACAGAAGGCTGGACAGGAATTTATTACAGAAGCTCTTAAGCATTCAAGATACTATCAGCCAGGAGACGCATTCACTAGGATTTGTGTTTCCTGCTTTGAAAGAAGATAACAGAAAAGTTTAGAAAATGTCCAAGCAGCTGCTTTTCTTTTGTGCGCCTCATGTTCTACTTTCCCAAACTCCCGCAGTTCATTCTGGAACTGATTCGAGCACTTTGGTACAGAGTTCAGCAGTGATTATATGATCTGGTCAGCGTTTGTTCATTTACTGTATTAAGAATAAACTAAAGTGGAAAGTAACATATATGGTTAAAAGTGTGCTGAAAAGTTAACCTGTATAATGTTGTTGTTGCTATCAGCACTGAATAAATAAAGCATTTTTTCCAAGTTCTGTACACAAAGGCAGTGTTTTACCAATTTCTAACAGCTGCTTTTATTGTTGGTCCTCATTTTTGCTCTGCTTACTTTTCAGAAGGTATTTCTAATTTCAGCTTTCAAGATGATGCAGTTAGTCAGGTTTGCTTTAAAAATGTGCAAGTTTTGATTCAGTTTAGAAGTACTTTATTTATTCCAAAAGAAAAGGGAAATTAAATGTAACCATTCAAGGAATTATTGGTGATGAGGGCTGAGGGTAGAAAGGATATCCTGCAGCAGTCTGTGCTACAGTGTGTCTTGTTTTTAATGGGTCATAACTATCGCAGATGCATTTAAAAAACAAAAAAATGTAAAATCATTGACAAAGTTTATTTATTTCAGGTATTAAGTTAACAAAGCTAGTATATTAAAGAATTAAAGTAAAATCTTTTTAAGAGTTCTGGTGGAGATTATGAGAAAGTAGCTGGGAATAAAATGGTGCTTAACTAATTTTATGTCGAATATAGCTATATAGTAGTTGAGTAGAAACAGTAGAATTTTTCTGTTGGTTCAAATTAAAGTATAATTTGGATTTTTACTTTATGTATCACTAGTTGAGCATGATGTTATATTGCACTGTTATTGTTTTTTATTATGTTTCATCCAACTTTCGTATTCAGCCAAATACCAGCAATCTTATGCTATCTATAATACAGAAATCATCTGCACTGTGCACACAGACTGATCAAATTAAATAAATTCAGGTTTTTTAGAAAAAAAAAAAGGTTTCCAACATGAAATAAAGCAAAGCTAGTTTGGAATGAAGAGAGTTAAGCCACACAGTTTCTCAGCTTAATTTGTGCAGGGTCCTATGTTGACATTTTAATTCATCTCCATGTATGACTACAGGCTACATCTTTTATTAATGCACATTAGGTGTGTGCAATAATTAATTGCACAGTTGTTTGGTGGTAAAATCTTGGTTGCATGAGTAACAGCTGCCTTATTTGCTTAATAGTGAGCAAGTTACCTGGACAACAGTGTTTTGCTCATTAACCTAACTTTAGCAGTAATGAAAAGCCACTCACTGTGTGTGATCAGATTACTGATTATTTGTGCTTATTTATGCATAAATTGGATTTGTTCTTTACAGCGGTTGCGCTGCACGGTTGGTTAAAGTAACTGTGTGTCTTCTACCTGTGATAGCATAGTTCACACAGTTACCAGGGCTGACTTATACTTGACTCGGTGACAAAGGGACACGTCATATTTACTTTTCCCCTCTGCTTCACGACTCTTTGCTTATCACTGTTATTTTTGTCCCAAACTTCTGCAAGTCCTCCTCTTTGATAGGTTGCTTGTTTTGACTCTCATCCTCATCTCCCCCCCATTCCTTCCCTTTTTCCAGCCCTTTAGTCCTACTGTCATCTATTTTTAGCTCCTCGTGTAGTGCACTGAGGAGGTGCGTGAAAGCAGGGGGAGAGTGTCTGGATTGTTGGGGAGAAAGGTGCAGTTGTGGGGGTGTGCATGTGTGTGTTCAAGACTGTGGGGGTGTGTCTGAGCCTCCATCACGCTGCCCGAAATTTCCTTGCACGAGGCAAATTCTGCAGTCTTCAGAAAGTCATCGAGGATGGGACACAAAAGTGCTGTGCTAAATCTGACAGTAATTACTACCCGCTGAATTTGCTAATTTCGGATTTTGAGTAATTCAGTGTAATCTGCCATCATGTGAGCTAGAATAGTGTGAGCAATTATGCTCACAAATGTTCATTAGACTCTAGGCAAAGCTGCAGATATGCCCATGTAATTAAAAAAAACCCTGCTGTTGACAGTGTTGAGAAAGGTGGGAGGAAATAATTAGATTATTCTCTGTTGGTGGGGTTTATTTTTGACAGGAGCAGGATCTTCCATAAAATCAGAGACAAATTGATACATTAGAGTAATTTTAAAAGCTTGCCTTGATCTTACTTTTTCTCTAGATACTATTTTCCTGAGCACATGTACAGATGAATTTGTCACAGATTGGAACAGGCTGATTTTACCTGGGTCATGTCTGATTGTTATTTGGTTGTTTAATACAAAAAGAAAAAAAGTCTCTTAAATATGTTAAAACTGAATACACTTTAAAATATATCTTAATAAAACAAACTAGGGTTAGACAAATATGGTCTGACACATAAATGAGAATAATTTCTTAAATACTTGAATCTTTTGTCCAAGTTGTTGTTCAGTAAACAAGCTGTATCACATATTTCTCTGAAGGGAAAAACATGCTGAATCTTTGCTAGATAGGAATTAAAATAAACCTATCACATACCATCAGTTAAAGTCAGAGGTTAGTAGGGCCAACCTCAAAGAAAAAAGTAAATTATTATTGACCAGAAAAAGCTGGTCGATACATCTTTCTGTTTTACTCCCACTATTTTTGTGTTTCTTTTGTGTTCCATCTTTTAAAATGTAACCTTGTTGGTTTCAGATTAAAGCAAATTTATAGAATTACTGGACTCTGGAATGATGAAGCTAATAGAATTTCTTATTTGCTTCTGTAAATCCACGAAAATATCACTGTTTCTATGAGTCGCTTTAGTGGCTTCAGTCTTGCTACAGATTATGTTGTTTTTATAGTTCTCTTTATGTGACTGTGCACCATTTTGTTGTTTTTTTAATTTTTATGGCAAACAACTTTGTGTTCTAAGGGCTATTATTATTAGTGTAACATTATGACCGCATCTTTTGAACTATAATGCATTCACATTAAATTCTTATAATTCCTTATTGTTTGAGCATGTCATTACCACATGATGTTGCACTTGCAATCATGAGTTCTCAGCAGAATGCCTGAAGCATTTTGCCCTTTGTTACAGAACACTATCCCAAACACAACATTATTCAACTTGAGAGGATTTTGTTGTTTTTGAGTCTGCAAAAAAGCCCCTGATGCTTAAAATAGCATTCTCAGATTTTCTTTTTGGGCAAATATAAAGATGCCAAACTTTTGCTTTTGTTTTGTACTTGAACTATGCATATACATCATTAAACTACTATTACCATTGTATTGTTGAATATTGTGATGATAATATCAATTGCAATTACTCCCAATATTCTTTACTGTATTTCCCTTTTTGGATCAGGTATTTAAATGACATTGAAAGGCTATCCAACTGGCCATGTATATTACTAACAAGCAGTCTTGCCGTATGTATTGAATTCCAATTGTCATTGCAACATTATGTGCTATATTGTAATTGCAGAAGACACTTTGGAGGCAATATTTTTGTATTACAACCGTGCTCTGTCATGCAGATACATTTGCCCACATTTGAAGTATATCATAATTATCAAAAGCTCAACACTATGCTAGAGTTGTTGGAGCATTGGGATTTTGGGGAAAAACTTGAAAGACAATTACCTTTACTCTTTGATTTTAAATTTTAAACTATGCTTAAAGTGTACTATTTCATTCTAGCAACTGGCCTTGGTGCACATGAAAAAGACTTTATTGAATACTGATGTTTCAAAAGTTATGTTTGTCCTTGATGAGATAAATTTAAAAATATCAGCAGCATTCACACAGATAAAATTCCTGCTATTTCTCCCTTAAACCTAAGTGATGATTTTCCAAATTCCAAACTGCATGATTGTTACTAATTTTGGCGGCATGAGACTGATTCAATCTCGCCGTGATTATTAGATAAATTTGCACATTAAAAAAAAAAAAAGTAAATGTGAGAGGTTGGGGGAAGGAAACAGTCTCGTGTTTTTGTGGATGATGATTGGTTGGAGGCACTGAGACTGGGAGGGGCTTCAGTGCTGCTGTTTCTGTAGACAGAGGCAGAAGGAGGGAGACAGAGTGTGAGAGAGGCGGCAGAGCAGGACAAATGAACACAGAGGGGTTCTCCCAGCATCGGTATGCCTGCCTTTAACATTTCAACACCAGACGAAGTTGCTGCTCTTAAGGCGGGAAATAAATCTACGGGTGTGTTTTACTCCACCTCTGTGAAGACTGGTTTTTGATGTCTGTAACACTACACTCTGCTGACTTTGTATCAGCGTAAAGTATTCTGCTGGGATCTTACAGTGAAGGACCAAAGAGAAGCTGACGCTCAAATAAGTGCAGATGGAAGCCTGGTAAAAGAAGAGGACAAGAAGAGCCAGAAAAGTGGGAAAGTGGTTTGAAGGACAGAATAAGAAGCAGATTATGCTTAATCATTCCCACAATATGCAGTTCTTTAAACAATGACTTTTCTCTGGAGGCTTTATCAATGACCTGATGGACTACAAATTGAGCTACAGTCTGAGATTTCTGGATTTGCATCTGACATTATTTTGATTGAGGACATCAAAATATTCATAAGAGTCACATTCCTGGCAGTTTTCTTCCTCTGTGCCTTTACCTGGGAACCTCCAGACGAAGATTTTTACCTTATTAGTACTGTAACCGTGCCAGCTCTGAGGACAACACCAGGGAACTTTCTGACACCTTTATCTGCCCTTTCAATCCTTCCTGTGTTTGAAATGGGGCATAAGGGTCTTTGTTTGGACTGAAACCAAACTGCTGATAAATACAGCCGGGCTACCAGGCCTAATAGTGGCTTTTTGGATTTATTGTTCCCTTTAAGGGCCCCCTTATGTGTTTTACTGCCTGAGATCATGAATTCCTCCCTGGATTCCCTGAACCAAAGCTCGCTGGACTCAAATTTATCCGCTCCCTTCTGCTTACTTGAAATTGGCTATTCCCAAATTTTTAGCACATGCCTTCTTGAGGTATCTGTCATCCTCCTCCTCACTATCCTTATTATCTGTGGCAATTTGGTGGTGATATTTGTGTTTCACTGTGCCCCTTTGCTCAGCCAGCACACCACCAGTGCTTTTATCCAGACTATGGCATATGCAGATCTTTTAGTGGGAGTCAGCTGCCTCTTCCCCTCCCTGTCTCTGCTTCACCATCTGCAGGGATTGGATCCCAAACTGACCTGCCAGGTGTTTGGGTACATGGTTTCAGTTTTGAAATCCGTTTCAATGGTGTCCCTCGCATGCGTGAGCGTAGACCGCTACATCGCCATCACACGGCCTCTGACTTATTCATCTCTGGTCACTCCTTGTCGAGTGCGCTGCTGCATCGCTCTGATATGGTTCTACTCTGCTTTGGTGTTCCTCCCATCTTTTCTTGGGTGGGGGAAGCCTGGCTATCATGGAGACGTGGTCGAGTGGTGTGCAGTCGAGTGGAGGACTAGTCCGGCTTTCACAACCTTCATCGTTGCTCTGCTCTACGCTCCAGCTGCTCTCACAATCTGCTTTACATACGCCAACATCTTTAAGATCTGCAGACAGCACACTCGGGAGATCAGCGAGCGCCATGCTCGCTACAGACCACAACAACAGCAGGGTCCTGGACTGACTGGTGGAGCAGTCATGAAAGATTGCACCACGGTAGAGCAAGAGCAGCTTCCCCAAATGTCCCAATCGCAGAAGACCCAGCACCACCAGCCTCAGTATCAGCAGTCTACTTACCCTGACAAGCGATACGCTATGGTATTGTTTCGCATAACTAGTGTGTTCTACATCCTCTGGTTGCCCTACATCCTGTACTTCCTGTTGGAGAGCGGAGGAATATACCACCACCCTGCAGCCTCGTTTCTTACGACATGGTTGGCTATCAGCAACAGCTTCTGCAACTGTCTCATCTACAGCCTTTCCAACTCAGCATTTAGAAAGGGCCTGAAACGCCTCTGCTCCTTCTGCCTGCGGCGCGGAGGTGATGGCTTTGGAGTTGGGAAAACCAAAAAGGCGTTTGTTGGCTCGGTCGAAAAGGGATGCACAAAGCAGTGGTATGGATATGACAATGGAGACATCAGAGTTGGCACAACATGTCATGTGTAGTTCAAATGGATAGAAAAACACAGATGCTAAAATGTTATTGGAGCTAAAATGAAGTTTTGGCTCTTCAAATCTTTTAAAATCTGCTTTTAAGAGATGGAAGAAGGTATCCTTCTGATTGTGCTTTTTCTGACTCTCCCTTGACAAGCCAGCAAAGGCAGAGAATAAAAATGAAAAGCATTGTAATTTGAAAAGAAAAAGAGTCCATATTAGCCTTTCAAGGTGTTTCGTTTGATGATGTGAACACAAGTTCATATGGACAGGAGGCTGGCAGATGGAGTGTTCTGGTATGAACAAGAAGAAGGTCTCTATGTCCTCTCAGTGGGAGTAAATTCTTTAAATGTTGGACATAATGTTTATCTGCTGATGCTGTTTTTGGAACTGAATCCTTGATTTTGTCCAAACAACCAAATGATGATAGAAGCAGAAAGTTCTCATGAAAAGTTTTACGAGCTTTGTTTGGAGCAACGTGATATTCGCTGTGAACACAATTTGTTGTATTCCACTTGAAAAAGAAAAAAAAGATGTCAGTCCAATCAGTTCAAGGAGCTGATGTGATTTAATGAGACTGTCTGTAAAGAGCAAGCAGAGTCAAACGGATCTTTAAATAAATGTTATTTATTGATGTTGTTAAAATGTCTGTTGAAAATGTGGGTTTGCACTGTGTACCTGTTATTTGTTAAAAGGACCTAGCTTTGGTATACGACTGCTCAACTGCCAAAAATCAAATGTAGGGTTCAGTAGTATTGATGCTAAAAGAGTCACAATCAAAAATATAAGTCATTAATAAAATAAAATCATTCTTTAATTAGTTATTTGACATTTCAATTGATGATATTGTCAAAATCTCTAAATAGTATTCCAATATTTGTGTAATTCCTTTAGGTTTTATGCTACAGTCCACAATGTTAAAATCAAACAGTGAAATAGTTCTAAAACTAAATAATAAAATGTTTTCATTAAATAATCAATTACTGAAGAAAATTCTAATTCTAAATATTTCATTATTTATTCATTTATTTATTCAATTTTTAACCCTTAAAGACATAATGTCATTGAGTGGTGGCTAATTCTGAAACATAGTGATTGGTCAGTAGTTTGTTGTGCATTAATTCAATCCAATGTTCTTAATGATCTCCAGTGACTATTTTATGACTGACTATATCACAGTCACTATGATTTTTTATTTTATATGTAAGTATTACATACTTACATATAAAATTTATTTAAATTTACAATTTTCATATCAAATGAAAATTGTAATTAATATATTTGTTACATGTGTTTATTTTAGCAGTTAGTTTCCGGTTTAATTAAGCATGCATCTGTGTTTAATTACTTATTTATTTGATTGTGGCACTTCTCCCATGAAATTAGCATTTTTTTACCTGTTCTGTTGCACCTTAATTTGCTTATGCATTATAATATGTTTGCAAAACAAAGAAAACATATTTTTTACCATATCCTCTTTGCAAATTGTTTGGGGGTTAAACTTACCGATTTCTTTTATTCAGAGATATAGCAGGGTTCCAACACTGACTGTAAAAAAGTATTTTGTAGGTCTGAACAGAAAAAGACAAATGCATTAAGAATAAGGCTATATTTTCTATCAAGTTACATCCATATGTTATTACAATCTGTGGTTTACTTTAAGTTTTGTATTTAAAGCCAATCCTCAATTAAATATTTGCAGTTAATTGAAAAACCAAATTTGAATGCTACATTTTTTGTTTTTAAATTAGCATGTATCTACTTTTAGACACATGTACCATATTTGATTAGGAAGAGAGCAAACATCTCAAGAAAATATGGACCTATATGATGCAAAACCACTCGAAGATTTGTGTGAGACTTGAAGATTTGTGTGAGACTTGAAGATTTGTGTGCATGTTAGTACTGTCTTTTCTGTACATTAGTATAAAGAAATTGCAGGAAAAAAAACATTTAAATGAGCTTAATTGTTCATTTCCACTTGTCAAGTTATGTGTTTTGAGCTTTCAAGACTCTTGTTCGTTAAAGTAAACATTCCTTAGCTTTATATCTCGTCTGCAGTAATGTGCCAAAGAAGGTCCAATTTTGTCCCTAAGAATACAATATGAGTGATTTTACACAAAAATGTTATCCACTGTCTACTGCACTGTGTTACGTCAGTGATGCCTTGTGTGCATGTCTGAGACTGTTTCCGAGCATATTGTGATATAAAGTTGCCTTTATTTAAAAACTAGAAACAATAAGTCAACTGTTGGGGAAAAGTGGTTTTCTTTAACATTAAGTGAGGGCTAAAATAAAAGGCATGAGACTGTTTTTAAATGATTCCGCTCCAGAGGCAAACTTTAGTTTTACTCCTTTGGTAGTTAAAGAAGTTAAAGTGTTAATGTTGCTTCAGGTATTCAAAGCAGTTGTCACTTTTTTTTTATTATTTGCTTCAACTTCAGAAAAAAAAATCATGTAGATGAACCCATCAAACTGTTTATTTTCTGTCTTGAACTCGTGTTTCTGTGTGATTGAAGCACAATGGAGACAACGAATGTGTGCAGATAGGCACTGACTCGACCATTGGCTAGACTCTGACTGTTTAATGTTTTTTGGTTTCTATTGGTCTCATTTGTTGCACCTGTTAGATGTCTGAAATAATTAGTGGTTTTATTTGTAAAGCATTCCAAAAATAGTACACCTGTACCAGTTTGTGCTACTATCTTAGTTTTTTCCAGAAAATATCAGATTGAATGTTTATCAGAGAACATTTGTATAGTTGATTTTTTTTTTTTTATTACCTAGCTCAGTTTGTTCTCAGAAGTAAAAAACTTTGTGCCGCCTACATAAACAACTAGTTTGGTCTTATGTTTTTTCCTATTGAAGTGTAGGTTTTGTGGTGTTTCTGCTTCAAACGTAGTCATTTTGTACCATTTTAGTTTGGAAAGATTTGGTACAATAGCCGCTTATTTTACAGTCTCTTTAAAACAATAGATGTTTGAAGACAATCCATGATGCCTAAATGTGCTCTCCATTGGTCACATACACTCATTCCCTTCTTCCTGTGGGGAAAACAATCAACCTACATGTTCTCACGGGAATGGCATTGGTGGCTGGGAGGAAATTTCCATGCCCTCAAAAATTAAGCATATTTAGAGCTTGGAGAGCTCATGATGCAAAAAAGTAGTAAGAACAATAACCATATGATTGAACCAAGTCATTTTTTAAACAAATTTTATACTTCTGCATTATAATCAAACCAATTCAAACAGGACTGACTTGCTTAAACAATGCCTCTGTTGTATTTCCAGAATACTTAGGTTAATTAAATTATTTTGTTTTTAATTGTAACTAAAAATGCTGGAGGTGGTTGCACCTTATCCAGCAGAATTGCACTTGCTGCATTATTATTTTTTTTTTTACCTCTTCTGGCATATTCCAGAGTTGGCAAACCGTTTTAAGTGGATTAGCAGTACTTGGACTGAGAGGACCTAAACTTTTTATCTGTTGTGGAAATGAGTCCAAATGGAGCAGCTTGGGTCAACAACAACAAGTAATATTAAAGTTTAAATCTGCAGAATTTTTTTCAGGTATTGAATGGTCTTTTTGTGTATTTCTGCAGAACTAAACCATTGTTGTCTAAAGAGCCACACAATAATCTCAAATTCAAACTTATAAAAAGATAAATGGTTAAAATATACAAATTACTATTTCTCAACAGACAAGAACAGACTGCCAATTTAACATTCCAGACAGGAGATTCACCTTGTTGATTTTTTTTCTGCCTATAGTAAATTCTGTGTACAATGAGACCTTGTAAGTTTGAGACTTCAAAATCATCTTGTTAAACACAGACAAAACATGGCATATTTCAAACACAAGGGGTGTTCAATTTGTTATTACGTTTTTGGAGAGATATCTGCTTTTATCTAGACTGTGAATGTTGGGTTAATATTTAAAAGTCAAAACATGTTTATTTATGCTGTTGATGAATGTGAGTGAGACTTCTGATTACGTGACGCCCTGTATGCGATATGGTTTTGTAAATAATAGACGTTGTTTGTCTGTGCTAAACAAATAAATATGATTTTATCGAAGTGTTCTCAAATTATTTTGAAAAGATTCAGTCGAATGTTTGAATGCAGCCCATTTTTAAATGCAGACAAGTGTCAGAGTAAGTAAATAAGCAGAACATCTTGTCATTTTTTCTATCTTGAGATAAAAGCAAATAGTTGCCAGCTTATCTAGTTGGGAGCTGAGTAATTCATGACATTTGTTCCATTGTTTTTTGTTTTTTTACTGCGTTTTCTAGATAAATAAGTAGTAAATTCCCACCAACTGCAGGGGAAGAAAAGAACAAAATATAAAAGCACATATGGTTTGACTTTCTCTTTTAGATGTGTTTTATTGGGGCAGCAGGGTAGCTTCCTCCAAATACCACAAAATGAAGGGCATAAGCTAAACCATTAAAATTTCATCAGGCTACTAGTGCTAAGCTTTAGCCATCTGCTGATGACAGATTATTGTGTAAAGGATAAGTAATCAACCCTTATGGCAGTAAAAGTGATGCTAGGACCATTACAAATTTGTCTTTAATTCAAAGGTTTTCTCATAAAGAAGTAAAAACCTTGCACTCAGGGTTATTTAGGTTTTAGATCCTCAGCTTGTAGCAAGCCTGATAAATGTCATGCCATGCCATTTTGATGTCTCAGCAGGGTTCTTTAGGAGCAGAGAAAGGAAAACAAAATGACATGTCGGCTTTTGTGTCGAGTCAGAGAAAATCGAGGACATAAACAAAGGAGTTCTTGCTGCTCAGCGTTCTCATAGAAGCTCAACTCTGTGATTTTTATTTTCCTTCTTTTTGACACGCAATTAAATGCAAAGGCTACAGTTTCCTATTTATGGCTGACTTCTGTTGAAGAGGTAGTAATTTTGCTAGAACACCATGTTTTGTTCCAGGACTTCACTTGCTTGGAAGTTTTCTTGTTTCCCATTTTGTTAGTCTCTTTTCTATAACAGCATCTGGGTCATGGGGTTGATTAGCTTTTATGGGTGTACTTCCTTGTTATCAAACCAGCTGCTTATTGTGTATTACATCTATCACTTTTTTAACTATTTTTATGCATAATAAATGTAGTCAGAAAAGAAAATGTTTTAAAAGCTCTCCACAAGTAAGAAATGATTATTTGGTTATTATCTGGTTATTTTCTTGGTAAATTTCAGTTCCTGTTTTAATGTTTAATATCGCGTTCAAAGAACTTTCAAGCATTTAAAAAGATAATTACAACTTAACAATGCATACATAAATGCACAAACATTTGGATATATAATCATCAGCCACTTTATTATCTACACTTGTTCGCATGGGACAGTAGCTGATTGGGAAAATAAGTCATGGTCCAGTGAGTTTCAACTTCATTGGCAACATTCAGTTGCTTGTCCAGAATTTGGTATAAAAATATGAAAACATGGATCTATTTTATTATTTGTTGGTGGCGCAATGGTGTTGTGGATATTTTCCTGATGGACTTTAACCACTTTGATTCGCTGGCATTGAAATGGTACTGAATTGGTACTAAGTGAACCACGTTCATCCCTTTATGCTCAAAGTGTAATTGATTTCAAATGGCTACTTCCTGCAGAACAAATGTCCATTTCACAAATCTCATCTCCAACTGGTGTCTTAAGCATGACTCCTTACTGTATTCCAACAGCCTTTCAATCTATTAGCACTCCTGTGGGATGTGAGATTGTCCTAATGTCATAACAACATTAGGACAATATTTAGAATGGATGTAATTTCAATATTACGAGCACAATAACAGCATTTTCCTCACTCTTCTTTTTTTTCTCCGTTGTCATAATATCATTATCACTGATGAGCTTTTTCAGCTTAGTCACTGAGATCTTTATGAGATGGGAGAACAAAAATGCTGAAAGTCGATCTAAGCAGCTGTACATAGACGTTTGGCTAGCATAGCTTCAATGCTTGTTTCACTTTAAGCCCATTTGGCATTTTAGAAATATGCTGACATTCTTAAGAGATAAAGACATCTCAAATTGCTTTGTCA
The DNA here is from genome assembly GCF_002775205.1 of Xiphophorus maculatus. Classification (NCBI taxonomy): domain Eukaryota; kingdom Metazoa; phylum Chordata; class Actinopteri; order Cyprinodontiformes; family Poeciliidae; genus Xiphophorus; species Xiphophorus maculatus. The sequence goes on from NC_036450.1 coordinate 8,396,355, forward strand.
AAATAAAAACAATGTAAGTTCAAAATACACACTGAGGTAAAGTTATGTGTTGCTGCCTAATACATATATAACAGTATTGATATTTTTGTGATTGTTGTGTGCAAATGTAACACAGTTATAAATTCTCCTTTACAATCTACCTACTATTAGTAGTATTATTGGTAGCAGTAATATTTTTCATATAATTGTCACTCTTTCTAACACACTAATAATGTCTTCTCTTTTAAGGCTTTATGCTGGTAAGCTCAGAATGCTTTACACTTAGATAAGGTAGTTAATGAGGAAAACAAAATGTAAGTGATAATGAAGCAACTGGTACAGATATATGCTGCATACACTCACAGGAAAAGGTTTGTTGGATTTTTTTAAAAAAGGCAATCAGTTAAAAACATCTATAGCTCAGGTTTTTATGATAATTCTCACTTTCTTATGTACTTCTTTGTAATGTAAATTAATAATTAGGACATTGACATTTGAATTCTGTTAAATTTACATTTTAGTCAAAGCTTTATATCTCTACTTGGTTATAAGCAGGCAAATTTTATTCATCTTTTTTGAGCACACAGCTCAATGGGATCTAATTGCCCACTGGACATTATTTGTGTTTTAATTTCATATTTTACGTCCAGAAAATTCTGCATCTGCAGGAGCTATAAACTCAGCATCTTATTTACCCTATTTATAGAATTAAAAATAAAACATTAAGCAAATTATCCATACATGCTGAGACTGTTGGCAATGTTCTATAGATGCAAAGCAGAATTCTTCAGCCTTAACAACACATCTTTTTCTGTATTAACCATGTAGGATTTTCTAAACACTTATTTTCTTTCCTGGATTCCAGTTTCTGCTTCAACAAATAACAGGAAAAACTAGTATCAGTGATGATTACTAAGTGCTTGAGGGTTAGGTTTGCTGTAATATGATCCAAAATATGACCCTAATGACCTTTTTACTGAATGCACACCTATTTTTGTGCCATTTCTAGCTTCTGCACAGTAGCATGACACTCTGGATATGTTTGCTCTTCGCCTCTCACGCAACAGTCATTAGAAGTTGCTCTTCAACAGAACAGACAGACGGACAGAGGGGAAGCTAATTGACCATTAAGTCAGAGGTCTTTGTTCATTCTCTCACCACTTCAGATAAGTATGGCTAAGTGGCTGCTTGTCTAAACATGGATTGTTATCTTTTACTAGGAAACTGCAGTCAAGTTTAATATGCCCCTCACACTGGACCATTTATTTCAATTCCTCTGGAAAAAGAGATATCAGGATCTTTTAAGATTCCTTTGCTAATCAGGTTTGTAGTATCAAGTCCTAAGATTTTTTTTATTTTTATTTTTTTGCAGTCTTGGACCCAATCCTTAGTTGCTCGTTTTACCACTTTATTATACTAAGTTTTAAAAGAGAAAATAGAACACTAGTGTCCACACTTCAGAACACTTAACACTTCAAATATTCCAATCTTATTGCTAAAGAGCTCACACTAACTGCAGTTACTGGTAATCAAGTCCCAATGGTCATAACAAAAATAAATAAAAATAAATAAAAAAATCTCACAATAATGATGAACAGTAATAATTTCCCAATTAGAGTTGTTGGTATCTACTGAAGTCTGCACTGGGCCAATTCGCCCCTTCACTAGTTTGACAAAATGTCCTGAAGGCTTGAGTAATGTTGAGGCATATTTTTTCATCTGATGGTTATGTTATTTTTTCTTTTATGTTTATAAACATTCCCAGAGGGAACTTGTCTGAGGCAGGTTTTTCACCTTCAGCTCTGCTGAAGGTCAACCTTCAGTAGAGGAATGATCCAGAGTCTCATTCTCCCTTCAGTGTTTGTGATTTTTTCCCCTTTCTACTCTTCCTATTAAACTGATGTGCTGCCTGCCTCCTGTTGAAGCTTCACACTTTGACCTGTTCAGCAGTGTATCCTTTCCAAGCTCTCATTTTCTGTGCAGGGTATTAATAAACCTGACTCAGTGATTTTCACCTTAGCAGTGCTTGCTAATTATTTTCCCACAACAGTAGTTAGGCGGGTATGATGTCTTCACTGATGAGAAAAAGATACGGTTCTAAATTTTCCAACCTAATCATCAGTCAAAACTGGTTAAACTGAAAATTGTGCCATCACTAGTAGCTTTTCCTCAAAGCTGGCCATTGAATTAACCTCTAAATAATAAGACTACATTGCATAAACTACTAACTACATATAGATTTTAAATCTCATCTCAAATTATGCACAAAGAGGTCTTTAAACATTATTATTTCCTAATAAAATTGTCTTTTGGTAACATTACTTATTCAAAGGTAATTTTTTCCTAATGTGTTGGTAATCGATAACAAAATGAGACATCATTAATCTTTGAAAAGCAAACCCAGTTCTTAAGGAGTGCTTACTGATTTGAGTGTGGTTCTTACTCTGTGGTGGTCTTTCATCACTTCAAATAGATATGAGGCACAGGTTTCCCCAGGCTTGTGTTCAAACTGGCTCCAGATGAAATCTATCGTTTTGTTAGTATATCGTGGTGTTGAAAAATTCTGCCAACATCAGTTTCCTCCCTCCCTTCATTTTTTTTTTTTTTTTAGCAATTAAGGTTATTTCAGGGTAGAAGGAGTTGGTCCTGGGTACTTTGTTTCAAATTATTGTAATAACTATTTTATTGTGTTTTAGTCCCAAAATGAGCACTTTAGTAACCTTTCCCTTTTATTGTAACTTGATTATAACTTTATTGGTGGTATTTTACTAAAGCTGCTCAATATCTGCCAGATTATTTGCTTTAAACTTTCATTTGGTGTGCTGCAGAAAAACTGCTGATCTCATTGTTCTGCTTTAAAAAATATATATAATAATTAGTTCAAAATGTTGTAATAAGGGCGTGTCATAGGCATTTAGCTCAAAATGTAGTGCTCTCCACTCATTTGAAACCTGATTTCAGTTCCTCCATAATGCCTAAATCAGATCTCATGTCTGTCAAAACAACACACCAAAACACAGTTTATTCCTCAATGAATCATGCTGCCAAACTGAAAGGAAGAACTATCAAGTTATATTCACATCTTACCACATCAGCTATTATTACAACTGAGATTGTCAGTGTTGCAAGTTTGGCCTTTAAAAACAAACCAGTTCAGTATCAGTCAGGAAGTTATACTTCAGTCTGTCTGTTAGTTATCAGAAGGCCTTTTAATCACTGTGAAACAGGTCATTGTATCAGAGATTTCATTTGAAGCGGAGTCATAGTGACATGAAGTAAGTTAGCTTTGTGGTTTGTCGTTGATAACGTGCCATTTTAGTAACACTTTATAAAACCCCAGTCACCGTTAAGTTGTGAGAACTTCCGAGTTTTTTCCGTCTTGCATCCGGTGGATTGTGTCACCACCTTTGCAACAATAAAATTACTTTTGATGCAATAAAGCTGAATAAAATTAGAAGTGGGATGAGCAGGCTTGCAAAGAAACATGAAGCGGTCTGTGCGGTGGAGGAGAACACTCTGTGCTGCCAGTATTTCCTCCTACTTCACGTTTCTTAACAATGCGTGGGGCCCCTGCATGTTGAAGATCACTTACAACAGCTGTGTCCAGGAAGACGTTTTTACAAATGTGGCTGATAATAAATAACAATCATCAATAATCATCTCCTCTTTTTTTGTTGTTGTTGTCTTTGCTACATTCTTTCTAACTCCCTTTTACATTGTAGCATTTCTCTTTTTGTCTCTCTCTCTCTGCTAGGAATCTCCTCAGGACAGTGCAATCACCAGAGACATTAACAGGACATTCCCCGCTCATGACTATTTCAAAGACACTGGAGGAGACGGGCAAGACTCGCTCTACAAAATCTGCAAGGTGGGGCTCCAGTACACGCCGACACACATAGAGGTTGTTAATGCAGCACAAACTATTCTCCGTCATAAAACTGGCATCATGTAGTGAACAAAGCTGCTGCAGCAGCTGCACGCCAAATGAGGTGTAAACTGTTTATTAACACATCTGCAAAAACACATCGGAAGCTCACGCTTCTCCTTTTTGACTCATTCTAACTGCAGTTGCACTAAAATAAACAAAAACCTGATGTGTCAATTTCTTCCTAATTCTGGGAATTACTATCTAAGGAAGATGCTGATGCAATCAGACATATTTTGCACTTTTCAGGTAAAGAATAAGAACATTTTATTCTATATTTCAAACAAAATCCAGACATAGGGGTGAGTTTCTGTTTGAACTTAGAGAATGCACATGAGCACCACACCAACCACATGTATTTCCAGCTTTGATAAATATGCATTAAAAGCCATAAAATATTTATAATCTCACACTGAAATGTTAAATATATTTTTAACCTTTGAAGCTTGATTACATTTTTGAAGTTGGCAAAAAAAAATCATGTTCAGAAATTTAATTCAGTTCAATTCAAAAACTCTTTATTTATCCCAAAGGGAAATCAGATGTAATAACTCATATAATCCAAATATCGCCAATCCTTCATATGTTTTTGTTTTATTTCTACTGTGGACCTTTTCATGTGTCTGGACTAATTATATGGTAATGATAAAGATAAAAAAACAATAGTAACAAAATGCATTTGTGAGATTGTTTTCTAAACAACATCACCAATAATACGTTGCTACTACAGATGACCTCTTTAAAAGAAATTGACAGTAAAATATGTAGAATCCATATTCAAATTGACAAAATGCTTAACAAAAAGAGTAAATAGTAAAAAAAATGACCAAACCATAACATTTTCTTAAAGTGAAAGTTGTGCTTGTAACTAAAATGGGAATGAAAACACTTCAAACAGGTTTGCAGATCAGTAGTGAGAATTGTTAATGTCCTGTATTAATTACTTCTGTTTGATTCAGACTGAGCAGTTCATCGAGTTCATGAAGTCTGGGAAATCTAAATGAGCTTCTCTTTGAACACATGAAACTAGAGTCAAAGTACAGTTAGTCTATGTGGAGGAGCACATGAACATCTTGCAACTTGACATTGTCGCCGTATTTAACTGAGTTATTCTTATCAGTTAACCCTATCATCAATTAGGCCTTTATTATAAAAATGTGCTTCGTGGTGAAGACATGCAGTTTGTTCAATGATCTGAAACAATTAAGCATGACAAGAAAGCAAAAGATATCTGTAAGAGAGCAAATACTATTTCACAGCAGCGCTGTAGTTCTGTAATACTACTCGAGTAAACTGACTGCAGCCTTTTTACACTTTTCAGTTTAATGTCATTCATTATGCATAGCTCTAGTGAGGGCATTCATTTACTCTCAGACAAGCAGCTCCTGAGGTGCATTTGAATAATTCACGGGTTTCTGCCTTTGCTGTGTTTGGATTGATTCACATTTTATATTTTTTGACTTTTGCTCATTATTTGTGTTACTAGTTCAGTAGGCCACTACAGCCCATTACTCCCCAATTCTCTCGTATCTCATTCTCAGCTTGAATAAATATTAAAATTTCTCCTAAACATCTTCTGTGAGTCTATTTAACTGTATCCAGACATCATGAATCATCCATCCCTTATTACTTGACTTCATTGTCATTAAATAACAAGGTTGAGTTTTATATTTTGAATGTTAATTAGCATTATTTGTTATTTTAAGTATTTGATTTTACTGATATTGTAGTCAGGCAGCATCTTTTGAAATCAATATTTTTGTGTTTAATTTAAAGAACTTCTATAATGAACAATTTTGACATGTTTAGAATAACTTGCAGTACATGATTTGAATTTACATTTTTTCTTTACATTCGTGTTTCTCCAAAGTCAGATCTGATACAAATAGACTCGTGTAAATTATTTACTCTTTTTTTTTTTTAGTTTCAACTTGTGAAGTTGTTTTTATTTCACTTTGAAAAGCCTTTGCTAACTATACATCTTTGTCTTGCATGATGTCCAGGCTTATTCTGTTTATGATCAGGAGATTGGCTACTGCCAGGGACAATCCTTCCTGGCTGCAGTGCTGCTGCTGCACGTGAGTTGACACAGCAGCACAATCCAGACAATCCGGAGAAACAGCAGACATCGTCAAGCAATATTTTATATACAAAATATTATATATACTTTTGACACTACATAAGTTAGATCTAATTTTTAACAATATTTTTATTTGTACAAACATATTCAGCGTTTTCTGCCTACTCATTGTGGTTTGCACCTTATTTTTAGTGGAATGCAGAAACAGGAAAGCACTGCCCCCTTGTGGGAGTATTTTGCAGGATTGGATTAAAAGTTATGAGGAAAACAAATGTCCAGACTTTACTTCTTATTTAATAAAAGTTGTATTTGTCCATTCATTCATCACATACTTGAAGTTTGGAATTTTCATTTTATTATTTTTCCGGTCTTAAAAAGTGTAAAAAATAAAGATATATTTTTTGAAATTTTATATATTTTTTACTTTATTCCCTATCCTATTCCTGCCCCTATTCCTTCCATCTTTGTGTCCAACCCCTGTCTATCCATACTTGTTTACCTCCTGCACTAATTCTTTGTTACCTTCTTTTCTTCCTTGTGTTGGCTTCCCTTCCCTCTTTATGTCCTACCTTCTTTGTCCTTGTGTATTTCCTTTGTGTCCTACTTCCTACCATCGGTGCTACTGTGTCCTTCCTTTCTTCCCTTACTTGTATCCTACCTACCTTCTGCCCTTGTATTCTTTTTTCTTTGTAGTTTTTTGTTTCTGGACGTTCCATATAAAATCCTCACCACTATGTAAATATGTACCATAAATACAGTCAGTAATTTTTATTTTGAAATGAAGATACATCTCTGGGAACCGTGCATAGTGGAGTTTGGAAAATTTTACTTTATTTTTTTAACTTGAAAATATGTTGGAACCTTGGTCTGTAGTTTTTGGAGGTTCAATAAAGGCTGACTACTGCAGAAGCCATTAATTCACAGTGAAATGTTTTATTTGTACTTTGAAAATTCAAAGGTATTAGACATTCATAACTGGGTCTTGTGTTTTCTTTAGATGCCAGAGGAGCAAGCTTTCAGTGTTCTGGTGAAGATCATGTTTGATTACGGGCTCAGGGACCTGTTCAAACAGAACTTTGAAGATCTGCACTGCAAGTTCTTCCAGCTTGAAAGACTCATGCAGGTTCGTGCATCACATTTGCATATCTCGGGCTGTGTTTCCCACAATCTTATGACTGTTTTTGATGACATTTACTCCCTTGAGCTTTATATTAAATTTTTTATTGCTGTCATCTCCATCCTCTGTTTAATGCTGTTCCTCTCTTCTGTCTGTCTGTTTCTGTTTTCTTTGGTCTTCATCAGGAGTACATACCAGATCTATACAACCATTTTCTGAATGTGGGTCTGGAGGCTCATATGTACGCTTCCCAGTGGTTCCTGACTCTCTTCACAGCCAAGTTTCCTCTTTACATGGTCTTCCATATAATTGACCTGCTATTGTGTGAGGTGGGTATCCACAGAAACTCCATAGCAATAGCAGTTCAGAGATGTTAGGAGAAACTGCATTGGTCTTGCAGGATTATTGTAGCTAGAAAGAGAAACACTGCAGCCATAGGCCAGATTATATTGATTTACTTAACAGCAATGACACTTTCTCATTTATAGTCAGCATAAAAAGTTTTAAAAACCTGAAGGGATCGGCTAGACACACATGCAAAAATCAGATCTTTTTTTCAATCAGTGAATGGACAAAAAGATCTGACAGCACTGACAGCAACACATTTTGGTGTGACAATTTGTGCCACACCAATTGTCACACATTAACAGTTTACTGATAATTTGCTGCTTTAATTATCAGTAAACTGTTTTTACAAGATGCAGAATGAAAGTTTTAAAAAATATTATTGCATTTTTCAATGTAGTAAAACTTTGTTTCACAGTGACTTACCCTGTCATGCCTGACATGACATTTTTTCTGCTACTCATACAACTTTTATCAAGCGGACGGCTAGGAAAAACATGTTAAGTGCGGCTCGTGTTTCTTCTTACATTACACAGTTAAGCTCAAAATCATTCATACCATTTCAAGATTTGGAGCTCATCATTAAAGATAAATTGTCAAAATGCTGAAACATGCAAAACGCTAGTCATCTAGCTTTTTGACTAGATGAAGAGATTACTGTAATCCTAATCAATTTTTTTTTATTATTTTTTAATATAAAATTGAAGTGAACACACCCACAGAAGTAAATTTGATCCCAGATGCATTGTTTCATCATTAGTTTGTAAAATCAAAAGCTGTAAATTACAGGTGTAATTTGATGATGGTGTGATGCTTCAGTAGGCTATAGAACTAGGAAATATTAGATGAATGCAGAAAATCTGCTTCTGAGTACAATCTGCTTAAAAAATATATATGTAATTGTGCTTGTCCTAATACAGCAGCTCCATTTAAGTTCCAATAGAACTTAAAGTGAATTAAAAGGAAACTTTTACATTTCCAAAAATTCAACACCAAATCAGTTGTTCCCAACAATTTTTTTAATTAAAGAAAACATTTTGTTCTTGTGCACTTTTAATCAATTAATAATTTCATCAACTCTTTCAGACCAACTAAATCTTGATTTTTTTTTTCAGGGTATTAGTGTGATCTTCAATGTAGCCCTGGCCCTTTTGAAGGTAAGAATCAACAAACAAAAATTTCATCAATAGTAAAGTATGCAAGCATAAACAAAAAAAGTTATAACAGAGTAGCCAAGTTTTAGGGAAAAGTCAATATTGTGTGCTGTTGTGGATGGAGTGAACATACTTTTTGTTAAAGATTTGTCTCCAAAGTTTAATTTCATCTACTTCTCAGAGCACACAAAAGTCTAGTAGCAGTTTTCAATTTGGTATTTGAAGTCTCTGTTTCATTAAACATCACGTCTTTTTCCTCAGACTTCAAAAGACGATCTACTGCAGACAGACTTCGAGGGCGCTCTCAAATTCTTTCGTGTCCCCGTCCCAAAAAGGTACCGCTCTGAAGAAAATGCCAAGAAACTGATGGAGCTAGCTTGTAGCATGAAGGTGAGTTTAAATGACCAAAGTGGCTTATGGTGCAGATCAAGTATAGATTATTTAAAGTGCTAACTGTACTCTTATTTTATTTTTTAACCTTCATATATGTTTAAAATGTTTAGTTTCATTGTACAAAACCTGTGAAATCCAGCAATGCTTCTCAAATACCACAAGGGGACACTGTTGAGCTTTGTCATGACTAACATAAAAGCAAGAAACACACCAAACACGCGTCCCTCCCTTAAACACTCACACCTGTTTCCTGACCTGATTTGAGCAGTCTGGCCCAGTTTAGAGGATCTGACTTTGAAGGTAACTTTGGACAGGAACATTTCTCTCCACAAACTCTGTAAGGAAGCCAACTCCAAGAAAGATTTTAACTTCCTGCTCTTGAGATGGGCAGGTGGGCAGTAGAGGAACCACGTTCCAAAGCTCTTCCAGCAGAGGAAGTAGATCATACCTAACCAAAGCAGCTGTGCAACTCTGAAGATGCTCCAGTATCCATTATGAAGGCATCAATTCTGAAAATAAATCAAGATGAGCTCAAGAAGACTCTGATATGGGAAGAAACGCTTGATAAAATCAAATATTTACAAATTCTATTGCTTCCAAACTAGATGTTATATAGGTTTGGTAAATGTAAGTTGTCATTTTTATTAAACACACTGATGTAGGTCTTTGCACAGTGTGTCAAGTTGTTGGATACATTTACCTTTGTCCTCCATTGTGGTTTGAGGTAATCTGAGAACTGGATGTCACTACAGTGGGACTAAATAGGTGGATTATTGTTTACCTTACTGAATGTTTATGCCTTTTGACTGAATCACTTCTTGGTGTTAGGGATAGGGTTAGGGTTAGGGTTAACCGGCTAACCCTAACCCCTAACCCGGTCAGGTCGCGGGGGTAGCAGCCATTCTTCCAAATGACCTATTGGACAAGAACTACATAAAAAAATTTAACTACCAAAGGTGCTGTCAACCTTTTGAGAAATCAAATTTTTGGAAGATTTAACACTTCTTTATATAGATGCAGGTTTTGAAAACAGGCTTAATAAATGATATCAGCTTCATATCACTGCAAGCCTTAAGTCATTTTGAGAGCTGTGAAGTATTACTATTAAAAAAAACAAAATAGAATTGTTTTGACTTGAATAAAAAAGGTCAATAAATCTGTGAACAAATCATTAATATATGCAGGTTTGTTGACCATGGTAATATTTGATATGTCTGCTAAACTGTAATTTCTTGCAGAAAGTGACTTTTTGACTCCTTCCTCTTTTTAAGTTTTAAACTGAGAATTGTTAGTAATTCTGCTTGAACAAAAACAGTATTAAAGAGCACCGACCTTGTCCTTCACAAGGTTTTCACCTAAATAAGTCATGCACATGATTAGCATGCAGGTCAGAAAATGTGGATATAGGAATGAGTTACTCTCTTGTTATATTTTCAGGTAATGAACTGCAACATTGTTTACTCTGCAAAAACAATTTTTTGCAGTAGAAACGATGTTGAAATAATTATTTTAATGCTTTAAGTAGGATGTGGAGACGCAGGAATTCCCCTTGAAATCAAACTGAAAGTCAGCAACAAAAATGAACCTCCAATAATTTATAAAAAATAACAAACCTTAATATATTTTGCTGAACAAATGAAATCAAATTTACATATAGACCCAAGTGTAAATTAGAATGAGAACTGGGTTGAATGATGGTAGCTGTTTATTTCAGTCAGAGCATGGTCACTTGCATATTTTTCAGGGCAAATGCATTTATAAAGCATAACTAGTAAAACAAAAAGAAAAGTGAAAATGAGTTTCATTTCAGTTTTTATTGTCTCTTGGGATTCCTTCCAATTCATTCCTCATGTCTGGTGGCCTTTACATCTGTAAATCTGCAGTATGCAAATTGCCCAGAAGATATAAATATTTATACCTCTCTATAGATATGTAGATTAGTTCTGATCAGTATTATAAAAATATATATATTTTATTTGTTCTAAGCAGGAACAACAGGCAGTGGGTCATTCAACAAAAACACTTCTAATGAACAGGTGCTTCCAAGTCTGATTTTGGATAAGTCGCTGAATGTCACTGGAAACAAAAAACACAGTAAAGAAAAGATGAACACTTCAACCCCCTCAAAAAATAATACTGTAGATTGGACAAAGCCTGTGATAAACTGTAAGATAACAAGGGATGTTTATTCATATGAACATAGTAAATTATAACAGCTTCAAGCTGCACTGTATATGCAATGCAATGTTGGTTTTAGTAAGGTATTAGAGAAAGTGACAAAAACAAAAACCCTGATCAGATTTTCTGCTTTAATCTTGGACAAAACTATTGTTTCACATGTTTTACCAACCTAAATGAAACAATACTGCCTGAAAAAACAACAGCCCTAGGTATGAACTTTTTCACCCTCCTTCTGCAGCACACTGTTCCTTTGTTTCCGCAGTCTTTCTGTTGATTCAGCTTTTGCTTGTCTTCTGAGATCTCATTATCAGCACACACTGCTGTTTAACAGTAACCTCAGGTGCTATTGGAGCACTTTCCTATAAATAACATCCCACATTTTCAGTCTTACTTCATTTGTTTCAAAGTTTAAGCTCCAGTTAACTTTACCTTGACATCATGGGCTAAGGCTTGCTGCGCCTAACTTGTGCTGAATATTTACATGTGTATAGCTTTTTGTGTGTTTAGTTTCTGTTCAGTTCAGGGAGATTTCATCTGTTGGCAGGTTTATGAAAATAATTACTCAGAATTAACACAGATCTTTGTCTGTGCACCGTCACTGTAACTAAACTAGGACTGTCACAAGTCATTGAGTGATTCAAGGATTTTGATTCTTAAAATTCCTTGAGGCAAATTATCTGCCTCAAGGCTTCATTAAATTATGTTTTAGTATTTATCACACTGTTTTCTCAATGCTCTGTCCTCAAACACCTCAGTAGGAAACATCCACTACATTCATCAGGTTTGTTAATAATAAAAAAGCTTGATACACTGAAATATTTCTTTTATAAAAATGTTTTTATATACTTCAAATTTGAGCTTGAAAGTGAATTGTATTATAAAATGCAGTGTTTACTAATGTCTGACCTTAAGGTTGGCTTTTAATTTTTAAAAGTTAGTGTAAAATTAAATTAATTACAGGAGGCATGTAGCACAAACATAAAAAAAGATGCAAGATAAAATGCGTAAATAGAAAAAACATTCATTATGTCCCAGAACATTTGAGTTCTTGCTATTACTTGTCTTTTAAATACCTACAGAAAGTGAAAGTTTCTTTGACTTCTATCTTTCCTTTCTGAAGGACAGACGTGCTGTTAGTTCGACATGACAGCCATTTATGACATATTCGCTGATATGATTTAGTTTTTGAGTTTCCGAACATCCGATTGCAGACTTAAAATTTAAAAATTGTCTGATTTAGGCCACCAGGCACTTAATCAGTGAGTCTCGTATTACCCAGCATTTCAGCTGCTTTTCATTTCAAAAGTAGCTCAAAACTCCTTCCTTAAATCTACTGGTTTTCATAGTTAACCACAGTGGCTTCCTCCTCATTCCCATCAAGTTAGCTGGATGAATGAATATTCTTTCTTCTTCAGTGTGTTCAGTTGCTAAGTGTTTGTTTTTCTGTCTCTTTCTGCTTAAAAATATAGATAAGTCAGAAGAAGCTGAAGAAATTTGAGAAGGAGTACCACACCATACGGGAGCAGCAGGAGCAACAAGAAGCCCCCATTGAGAGATATGAGGTAGAAATACACACCGAAGGCATGAACCATTTATCCAGGAATAAACCATCAATGTTGTCTCCTATAGTATCAAAACATTTGACCTACAGAATAAAAATTGCAGACACAAAGCAGTGGTAAATATGGACTACAATCCCAAAATAATTAAATGAGGGAGAAAGAATCAGCTAAAATACAAAACATAATGCTCTCGCTCTTTTTAAGTTTTTAGTTTTCCCTCTCAGTTGCATCTTCTTGCTAGCTTTATGTCAACTTTCAGTTTTCAGTCGGTTGTTAATGATATACAAGCAAGTTATGTTTTAAACAGTGCAGTGTCCTCTTTCACTATATTTCAACCTCAGTAAACTTTATAGTTCTCTAAAAAAACTGACCCAGGAGCAGTAGATTACACATTCATATGACGCTTCTTTATGATTTACTTGTTTTCCCTGTTCTGCTATCTCTTGACTTTTTCTTCCTCTTTTTCTAATGGCTCTTCCCTTCTCTGTCTGTTCTCTTCTGTTTCACTTTTCTACTCCTTGGTGTTTTCATCGTTTATCTTTTTTTCCTCATATTTACTTCTGTTTTTTTCTTGTTCTCTTTTCTCCCTCTCTTCCTGTGTCCAGCGGGAGAATCGCCGTTTGCAAGAGGCCAACATGCGTTTGGAGCAGGAGAACGACGACTTGGCACATGAGCTAGTGAGCAGCAAGATAGCTCTTCGGAAAGATCTGGACAATGTAAGCCAACAGAAAAATGTGTGTGATGGGATGTGTTCCATTTAGCAGAGGTAATAAATTTGTGGCAGAGTCACAGAACAGGTTTTGCTGTTATTTTTTGTCTTAAAACCTGCACAGATTTATGCACAAGGTATTTGCTGACCTACCTTTAAAATAGAGCAGGTAAAAAGGAAAGTAGGACAAGCCAAACTTTCAACTATCTTTTCAACCTCGTGGTCTCTTTTTGTCTTGTCTTGTATGTTTATGTTTGTGTCAGGCTGAAGAAAAGGCAGATGCCCTGAATAAAGAGTTACTGCTGACCAAACAGAAGCTGATTGAATCTGAAGACGAGAAGAGACGGCTGGAGGAAGAGTCCGCACAGGTGAGAGCAAAACTGCAAGGCTTTTCTTCCTTGAGCTTTTGTTTGAGAAAACCTGTGAAGAGTTTAAATGGCACTTGAAGTATTTCAGCGCTTTATGCACACATAATGCCATTTCTCTGATGAAGGAATTAAGGCAGGTTAATTGAGTTTATTTATTTATTACAAGTTTATAACAGTCTCTAAATTGTCCTTAAGTACAGGTGTGTGTGCATGCTTGTTCGGTGTTATGGTCTGCCTCTTGACCAATGACTACTGGAGATAGGCACCAGACATTGATCCGATTGCTATCCAGTTATAAAAATAAATCTAGTGACTTCCATACAATGCAATCATAAAAAGCTAGTGTAATTTTATCCAAATTATGACATTGTACAGTGAAATTAATTTTAAAACTTAGAGTCCTTAAAAAGTCTTAAGCTCCTGTGTCTGAAATGCCAGCCTTAAAATGTCGTAAATTAATTTTGAAAAGTAAGTTGGCCTTTAATATGTTAATCGCATGCCTTAAATTTGGTCTAAACTGGACTATTTAATTTTGTATATCTCATGCATTTGTTTTTTTCCCGCACGTTCCCGTCATGTAAAAGTTTGTGTCACACTCAAACACCTTCATTGCGTTCTGTGACTCAAGAATGACTGAACCAGGAATGCTTTGTGTGGCAGAGATGCCAAAACTTCAACTCTCGAGGGCCGGTGTGCTGATACTTTTAGATGTGTTTGGTTCACAAACCTAATAAAATAACACAGAAAATACTGAGCCAGTGGGGCTTTCTATGGGGAACAAAACAGAGAATATGTAAAACTAACTCCAGCAAAATTCCCAAGACTAAAAATGGTCAGTCAGTGGGAACATATGAGGCACTAAGATCTTAAAAATAAGACGGTGCCTTTTGAGTCAGAACTTTTTATGCAAGAAGAATATGTCTATATTCTATGCTGGGTTTAATAGGGAGCAAAAGAAGAGAAACTGGAAGTGTAAATACTTTTTTTCTCCTCTTAATTTTTTTAGATCTTAGAAAACAAACACAACTAAATCTTCTGGCATTATCTCCTAATGTCAAAATTAGAAGGTGAATGGTGGGAAATGTTATTTATGAATAAATTATTGAGAGAGTCAAGACTCTGCAGGTTGTAATCAGCACTATAAATAACATCAGTTGATTTTTAAAGCAAACAGTTTATCCTTCAGTCATTCTGAGGTTGTTCACCTCAGTTATACAAATCATTACAGTTTTCTTTTAAATTAAAACTATATTTTATATTTGTCAGTCCATTTTTCCATGTTAGCCTTTATGTATATTATTCGCCTAATCCCTGCAGAACGTATTCAGTCATTTGCCTCATTCATTATTGAAAAAGAAAAACTTTTCCCAAGATCTGAATTTCTATATTATTGTTCATTCTCTGTGCGTCCATCTTCATTGTTTTCTTTAAAAGTTGTCAATTCTACGTATATAGTTACTACTACAGACGATCACTTCATATGAAAGCTGTCAGTGTTTGATGTATATTTTCTCTGGTTCAGTGAGGAACGGTTCGACCTGCAGCCCTCTGTGCCTGTCCTCCAAATGTCTTGTGTCTTGTTGAGTCTGCAGGTGATACACTCAGTGATTTATGTACTAGAGTGAAGGTTGTGTTTAGGGCACCATCCTACACTATGTCAGTACTTTTCTGCATTTTATTTACATTTTTTGGTAGTCATATGTTCTCCTTGGCCTCTGAATCGGTTTGTTTTGTATATTTTTGCCATCTATAGCCACCTAATTATGTCTGTTTGTGTTTTTTTTTGTCTCTCCAGCTGAAAGAAATGTGCCGAAGGGAGCTTGATAAGTCGGAGTCAGAGATAAAGAAGAACGGTTCTATTATTGGAGAATATAAACAGGTACAAGCTATTAACCTTAAGTATTTTTTGAGTGCAAATGAAGGTCAGAGTATTTGTAGAAAACCCCCTTTTTACATCATTACTAGAGTGTGTCTCTTGTCACAGGGGACTTGAAGAGTTATTAGGGAAGTGAAACTGTAAACTGTCGCCCTGCTTTTGCTCAGGCTTCCTTGAAATGTGCTTTGAATACTTGGCCATAAAATATTTTTTGATTAATGTCAGAATTCACACCAGTTCTGTCTAGTTTGCTTTAATCAAACTTTAGTTTGATTTCTGGGAATTTGGTTCGTTTGGAGAGGTGTCGATGCTCAACTGAACTCTGATGCGGACCAAAAATGGAAACTCTGGTCCACCTGCAAACATAGGTCTCGGCTGGGCTGAAGTGCAATCTGGCACAGTTCGAATGCATATGTGTGTATTGGGAATGCAAGCAGAGCCCAAAAGCAGGAAGCAAACTATACCATACTATGACATTCTGGGTAAATACAACAAAAAGAAACGCGCCAGCGCAAGTCATTACTCTTTGGAGAAATGACTTATCCTAAATCTGCCAAAATATAATTCTAATTTCTGCTTAGATTTCGTGAAGAAGAAAGTTGTGCCCACTGTCTTCTTCAGAGGTTTTCATGTTGTTTCCCTTCAGTAGTTCTTGGTGCAGCGCCACCACAGGCAAGGAGGGGAACAAGCTTTTCAAAGTCTTTGGTTCATTTGATCAGTGCCGTGAAAAAGCAAACCGCACTAGCTGAAAGTGGAACAAGTGTTGCAATGTTGGTCTCTCAAAGTGAGTCTACCAGACTATCAGGTGTGAAAACAGCCTTAAACATAGCGACAGATTATTGTCAATATAAAATGGCTTTTTATAATGGAAAACTGTACAAATATATGTAGCTGCAGTGTTGTGTTCAAGATGTTAAGATAAACCTGAACAACAAAATAAAGGATACAAAAGACAAAGAAGTCTAACTTCTTGAAAGAAGTGCATGAAGAGACTGGAATGTGTTAAAATCTTTATAAGGTAGGACATCCTAAAAAGAAAGCAATTCTAGGAAGTCATATTTTTTGCAATAATCTAAAAAAAGTACAGCTCTTAAAAATGGTTTGCTTTTTAAAAATATATTTACTCAACAAACATCCTGAAATACAGTTTACCTCAACCAGCAGTAAAATCAACATCTTGGTTTATTTGCAGAAGAAATTCCATAGATGTAATAATCCAATGTGGCCTCAGGTGGCAGTATTGCTTTCACCATCAGTTTTCAAAGGCATAATTGCGCACGGGTATGTTAAATTTCACTGCCCTTTTCAACATGTAGCTCTTAGCTCTAACATGGCAATTCCTAATGCATGCTTTTCTTTCGACTTGAGTTTTCTAGCAGCTCACTGATTTAAAAATAATTTCACTGTTTTGACTGTTATAAGTCTGCTTAACTTCTGATTCAAATAAGAATCTTGCAGGGCAATCTGCTTCTGTTGTCTTCAGGCGCCATATCACAAATTTTGCAGAATTCATAGTTGAATTATTCTCAGCAAACTGTCCTGCAATATGATTTGATATATGGTGTCACTTTGTCAACGTGCCAAGGAGCCAGAAAAACACATGCATTTAAATATCAAACGGCTTCAAGCTGAACTCGACTAAAGATTGACAGCGACCCAAGAGGAATAACTCATAATGTTTACCAGCACAAAACGAAATAGCTAGAGAGCAGAAGCTGCCAGCATTTGGCAGTTTTCATATAGCAATAAGTCTGTGTATGACTGCTTGGCTCTTTTTCACCTCAGTTAAATCTCAGAAGCACAACAATAATGAGAAGAAAAGATTTTCAACACAAAGCTCCACTTGTTTCTTGTTGCCATGTTTTTGTATTAAAACCAGGCCAGCGAGTCATAATCATTAAGATTTTCTTTCATACTTCATTCAAGTTGCGTTAAAAATCCATCCTGGCTACATTTATCATAGTTTTTGTTAGTTTAAACCATAATTTATTAGCTTTAGTGCTCTTGTAACTTTTGGTACAAGAGCACTACTGAAGGAAAAAAAAAAGATTTTTCCTTCAATATAATTCTTTTTTTTTTCTTTAAATAGGTTGTTGTTGGCTTGACTTTTTTTGACCTACACTGTAAATGTATGCAAACCCATGATCCTTTTCACTTTTGTCATTTTGCAACCACTGACTTCGGCTCTTTATCAGAATTTTAGGTCATAGACAAACAAAGTAGGGCAGAATTGAGAAGGGGAAGAAAAAATATGCAGTTTGCAAAATATTTACAAATTAAAATCTAAAATTGTGACCTTCATTTGTAGTAGTTACCTTTTATTCTGACGTATTAGTAAGTTAAGTGTACCATTACTGTGATTTAGTCTGAGAATAGCTGGAGTTACTCTGTAAAGGCACCATAATTTTTGTTAGAAAATATTGTTGAAGAAAAAGACCAAAGAACACACCAGATAGACCACAAATAATATTGTGAAAAGGTTTGGCAAAAAATGGGGCTTATATTTATGTTAAGCCTCCCTGAAAAAAATATATTATAGAACCACAATTTGATGCAAGACAATAAAAATAATAAATTTTGGTCTGATCAGACCAGAGCACCTTCTTCTATAAGCTACCAGAGTTGGACATCTAGACTGGACATAAACTCTCAGTAACAGACCTATAAATATTTTTAAAACATGATACTTTGTAACAGTAGTCAAGTTGTGTTCATTTATCACACTTGTGAAGTAAAAACACACCTATATTTTTGGATATAACCAGTCCTCAGCTGGACCCAGATGTAAGCATATTTTAAGTCTCATCTGCCTGAATCCGTCACTTAATATTCAAATATAAACTTGTCCAAATCAAGTGCTATTACCATCAGCACATGGATCTTATGCAACCATCTATTTTTTCTGGCCTACCCTGTGAAGGCACACAAAAATAGAAGAAAGACTAATTCAGAATCAGACCTTATTTTCACCTAAGTCTAAAAATAACGGCGGCAATCTCAGATTGACAAAAGAGAGCAGTCATAGAAGAGACGGCGTTTGTATGTGTGGAGTGTGTGAAAGCAGGCTCAGATTGGAAGTGTGTGCGGCTCAGAGCTGTGCTGAGCAGAGCTAACTGTGAAAATGGGGCCTTGTCAAAAATAGTCTGCTTTATGACAGGAAGGAAAAAGGGGTTGAGAGATGGAGGAGAGAGAAAATGAAGAGTGTGCTGAAGGAGAGAGAGCAGAAGGAAGACAGCAGGCTTCAGTCTGCTGGGATTGACAAGTTGAGGAATGTCCCAAAATAACCTGCATTGTTTTCCAACCCAGATAACTCAAATTATTCTTCAAATAGTACTTTCCTTGTTCCCTGCCTGTAGTTGCCAGGTTTTTTTTTTGTAGGATTGGAGCCAAAACAGCTTTGTGTGCTAATTGGCCCTCCAGCACAAGAGGACAGAAAAATGTCTCGTATTGGTGGAGCTAAAAACAGCATCAAGTGGTTCATTGTAGGCTCTTATATGGGAGAGGTGTCAGGGAATCCATGTAGGGGTGTATGTGCCCAGGATTCTGTTATCATTACATTTAATTTCATTCTCATAGTTAAATGAGGCCACAGCCTTGTCTGAAGGATGGTTCAATTTTCTGATCAGGTATTTTATCTGCTGGTAGTTACAACTTTTATGTATAACACTAAACATATGATAAGCAGGGGTTGTACACAGTTTTTAAAAGTCTAGAAGTGTTTTACAGTTCTTGACAGAGAGAGAAAAGATAAACAACAAGAGAAAACCATGCTTAAAATTAAAATATTTGTATTTCCAGTATATATTCCCTTTACTTTCTAAAAGCTTAATCTATTTATGCATCTATTCATCCATCCACATATCCATTCATCTGTGCATTCATCCATCCATTCTTTCATCCTTTCATTTTATCCCTCCATCCTTCCAACCTTCCTACCTATGGAAAGGCATTACATTTTGACAGAAAAAAGTTCATCCTGTAACTCAACCTAATGTAGCTAAATACTGTGTTCTCCCAGTATCTGTACTATAAAGCTATACATGCTTCACAGATGCTTAACTTAATGAAAAGGAACTTCATGCTCCTTCATGTATGAGATCAATTATATGGAAGAGATGAGGTAAAAAGTAAACAAAGTTCTGGAAAGAACAATTAGTTTAGCTGCACATAGAAGACAAGTACAACAAATCTAATGTTGGTGTGACACAGCTGTGGAAGAAAATATATCCATCGCATGATAAAAATAAAGCATACTACCCTGTTCATCCAGAATTTTAATGAGTGAAATAATCCTGGACAGCTTGGTCGCAGATGGTACAGCCACGACAGTCCGTGCCTTTAAACTGACAAGTACCCCGTTCTACACCGGCTTTAAATCCCATTAGAACACATTGTTCTCCTCAACATGTCGCTCTCTGCCCATCCACTAATTATAGAAAACATCTAAAGCACCAAAAAACAGCTTTGAACAGGAGCGATAGGGGAAAACAAAAGAAAGCACGATGCAAGCCTGAACTACTCATACAGGGACGAAAAAACCCAAAGATAAAATGGTCCAGATTTGAGCTGAAGGGAGGATAACCGTTCAAATGACGAGAAAAGATTGGAAACAGGTTAGAGAGATTGAGAATCTGCAGAAAGTGCAGAAAGCTGGAATATGGAGAGACTAATATAAAGTATCAGAAGTAAAGCACAACCTGCTAACTCGCAGGTCAATATCCTGCAAACCAGACCTGCTGGTAAACCAGAATCTGTTGACCCAACAAAGTGATCCAAAGCTCAAAGGAGAGACTTCACAGGCTATATTGCTAAGAGACAAACAGAGATAAAAAAAAAGAAAGACAAACACCAGATGGTACTCAAAGCAATAATCTGCAAGTCATCAT
Source organism: Xiphophorus maculatus (assembly GCF_002775205.1). Taxonomy (NCBI): domain Eukaryota; kingdom Metazoa; phylum Chordata; class Actinopteri; order Cyprinodontiformes; family Poeciliidae; genus Xiphophorus; species Xiphophorus maculatus. The sequence goes on from NC_036450.1 coordinate 8,416,930, forward strand.
CTGGAAATTTTGTTTAGTAACAAATCGGCTCACAAGAAACACAAAACTCACCTCACTGTAACTGGAATCTACAGTTTGCTACTTCTTAGCCTGGTGAGATAAGAGTGTTGTATGCTTACTCATTCATTCTAATCTTTTGATGAACTGTTGTACGTTGTACTGTATGCCATTATGTGTTATAAAGGAATGCATTTGTTTTTTTAGCTCTGGGTAACTAACTCTTGAGTACAGTGTCTCTATCAGCTGTTTTTTCCACTATATTATGTGACCCAGTGACTATTGTAGTAACCAGTCAAAGAAACGATTTGTGAAATAGTTGTTTTAACTACTATTTTATTTTTTGGCACAGAAATTTTGAAAGTGCAATACTCCCTCCAGTATCAGTGGAAAAAGGATAGCATGCTGAGGTAGTTCTTGATAATCCTCTGTTGTTGCTACAACAAAAAGGTCCACCGTCGTAATACATCACCTTAGTTTGGATAGATCTTTCAGCTCTGTGCCTTGTTTTGCAGGAAGCAGTGGTCCACTAAAGATAAGACATGAGAAATTCAACTAACTTATTCAGACAGAAGAAATAGCTTGACCAGAACAAACACTGTCGGTTTAACTGAGCTGTTTGTGTTTCCTATAGATCTGCTCTCAGCTCAGCGAACGACTGGAGAAACAACAGACGGCCACTAGAGGAGAACTGGAGAAAATCAGAGTGAGTTATATTTATATAAATATATATATAAAACAACATCATTGAGCACATGCTTGGTTAGTCCTCTTCTGCATTAAGAGTTTTTTATTAAATATACATAAGTGGTCTTAAGCAGCTGTTCTTAAGACCACTGCTGGATTTTGATGCCTTTTTTTTCCCCACTGATATTCAGTGTGGTTTTTCTACCAGGCCTTTTCCACAGGAATGTTTGTTAAGCCACATAATTCTAATTAGTGAGTCTTTCAAGGATAAACCTCTGTTGTGTCTAAATGTAACAAAATATCTACTAACGCATACATTTTGCTAATTGTTGTTCGTTTCATGTCGTAAACAAAATAAAATTATTAAGGTCAGGGCTCCAACACTGTCCAGAAAATTGTAGAATTAGTTTGTTTTGTTTTGTTTTGTTTTACGAAAAGTATGAAAAATATTTGTATTTCCAGATTGTATCTCGTACTCAATTGTCTTGGATTGGATCTTTCTTTCTTTCCTTTTGTTCTTCATTCTTTCCCCCATCTTTTATGTCCTTCCATTTTAGAGCATTGTTTGTGCCTCCTTTTTCTTCTCCCATTGCTTCTTAATTTTGTCCGTTCTCATTACTCATGTCTTCCATCCCTCTTTCCTTCCTTTCTTTGTGTTCCTCCTTCCTAACTTATTTACTTCCTCCTTTCATTTATTAATTCTGTCCTACCTTCCTTCCTTGCATATATCCTTCCTCTGTTCCTTTCCTCTTTCCCAGTTCTTTCTTTATTGCCTTTATTATGTCCTATTTGAGTGCTTCATTCCTTTCTTTATCATATATTGCCTTCCTTTCTTTCCTTGTTTGTTTCTACACTGTGCCCTCCCTCCCTTGTTAGAAAAACTTGGGTGATTCCCAAGAGCTATTTGCCTAAAACTGAGCACAAAGTAGATCGTCAGCTAAAAGGATGACTCATCCCTCACCTCCTTTTGCAGGTCTTTTCTGGGTTTTTTTTGTTTTTTTAAAGATATAACACCCAGGTAACATTCATCTACTTTAGATCAGCTATAATTTTTTTTATATCCATTGCTTCTTTATTTGTCCTGTAGTTGAAATCTGTTTTCCATCAGTTTTTAAGAACACACCGCACACTGTGCAAAGATCTGCCAACTTTCAGGCTAATTCCTCTCCCTTTTTATGCCTGTCACTTTTTCATTGATGGAACAAAAGAAATTTGTACAAATGATGTCTTTGAAACTGACTGCTAGTCACTAAGTGCCTAAACATACAATTTGAAGTTGCGTTTGTGCCAGGTTGTCTGCTATGCGTGGATTTATGACAAAAACACAGGTTTGACTAACTGCTTATTCAATGGCGGTACAATACTGTAGGTTTGCGTTTTCGCATAATTAATCCACAAGATGAGAATACATTTCATTTACTTCTTTTTGAATGATCAGATTAACTACAGACCACCAACAATGAGCAGCCATGTTGAAATGTGTGTTTACTGGGTGCAACTCTACTGATGATTCTTGACACAGTTAAGACCCAGAAAACACAGAAGTTCATTGAGCTCAGTGCATAAGCCGCCTTAGAGATTCGGAAGCCTTTAAGTATTTACACAGTCAGATGTTTGCCTCAGAAAATATTTTTGAATTCAGGAGCAGGGCTGCTGGAGTTTATTTGGCTCCTTCACCCCTGAAAGAGTGACAGTATCAAGCTCCTTCGTCTGAGTAAACCCGAAGAAGCTGAAAGGGACACGACCGTTTTTCTCTTTCACTCTTGACTTGGCAGGTATGTGGAGATGTGTGCTGCCATCTCTTTGTGTTCCCTGGCAGTGAAATCAAAGCTTTTTTGGAAAGAATGTGGAATTTGGCCAAGCAGTCTTAGCCAGACACCTGACTTCCAGCACTCACACACACGGCTCTATGACTTTTAGCTCAAACTGTCGCTGGGAGGACGGCCATATTGGCAGAAAGCTCTGTGAAGGTTGCCCAACATCTCCCGAAAAAAGTTTATATCACCAAGGACAAAATGGGTTTTTTCATCCTTTATTTTTGTTTTCTCCTTTACATATGCCCTAACCTGCCACTTTATTAGGTACACCTAGGTTTTGCATTTGTAAGTGCATAGAATCAAGAAGGTCTTGTAAACATTTGTCAGACATCCTTTGGACACAAACTTGTTATTTTGTCAGTCGCCCACATGGAGGACTGAGCTTTAGTGACATTGTGCATTATTAAGCTGGAAAAAGTCACAAGAAGAGTCTGTGTGAATTTTAGCCTGGATTTGTTTTATTGCAAGGACTGCGTTAAAGGGACTTAAAATTGTGATTACGATAAAAGTGATAAGTTGCAAATTTCAGAATTTATCATGACGATAAATCAAAATTCTTATAAGAAAATCTTCACAATTCACAATAAATGATACAATGAATGGCCTCTCTTAGTTTGAAATCTTATTAATGCCTCTTTTTCTGATTATGATGCTCAGGTTTAGCCTTAGCATGTATAGATAGATGCTTTGTGTTTGTCTAATTCACAGTTTGTGCTAATAAGCAATTGAACAGGTATATATATTCAGTTAATAATATATAAGTGTACATTAATGAGAATTTGTAATAAGACTGTAACAAAGCTTACCACTGATACTTGAGGAGCAATTCCAGCCTAACGCTTTGCTGCTTCATTAGGGCTTATCTATAATTGCTCTGCATTTTAATCATATCAAGCCAAGTTTAATGCTGTAATGTTGTAATGAAATTCTCATTTCTGAAAGACTCACTTAGCTAAGAGACGCAAATATTGTGGCACACACTAATGTTGAGCTCTGCATTTGAATGTAAACACAGAAATTGAAAATAGCTGGAGTTATTTCCACCCTCTTAACGGTTTTATTTTATTTCTCTCTCCCCCCTGCAGTCCAAGGTTGAAGGCTGTGAGAAGTGCAGCAGTCTTTTCAACAAAGAGGGTCGTGTGCGAGCTGCGGTAACCACGGCGCCCGCCGACGGGACGGAGGAGACCGACGAGGAGAAGGAGGGTCTGAAGAACCAGCTGAGGGAGATGGAGCTGGAGCTGGCCCAGACCAAGCTGCAGCTGGTGGAGGCCGAGTGTAAAATCCAGGTATGGCAACACACACAGCGTGGGCCCCAAATATAACTGGCTGTACACATGTGGTCACAGAGCAATAAAAAAGACTTACTGGTGGTATTTGTGTTATTTCCGTACACCATCTCCAAACAAGTTGGAGAAGTTTGGTTGCCCCAGCTTAAATTAAATCTCCAGCTCTGAATCCCACCAGCACGACTCCTCTAATTGCCATTGAAGAAAACATTTAAACAGATGTGTCACAGTTTGGACGGTAGTTGTCTTTCTGGCAGCAAGACACGTTTTGACAGCTTTTAATAAGATGTTCAAGATGATTCTATTAGGAGGTTACAGCTGGCTTTGACATGTGGATGGTGTTTAATTACCTCTTATATCAGGGTTGTTACTGCATATTCATTTCCGTATATCTGAGCTACCTGCCTTTATCTGCCTCTGTGTGTCAACCGCGTAGCAATTAATTAAAAGGCCATGATCCCGTTCTGTGTGCCTTTATCAGCCTGGTGCAGGAGAGGGTCATTAAATCAAGGAGGAGAGTTTTCTATTAAACCGATATGATTAAAGGAAGAAGAAAATGTGGATCTGATTGGATCTGGTTTAAGGAAATGAAGACAATAATGTGATCACCAGCATCTGAAGGAGCTTTAGAGGCTGAAAAATGGTTATAGCGTGAAGTTTTGTACATGAGTCAGCTTTAAATGATTAAAGCGTTCTTGATTTTAGGGCACAATCAGTTTAACTTTTACTCGATCCGTTTGAAACTTTGGGCTTTAAAAGATGTTAGGTCTGAGGAAAAAGACAAGAAGCTCATCACTTTAAAAGGGAAGGTTTTTCAGTATTTGTTGGGATCTTATGTGGACGATCGACAGAAAGTAGTACATAACCATAAGGTGGAATAAAAATGAAACATGATTTAAATGGGCTGCACAGTGGCGCAGTTGGTAGCACTGTTGCCTTGCAGCAAGAAGGTCCTGGGTTCGATTCCCGGCCAGGGTCTTTCTGCATGGAGTTTGCATGTTCTCCCTGTGCATGCGTGGGTTCTCTCCGGGTACTCCGGCTTCCTCCCACAGTCCAAAAACATGACTGTCAGGTCAATTGGTTTCTCTAAATTCTCCCTAGGTGTGAGTGTGCGTGTGCATGGTTGTTTGTCCTGTATGTCTCTGTGTTGCCCTGCGACAGACTGGCGACCTGTCCAGGGTGTACCCCGCCTCTTGCCCGGAACGTAGCTGGAGATGGGCACCAGCAACCCTCCCGGCCCCATTAGGGACAAGGGTGAACAGAAAATGGATGGATGGATGAATAAAAATCTTTAAGTTGTGGCTGGAAGTTGTATTGTCTCTATTACCCCGACGCCTCGAACTAAAACTAAATCCAGCAGGACAGCAGCTCTAAACATAAAGCCAGGCCTGAACGATAAGGCTGAACAGTGTATCATGATATAAGCTTTTCATATCAGTCAGTATTTATAATTATTGATTTAAAAATTTTTTTTTGCTGAACTAGTGGCATGACCTTTCCAGTTTTATCCACTGTTTTCACTCATGCTGTCGTTTATTTTTAAGCAGCTGTGAGACACGGTGGCAAAACCTTTGACTGCTAATGCACAAGTTACTCAACTTACTAGGTAACCACAAGCTACCCCCCAAAAATTGTTTCTAGGTAACCAAAGAGTGAGGCAAGTCAGTTGATGCCATCCACCTTGTTTATTATCTATTGAGGTTGAGCAGCTAAAATCTTTACTCTGCCTACATCCCCCAGAATGCTGTGCTGTTCTGGATCAGAGTTCAGTCAATATTCTTTGTATGGCATATTCTATCAGATGTGTGATCTATTGATATTGATCACATGTCAATTGTGACATATATTATTATTGATTGATGGTTCAGCACTAATAAAGCCACGGTTTCTGTCATTTGGAATTCATTTCATCTGAATTTGGAAGTCGAGATTTTCAGGTTCTCAGTCAGAAAAGATTTCTTACAAACTCTTAACTGAAAAGTGTAGCATGGCTGCGTTGCATAAATAGAAATGACAGCTGCACTATTTAGCCATCTGTGATTTTTATGTCATAGCAGGTTAGTTCCAAATACTTTATGCCCCACTTATCATTTTAAAGCAAATGCAAATCCAGAACTGTTGCATCTGGGCTCTATAACTTCAATCATTTTTTATATGGTTTACCAAAAAAATCTCCTATAAACTTCAATCTGTTCATAATTCTGCTGCCAACATCCTTTGTTGAACCTTCCAAGCCAAGCTTAAAAAATGTAGTTTTAATATAAACGGCAAACTTCTACTGTCAATATTAAGGAATTATTTACTCAAAATAAGTTCCTATTTCTTGCTGAAAAGTTACTTGCAAGTTAGTTTTGTCTTATTTCAAGGGTACTAAGACGTTTCCTAGACCAAAAATACTTTCTTAGAGTTTGTATTTTTACAGTGCTGTTTTAGCAAAGAAGCACTTTGTAGCGTTATGTATATTTTTCCTTTCCGAACAGGACCTGGAGCACCATTTGGGTCTGGCTCTCAATGAGGTTCAGGCGGCCAAAAAGACCTGGTTCAACCGAACGCTCAGCTCCATCAAGACGGTCACCGGCACCCAGGGCAAAGAGACCACTTAACCCAACGACCTGCCATCCGTCGCGTTTTAACAAGACCACGTCTGGAGCTCGGTGTGACTCGTCCCGCTACCTTCAGACCCCTCCTCCCCCAAAAACGTAACGCACACGGCCATAACGTTAACATTAACCGTTAAAAAGCAGAGGATCTCCTCTATGACTGACTGTGTTAATTGTTTCCTCATATCAAAGATGCTCTTTTTATTTCCTGAAGTAACTCTCCCAATCGAAACCTTTTAACATCCATGCGAGCAGTGCAGCGATAACCGCCTCCCCCCCCCTGACAGAGACCACGCGCTTCCACCAGTCACAGGAGGAGAGATGCTTCATTGAGGATTGTCTGCGTACTGCTGAAACAAAAATCTCCACAGTGGAGGAAGCAATGACATCAGGACTGTATCTTTGCTCTCCCTTTCTTCTAAACTACTGGCACAAAACAAGCCCCTGTATATTTTCTTTTTCTTTGTTTTGGTTTGTTTTAGGTACGAGTGCTTGTAGACGCCTTTAAAGGACTGAGTTTTTTCTAATTTTCGTTGAACAGTTCTTTCTGTTGGCGTATGTGCTAATGTAGCGTCTGACTGTAATGTGTATTTGTTTATGACTGTGAGACTGAGGAGAAAAAAAGGTTGGAAAGCCTGAATAATTAGCGTGTGTGTGTGTGAACTGTTTGAGTGTTTGTGGAAGGACAGCGGAAAGAAAAGCACTAAAGTTATGAGTGTGTGCATGCATGTCAGGTTGTCTCGTGTCCTTTAATGTTCAAACGTGTACAGAAAAACTGGTGAAGAGAAGTTTGCTGACAAGGCCTTGATCTGAAGGTTGATAACAGAGGTGGTTATAAATATGTAATTTATGGAAACTAAAAGGAGTTGTTGTGAGAAGCGACTGCAGCTTGAATCTCCTCGAATTAAAATACACACGTAAGTTTTGTTTGGTTTAGATCTTCCACTATGAAGAAACCTTGAAAAAAAAGAAGCTCAGAATCAAACAAATAATACATTTTATTACTCATATGGTTTGCTGAGTTTGAGTAATTGAAATTCCAATTGTCAGAACGGACAGATTTATAATTCCTACGGCCTTTAAACTCACCATCAATCCCATTTCATTCTGCCCAACACAGAATAATCAGATGTTTTTGTTTACTTCTATGTAACTTAACTTGTATAGAAGTTAACAGAATGTTACATTTGCTGATTGTAGACATTAATTTTGAACAGAGTTTGGGTTTTTAATGATGCATTAGAACGAAATTTTGTTTTTTTTGATGGACTAATAACTTTAAAACAAGAAGTGGGTGCACAATTTTGAAATAAATGTGGAGTTTATCTAATCCACACAGGATCAAAATTATACATGCATGCTTAAATACATACTTATAAAAAAACCCCAATAATAGCTTTATTGTCCCAACAGATTTTTATATCAACCAATAAAATTTTTGGCATAATTCTGAGCATTTTGCAACTCTTCTTGGCAAAGTTGATATAGTTCATTAAATTGATGTGTTTTTCTGTTACCTGGCGCTCCATTCTAAAGTTAGTTTTTGTGTGTGTTTGGTATAATTGTTGGAACACCTACAATTTTGGGAAGTAGTCCTACTTTTTCCAGTTCACAAGTTGTAGAAGAGATTTAGCATCAATGCTTCCATTACCATATTTGACATTTAATGGAGAGTCCTTAGGTTTAAAAGAAAAATCTTCCTGTAACTTTAGTTAAATAGCTCAATCTTTGTCTTGCTTCAAGGAACCTTTTTCATCCTAAGCTCTACTGAGCCAAGAAGACTGGTCAAACAAACAATCCAGAATTATGCTGAAAGGTGGTTGTCTCTCTATAACATAAGGGACATTTAGAAAATTAAATTCAAACTTCTGTACCCAACTCTTGTTGTTATAAATTTTGTTTGTGGTATAATCATTCTACTCGGGGAAACCAAAACAAAAAAACATGTTCAAATAGATTCTTAAGGGCCTAAAAGTCTTGCCAATCCATGTCTGTAAACTTCTGACTGGCTCCATAAATGCATGTAATTCATAGAGTTAAGATATAAACCTACCAATGTAAGAGCGGAAATACTCTTTATAGTTGTTTTTCAATGAGGAAATCTGGCGCCATAGAAGGTCGAATTGACCTGGTTCCAGGCTCGACCCAATTGTCTATTGAAATTAACAAATATGTAGCAGATGTCTCAATTATTTAAGATGCAGATGATTCAGATCTGCTGGGTATGGATAGAGAAAGCATTTAAGTCACCAAAACTAGCAAAGCAGCAGCAATACTGATCGAATAAAACTCAAGCAAGTAATTTGGCATCTTTAGCATGTAAGAATTTTTTTTCTGGTTCAAGCGTCATATCACGATGAGCCTACAAAAACAGCTACAACCTATATTTCAACAGGAAGAATATTAAAATAATTATTTTTATTAGCTTCAGTGGAGCAAAGTTCTTCAAAAACATTCTCAAATAAATTTGGGTCTCAGTGAATGTTACAAGTTGCTAAAGATATTTAAGCTCTGAAGATGTTATTCTGACCACAGACTGCTGTGAATGTGAGACACCTGTCAGCAAGCAGAGGTGTAGCCGCAGTGTGAGGGGAATCGCACCACCAGGAGCAGAGCAGCAGAGCCGTGTCAGGAGAGGTCAGAGGTCAGGTCAAAAAGCTCTATATTTGTCCACAGGGCATAAGGGGCCAGAAGAAGCCTCTGTGTGATTTAATACTTCGCTGACGGAGGAGCAGAGGCTCAATGATAATGCGGTTTCAAATCCTGCTGAGACTGAACCTTTTTCTTAGCCTGAATGGAACGAACCATTTCTGTAACCTGCGTCTTAACTTGAAAAGTGAAGTCCAATCAGCTGGAATCCGGTTGTGATATTAGAAGAAGAAGAAGAAGAAGAAATGACATAGAGGAGGATCCACCTTAAGGCACTGGGCTGTAAATAAACATTAAAAGCATCACTATTGAATTTTTTTGTTTATGGTTTTTCTACTCTAACTATAACTAATGTTGCCTACCTGTACTCACCTACCTGCTGCTGTGATACAGTTGAATCTACAAAGTTTTTGTATTTCTGTATGTTTTTTGTTCTTTTTTGTAATTTTTTCCTTTTTGCTCCAAGCTTCTCAGTCACACTGCTGTTTGGATAACTAAATGCCAAAACATAGCTCTGTCAACCAACATTATCAACGTGTGGAAATTGTAATAGAGTAGACTGCATTGTGTATACTCCATGAATTTAAATATAAAGATATGAACACAAGGACACCTGACTCATTCTTTATATATATATATATATATATATATATATATATATATATATATATTTTTTTTTTTTTTTTTTTTTTTTTATAGCTATTTCTTTATGGACACAAAGTTGAGAGAAAAAGGTCCAGCTAAACAAAATGAGTCTGTAATGAAACATAATGGGATATTTTGCATCATATAAATATGTTTGAAGCATATGATTTTAACACCCTTGAAAACCTACTCTGACTGTGTTATCACCTAGGGATCCAAGCAATGTCCAAAGCAACACTAGTTGAAAACCATCAAACATTTTTGGTTTCCCTCATGCATGAAAATAAGTGGATCATGAAATCCCACAACCATGGAAACAGAAGTCCTAATTGTTGCTTTTCTAACTTCCTGTAGTAGCCATTAGCGTCAGCACTGGCATGCTCACTGTAATTGGGTACAAGATGTACAGATTTGATTTTAGGTTTGATGTTTATAATTTCCGTCCTCTGCATAACCCACTGGAGTTGGTTTTGCTTGGGAAAAAAAAATTGTCTTTTTTTTTTTTTGCTTTGTGAATTCATTAATTTGGATGCACAACAACTAGCAGGCTTTGTACATGATGAAGGTCCCAACCCGGATTTGAATTCAGGACGTTCTTGTTTCTTTTCTTTTCTTTCAAACCCCACATACACTTAAATAAGTGTCATCAAATGTAACAGTGTACACTTTTTTTTTTTTTATAAAACATGATTGGTGATTTGCTAAACCCATTTTCCCTAAAAGGATCTAAGCATTACCTGAATTACTTTTAATGAGATGAAAATATTGTGATGCTATTTAGCATAAAAACAGTTTTATGTGTAATGTGAGCATCAGTGGAAGACAGTCGCTCCGTTCCTCACCAACAGGAGAAACTAAAGAAAAAAAGACAAGAGCCCAATTCTGGTCTCATAATGAGAATTCCCAGTCACCGCTCTGAAATTCTCCAGAAATCTAAATGCGAAAATAAATCTAATTATGTCTTGTGAAAACAACCTCAATCTGTCAGACACTAGACCTGGATGTAAATCTTGTTCTCAATTTGGTTCTTGTTCTACTGCTCATCTCCCCCCTGAGAGAAGGTGCCTCATAACATATGGCAGCGTTGTTATCCGTGTCAGGGTGAACTATTTTCTGCTTGGTCGGTCCCTTAGTAGACTTAAAGAAAAAATACAAAACAAAACCCCCCAAAAAACATGCCGGTTGTGGTGGCAGGAGTTTTAAACATGGATTACGAGGCCCATGAAATTCTCACCTCCACTGATGACGGCTGTTGGGACTCTGGCTCTTCGTCTGCCGCCACCAGCAGGAGCTGAAGGTAATGAGCGTCAGCATTATGCAACTTGTCACACTCTCCCCCTCCTCTTTCTGCCCCGCTGCGTTACGGAGCTATAAATACGACCTGAAGGCAGCAACAACACACAATGCAAAGGTGAAATATTGGAGGAGAAGGTCGTGTGATGCTGCTTGGGTCAGTCAGCAGGGATGTCTGTTTGGATGAGGGAAAATATGAAACTCTACAGGACTTAGTAAAAAATAAAATGAATTCGTCTGGAAAAGCACAAAATCTTACCAAGGTCTACTTTTTAGTGCAAATATCTTAACACACTTGATCTGTCTTGTAAGTTATTAGCCTTTCTTTAAGTGTAGTCAAGAATTAATACTAGAAACTAGACCAAAAATACTTTGCATTTGGCAAGATTTTGTGTTTTTGCAGTGTTGTCTTCATATTTTTTTCAACTTATTTCCCTACAAATTTATTTATTATTTGTTTTCCTGTAACTTGAACCTGTGGTAACATTTAATCTGTGGTCTCTGCCTGCAACCCACCATTTTTACCACAACATTAATATAATGGACAGTCATGTTCAATAAATAAGTGTCCCAATGAGACTCAGATTAGAAGTATCTTTTGATTAAAAAAAAAAAAATCTTTAAGCAGGCATTAAGCATACTTTTCAATTAGCCCACATTTCTGCATTAAACAGTTTTTTGTTTAAATTGGTTTGATATAATATTCCAATCTGTTTTCTTTAGCTGTAGTCGACAAAATTATCATAAAGAAAGGTTTGAAATTCATCTGAATGAAATGTTTCACTTAGTGAATTGATTTACTGAAATAAATAAACTAAACTTAGAAAACCTTTTAGTATTATTTCAATTTATTAAATATGGATAGGGAAAATGGGACTGCAAGATGTAAAACCTGCTCTTTTAGAAGTTCTGATGCAATCATGTGGGATTTTTGTTTTCATTAGCAACCTGAAAAAAGGCTTTTCTGTTTGCTTTCTAGTGTTTTGGAAAAAAGCCAGAACATTGTGTGGCCAAGTTTTCTGAGAACACCAAAGGAAGGAAGGAAATGTTCATAACGTGCAGCAGTGTTTGTCGCCTCTCCTGATGCAAAGAAAGCATCCATCTGCTTTTTGTGATTATTCTGATTTGGGGCATGGAAAGCTCAAACATATCCAGATAAATGTGCTGTGAGCATACTTACAGGTATAAGATGATTGACTGAGTTAATATTAAGTCGGAAAGGATGGAGCTGCTTTATTGTGAAAAAGCTGCTGTGGTCCACAGATGGATTACAGTTAAATTTTTCAGTCCTATTTTTCTGTGTATAAACAATTAAAAACAGCTATTCTCTTTTATCCAACTATTGCTTAGTAAATCAAAAATGTTTTCTACTGACCATCTACAGAACGGCCATCTGCTCTCACAGAATCTGAATTGTAACAAATGATTATAGCAGTTTCTGTGTCTCATAGGTTCACCATCATGTGCAGTACGTACATCTTATTTTATTTTTATTTTTATTTTTTTACAGCTTTCTACCCTTGAGAATACATCTGACCCCAACATGAAAACACAAACTGTATAAACAGTCAGAAATTCATTTTTACATCATTTTTAATTGGTACACATTATTATCACAAGTTCAAAACCACCTTGTGTTTTTGCTCTTGATGCCAAAACACAAGGCATCAAAGCATCATCTATGGGAGATGAGAGTCTTGAAAATATTTGGACTTAATGCTCAGTAAACCTGACAAAGATTTATTGTTAATGATTCAAATATTAATGATTCAAATGTTAGTGATTCAAATATTTGTGTACAATATATCACGAGTAAGTCTTTTAGCAGTTTAATGAAAGGCTTTCACTGATTATCGCTTCACAAAAATAACTATTTCACTTTTTCTTTCATGATAACGTTGTCGTGTTCAACCTAATGTTTTGTTTGTCCAAATCCTCATCGCTGTTGCAACACGTATAAGTTAAGACCTCAGACTTTTGTTTTGTTATTGCCAACTTCTTTCTCAGTTTCATATTTGTGACTTTCTGGATATTTCCATTAAATGTCGTAAAAACTACACATTCCCTCTTCTTGATGAAATGTTTCTCAACTCACTGGCATTAAATTATCTCCAGTCTAGAAATTATCTACAGGCAGAGAGACGCCTCATAAAAAATGTCTTCAGTCTTTTGACAAACATCGAATTTAAGTGAAAGCAGAAAGCATGTTCAGCATAGTGTGTCATTCTACTACACACTAAGAAAGTTAGAAGCATATTTACTTATTTATTTATGTATGGTAATGATGATTGGGTGGCTACCTGCTCCAACACACCTGATTTCACTTGATAATCCTGTATAAAGTTTGTGCTTTTTAAAATAAGGCGACTTAAGATTATTAGAAAGAGAATCTATTGTGGGTATAGCTTCCTCCGTTGACACTTGTTGATATTGCCAACTAATCTGTAAATATAAATTTGCAAGAGGAACATTTTTAATGTGGTCAAGACGGCCAGAAAAGTGTCAAATAAATTGAGTCTATTGAAAAAAAAACCCTGAGATGTTGGAGTAAGAAAAGAACTAAAAAATTATTTCTTTGTACCAGAAGATAAAATGTTTCATAGAAGGTTTAGGAAAGTTGTCCAGTTACAAGCTGATATTCCGTAGATATGAGTGCGTTAGACATGGTTTAATCTCCCTTATTTCTTCAGCTCTGACTTCTGTAATGTTCAAAGGATTACAGTGTTCAGCCTCATTAAACTCGCCTCTCCTCTCTCATTTCCAAGTATGAACAAAACAGAGCATTCTGTTCAGGAAACAGACACAGTTACATTAAAATTTCACAGCCGTTTGCTGCGGCCAATTACTTTATCACAATCGCTGCAAATAACAACTGTGTGTGTTCGCCTAGGAGAAATTATACATCCTTGTCTTAACCTTTGATTGGTTCTGACAAGGTTCTGACCCTTCAAATCTCTGTGACTCTGATCTCTTTTCTCCTCTGTGTAAAATCCCCAGAAACAAAGTACACATTGGAGACAGATGTTATCCGCACTTTAAACCCTGAAGCTTGCAGACACAAGCTTAATAAATGTGAATCTAAATGTTGAGCAGCAAACAGAAAGAAGGCTGGGCTTTTAAGACTGCGTGTAGCGTGAATGGGCTCATATACAACGAACAGGTTTCATACAGGGAATTGAAATCCATAAAAATGACTGAATTTTAATTAGGTGTTTTCAAGGTTTGGAAAGTGCTTGATATTCAAACTGCACAGTTTCGTCAAAGTGCAATGTAACGTTTGATTAAATGTCTAAATTTGGAAAACGTTTGTTACAGTTGAAACCAGATATCTTCATTCACCTAGTAAAAAAAAAAAAAAAAAAAAACTTCCACAATTTTCTCACTGTCTGAAGTCAAATCATACTAGACGTCTCTTGCTTTAGGGAAGCTAAAATTGCCAAAATTGTTATTTGCTAAATGCAAAAAAAAAAACTAAGCGAGGTTTTAGAGATTTTTTTTTGTATATTGTATGTTTAAGCATTTAATTTGATCAGGAAGGTCATTTACCTAATGGATTTATGACTTATTGATCTGTGTACTTGAAATGAAGGTTAGCTTGTATTTCATATGTTAAAGTTATAGAAATTGGGGGATTTGTTGTTAAATTGGTTAGTTTTATTCTTGGTCCAATCAGGTGTACGGGCATCGCAAAACATAAAGTTTAGCTATATTATAATTTACCTTTTCCCTGCTGTAAAATGTAGAATACTACCACAAAAAATTTACAAAATTAATAAATAATGTCATATAATAGTGAATTGAAGCTGTTTTTCCCCCAGTTCATTTGCATTATTTTTTTATCTCCAAAGCATGGTGCTGGAAAAGTTTGCAAACTTACCTTGAAAATGCTTGGAAAGTGCTTGAATTTTACTTGAATCTACCAGTGTGCACACAGAAAAGGAAACAAGAAGCATCACAGACATTTTAGGGAACTGGGTTTGGAAAGAGACATCAGCAGGTGTAGCAATAGGAAATTAGGTGCAGGTGTGAAGGAACATCCAATGCATATCCTGTTTAACTGATGGAGTTAAAATGTGATAATAAAAACCTTCAGTTATACAACCAATGGATAAATGATCCTTTCTGGTGTTGAAACAAATATCCCATGCTCCCAGTGCTCGCTCACTGCTGTATTTTTGGATATTAGTTCATCTTTATCCATTTGTGAGCCTTGTTAAAAGATGTAAACAAGATCTGATGTCAGGTGACGGGGCTGGGACGAGTTGTGTCTTTGCGATATGATTTAAGACCTCCCCAGGGTTTCTTGTCTCTGGCTGAAACACAATCCAGGCCATCTCTAAAAAAGTTGTCAGCAGTCCACGGTCATTTATAGCCCTGCAGCCCGGGACGCTGCAGAGAGGAGCAGATGCCTCCAGTATACGGTGTCTGATTAGCTTCCCACATTAAGTGTGCATAACTGCAAGATTAGAGAATGTAACCTGAGCAGGAAGAAGCTACAGACAGCTTGTGAGAAAAATCTATTGTAATATGTCTGCTTCAGTATTAATTTTTTTGTAATTATCATATTTCTCCAAGCCTGACGAAGTGGTTTCCAAAAGTCGGTGTTCTCCTGCTCATTTTTATCCACAGCTTGAATCCCACATTTTGTAGCTCCTAAGAGACAAGCAGACAATAAGAAGCAACACTTAAGGCATGACTTGACACCTTTAAATAGATAATCCTCCCACAAGTTCGCCCCATTTGACCCAATCTCCCGCACTGAGCAGGGTTTCATCTGACAGGCTACGTGTCATCATCTGGCAAGCTCAGGTTTCCTCCCATCCATCTTGTTTCCTTCCCCTCAGACAAACTCCTGTACCTCCATCCTCTCTGTTGTTGCTTCTCCATAAAACCCGACACGCACGTGTGCGCGCACAGGGCAGGATGATTGGCAGCTGTGGCTGTGTGCTGATGGTGTTGAATGCTGGAGATGTCACTGGATACTCACCGGAGACTCTCCCATCAGCAGCTCTGTGCTGAGGAAGACTGACAGATCGAATCACTAAACCACCGTTTGCTGAAGCTCTTACAGAGACGTGCCAATTATTGCCCATATCCTTAACTCATAATCACACAGTGAGGGTCAGGTGTCATTGTCAGGGTGTCGCATTAGTAATGAGGGTGAATATTTTTGGGTCCATAATAAAAGTGTATTAATACATGACACATAAACAAACAACAGTAACCTCAGTTTTACACTTTGGAACGACCCTCAGCTAATTCTCCAGTTCAAAATAGTCGAGCCTGGACATTTGAATATGTCTTTCTAAATGTCTGACAAGTTATCAGACCAGTAAGGATTACAACAAGGTTTTCTTTTTGCTAAATACAAAGACATTGATTTTCTTCAAATTCAGGCATTAAAAGATTACTTTGCCTTTTAATATTTTGATGTCATGTAATGTAAGAAGTTGACAGGTTAAGGTTCATTTTGAGTTAAATCGAGGAACAGCTGTAAAGGTAACACATCAAACACATTGTTTTTTGTGTAAAAGCATGAGGAAATCATAAGGAATCAGGCAAGCTATCGGAAAGAGGATCATGGACAAGTATTGCGCATTCTTTGGTGCAATTCCCAGATGCCTAAATGTTCCACAATAATCAGTTTAAACAATTATAAGCAAGTATAGACAATCTGATACAGTACAGCCATCTTACTGTTTAGGAAGACGATGATGTCTTAAACAAAATCTGCAGAAGACAAGAGATTCAGTACTTCCCAAGTTTATTTTCAGTTTGTCAAGCATATTTCATGTCAGCAACAGTGACAAACGAACCTCATTCTCCATCATCAGCGGCTTCTGTTCACCACAACCTCAACACATGTCACAAATTTGATGAATTAATAGATTCTGTGAACAGATCACTTTGTTAAATTATAGGCAGCATCGTAAAACAGTCTTTTTTAAAACCCCTTTTTGTAAAAAAACAAAAAACAAAATAAAAATTATATTTACACAGAAAAAACAAACAAACCTGAACACTCGTAAGACACTACATTTGTCAAAACGGCATTAATGGAAACAACAAAATCAAATCAAATCTGGAAAGAAATATGAATCTTAACAGGGTAGATGCGCCCAAAGTAACCCTCACACACAGGCAGCTCAAAAGATATATAGATGTTTATATATATTTATGTATATATATATATGTGTGTGTATTCAACCATATATATTCTGTATATATGCTTCTTTACAAAGAAAGCAAGTTTACTCTTCCTATGAGTAAATACATTCTACATGACAATCACTACAGCAACAGTGTACATTCCCAACAGAAATGTTTTGATCATTTTTATCAGGAGGAGCTTCAACAATCAGCGGACCAGAAAGTATGCAACGACATGCTCATTGGGACTGCAGTATTGTGTGCATATGTGCGAACCAGCCACGCCATCGTCCTCTGACACAGATGCACCTACACACACTCGGGGTAAACCATGAGTTCAGCAGTCAGTCAGCTTGCTTTGCTACATTCATCGACACATGAGATGGGAGAGTCGGACGGATCTTCAAAATGCTTCTTCTATTTTAATGCAGCAAACCGCTTGCTTTCAGAGGTTAAGTATGGGAGATTTTTCTTACAAAAAGGTGTTTAAGATTCTCCGTTGGCTCATACCGCACAATGTTCAGGCCTTTTTGTGCGTCAAACGTGGTGCGCGCACACCTCCAAACTGTGCATATGACTCCTAGGAGACTTACATATTGGTCAGATTTACGCAACAAAACCTTTGGAAGTCTTTGGTGTCTGGATTAAACCTGTCCTAGAGGAAAAAAAATAAACAGTTTTACCAAAGATTACAAATAAATGAGCTCCAAGCAAAAGCTAAAAGAAAAGTCCCTCCCGACAATTAAACTACTGAACATTTCGCAGCATCTAAAACCTTTTGTGTGTGTTGTTGGGAAGCCAGAACTCCTCCCTCTCCCCTCCCAGCAGAGAGCTATTATGTACAGTGCTACAGACAACCCCTCATAAAGCACCATGATAATAAACGGAGCAGGTGGGAGATGTGTTTTCTCAGCTAAACATGGCTCAAATCCTCAAGAACAAACAAGGTTCAACCACGTGTGACTCACACTGCACACACACATATATAATCAACAAAGCAGAGAGGATATCACATCATGTATGTGTGCTTGGTTTTTAAAAGCCGACATATTTACATTTGATTACAAGTGTGCTTGGGTGTGTTTGTCTGTTTGCATACGTCTGTCTCTCTCTCTGTGTGTGTGTGTGTGTGTGCGTGTGTGTGTGTGTGTGTGTGTGTGTCTGTCAGGTGGCCCTGAGTACAATGTGCAGGTGTATTGCTCATGTGCAATTTGTGCTTTTTTAGAATATCTGTTGAAAGATGACTAAAATGTTCGGAAAACCATCACTTCAGCTGACGAAACAGGACCAGCACTTCACACATAACTCTGTCTAACATGAGGAGTCCGAATCTGTTTCAAATAATGGAGATTAGTCATTTTCTTGTATCACAGCTTTTGTTGGTTGCATGATTACACACACCTGCCAAGAAAAATATCAGTACTAATATCAGTGGATCATTGAAAATATTATTTTTCTACATGATTGCTATGCATATTTGCTTTGATTTATTAATTTTTTTGTCTGGGAAACCATGTGAATGAGTCACATCACAATATATAATATCATAATATTTAATCAACCTATAATGCAAATGCAATTGATAATGCAAAACAGGGCTCAAGACTTTGAAAAACTGTTTTTTCTTTTGCCTCAAGTTTGAAACGATCCCGCAGCATTTCAAAGTGACCTTGCTCAGCATATTTTGAAGATCTTTCAAAGTTTCTCTTTGGACTTTAGCTGCTATTTCACTCATTTTCTATCCACACTAGCTCACTTTGGAACCTTTAGTTGTACTCCTGTTTGTGCTACCTATTAGGAAATTAAATACAAATTAACTGTGACCTGAAACCAAATAAGCACCAACAGCGAATGAGATTCATTAATCATGAGTCCCCAGAAGCAGCACTAAACCGTTTCTCAAAAGAAACGGATGACGTGTCGGTGGTGACTGACGTGTTCTACTGGCATCTACAGCTAGAACCTCCATCTGGGAATAACAAATCAAACTCAACCATGTTATCGTTCCAAGTTAGAAAATCATTAAACAAGCTGTTAGCAAAACAAACTAATGACATTTTGTACTTTCACTGTAGTTGGGATTGATAGGAAATCTACTTTCTGAGTTGCTGTTACCCTTATCAACTCAAAACTTTGATATATGAAATTCCTGATAAGAATCAAACTGCAACCTTCAAATAATGCACTGCTAAATACAATAGGATTTATTTTGTCTTTTTGCAAACTGACACCACAACAAATTACTCCAAGTCCTCCTGTATCTCTCATTTAAAATGGTTAGGAAAATGATTACAATTGAAAACCTTATGAAAGATTTGAGAACTTCTGTGTGGAGATCACATTTAAAGTTGGGTCTTGGCTAAACTATGTGTTGACAGAACACAGCATCCTTTAAGTTTACGATCTGTTTATTGCATGATCAATTTTGTCTTTGTTGTGCACAAAGCAGCCAAAGTCCAAATAAAGAACTTCATCATGTCTGATGAGACATTGCTTCAAGACAAAAACAATGCTTAAAAGAACTCTTACTCCATGGAGGCTAAACGAAATGAATGATGAATGACTCAAGACTTTTGCACAGCCCTGCAGACTGTAACCCAGTTTTACTGTTCCACATATTTCACCATTACTCCGCTCTTAACAAGCGACACACATTGGGACCTCTGCCTGCTGCAGCGTATTAACGCCTCTTTGACTGCGGATGCGCCTGGTTCTGGACCTTCCCCCTCTGGACCACCTGTGCCACTTCCAGGTCGGCCATGTTTGTCTGAGCTCTCGCTCCGCTGCCTGTCCTCTGCGCGCGGCCGTACAGCCGGGCGCGGCGAGAGGATGGGGTCAGCAGTCAGGGTGACTCCTCCTACGTGTCTGTTCGGTCTGAGGGGAAATGAAAAGGTTGCTCACTGAGGTATGACTGTCTGCCTTATTAATGAGGGCCATCTGGGGAGAGAGCACAGGGGCAGAGAGAGGAGGCAGAAAAACTCAGCTGACAGGGAAGGTCTGTTTTAACACAACCAAGTGTTACAGCATGCATGTAAAGTCGCCACAGGAGCAAAGCAGAACTACAGTCTAAATCAGACCTTTGGATACGATTATCTCAAATATTAGCTATACAATTAATCAATATTAGTAGTCAACGGATCATGCTTTCTCTTCAGGAGTCGGGATCTGCGTGATGATGCACTTTAGAAGAATCCAGCTTTAACAATAAGGACTTGACTTATTGTTTTGAAAAATTAACTTTCAAAGCTTATCGACTTCTTCTCAGATGTCATTCCTGATTAATTTAAGCTCCACAAATCAAAGCGGTGCCCAGTTCAGAGTGAGTAACAGGAGAATCAAAGCCATCTGAAGCACATTCCCTTCGATTTTTCCCTTTGCTGACTGACACCTGGTTTCTTTTAAAGGATGGAAAGAAGAAACAATGCGGGTGAAGAGTTCTGCGAAAGACGTAAACGCCACTAACTTCCCAAGAGGAGACGATCACAGACTCTTGCTGATTCTAGTTTAGCATAAAATAACAACCGAAATAATGTATTTTTTTTTAATTGAACTTTGTGTTCTGCAGGAACTATAAATGCATGTTCATTCAAGTCCCCTCAGACACTAGGTTACTAACAAAACGCAACTGAATATGCAGGGACTGTACCGCAACCTTTACTTAAATAAAAAAACAAAAATAAAAAATGGATCTGAATACGACAGCTTTGGTGTCCAATTAGGGTTCTGTGAAATAGCTATTAGTAGTCAATATACTACTTGAGGAAGAAAGCAGACAAAACAATTGCTGGATATGGGGAATTCTCACTGGAAAGTGAAGTTAACAACAGATTTAAAGAATATTGTTTATGACTGGTTTCGCCAATCATAAACAACTCAAGCCTTTCCCACCACTTGCCTTTTACATTCAGCAGGTAAGAGGCAAAATATCCCATACATAAGTCAACAGTTTGCGAAAAAGCCAGAACAGAGAGCAACAGGTCATTCAAACATGCACACATGCACCTAAGTTAGAGTTGCCAATGAACCAAACATACAGTTTTGGACTACTGTATCAGTGGAGGCTGGAAAAACATGCAAACTTCCCAAAGTGACGTCCTGACCAAGATTCAACTAAAGTCAAATGGCCTACCCATTGTGACTCATGCATGTAACCTATGCTGAAAACCATGTAGAGCATATCATACCTGTTTAAATCATGCCAAAGTAAAGCAGAGGAAACATCCTAAAGTTGGTCTTAATAAGAAACCGCTCCCTGTTTCTACCATTAGTTTCTGCTGCCTGGACACATACTGACTACTGATAACTCCACAGAACCCCACCTCAGAAAAATCTGCAAATTAGACCAAATTCACAAAAGGTTTTAACAGTTTCCTCAATGATTTTTCTTTTTGATAGTAAAAACCAAACACTATTTCAATGCCCACATGTAAACGTAAGGCAACACAAGTTTAGAACAGATTGAATTGGACTTGAATCTTTAATCAAAGCTTCAGCAAAACGTTACAGCACACAAAAATGGCCAAATGCTGCCTGCGGTTCTCATTGAATAGTTCCTCTTTTCTATATCTGTAATTAGGTCTGCCAGTAGCTTGTGCTGTATGTGCAGTTAAGCTTTTGCTGCCTCGCCGCCAGCCAACAGGGAAGAGCTGCAAAGATGATAACTTAGGAGTGTGTGAGAAGCCAGCTGTGCTTTTGGACCCTATAAGGCGAACGAGACTGAGCTCACGATTGTTCTGTTGGTTGATGGTTGTGTGTCCATGAATGGCAGAGGGGAAGAGAGCGGACATTAGAGCAAACGCATACATTAAACGCACATTCAAAGAGTGCTCATAACAACGGTGTTCCCTGCCAGCAGTGAGACTATAAAATGTGCTTTCTGACAGGCAAAAAGTGTGTGTGTGTTCTTTTTTTTTTTTTTGAGTTGTGTGTACAGCAGGGTACGCCTCTTGTCTGGGGGCCGTCTAAACACACCACAGGCGGCAGAGAGCGTGCTCAGAAAGGCTCAGACAGACATCAAAGACAGAGAAAAGGAGTAAGGAAAGTAGGAAGCATTAATATTCTACTAGCACGGATTAATAGGAATACCAAAGATAATGCATTTTCTAGAACTAGCTTCAATTGCTCAGTGTATATAAAACTGGAAGAAAAGCTATGCTGTGATATTACAGTTACATTTCACTTTATAATTCTAAAATATTTTATAACAATTATTAGACTTTATAGAGTATTTACATAAGTACATCATTATATATTAATGTTATTTTCATCAACACATCGTTATAGAAATACACCATAGGTATATGTGTATATAGTCATGTTATAATCACACATACACACACACACGTACACCGAATATACAATCAGAATCAGCTATTGCAATGCTGTGTTGAGTAAAACCTCCGTGGGACATTCACATCTTCTCAAGTAGCTTAGAGACGAGTTCAGGTGTATTGCTATACGAAAAGACCAAAGTTCAGCCTACTCTTGCACGTTTCTCGTAAAATCCGAGTATTGCTTTGCGTAAATTTTGCTCTCCTCTGAGGAGGATAATCTGGGTGGAGAGAGAAAAGAAAAGCAGCGGCTCTCTTGTCAGCAGGTAGGACCGTTTCTCTGACCGAACCGAAAACTGCTCCAAGTCTGTGAGCCAATCGTTCCATCGGCCTGGACGGAGTAAAAGGCGACCTCGTTCAGACCGACAGACAAACAAACAGGTGGACGAGTGTGCAGCCAGGTGTCCAGTGGGCAGAGACAGAAAAAAAAGTGTGATGAGTGGCGTCCAACAGCTTCCTGCCTTTAGAAGTCAGAGAAGAGATCCTGCGGACCGAGGTGAATGATAAAAGGAGCGATGGTACGCGGCTGGTAGAAAGGATTGTCAATGAACAGACCACCTGCAGTGATGAAGAGCAGAGACAGAGAGGAGATGTGCTGATTAGAGCAAGACTAAACACTTCCCTTAAAGACTAATGTACTTCAGCTAATGACTGTTCATTCAGCCATTTTATTTAGCAAAAAAAATGACTCGTATTTATTCTTCAAAATACTCTGTACTCTATTTTGTAAAACCAATCAGCTACATTTGCAATGATCATATACCAAAAAATAAGGAAAAATGGAAATTTTTCTTCTTGACGTCAGTAAACACATATTAAAACCCCACAAACCCCACACCCAAGAAAACTTGAAAATTAGGTGGAAGAATGAAACCCTTTTGTTTTGCACCCACCTTAAATATCTATGCTACTTTATTATCTCATCATTTTTGTCTGTATATTTTATAATATGCTTTTGTCGATCGAATTGTAAAAAATATAAAATAAACCATATTTCTGTCTTGCCACATATATAACATTTGTGTATCATCTGTGAAGAGCTGCTTCACAGGTGATAATTTATACAAGGTTCCAGGTTCTATATGCAGTCCAAGTGAGCCCAATAGTGATTATTAGTGGAATTAACCAAAAGACAGTGTGTCTGTTGTGCAAGCCACATTAAGCATTCAGCATGCTGATGTGAGTAAATCATCACAGATTTATGCTTGCTTTTGTTGACTTCATGAATGGGATCATATTAAAAAGATTAATAGAATTGTTAATTTTTTGTTTTGGCCTGTTGTGTGCATTTGTAAAATTTTCTAAATTGTGATCTTAAAATGGGAAGAGCAACTGAAACAAACATGGAGCAGGGGTTATTTCATTAGTCCTCAAAAAGGTCTGAATACAAGCACAGGATGAACTGCTCATCATAAAATGCCACATGCTTCCAAAACCCTGTAAAAAATGTTTGAGTTAAACTTTTGCAGTTAGGGTTTCATACAGGATTGTACTCAACTAGACTCTTAACTATTAGAAACTTTAAAAAATAAAATAAAAATCCTTTTTGCAAGTCTCAATAATTATGAATATTATATAAATGTATTTTTTATGGTATTTTATTTTTTGCCCCTAATAAATCTCGAATACTTCCATCTTGTGTGCTCATTATTAGGAGAGTATAATAAATATTAGATGAACTTACTGAATTTGTTCTGAATTCAAGTATTCATACAGTAAAATTAAAAACAATAACAAAATGGATGAAAACGAGAATAGAAAGCAAGAGAAGAAAGCAAGAAAAAACTGAAGAAAGGAACAGAGGAGGAATTAGAAACAGTGCAGAATGGAAAGAAAACATAAGTAGAAAAGAAAGTAAGAGAGGACACCAGGAAAAAATGAAAGCAAGAAAAGGGCAGAATAGAAAGTAAGGGCACCATGAAGGAAAGAAGTATGAGAGCAAGGAAGGGCAGAAATACACAAGGAAAGACCAAACAGTGGATGTCTACACAAAATGTAGACATCAAGACATGGAAGAAAGTCCAGACTCTTATCCAGACCTGAGAAAAACTGAAGTCAAACTCTGCCATGCTGTGTCGGAACCCTGATATTTATGTTAATATTAAACATTTTCTTCTGTTTTGCAACATGGAAACTCAAGTAGGAAGTGAAAGAAAATCTGAATATTTTGAGGCTTGTGTTTTAAACAAGATGGAAAAGACATGAACAAATTCTTCTGTTTTCTGAACTTCAACATAAATACAAAAAAAAACACAAACCTCACAGCACAAGAAACAGAAGTAAAAATATCTTCAACCATGTAGATTGAAAGGACAATTCAGATGAAAACAACTATTCATAACCTCATGGAGCTCAACCAACCATTGGACAAAACACCGAATCTTCATCCGCTGGTCATGCTTCAGCTGTAGTCATGGAGACGTCATCGAGAAGAGGTGTGTGGGGTGTGTTATCCCTCGCTGGCTGGACGAACCAGACATGGTGAAGAGCCAACATAACTGTGTCTTGACTGGCGCTGACTTATGGCTGCGATTTAAATTTACTTTTAAAGTTAAGTAATCTTACAGTGAGTTCACTTCTCGTTAAAGACGACCTGATATCAGTCCAACGATAAACATTTACAGAAAGGAGACACCAATAATCAGAAACAGGAAAACTGATTGTGAAGCGTGGCTCTTTGTCCTGCATTTGTTTTGTGATTTACATTAAGTTCAGATGTTTTCATGTCAAAAATGAAAGAAAAAATGTCTAAGCTTTATAAACAGATTCCTGACTCTGTGCAGAAAATGCAACATAAACAATGTAAGTGACTTAAAACAAAAACAACAAAAAGCAGCAAAAAAATTTTTTTTTTCATTCCATCAAATAAAAGCTTGGGAAACAGAGATGAGGTTGAGCAGATGAGGGCAAGACAGAAGATCTCCCAAGAGCACAGCGAATTCATCAATTGTCTTCAGACCTTTTTCTCCCAAGATCTATGAGCTGCAGGTCAAAAGGATGTATCGAGCAGAGCTGATTTACAAGAAAAGATTGACATTAGATGTGAGTAAAAGAATGAGACTGGAATTTATAGGTGCTTATTCAAATGCTTTGAGGTGCAAAACTTGCAAAAAAAAATTGGTGATTCCTCTCTTATTGTGAAGTAAAACTGCTGTAAGGAACATGAATCAAATGCGTTGAGCCTCCATCAGCTGAAAGCCTTCAGATCAGATACAGAACAGGAACTGTTCAGCTTAATTTGAGCTTAACTTTATTACATTTTCAGCATCTTAGATACACTCTTATACATCCTTCACACAGCTCACATTCTTACTTCCTTTATACACAGAAAATGTGACTAAATGTGTTGTGAAAGGATATCCTCCCCTTAGTAAAGACTTAACAAAATAATAAAAAGCTCATACAGGCATTTATATATACTTTAGACTCAAAGACTGAGGTAACAATTCACAGTACAAATCCTTCAAGTTTTTTTTTAACATTTAAGAACCTGTAGATTTTAAGTTTAAAAAGTTTTTAAACAGTAAGAAAAAAAACAAACAAAAAAAACCAACTCTTATACAAATTTTCAGCTCATTTTTATCCAAATCCCGTAATAGAGGGAGTAAAAAAGAACAACAAAACAAAAGCAAATACAAAAAGCCAAACAGACTGAATTTCCCTTCTAAAAAGAAAAAAAAAAGCTTGCTGTATTTGGTATGTGTGTCTCCTGTACTAAAAGAACTGGTAGTGAGGGACGGGGTAGGCGGGCACTTTCATGACAGGCAACAGAAGCATTCTCTTGGGCAAACCTAGAGAGGAGACATGAGAAGAGCATAGCTCTGCATGAGTGCTGGGCAACAAAAAAAACAAAAAAAACAAGAGTCTCTATGCTCACTGTAGCACACACTATGCTGTGAGTATGTTCAACAAACACCTGGCAGCTCACAGGCAGTCCTCCCAGATGGAAGGGGTGTTAGGGTGTGAAAGCAGGCAGGAAAGTTTGTGCACAAGGTGACAGAGCTCATTAGTGGTTAAACGAGCCAAGAACGAAGACGAGGGGAGATAAGTGGAAGAAAAGGAACACAATGGACTTTTAGATATACTGTATGTGAAAAAATATATTTTGTTAAACCGTTTAATTTTACGGCTTCTATTGTTGAGATCTGAAACATGGTGACTTACAAAAAAATCACAAAGAGAGACGTAAACAACTCTGAGTAATTTTTAAAAAGACATTAGCCTCATTTAATGTAGCGCAGAGATTTGATTCCTATTCCCCACTTGTTGCTGTGTGCTGTCACTCAGTTGTGTTTAGATGTAAATGTTGTAAGGGACACGTGTCATGGTTTCTACTGTATTGAGCACAAAAGACAATATTAAACTCCAAAAGGATGTTCAATTGTTATGACATTGAGCTAGATCTGGTATTTAATCTGACAGTGATGCAGATTTAAATTTCATATTTAAAGTTTTCAACTGCCAATACCAATTTTTGTTGGTTCCTTTTTCATTTAAAAACGATTATCTAAGTAGATAAAAGTGCAGCATCCTAACTTTTTTCTAGCCTTCTGGTCACTAATAATTCATATTAGGAAGAGAGGTGAATTTGAACCATCTGTGAAAGAGGAATTACCCTCAAACAGTTTTACACGTTTTTAAAACAAACATTAAATGTTTGCTGAGTTCACCTTTTTGAGCTAATATTAGCAAATAGCATAGCTAGCATTGCGAAAGCTGTTACCAATTATAATTACAGCAAGTTCCATATGAAGTATGGTTTAAAAAAATTGAAATGATGAAACTAAACAACATTGCTGTACTACTGTTTAGCCTTCCTGTTATCTCCTAAAGTCCTGTTCTCCCTCATACTCTTACAGCTTAAAAAACGTCTTCCTTTGAAAACCCCCAACAAAAAACACCTTCTACGTGTTTTTTCTAAATTTTTACCTTGAAAACGATTTACTGTGAGTCTTTACTGAATAGCATCTACACTAAAAAAAACATCCAATCAGCATGTACACTGATTGGATAAAGTTTAAATTTAAAATAGAAACGTACTGAAGAGTTTCTTCAGTACATTTCTATTTCTTCAAGACAAAAATCTTCCAAGGAAAAAAAATATTTTGCAGAGTGTTTTTATTTTATCAGTCCAATCCTAGTTTAGATAGATTTCAGTTCTTTATTGAGATTATTTACCAGTTAAAACAGAAGCTGAGCTTAAAACCCTGCGGTTTGAATTGGTATTGTTAGCCCAGACTATTTGTAAGATGAACCCACGTCTACAGATCTCAACAACATTGCAATGAACAAACAAAAAACTTTGTAAAAAGGAGGAAAAATGACAGAAAAAGACAAAAAAAAAGAGCAAAAGACTGATGTGAAGGAGAGCTGAAGAGTTTGCACTGTCATGTAGTGAAAACCAGCATTAATAGGAGACACTTCACATTCTGTGTTCAGAGTTAGTTTGATCTAAAAACTCCAAAGCTGCAAAGCAAAGGCTGAAAACAGTGAGAACAAAGGAAGAGTTTTTCATTCTAATTTGTGATAAAAATCTTTGTGACTAATGCCCGTTATTAATATCTTAAATTATGTCTGTAAGACTTTTTGTTGGTCGATTTTTTTATTTAGTAAAAAAAAAATAAAGAGGAGTATAAAACAAAAACATAAACACCAACCAGTAATGTGAAAAAAACTGCATTATATCCAAATAGAAACATTTCATCACACAGTTCCTTCTGTTTATAGTAGTAGCTCCCAAAGATATAAACTTTATTTGTTTACATGACTTTACACCTTATAAAAGCTTCCTGGAGCTTTACACAGTTTCAGCAGTTGTAGTCCATGAAATGCACACAGAATTCAGAGAAGATGATCCAATATTATATTTGTATTTATTCCCCTGTTTATTATCTTTGCATTAAATTTTTTTTTGTTGATAAAAGTAAAACACTGAACAGCATTTAGGCAGCATGTGCCACACAAGTACGCCAATAAATACAGACTCAGCTGTCGCAATAACCTGCACAAACTGCAAATTCCAGGGAAATGATACTCCTGCCACACGAGCCCTCACTCCACCTAGTACAAACACAAAAAAAACTGAGCATTGCTTCATGTTCAGGGCTGCTCGATTCTCAAGGGAGTGTACTAAATGCCTGCTAGAGGCCTCAGTCCAGCTTCTCTTAGCACATAGAGCCCTTTGACAGGCACGCCTGTAAAAAGCCCAGAGAGGCCTCTGAATGCTATACGAGTGTACACAACCTGAACAAGGCTGAGTCTGTTGAGGTAAATACGACCGTGTTAATCAAGGGCACAGATGGAGAGAACTAATGATGGTGAAGGTCAATGTGGAATTAAAAAAACTAGTCTCTAAATGTTTGAATTTGAGAAGATCTAAGTGACCAGCAGTAAGGAAAAAAAGACATGAAAAGGAGCTGCGATGCAGCGGCAAACTTCCTGTGATCGGCTAATCTTAGTAAGAAAGAGGAGGATAGTGCAGACTGTGCATCCAGTTATTGTGTTAGATGTGGCAGGTGTACAAAGCTGCTGTCTGCCATTTTCTGTTGTCATTAAAGAAACGTGAGTGCAAAGGAGAGTAAATAAAGTTTTAGACAATAGAAATGTGGAGCAGGAGAGTCATTAATAGCACAAACATATCCATGGCAGGAAAAGCGAAGGAATTAAGTTCTGCATATTAATGAAGGTAAGCTTAAAAACCCACATCAAGTTACAGTAGAACTACATTTAAGAAATGGAAATAATCTGATGTAAGAAGGGTTAAAGAGTTTAGTTGGCAGATGCAGCATCCAGTGCTGCTCTCATTACTCTACCCAGATGTGGTTAGATGGAGGTTACACATGGGGGGAGAGAGAGGAGAAAAGAGGCAAGATGAAGCACGTACCGTATGCAGGGGCAGCTGCTGCAGCCGGGCTGTAGCCGTACGGTGTGCCGAAGCCTGTTGAGGAGAGGTTACAGGGTCTAATTCAATCCTGTGCTGGTTTGAGTCCAAGCTAAGTCTCCTACCAGGTTCAGTTATGAACTCTACAGACGTGGCCAAAAGTTGTAGGACTGGCAGATGTTTTTCTTTTTTTTTTTTTTTACAAAGTTCACTGCTGCAGAGTTAGATCTGTTTGTTCAGATGGTATATTGGTCAATTCTAATTACAATTCTAATGACTTTTTAGAGGCTTTCATTGAAAAATACATTGAAATATTTATAAGGTAAGAGTTATTTTATTGTACCCCACATCTGAATGGTCTCAGAATGCTTCACTGTCTACATGACACCGGGTTCTACAGATCTCCCAAATCCCTGAAGGGTTTTCTTTAGCGAAAATAACTACCCCAGGCCTCGACACTGCAATCCAGCAGAATGCAAGTTTCAGTGAGCATTCAGAAACTACTGCACTTTCCTGCTGCCTTTCTGAGCAAGCTCTGCCCTGGTGGAAACCTTATCATTAATGGTTCTGGCGCTTCCAGGAGTTTTGATGGGTACAGCCAGTGGTCTCATGATGATTCAATAAATAACTGGTTGGGATGCATTTTAATAGCAACAAAGTGCTTGCTTTGATTTTCCTGAAATTAGCCATAGCTCACAAAAGAAGAATGTCACTTTTAATATCAATTCTGTCCTTCTAGTTAAGCCAGCTATGTAGTCCTCAATACATACTTCATCAGCGTGAGTTAAAACATAAACTGTTTTTCATCTGACCTACAAACCTATAAAAACTGGAGCAGTGAAGTTAACATAAACCAAGATATTTCAGTCTCAAACCTTTTGGCCATGACTGTACCTGAGTGAATTTTGTAAGTCTTAATAAACAACATAAACATGACAAACTATGCAAAATCATGAAGAGGTTTAGAGGCAGGATAAAAACAGAAAATACTGGTTATAACCAAATAAATGCGCAGAAAAATGTCCCGTAGCTACTCAACATGGTGATTGGCCCCTGCTTCAGATTACTGAGGGAAATGAGGAAATGTCCGTGATTTTTCTATTATAACTAATTGAATCAAGGTTTGATTTGTTCTGTTTTTTTTTTTTTTTTTACAGAGGAATAAGTAAGCAGCCTAAAAGCCAGAGGAAGTATATATATAAAAAAACAGTTAAAGAAAACTAAAACTAACTCCCATATCTAAACAAACTTGTGCACCAAATGTAAGAAAAAATAGTAGATAATTTTCTGAATATGAATTCCAATATTAAAATAAGGATCAAATAAAAAAAAAAATAGAACAAATTTCTAAATTATTATTCAATGACAACTAACTGAGGCAGAAAAATCCAGAAACTTTGAAGTAACATCTTGAACTGGTTTGCGTCACTATTTTCTCCCGTTCCTCCCTTACCCGGTGTGACGTATCCAGGTGCAGCAGCACTGACGAAGGCTCCTCTTGCCAGCGCCGCTCTTCCTCTTCCTCTTGCTACCTGTGCTGCTACTGCCGAGGCTGCTGCCGCCGCCGCCAGCGCTCCTTTAGTCTAAACATCAACATGTGTGAGTGTGACACCAGATCAACCTTGAAAACCTTGTGCTTCTGTTGACATTCAGTGCCTTGAAAAACGTTAAAACCCCTTGATCTTTTTTGCAGTTGCCTCGTTATATGCTATCTTTATTACTTTATTGTGACGCATCAACATAATATAGTGAATAATTTTGGAGTGGAAAGAATGGATACATAGATCACAAAATTTTTTAACAAAACATAATTTGACAATTACGCACCATTTGTTTTTGTCTATCATATAAAATCCCAAAAAATACTTTGAAGTTTGTGGTTTTGTTTCAAAAGGGCACTTTAAAGCAGCATACAGGTTTAAAGAGATGTGAAAACAAGGCAGTATTGATTGGCTTAACTTGTGAAAACACATCAAACCATTTTATTGATTCCAGCTGGCTGAACAGCATGGACAAATTGTCTTGTCTTGTTTACATCTCACCATTTCTGACTTTCAAAGCTTACGCAGAAAGAATGGCCTGGCTGTTATGTGGTTGCTTCAGATTGAACAGGTCGCCCTCAGTGTCTGGCATGCAGTGAATTGCGTGTCTCATTACCGGAGGCAGGATCTTTTTCTTCTTGTTTGCAGCTGCGTTGGGACCGGAGAAGAGTTTTTCCAGGGCTGCCAAAGCAGCGCTGGCCTTTGCTACTTTTTTGTTGGGGCCAGCCCCGCGAAACTTCTGCCCATCGACCTCCACCTAACGTAGAAAAACACACACACCGAGAGAATCCTCAGAATCTCAGGTGGAGAAATGTTTAACGATTACTTTCACATAAAAGAAGCACTGCATTCTAGTAATTTTTGAGAGAGTCTTACTCTGTTGAAATCAATTATTTTCTTTTTTGTTACATCCATTAAAAATGGCTAAATAAAAGTGACTAAACTGTGTGTGTGTTTATTTGTCACCAGTGACTCAGCCAGTGAGAATCGCTGAGTGGACAGCTTGTTTAGTGATGCCCCACTGTCAAGTAGACCTGCTAATCAATCAGCAGAGTGATGGAGCAGCCAGGCGTGTTGGAAAACAACCTGCCCCGCAGAGAACGGACCCGCCTCAGGAACCAGACCGACTGATTCTGTGTGCTGGCTGATCAGGCTGCATCTGATTGTGTGTTTCTGCAACCTTTGTGAGTCTTCCTTCACCGTGGGAGTACATAGATGACAAAAGCACGTCCGCAGATGTTTTCATCCATACGTTCTCACCTCCATCACAAAGCGTTTGTCGTGGCTGCCTCCACTCTCAGAGATCAGCTCGTATTTGAGGCCTCGTCGCTTCTCGTTCAGCTCCATTACAGGATTCTTCCCACTTGCCGTCAGGATGGGACCCTGAGTTCGCACCTTGGTGGTGAAAAGAATAAATTAATATGAACTGACTTTAAGGCTTTGTTCAAAAACACCGCTAACAGCAGACCTGGGAGATGGAGTGTAACATGCGAAGGAAGTCGCTAAGAAGTGAGCGGAGCACAACAGAGAAGATCTAACAACAGTACAGAAACCGCAATGTTTTTTTTTCCGCATTTGCAATGCTGTATTTCAGTCAATGTTTTTCACTTTTTAATCTGAGAAAAAATTGCATTTGAACTGAGTGGAAAGTCCATTTTCAAAATCCTCACCTCCAGCGTGTTGGAACCATCTGAGGAGTGTGTTGGGTTATTGCTAGAGTGTGAGGATGTCTCACTCTTCCCCTCGCTGTCAGACTTCTCATCTGAGCTCATGGGGTCCAGATCCGAGTCGAAACCTGTCGGGTAGCCCATCGCCTGGAGAACCTTAGGTGGGAAAAAACAAAAATAAAGACAATGAAAAAAAATCTGTAGCAAATTTATTTTATCAAAACTTAAAGAGCCTTATAGTGCAGAAAGGAAATAGGATTTCCATAATACCAATTTTATCCTTCCAACAGAGTGAAAAACACTCCAGTGTAGCAGCAGATTACTATAGAAACAATGCAAAAGCTGTATGGAGTCATATAGCCTTCCTGCTTTTAATGCCCAAAAGAACAACAAAGTATAGAAGAGAGAGAAGATAGAAGAAAGAGAAAAAGAGGATCTGCTTGCAGTTGGTGATTGTGTCAAAGCTGCTGAGTCAGTCACTTTTGTGACTGGGTGGCAGTGAGATGGAATAAGAGATGAAAAAGACGAAGCCCCAAAAAGAAAAGCACCGAGTGAGAAGGAGAATAGAAAAAGGTGAAAAGACAGAGAGAAAGAGCCTTATGGGAAGTGAGTGGATGGCGGATTATCCCAGCTCTGAGGACTGGAGAGCCTTTTTGTTCACAAGCACTTTAGGATTACAAGGATTTGCCCACACCCATTATTTCTCACACAAACATTAACACTAACATCTTTGTTAATAAATAAAGGTGTTATAGCTGCTAATGCCATTTATACACATTTCTATTCAATTGTTATAGGCCGATATGTACATGTTTCATACCGTCCTAATCCTTTATGTTTAAGAAT
Source organism: Xiphophorus maculatus (assembly GCF_002775205.1). Lineage (NCBI taxonomy): Eukaryota > Metazoa > Chordata > Actinopteri > Cyprinodontiformes > Poeciliidae > Xiphophorus > Xiphophorus maculatus. The sequence goes on from NC_036450.1 coordinate 8,450,318, forward strand.
AAAAAATGTTTCTCCTTCCCAATCAGCCTTCCTAAAAATAATTACAGCTAAAAGTCATGGGAAAAGAAGAAGAAACTGGAGCATTAATAATTCATCATTGGCTTAACAGTGAAAAATGCATCATAATAAACATACTGGAAATAAAAAGACTCTGATCTGATCGTTAAAATTTCTAACTACATTTGATAATTAAACTGAAAACCAGACGCCTTCTCTTTCTAAACAGCCTCAAAAATCAATCAGGCAGTCGTGCATTTTGACTTCTTTCTGTAAGAAGGGCTGGTAGAGAGGTTCAAACAAAACCATGTATTGGGTATCTTGAGATTCCCAGGCTATAATAACTTGTAGTAAAAACAGATGGTATCAGTATGTATTTATGAAAAAAGTTTAAAGAAACTTTATTAAAAATGGCTGGAAACTCTTGCTTCTGTACAAACCTAGATGCATTTAAACTAACCAATTAGGAATGAAAATCCAGAGGAAAGCCTCTGTTGGGTGGCAGGTGGTTCAGAAAAATATTTTTACTGAGTACAGAGTGAAAAGTGCTACTGTTACCCAAACTTACAACATTCAGCCTTTAAAATGTGCGCTTTTGAAGCAATCGACAAAACTATACAACTGTGTAAAGGTTTTGATTAATCTCCATTAGTGAGTTTCTGTCCAGTTCAGGACTGATCAGACAACAATATGTTAGATTTGAACAAATGCAGATTTATTAAAAACTGAAGTAGCCCTTTAATTTAACAGAAGCTAGTAATTAGATAATCACTTCAGTGCCTTTAGGTATTAAAGCCACATCTTCTTTCAGTAGTTACATCATTCACAGCTGGCTATCATTTACTGCTGATGCAAACAAACAGAAAACTTTTTTTCACCCTCCTTGAGTGATCGATATCAAAACCAGGCAATGATTATTTTACATTTCCATCAGTGGGTATCTGTCAGACAGCTTAGCTGCCCATTATCCTCTCTTCGCATCGCTTCCTGCATTTTCCACCTCACCTTGACAGCAACATGGAGCTTGGCTGTCTTCTTGGAGGAGCCGGACGCTTCATAGACGGTTCCGTCCACATCCACAGACATGGTGAAGACAGGAGCGTGGACTGGCCCCGACTGGGACAGCAGGCGGTACTGCAGCCCGGGTCGGATCTGGTTCAAGCGCATCAGGGCGTTCATTGGCTGGTTGGAGTCTATGGCTTTACTGTCGAGGACTGCAGCAATTACAGATAGAAGATTTCCACATTAAAAAGGCGATTTAATAGTGGTCTGTCAAGCTGCAGCAATTAGACCAACTTCAAATATTCAGAAATGTACTAATAAATCATATTCTTTAATGCATTTCACTCTAGCCAGCAGTTTGTATTATTATTACAGATGACTTCATTTTTCAACTCCTCATTAGATCACTGTATCGTCTCACTGTTGCAAGAAAGAGTGAAGGATGATTGGGAGTCAAGCTAAAATGTTAGCAATCAATACTATTGATTTGCCTCCAGGGAGGGAGAGGAGAACAAAAAGGTGGAAGGAAATAAAGACGTTCCAAAGAGAAGTGAGACTTTTCTGTGAAACAAAACATTTCTTAATTTTAAACATTTTATTGTGCATTAAACGTTTGTTAAAAAGATCTGATCATTTCAAATACTCCTAAATATAATTGACTAAAACAATTGATCATAATGCAGTGTTCACTGCCTCACCTTTTCTAAGGTTCCTCTTCATCTTCTTAATGAGGTCCTTGTCATCCATCGTTCCATCTTCATATGGCCTCTTTAGCCCTAAACCTAAAAGGTGGAGGACACACAAGCAGTGCAAACTAAAAATCGATCACAAACACTTGCTTTGAGACTGTATATACAAAGGTACAAAGGCGTGACAGCAAGACAGGGAGGCAATGTCACGAAAAAATAAATAGCGAGCCAAGAACGAGGTGGATAAACTCGCAGATAAGATAAACAGAACCGACAGGTGGCCCAGAAAACAGTCAAACAATGAGGAAGACATGCACTACAAGCCCTTCTGCCACTTTCACCTTAATCTGTAAATGCCTCGGCAATTTTCCATGTCAGCAACATGAGATATCAAAAGCCTCACAGTCGATTTTCCATTAGAATCGTTTTGGAAATGGGCCAGTTCAATATCTTCTGAAATTTCTGTGAGTTTTCCTCTGATAAGAGCAGGAGCAGAAGAAGCATTCCTGCACAGCTGCTGCTATTTCAGCATACAAATATTTATAACGTCATACTGTGAATTATTACAAAACATCAGATTTTTTTTATTAGGGGTTTACTTGGTAGACCAGCAAAGTAGAAGGTAAATATGAAGTGAAAGGCAAACGGCACATGGTTTCCATTGCATTGCATTACACATCATAGGAACATCTACCAGACTGGATTTTCGGCTCATTCTCTTTTGCTGAACAGCTCCAGCTCAGTCCAATTCCACGGCAAAAACATCCATGTTTGTCTCATTTAGAGACAACATATCTCATTGAGAGATGATGATCTTACCTTGATCAATATGTTTTAAATTTAGCTTGTCTGACGTTTGGGATATTTTCTCTGGTCATTTATCTGCTCATCTGCATGTGATGCGTATGTGCTGTTAAGACGCATCTCATTCACTAACGGCAATTTGGTAGCATAACTTATTTTACCACATTGAGATAAACAGTCATAGTACACTGACAGCATGTTAGCTAATTTTAAAGCAGCAAGATAAATGTGGGTAGCCATGGCAACCACTAAGAGCTTAAAGGCCAACTGGTAAAGAGAAGGGGACAATACAGATTCAGGCAATAATTATTTTTATTCTGAAAGGAAATTAAAAACTATTTAGTCTTTTCTTTTCTCCAGACAAGGATGAAACACTTTGTGCTGATTTATTAATATATTGAAGCTTGGCACACTGAATTAGCAAAAAAGAGATTTGAATACTTTTACAAGGTATTGAGAAGCAATTTCATCAACTCAGGCCAGAAGAAGGTGGAGGTCACAAAACAGAAAGTTCAATAGTTCTGTGTTGCTTCATTTATCAGCTTTATTGATGCTGTACCAGTGGTTGTGCTTACAAACCCATCCAGTACGAGTAAAAGACTCGTGTCTAAGGTGAAAACATTTGACATAACATGGGCTGACCCAATATACTGGATCACGGTGCAGTAAGACTTCTAAATAATAAAAAAGTCAAACCAATAAACACTGAAAGACATACTAAGAAAGGGACAGAGAAAAAAAAATCTATGTGCTTTGGCAAAAACTTTGAAGACAGGATGTGTGGATGAAGGCCAGAGACATATGGGGTGAAAAAAAGGAGAAAAGCAGAGCAGGCAGGTAGGCAAGCAGGCTTGATGGGTACACACCTTCTTTATCAGACCAAGGATATTTCTGTGATGGTTTATTTGAGGGAAGAGGCTCCATCTCTAACACCTTGTAGATCTGTCCAAATGCCATGAGTCTGAGAGCATGCTGTCGAATGCAAAACACAGCAGACATAAGGGGTGGGTGGGAGGAGCTGTGAAAATGGATCAGATCTAATTAAAACACATTTCACTGTAAAACATAGTTTAGAGTTCATAAACTGCACAATTAGTCAAGTAATCCACCGGTTTAGTGTGTGTGTCCTAATTATTTATTGTAACATTTCCGCTCCAAGTGCTTCTTTCTATCAGAAAATTACGTTTAAAACCCAAATAAAGAAAACTTTGGAAAAATATACTAAGCCAGATAGCTGTAACATCCAGCTTAGATGTATAATCAATCAATCAATCAATCAATCAATCAATCAATCAATCAATCAATCAATCAATCAATCAATCAATCAATCAATCAATCATCTGTTCATTCCTTTAGACATCTACCCATCCATCCTTCCTTGAAACCCATTTCAGTCACTTAGTTCACAATGCCTGCTTTCATAAAGACAAGATATTTTATTGCTGTAATTACAAAAAAAGGCTCTTCCATTGATTTTTTTGGAGAGTATAAATGTTCCATTATTATTATTATTTTTAGTTAAAATATAAACAAAACTTTAAAAAATGATGCAACCTTTTCATTATTTTATTGCCCCTCCGGAGACCAGAGATGAACTGGTTGATTGAAAAAAGGAGGTGTGAATAATTTTGAGCTTTACTCCTTTTGTGTGCCAGGAAAGCAGTTCTCTGCCACTTATTCTGATTTTATTTAGACATCAAACACCATAAATATAAGAGCCGGAAATGATTCAATCACCAAGTTGGTACTTATGAATAACTATCCTTTTTAAAAAATTTTGAAATTGGCAGACGTGCATTCTGCAAATAAATATCCATGTTTTCACATATGTAGCAAAAGATGATCAAACTGCATGCAGCGGATCAGGTTAATTAAAATCATCAAGGAGGCAGGACGTGTCAGATATTCATGAAGCCTGGTGTGGCTCATTGACAGAACAGCTCCCTTACTCCTATCTGCTCTTGTATCTGCCTCCACACAATTATCCCCATTGACATTCCAGCCTCGTTCTGGCTGCCTTCAAAGGAAATGGACGGCAGGATTCACTAAGCCATGCGGCTCAGAGGCTGCCCTGCTCAGTCGAGCGTGTGTGTGAAGAAAGCCGTGCCCCCACACACACATGCACACCCCCACTGTCCTCGGGGTGTCGGAGATGGATTTATGGCTTGCAATGCCAACAGTTTCCCACACCAATCTTTAAAATGCAGCACCACACAGGCCCAGTTATATTTGTGTGGGGGTGAGCATGGGTGTGTGTGCATCCATAGCATATACTTGGGGTGACACTGAGGTCTGCCCGTCTGGTAATTGTCGCGTTGCTTTCTTATTCCCAGAGTATAAGAACTTAGGGCCAGTATGGCTAAAGGATAACAATGCTGTTAGTAAGTTGTGGTTTGTGTGAGCGTACCTGCGCGCCGTAGGTGATGGCCTCGGCCTCCTGGTCTGTCATGTCGGCAAGAGTGTCTGTAGGCTCTTTCTCACATGGGTCATGTAAACCTGGACCACCTAAAGAAAAAGGAAGAAGATACACAGATCTAGATGAAAAAGAAACAGTCTTTTAATCATTTGATAGTGTACCACAAGCTGCTTTGACTTACATTTTGATCAACTTTCTTTTAAATATCTGATGTAGTTCTTTCTACTGCAGACGTTAACTAGGATTCATTCAAGTTGTTCCACTTTTCAGAATCAGTTTTCCAGGTTTTTAGACACTCTTTCACTTCTTTTTGTCCAAATATGAGATATGACAGTCCAGTTTGGAAGTTTGATAAAGAGCTATCACTGTTTATTAGGGGGTAAATTTAGATCCGTAAAAATCTGTAATGCTTTATTACAGATCAGTTGTGAACAGTAATACCTTAATTCACAAAAGGGAATTGCAATCCTTTTCTTGTTTTCTAAACTAAGTGCAGGTAAGAAATATTGTGTCCTGTGTCTAAAGGCCATAAGAGTGATACAATTTCCTCATTTGATTTTTGAATGAGTTTTAGTTTATCTAGTTGGACAAACACTCTGGTTGTAATGTAAAAAACTGGATATAAATATTATCCCTTATTCTAAAAAGGCCTTCTATTTTTCTCAAGATCCTTTAAAGAATTGAATAAATAAAGTCCAAGAACTCAAACCTTTTTTTTTCTATGCTCTGTTTTCATTTTTTGCAGACTTATTGAGACTTGGAAAATGAAAGTCAATTTCCTTACTTCCAGATTTTACCCCATATAAGATATCTGTTACCAAGAAAGAAGAAAATAAGATTGTAATGGATAAAAAAAATATATTTCAATTATGCTGCTATGGTATTTGCAAGTACATCCCAGAAAAGCCTGTAAAAGTCATTCAAGATGTACCAGAAAACATCAGAGATTGGATCAGAACTGAGCTTGGCTGATTCTTAAATAACAAAAAATGAAGGAAAAGAAAAAAGGTTGCTGCCAACCTGACAAACATTGGCAGAGCCAATAAAGAGCAAATAGTAAATTGCATATTTCTCTTTACTGACTGACAATAAAATGTGTTATATTTTATTTTTTGATACTTTGTTATCAATTAAGCTTCTCACAGAATGAATCAGAAAACACAGCTGAAATCAGGTAGATATAGTTCTTGCAGCAGATGTTTTTACACCTTAATTTACCTTTCAAGGTCCATAAATTTAGTCAAATTAAATAAAAACAAGCTTAGGTTTATGAAAGGCAACTCCTACAAGGACAAATAACATCTTGAAAAGCTGTGCCTAATTAGAATGCTCTCCTCATGACAACCTTCTCAGGCAGCTGTGCTCTGCAAGGTCGCTGGCAATGTTTCGACCTTTGCAGCTTTGAAATGAGCCAAAGTATCTCATACTGGCTCAGTTTGGCTCATCTATCCAAACTGAAGACATCCATTTGCTCTGTTCAGCAGCAATGCCAGGTATTAGCAAGTGGAGAAGCAGGCTCATGGGTTGACTCTTAAAACTTTGGTTTCATACCTGGGAGCAGTATGCCTGACGCCAGACACTCCATGACTCGACGCAGCGCTTCTCCTGCTCCAAGAGGTCTGTTGCAAGTGGCGATGGCCTTCTCGCATATGAGCTCTAATGGCTGCAAATGAAAATATGTGAAAAAACAAAACAAAACAGTAAGACGTCCAGGGTGAGCTAAATTAATCTTCTACAAAACATGCCAAAATGTTCCAGTTGATTTAGATTTTTTTTGCTCTGACTTTAGATATAAACAAGCTTATTTTCCACCTCTCCTTTTGGATAAGGTGTGTTCTGTTGCCCATTAAGAAAAAAAAGATTCCATATAAATTTTAAAAAAACAGGCAGTAGATCAAGCAGAAAAAAAGTAGAAAGAGGAGGAGGAAAGACATGCAGAAAAATACAAATATTAACTTGGGACTTTTTTCTCAGTTTGACAAAATTAAATTGAACATTAAGCAAATATTTTTCTAAATGTTTCTGTATGCGGTTATTTTACTGGGAAATAAAGAGACACTTTAATGTTTTTTTTTACATATTTACCAGACTGAAAGTGAAACTGTTAATTTCTCAGCATCATTGAATTAAATATCTAATATTTCTATCATGTAACGAAATTAAAGAGCTACTTGTTTTATCGAGGCTGTAAGAATAAAGAAAAAATACAACAGGCAAATATACAACATAAAAAAAAGCAAATTACAAAATGTTCAGTTATGCTGAATAAATATGTAATAATTTTGAGTTCTTGACCTAAGTTATTATTGCAACCTGTAATGTAATTTACTCAGGTCCTTGGTTTGTGACTTATTTAAAATGTGGAGTATAAATATTTAAGAACAATAAAAAGATCCCTCTGTTCAACAAAGCAGAACACTGTCTCCTCATTTCATGCAATTAACACTCCGAGATAAAGAGTAAAAAGACTCACCCATCCTTTGAGAGGTTCCCAAATGGGGTGTCTATTGCACATGTCTCTTAGTATCCTGAGAACGATAACACAGGACTTAAGTCCGTTCACTCGAGCCTGAGAATTTATAGGAAGAAGAGGGAAAAATGGAGGAAGGCATGACAGCGGGGAAAAAATAAAATAAAATCAGAGTGGGGAAAAAAGGGAACACATTTTGCATGAGGGTAGAGATAATTTTGCAGACAAATATCGCTATTAACAAACAGTTAATTGTAACTGTTTGTGCAATTCTGCATATACTCAGCTAAAAACCGTTCTGTTTTTATGATGGTTTGATCCATGTCATTATGCCAACTTTTCCGCTTTTAGAGTCAGTAAGGTGAGTTGGAGAATAGATGGGGAACGGTATGGGAGAAAAATATAAAAGGAAGCTCTGACATACTGTACAAATCAGGCAGGTTCACACAATAGCCAAAAAGAAACAAAAACAAGTATAAAGTATTGCTTTTGTAGCCTTACGATTTTTCTGTACGAACACCCTTTTTCAGCTAACGTGTAGCCGGAAGTATTTGACAACAAATACAAGACAAACTTTAACTCAAATGTAAATCTTAATTTGTTATAACAAATAAATATAAATTTGTGCTAATAAAGTGTAGATGCCTCCTTCTATTATACTGAGTGACAACAATAAGCACAGAAAAGTGAGCAGGCAGTAAGTATATCCTCCCTGGGTGAATCGTCAGGCTACAATAAGCATCGGGCACGAAGACAGGAAGTGAGTGGGTGCCGACCTGAAACCATTTGGCGTGTCGCAGCGCTGCCAGGGCCAACAGACATCTGTGTCTATCCAGCACCTCCCCCTCCTCCTCAGCCTCCACTGTGTGCGCAGCAGCACCCAACACTGCCACGAAACAACAACAACCCGATATAGAGAACGTAAAACACACACACATCATGGCTGAGTGTGTGTGTTTGAAGGTTGCATGTGTGTGAATGTACCCAGACATGCTTGAAAGAGTGCATGAAAGTGCATACACACACACGTGCATGGACATTTTTTTTGTACATACAGGGTGCCTTTCATGCCATAAAGTTGAACTCTCCTTGTAGAAATTGCTCCTTCTCTGGACAGTTCTTGGATCTGTGTGAAAGATCTTCAAGGGATCAACTCAGGATTTTTGAAGTGAGGTTATAGTCAGTGAATATTTTACCTGTAGTGATTAACTATCATGGGATCTTTCAGTATAAATCCAGAAAGGACGATGCTGGCTGAAACTAACGGCTAGTCTGAGCAGGGCTGTTCTGACCGTTTATTTTAAAGTTCATCAGTTTTGCTTTTTCTTCAGGCAGTTACTTAAGTTAGTCTGAAACCAAAATCTGTAATTCTTGTGTTTGGAATTATGATTACTTTTAGACTCTACCATTAATCTAATAGATTAAGAATACTCTGAAAGCCACGGTGGAGATGTTTTTTTGTTTGTCAAATGTCCAGTGTGATGATGGGAGGCTTTTTTTTTTTACCATTTTTTGAACTTGTAAATAATTTAACTGTAAACTTTTCTTTACACCTAAGTTGTAAGAAATGTCTAGTTATTATTTTGTCTATAATTTGCTGGAAATAACATATTTTTCAAACTAGTTGGAAATGCGTTCGAAATCAATCCACCTGTTGCCACACGCAGCCTTTTCTGGGAATATTTTGGTTTTGGAGATTAGAAGGCAAAGGCCTTTTTCGAAAGTGACCAATTACCATCTAATAAATGTCCAAACACAAAGACTTAAAACTACGCACAAATACTGTTTTATAAATCTCTATTGTTACTTTTGTGTTATTAGAGGGGAACCCCACTATTACTTGAGGGTCTACTACCAACAATTTTACCATTGAAACCCATACATTGCGATCTTGGTCTTGCTCAGAGTAGCCATTAGCTTCTAGCTCACTAAACAGAACATACTTCATAAAGCTACGAAAGGTAAGGTGAGATTATTTACTACTTCAATTCTTTTCACAGAGAAAGATCCAGAACTGCCCCTTTAAAGGGCATTTCTTTAAAATAATTTAGAGAACTGTTTTGATTTTTTTAATTTAGTTCTACCAAATGATGTGGATGTTTGAGCATAAAAATGTTTATTATTTTATGCTCGTAATGTTTTTAATAAATAATTAAAAAGGGGCTCAATCATTGTCACAGAAAAAGAAGCAACTTTGCGGGAGGGAGAGCTCCCTACAGACATACACCAAAACAAATACCCAAGGAGAGTTGACTTACCCTGTAGTTGGCACTGTAGAGGCTTAGTCACCTCATTGTGCCCAGCAAGGTAAATCAATGTCTCCTTCATGTATTTACAAGGAATTTTGATCCAGTCTGCATCAGGCAGGAGTCAAAATAAGAGCTTGTGTTTGTTTTTATTGTTACATTACTTAAGGCGCACTTGATTTTGCAGCTTTGGACAACAGAAAAATATGGCCAAACAAAGACCCCTCCCGCCAAACAGAAAATCAAGCGCTCCTAAAGTAGAGCTGAAAAAAAACAACAAAAAACGAGAGAAATAAATCTAAGGTTGTTTGAGCTGATTTGAGACGAGCACAATACAGGAGGGATCAAGGCAGGGTTTGGTCAGAGCAGCGTGGCCGGTAGAAGACAAGCATTCTTCTGTACAGTAATACTTTTATATGGGTGCGTTTGATTCATGCTACCTTACACACCAGGCTCGAGCTTCTACAGAATTTTGCAAGATATTTGTGAAGGCAGGTTGAATCAAACGCAGCTGTGTATGAGTGATTGAGGTTACATGGATGGCTTATTGTGGAAGTAAAAAAAAAAAAATCCTCATTGAGATCGGTCTGTAAATATTTCCCCAGCCCTTAAAGAATTCCCCCCTCCCTCCTCACCAGACTGGAACATTTAAATAGACCCAAAGCAAAGCAGCATCAGAACATCTTTCTGACATTTTCCCTGAAATGCAGTTTAGCTCTTTTTCTGTTTAAAGCAGACAGTGTGCATCTTGCGGTCTGTCAGATTGGTCCCAGCTGCAACTGGGACTCTTCGGCCACTGCTAGTGGATCATTATAATCTTTCTGCTGAGGCTTGTCCTCCCACAGTTCTTACAAACTCTCTGTAGGCTGCTACCTCTTTTATCATTATCACCCACAGTGTTTCTGAAGCCCTCAGTCTCATTAAAAAAAAAAATCCTTCCCTTCCCTGTCGTGTCTCAGCTAATTTTCTGTCCCTCCTGCCTCTGTGGCCGTGCTGAACAACTGATCACAAAGACTGCACAAAAAGATGTAAGTGTGCACACAGGAGTTATTTTCAACCAAATATTAATGAACAACACAGCTATAAAAGGTGCATGTCAATAAATTTGACTGCTGAAATGTTAATTTCTTCCAGCAATTCCATTCAAAAAAGTTAAATTGATATAAATGCTTTTCCAAAAGTGTTTATTTCCGCTTAAGTTTGACAATAAATGAAAAACCAATAAAACAAAGTTTTTTAGAGCATAAACTCTTGCTCTGGGATCTTTTTGCATGAATTATCAATGTGGCATGGCACTGAGGCGGTCAGCCGAGGGCCTTTAGGTCGCCCGCATTGTTGGATCTGATGTCTGATCTTCCTCTTGACAACACTTCATAGATTCTCTGTGGGGTTTGAATCAGGCTAATTTGCTGGCCAATCAAGCACAGTGATATTGTGGTCAATGAGCCAGGTATCGCTACTTGTAGAGGTGGGCAGGTGCTAAGTCCTGCTGGAAAATTAAATCAGTATCTTCAACGGCTTGTCAGCAGATGAGAGCATGGATTAGTCTACAATCTTCTGGCAGATGGATGTACTTAGTAGACCAACAGCAGCAGATGACATGACACTCACAATCATCACAGACTGTGGAAACTTCACACTGGATGTCAAGCAAAAAGGATTCTCTGACTGATTTTCAAATAAAATTCACTTGCAAATGCACTTTCATCTGAGAATAAAAGACTATGGACCACTAAACCACAGCCGTGTTCTTTTTCAGACGCGTCTGATGAACCAGATGATACCTCTGGTTTCTTCCACTTAATTTTCCCTCAGTATGCTTGCATACAGAACTTTGAACAGTTAGTTTCTTTAGCAATGATCTCTTAAGGCTTACTCTCTAGTTGACGTCAGCATGTGATGACGTAGTTGTATTATTATCTCATTTGTTTAGTTGAATGTAGTGTGATTTTCTGAAAATCTGATTTTAGGGTTTATACCAGCTATAAGCTATCATAATCAGAAGTAACAGAATCTTTGTGCAATGTATACATGTCACTTTTTGAATTCCATTATTAAAAACATTAAAATGTTTACTACCCGAGATGCACTGAGTAGTATTACTTTAAATCCAAATCTAAAGTTAGGTAATAAACGTGCATCAGCTTGATATATTAAATTATGTATACATTATTACCTCCATACACCATAAAAACAGCATGAAAATAACATCTACATTTGACGGTTATAGTTTCACTTATGTTTAATATGATCATCATCCCTGAATATGTGTCTTTTTTATATATAGCTTTTACCATGAACACAACTTAATAATGGGAGAAAATATTAGGCCCAGTCAACTTAAAATATGCTCTTTATAAATCTAAGAGATTAGATCCAGTAAGACGGGCATGTTTATTTATCAGCTGCAAAATATGACCGTGTGTTTGTGTGTGTGGGGGAAATGTGAGCTGTTCTCTCCATCTTGTTGAGGCCTGGGAATGATGTACAACTAACCTTCGCGCTATCTCTCATCCCTCTGTGAGAGCCAAATGTCTTGTTGGACAGGAGCCACGCGATGGATGGGCGAGCTTGATGCTGCTGCTTCTCGGTTATTGATTTCACTGGCCTGCTGGCCTTGCTTTCCTCAGCTAACCAAGACTAATTATAACCAGCCTCTGCTAGCCATGAAAACAGGTTGTTGGAGCACCAAACACAAGATGAGTCCTCAGCGAGATAACTCAGACATGCCTTCTGAATTTCAACTCAACCTTAATTTGTTTGTAATATATTTTTTAAAAGCTTGGTGTTTCTCTCTCAGGAGTCCGGTGCTGGTTTATTTCTTTTTCCACTCTTGAAGTTTTCCTTTAAAACTCAGTCAATAGCTACATTTTATCTGAACACCCTGCAGGACAGTCAGACTTGCTTGGAAAAGCAGGTCTAAGGTCAGCACACAAGACAACTGGGCCAACACTAAACTGACAGAGCGCTGGGTTAACGTTTTCACTAGGATATTCTTCACTTGTCAGAAGGAAGTTAGAGAGGTCTGCAACTAGAACTTGCAATCAGTGTTTTCTGAAGTTGTAGGCAAATTAATAAGATTAATATGCTGACCTTTATTTTGCACACCTATTGACCTTGCAAATAACAAGAAAGAAAGTGGTAAGCTTATGTAAACAACTCCCAAAACACTTAAGGATGTTTTTTTTAATCTAAAGCATGCTTGTCTTATTAGAACATCTTAGATTGGCAGTTTTATATTTTGTTGTTTTGACTGCAACCATACAATTTGTATCTGGTTTCTCACATTTTTGATCATATTTTTTGTGTCAAGTTCTTGTGTGCAACACTATTGCTTAAATTAATCAAAACAATAATAATATATTTTTTATCTTAATAAAGTAATAACTTAAAACATCTGTGTTCAGATTTAAGTAATCACTACAAAAATGTGTTTTTCAATAATGATTTTTATGAACGCTTTTGCAGTTTTAGATCCTCAACTCACTCCTGCCTGTTCCTGTCTTGTCTTGTGTCATCATCAGTTAATGAGTTCAAAACTCTTGTTTAAGAACAAAAACAATTAGGTTTCACAAGACGCACATTTAGCACAGAAAAAAAATTGTGTGAGTACGGGAGGACAGTCTTAGCAAATAATAAAAATTAATACCTTCCCAATTCAGGGTTCGTACCTTCACCATTTTCCTGTTCCTGCTCCTCCTCTACAACCTCTGCCTCTGCCAGCTCCACCACCTCTTCTCCATCCTCCCCATTCTCCAGCTCCTCTTCCTCCCCTTGCCCTTCTTCCTCCTCTTCCTCCTCCTCGAGATCTTCATCGTCCCTCATGGCGGGTGAGGTGAGGGTGATCTTCAGCTTAAGCTTTGGATCTGTTGTAGTTTGTACCAGGATGGCTGCCTCAGGCAAAGAGCTTGAGACCTCGTACTTCTCCTCCGTCAGCTTCTGCAGTGGGTTAATAGACAAAAACAAATGGTTGAGGGCCAAGGGCACAAGATGAATAAAAGCTGACGCAAAATGTATCCGGCTCGGCTAAAGCTTTCAGTTGATGCTCGTGATAAAATAAACAAAACAAAAAGTATAACAGGAAAGAAACACCGACTTTCCACCTTTGTCCCAGATTTGTAATCGCAAACATCAGTGCATTTCACTTGTCCACCATTGGCCAGACCAGCACAAAGTAGTGCATTATCTGGACGCTTCTTTGACCTTGCAGAGGAAAAGCATCGACAATGAATGATGCTATCACAGCACCGTGTTTCATCAACGTAGAGTGAAATGCAGTGTTAGTTTTCCTACATGATTGTTTTGCTGAAAAGTTGTTTGGTCTCCATGAGACTGTTTGTTTATATTTCATGAAAAAAAAAACTGCTAAGATTAAATCGCAGCAGGTGGACTCTGTTTACTAATTAGAGAACTTTGGAAAGAAACTGCTAGATTTTATTCAGAGACGGAAAAGTAAAGGGTGAACCACATATCACTTTCCTTCCGTTTCACAGTTATGCAGTACTACTATGTGTTGTTCTATCAGAGTGGTGTCCAGCAGGTTTGGTCCTCAAGGATTAACGTTCTGCATGCTTCTTAAAGATTTCAATGATCCAACTCAGCTGGTTTGAACACTTGAATAAGGCCTGGTACTGAACCAGCAGTGTAGAGCCAGGAAAATTTCCAAAACATAAAGGATTTGAGGGATAACTTTCATACACTACTATTCTATTTAATAAAATTACAATAGAATAGACTGGCATTTGTGATTGTGATGTCACATGTTTATAATACTTTAAATATCAGGTGGAAAATCACCAAAAACATCAGTAATACCAAAGGGATTAGGTTCTTGTTTACATCATGGAGTTAAAGCAAACCTGCAGTTTTCATTGTAAATCTTTCTGTGAGTAAAACAAGTGTTTTTTCTGAGTGTTACAGCCAGTGTCAAAGTGAGCAATGACTCACAAGTGGCCATTTGGCTCTGAGGAGAAAATCAAAATCTCAGATATGAGACTTCTTGCCTGTTTCCACACATCCACAGGAGAGAAAAATGTGACTTGTCCCACTCTCAGGAGATAATAGTGAACTTAGTAGGCAGAGTTTATTTATACATAGCCCTGTTGAAAATGAAGAGTTTTCCCATATGTCTTATAGGCAAACCCTAATAAATGACATAATCTACTTGTAAACAGGATCTTTGCTGAATGTTAAGTTTAATCCGACAAGAATAATTAAGTTAAAGCACTATTTGCATTGTGGATAATTTGAGTTTTTTAAACTATACTTCCTCTTCCATTTTTAAAAGAAGACGTTCTTTGAGAAGGCAGAAGGAATTTTTAAAAATAAGAGCTTTGCTGGGCTAGCTTGTTGTGTCCCTGTGTGAGTTTATCCCTGGATAATTGTCAGGAGCTTCACTTCAGAGCCATGACTTGTTAATGAGGAAATGTGACACATGGACATGACACCTCTCAACTTCACACTTGACGATATTGCTGCGTCGTGCCTACTTATGCTCACACCAACACCCACAGAGCTTTTCTGCTCGCAGCACAGTGAACGCTGGCAAACAGAGACAGAAAAGTACAAAAAAAATCTGGAAGCCTGTTCAGCTTGCTTAAATTCTTCCAGTAAGAAATTCTTTACAAAAACCTTTACTGTTTTTTGTTCACATTCAAAAGGAGAATTAGATTAAATTCTAATGTGTGCATGTCAAAAGAAAATTTTGGACCAGCTGTAGGGAAAAAAAATACCAGTGCCAGCAGTACTGGCATGCTTGCTTGTGTGTATGAAAGGGTCAGAGTGCATCTCTAACCTGAATCTGTGTGGGTAAATTGTGACAGACAGTGTCCAGCAGTGTCTGTGTGGGTTTGTCTCTGCACATCAGCACCAGTTCCAGGTCCATGTCGCCTTTGATCAGGAGTCCTTTGGCCACCAGACCGACCCTCATCACTCCACAGAGCATGCCACCACCGCCAGACTCTCTGCTTTACAAATAAATGTAAAAACGATCATACACTGCAAGTTGAAACACAACAATTAGAGTAACGTAAACAGGTCTTTCTTTAATAAAAATCAAAGCTGTAAATGTTCATAATATTAAATAATATATTCTGCAGAAAGTTATTATTTTTTGCTGTCTGACAATTAAAAGCCATGCTCTTTGTAAACAGCTTTGTTCAAAAAACGTGTCAAACCTTGTTTCCTTGACATAATAATCAGCTTACAGGCAGCCTGATTAAATTATTAAAATACAGTGCTGCAGTTAATACGACAAAATCAGATCAGACAGAGCAATTCAGCACTGTAATGAGAACTAGCGAACCATTTCTAAAAAAACGATTCATGAAGATATTCAACCATGAAGACTCTGCCTGACAAGACACTAAAAAGCTGTAGAGTTATTTCCCTTTGCTGAAACACCGACTCCAGGAGCATTTAAAGAAGGTTGCTTAAACATGGCTATCTGGGGGCCACTGATGATGTTGCAGATGGCACACCAAAATCAAAAGACATGAAAGAATATTAGTGATTTTGCAATAGAGGCATATCATAAAAGTAAGCATCTAGAGATGAAAATGTTAGTCAGCATCTTTTTTTTACATTACTGATATAAACAGTTTCTGTGGTTCTAAAACTAATAATAAATCTTAGTTGTATAATAGGTGTATTTTCCGTTTACCTGTATCCCTCATTGGATTCCTCGGCTTCTTCTCTGGGCTCCTCACCAGGATCGTCCTCCTCTGTGCTGTCTGCTGGTTGGCTGTCGAAGTTGCTGTTAGGGGCGTCGCCGCTGCTCTGCTCCATCCAATCGGCGACCTGTTTGAGCGCGCACTCGACGGTGGACACCAGCGTCTGAACGGCTTCCAGCTCCTGCGAGGAGGGGTAGATGGTGGAGTGCTTTGCCATGACATGGCGGTCATCGTTGCTGAAGGAACGGAAGGACCTCTGAAAATGAGGACAAACAACTTCCTTAGTCATTCCGATAGGAAAAAATAGAAAGAAAACTACATAAAATGAAAACCTGTTTGTAATGAAAGAAAACAATTTCCTCAAAGAAGACAGCAACGTTTTAAAAATACAATATTAGAAATACATTGAACAATGTGAATTCCATAATTTTTTAAAAATAAACATTTTATTTCCTAAAATGCTGTAATATAGCACTTCTTTAGTGATTTTGAACCAAGTGAAGCTAAAACTACACACCAGATGAGTTTCAGGTAAATCATATTGACAAAGGTGTTTTCATCTTAAAAGCAAAATGTAGATATATTTTATAGAGTTTTACCTTAAGTACTGCTCTGAATATGTTGTTTTTTCAGGAATTGATCTTTGTTTGTGTTTGCATAGTGTAGTTAATGATTAATCAATTACTAAATTAATTGGCGATTATTTCAATAATCGATTCATCACGATTAATCCAATTATTCCGATTAATTGTTTCAGCCTTATGGTTAAGAATGAAAACTGCAGGAGCATTTCTTGTTGCTGACACAGCATACAGTGTGAATAAGAAGTCTGTGAGAGCTCACCAACCCAGAGACGTAAGCACAAAAAGCCATTAGAAGTCAATCCTATCCCCATACTCATACCCTGTCCGTTCTTTCCTAACTCAATCAGACATTTTGGCCTTGGGAATTCATGTCAGCCCCTCAGTCTTTCTGATTTGCTCCTTCTTACTCTTCAGGAAGTATATGAAAGGGAAGCACTGATGGAAGACACCAGGTGCGAAACATCAAATGAGGGTTTCTCAGGGAGAGTTAATGACAGAAAAAAGAGGGAGCTTGCCATGGGAGCAGAGGAGGAGGAGAATGGATAACACCAGGAACGGGAAATGGGAACAGTACAGAGTCTTTATAAACGGATAGGAACAAAAATGGTTGTGAAGTAGGAGGCACAAAGATGAAAGGGAAAGTAAAGAGATGAATAAAGTAGAGCAGCGGGTGCAACGGTGTATTTAGTTTTTTGCATATTGCAGTAAATAGCATTCAGAC
The DNA here is from genome assembly GCF_002775205.1 of Xiphophorus maculatus. Classification (NCBI taxonomy): domain Eukaryota; kingdom Metazoa; phylum Chordata; class Actinopteri; order Cyprinodontiformes; family Poeciliidae; genus Xiphophorus; species Xiphophorus maculatus. The sequence goes on from NC_036450.1 coordinate 8,467,918, forward strand.
AGAGCTCTGGATCTACATATGGATTTACATAAAAAACACCGTGGTAAACGTTGGCTTGTTTTCATCCCTTCTGCCTTCACATCTCAAAGCTTGGTGCCATAGAGAAAATATCTTTAATAAAAACACTAGTGATGAGTCCATTGATCCACTGCCAGTGAGTTGATACAATAAAGACACAGTTATACCCTGACAGATTTCGATGTAAAATGTTTTTATATTAACCAAAAAGTTGATTTCTTACAGTAAATAAAATGAGCATCTCATAAAAGATAATAAAAGAATGTAAAATGAGACACAATTTAAAAACAAAAAGTTTCCAGTCACATTTTATTGTAAATGTTACGTCAAATATTATTCAAACCTTTCTCAATAATTAACTAAAGAATCTTTATTGGCTTTAGAGCAAGCAAATTATTCCAATAGTTGCTGTTTTCACTGGTATTTGGAAGATTTATCTTTATCTCTCCAAGACTATGAGGTTTGATCACTTCTTTGCCTTAATCTTTACAGAAAGGGACTGATAATTTTCAACTGGATAATAGTAACTATAGACAATTGAAGTAAAACCTATTTTGTTAAGGCTTGCAATTCCAGCACATTTCATGTGCAATATAAAAACCATTTCAGGCTACAAATGTGCTTCATTTATCCTGACAAAAGCAGATTTTTATATCTGCTCATAAGAAAAAGAGAGAACATTCAGTGGATACAAAACTACTCTCGTTGATAAAGGAACACATACAATAACACAGCTTGTCTGTGGTAAGAATTTTAAAAAGAAAAGCAAACATATTCCAAAAATAATAATTACAATGAAACACAAAAGGCTCCACCGCAGGAGCATCACCAGAATCAGTCTCGCAGGTGATCATTCACAACTTTTATCTTTCACAATGGCATTTTAGTGCTTTCAGAAACTCCTACCGGTAAAATCAATATACATTTTCAGGTGAACTCAAAATTTATTTGTTTGGTTTTCATTGAATACACAACAAAACATGTAAGGAGTTGCATAATTTATAATCTATACACCAATAAGTATTCTTCTTTCCGTTTTGATTCTCTTTGTCTATTTGTTTTCAGAAATATGCCCGTCGTCTACAATAGAAATAAAATCAAAATTTTCAGAGAGATTCATTTTTGTTTTAAATAGTAGACAATACCAATATTCCTGCTAAGTGTGAGGTGCACAGTTAAGTGTGAGGATGGCGCTCCTACCAAGCTGCAGAGTAGACCTGCTTATCTCAAAGCCCCACATTTCCCTTTATTCTCTCCAACACACACATGAACTCAAAGAGACCAACACGTCAGTGCTCATAAGCAACACACACACACAAAAAGGAGAGATGACCTTTTCAAAGTGGTGTAGCCTGAGGGCTATTATCAATCTACTTAAAATCCAAGGACCTTTACGCGCTCACATACTCAACTGTGAATTCTCGAAGATGAACAAAAAGCTTTCTTTATAAATCCTAAAACTAAAGCGTCACCCTGAGATCTACATTCCTAAATGGCGGCAACTCCTCTGGACTAAATAATCACGTCCACATACCCACAGCATAAGGACATGCACACAAAAGAAAAACCACGCACACTCCACACCGATCCTAATTGAAACGGTGACACTCTCTTTCACTGAAGTGACTGAGATAAAGCCATTAACAGCGTGGAGAACAAGCGCAGCACAATAATTGCAGCCTCACAGTCTGTGTGGTTCAGGATGTAGAGTGTTGTTGGAAACATTTGAGAGAGTTTGCACAAAGGTTCAATTCAGATTCTTTGAAACTATGCAGCCAATAACAGGAGAGACATGAGGTGAATTAAGATACCATTAAGATACCCCTATGTTAAAATATGACATGAGTTTTAAGTAGTGTCCTGTTTAATCATCTTGGTGGGGAAACTTTTTTTAATGAAGAAATAAGTTAAGAAATATCAAAACGCCTCTCATGCACTGACACGTACAGTATATGAACTTGATTTTACAATGACATTACTCAGGAGTAACACATCAATCTGAGCGCTCATCCAACATTTTCTTACCACATTGGGTTTATCTTGTACTTGTGTGTCTTCTCAAAGCTGTGTTTAACAGAGCGGTCGTAGCAAATTTTATGAGCTGTGGCTAATGGGAGCTTCTGCAACCATAAACCAAACTAAGAGGAAGGAGGGTGCCAGCAAATTTATGTATGTAAAGCTGCGTTCCTTGACTGCGGGGGCCGTTGTTGGCCAGCTGTTGTGATGACCACGTAAATCAACACAGTTAAGTGGGACTCGCTGACAAGAATCGACCCTGCGAGCCAGTGTCTGTAGAGATAACACTGCTGACATTAGGACGAGGAAGCATAGATGTGATGGGCCTTCAAACATAGACTCAGAGGTTATTCTAGGCACTCATGGTTATGTTGTTCTCGGCTGACAACAGTCTTAAAGACAGAAGTTACCTGTACAGCATATTCGCTTACAAACGGGTGAATGAAAGCAGACAAATTAAGCATGAAAGATAAATCAGAGGTTATGATCCAGTGTTCCTGTGACAACCTCAAGAGTCGTTGTAAAGTTCACACTTTATTTTAACTCATCTCATTTAGATGAGTGAGCATCATTTACTTTGGGGTAAATAATCCAAATTAAATACTCAAATACTCACACCCAAATCTGTGTTTTTGACTTGTTCTTATTAAATCATCACCCCCTTAACTTTAACCAATCCAGTATTGTAGATGTTGAGCTAGGTTCTTCTTTACCTCCTGGAAGACCCGTCAATATACTTAAGTAAATTGTGGTAGGCCAGTCACACCTGGACAGATTCACCACCGTTTCATGTTATCTCCATTTGTAGATAATGATTCATGGACACATTCATCTTTAAAAATTGGTGCTTTAACTGTTCCTTGACTCACAGATTTCGATTACTATTTGATGTTTGTTCATTAATTTATTTAACCCAAGCTATAATGTGTTGTTTGTTTAAATCTGTTTGCTTACATGTTGTCAGGAAAGTTTTTTTAGTGGGTTTCTTGAATCTACAGGTCAGGCATGAATGTAGCCCAGGGTTGCTAATGATGTTTAAACAGAAAAATGTGGTTAATTCATAATTTAAGAAGGGGAGCAATGTATCTTCACACAGGCACAGGTAAGCCTGTATATCTACTCCCAGCCCACTCTTTAAATATGAAATTATTATTTGAAAACTGCATATTATAATGTATTTGGTAATATGAAATACCTAAGGAAAAAAGAAATCTATAAAGAGGAGGACATTTTTTCCACACACTGTACACCTTCACATGTCACTGGTGCTTTTAGACCACACACTTGCCAATTACACTCCATTTCATGCTCCACTGGAACCTACCAGCTGGCAGGACCGTGTTACATAACCACATTACACAGCATTTACAACTTACAGTGTGCACTAATGTGTAAACACTCTAATGCAAGAAAATACATAGAATATCAGGATAAAAATCTGAGAAAGATTCAATATACACAAACCATACAGGATGGTTACAGGGGAATATAGATATAAAAAACATGATATGATCAGTCACGGTCATCACTTCTGTCCATAAGCTCCACATCTGTCCTTAACGCCCTGCAGTAAAAGCACATCAGTCCACACCGATCCTAATTGAAATGGTGACACTCTCTTTCACTGAAGAGAGTAGGAGCAGCTACTTCACAACTAAATGGAGCAGGATCCACGAATTTCCGTTCCTCTGCTGCCTGTCTCCTCCAAACTCCTCCTGTCTCTGCAGCCATCTGCTATAAATTACGTGACCCAATGCCAAGGACAAGGCTTACTAGAGCAATATCAGCTGTGATAGAAAGTGTAGTCCTCATTCATGTGGTCATGTGAGCTGCCCTGAACATCCTTTAACTTTTTAATCAGAACCTATGAACATTTTTGTGCACGTGTGTGTCTCTGTATTTAGGAAGTGGAGGTGATAAAAGTCTCTTAAATGTGTTAAAAGCACAAAAATAAATAGAAGAAGATGAAGGCAGAAAGGTGTCAAAACTGCAGAGATAGATAAATAACTTTTATTATTTTTGGGAAGCTGAAGTAAAAAAAAAAAAAAAAAAAAGGTTTGTTCAAAAGTTGACAGCACAAGCCTTCACAGTGAAACTAATATCCAGAAAAACAGTCATCACCTATAAATACCACGCAAAAAAACATTTCAGAAGTGCTGTTTGGGGAAGATGTCACACCTATTTAGAACAAAAGGCAACCATGTGAAAGACAAAGAAACTTCAAAAAATCTCAAAATAGTCCTTGAGAGACGGAACAAGCAAGACAGAAGGGGGGAAAAAAGCAACAACTCAGTGCCTTCACTGCAATATCCAGCAGCCTCAGGGGGATTGCATTAAAAATTCATCCTGTGATTTATCTGCACTCTGCTTGGCAGGGCGGCCTCGCCACACTCCACCATCCTGCTTTATTGTGTGCACTCGCACTAGCTGTCTCTCAAATTACCAGACATGCAGAACATCACATACGCAAGATAGCAGGGTACACATGCATCAAAATATATAAATAAAACCCCACGCATGGATTCATCGAAATATCAGAAATACCATTAGCACCAAGTCTATCAGCTGCCCTGAAAGCATGGGGGGGAAATGAGCTACAGCAAAGCCATATACTGGAACAGTTATGCTGCATGCATACTGCATCAGTATTCCCAGACTGTATTGTTTAGACAAGAACGATTTTCATAGAAATTCTGTTAGAATCTGTCAAGCCCATAAATCAGCCTCCAAAACATCAACCCACTGCCTAATTTCTACTAATTTAGTTTGCGTGCGTGCGTATGTGTGTGTGTTTCTGTACTTTCCTCCTGGTAATGCAGAAACATGGTTTATAGGCGCTCTATAACACTTTATGACCTAGTTGCTAAAAACCAGCTAAAAGAACCTTCATTTACCCCAATCATATACAAGATGGAGTGAAATATTCATTTTATTTAAATATACTGACCTTTAAATAAAATATACATTGTTAAATTCTCGAGGAACATAAAATGGACATAAATAACAGTGACACAGAAAAACACAAATACACTACAGTAACAAATCTCTTGGCTTAGGATTTATAGATCTACCCCCCCAAAATGTAAAGATTTAAAACATTTCATACTTACTTAAAGGCAAAATGTTACAAAAGTTACTCTAATTCCTGTAATACAGGTTATTGAAGTAAACTGCTGAAAGCAGTGTACCAGCAGTCAATTCTGGTAAATACTTATTTGGAGTGGAACACTAACAATAAAATAACACAATAAAAATACGACAATTCCATGGTATCACAGTTTTAACACTGCAATCCATTACATGGTCTATTTGGCTTTAATACAGCAGAAAGGAAGCATTAGTTCAGCTTCAGCTAAAACAACATAACATATTTTTAGTTACATCACGGCTAACAACTAAATACTATTATTTAAATTTTGTTTAGAGTTGCGGAATATATTAAATCACATCCTCCACTGTGATGAAATATTATATTTTGAGTGTTATGCATGCAATTTCTGCATGCCAAAAACTAATTTTGGCAACATGATGGTGGAAAATTTCAACTGCTTTGAAACTGCTTGACTAACATTTAATTTACCTTTGGGAGAAACCAAGCATTTCAGACTAGAACTGGATATTAATTTAGCATCATACTTGATAAGTCATTTCTATACAATTCACAACAATTCATAACACGTTTCATGTGCTTTTGCTCAGCTGCATTGAGCATGAAGCTTTGGTTTAAAGAAATGTCTGGAGAAACTCCAGGTGGTTTATTAAATGGTTTCTACTTAACTCAGTGCAGCAGTGAGATCTGAAAAGCTGTTTCAGAAGTTTGGGAACTGCAAACCAGAAGCCAGTAAGCTTTCAAAGAGGGTGTATTGTAAATACGAAACTTAGAAATGAAAAATTAATGGCTAATCCCTACTCTGTGATCTATTATTAGTACACTAAGCATTCATTTTATGTTTCTTTTTTAAGGCTGGCTTTTTTTTTTCTAAAACTGGTGCTGAATAGAAAAGTGAAATGGAAAGTAGAGAGACCATCTAATTTAACTTGGTGTCTTCTCTTCTTTTCAACAGAAAAAATAAGTTGTGCTTTGGTGGCACAGGAATCAAACCTATGATCATCTGCTGCAAGGCAACTGGGCTAACAACTGCACCAATCTGGTGCCGAGGTGTCTCACGCGAAATACAAAATCCCATTTTTCTAAGGATTTGGGATAACTTGTCTAGAATGTAGGCTGTCACCAGTAATGTGACCACATGGTCAAACAATCAGACAGAAAGAACAGTGTACACTTACAAACAAAATGTAGGCAAGTGTAGTTATTGAACTTCTATAGAAACATCAATGAAAACAGTTGTTTGCTCTGTTGTTTGGCTTGCATTTTGACGCGACTGCCAAGGTCAGCAATTGCTGCATTGCCCTAAGTCAGGAGTAATCACAGTACTGAGTTTGCAGCATGGGGCATGCACTGGTCTCATTACCCTTGGTTATTTATGAGCTCAGCTATGTTTTCCCTTTGTGCAATGTCCAACCTCAGCACCACCAGTAACATCTTGTTTTCTTCTCAAAATGCATTTTTCTCCTCTCCTCCCCGTTTTTCTTCTTTCCTCTGCCTCTCAAACAAACGACTCTTCCACTTATTCACTTTTTGTACCAATTTCTCCTCCTCCCTTTTCTTGTTCTATTTTTTAATAATTCATCTTCTGCTCAGCCCACCCCCCATGGGAAAGGAACTTCCACTGTCACAAGCCAAGACCATTAATCAATCCTCCGTCCCGCACACGTTTTACCTCAACCTTTCTGCTCCTAACGCTCCTTCTCCACTCCTCCCCTCCCCTCCACTTTGCACATCCCCTTTTGCTTTCAACGTTCCTTTTTACCGTTATTTTCATATTATTCTATCATTTATGTTTTATGGTCTTATTTGCTTCCCCTCGTCATTTTCTCTTTCCTCAGCTCTCTTTGATCCTCTGAGCCGTCCTCTCCACCCAGTGCTGAAGTTCCTTTGAACAGTATCTCTGTGCTCCTGTAACAGGCATCTTACACCTTTTCTAACATAATTAAAAAATTTGTTGTTACATTTCTTTGCTCTTTCTAAACCTGCAAAATATGGAGACAAAAGAGCTATTATTAAGCAATAATATTTACTCACTAAATGTCAGGAGTATATTAGCAAGACAGAGCACATTAATTAAATCTAGAAATATTAATTATGCAGTGATACTAATATTAAAGAGAAAATTCAAAAGGTCACGAGAAAACGGCTTGGCTCTATGAAAAACAGCCATACATAAAGAACCTTCAACACTACTTGCATCCCATGCTAATGAGATATTATTAAATAAATGCATTACCAATGCATTAAAATAAAATCCTATTTAATTGCAGTGGAATAAGTTTCCTTTAGTATAGAAGAAAGTAGAATATTTATGTTTGCTGCATTTATTTTCAACAGAAAAAGAGATGACTTTAGGCCACTGAGGATTAATCCAGTCCTTTTTCAGACAAGGAACTTCTGAAGCTTCATCTGGCAAAAGCAAAATTTGTAACTGAAATTCTGGCTACGCCTTTGTGAGGCGACTCTTGAAGTAGTTCCTGAAATCGTTGTTTTTTGTCTCTTAGTCTTTAAGTAGCTTTGGTAATCATCTTTGCTCATGCAGCTTTTGCTATCTCACTCAACACTCCATAGGAATACTTAGATACAGCAATCTGCATAAAACCAGATTTTTTAAGAACAGCTTTATGTAGATTTTTCAACTTGGGGAAACTTTTAGACAATTTTTATATCAGCAGTCTTCTCCATTACTGTGTTCTTGGTAGTTTTTTGTTTTTGACACGTTCATGTAAATGATTTAAACGGAAAAGGCTGGTTTTGTATTTTTGCTGAATCTTAGCTACATATTTCCTGGCAGCATTTCACAAAGTTGGAGCATAGAATAAGAGGGATCTTTGACAAATCTACTTTGCACAATTTCCTGGGTCCACTTTTATGCACTGGATTTAGGTCAGGGTACAGAGGCTGCTATGAAGAATGTTAGTTTTGTATTAGGTTAACCATTTCTGAGTTGATTAGACCATATGTTTGAGCTCATTATGGTGCCAGAGATGATACTGCTACAATTGTTCCCAAATTAAAGGTTGGATCTTCTACATTTATAATGTAATATTATGCTACTGCTGTTAAAAACATTTATAAGAATTTATATTATTTTGAAGGATGCTGTAAATGGTTTTATTTTCTGCCTCTTTTTACCTTCATCTCATCTATTTTGTTGCATTTCTTCATTTTCTAAATGCTCATAACTCATTCTCTTTTCTTATTGCAGAGCCTCTCAACATCTACTCTATTCTCACTGATGTATGAGCTCTCCTCCCCTATCTGCCCTGAACAAGCCTTTATCACACATCTATTTCTCAGCCAGGACTTACACTATCTGTTAGCGATGTGTGTAACAACTTATCAGATCGAACTCACGGCCTCTATTCGAGAGAAGTGATTTCTCCACTGTGGATAATCCACACCCCCCACGAAGAAATCCCCAGCACCTACAAAACAATCAGTGCATTACCATGCCTGCAGGAGGAGTGGTCACTTGTTTCCTTCCTGCTGACGCCCACTTCTGGAGTTGGAGGGCGTGTGGTGGGGTGCAGAAGCAAGGTTACTCGTCAGGATGTTGATGGCGAGACGCTTCTGCTCCTCATGTGCTCGTCTCTCACTCTGGCCACTCTAGAACAATGGTTTCTAAAGAATGAACAGCAGAAAGAGAAAATAAGAAAGGTTTGATCAATAATACAACAACTTACTAAACACTACATTACGAAGTTATTTAATGTGCAACATATAAACAACAGTTATTCAAATTCCTTGAAGTTGTTCACATTTTAACACCACAGACTGAATGGAAAAGGACACATGGTTTTCAAAAACGTTTTGCCAACAATAATCTAAAAATGGCAGATACCTTTGTCAATGCTTTGTGGAACCACCTTCAATTACATTTGCAATTAAATCTTCATCAGGTTTGCATACCCAAATACTATTTTGCTTCTTCTTTTTGACAAAAAAGCTCAACTTCAGCCAGATTGGATAAATAGCTAAATTAATTTATGGACTTTGAGCAGCTTTTCCGTTCTTGCTGTGAAGAATTATCCTCAACGCAGGATGCTGCCAACATCATGTTGCAGCCGTTAGTCTATTATACATTGTCCCAAAAACGGTTAGTAGGCTAAACATTATATCTGTGTAATCACTTGATCTCCTGAATACACAGACATCTCTTTACTAATAGGTCTGATTTCACAGGCTTTTACTTAGGGCTATCAGAGCGAAAGCAGGTTAAAAATAAATGCATGCAACACTTTTTATTAGTAAAAAAAAAAAAAAGAATGTTTTTTTTCTAACTTCATAAATAATCTGTACCTTGTGTTAATCTAGTTTATTCAAATTCCAATAATCCACATTGAACTTTGTGGTTCTTGTGAGAAATGTGAGAAAAATATGGACAAATTCAACATGTAAACTTTTCCAAGGTGTGTAAAAGTACAATGGATACATGAAACAGAGAAGGAACTGACAGACTAACGGATAAGTTCACGAGCAGATAGATGTAGACACACATAGGGAAAATACATGCAAAGAGCCTCACAGGCCCTTATTCATAATTCATGGGCTGGCAATGCTGTGATGGAGGGGGATGTTAAACAAACATGTGCTTGTTTTCATTCACTGGCTTACACTCTTGAGCCCAACAAACCCTCCCTATAGGTCAATAATACAGCTGCAAAATGAACAGAAATTGAATTTATGATTCCTTTTCACATTTGTGGAACGTTTGTTGAAACCACTTTATGTTTGCGGCCACTGATTTTCTTTTTATGTCCAGTTAGAGCCACAACAACAAAACAAAACAATTAATGAACTTCTATCACTTTTATTTTGGAAATTCAACAGATGGCATTCACTGAGCCTAATTTTATTTTGTTTTAAATAATAGTGTTCTCACAAAAAAGCTCTTGTTTTTTCATATCATTTGTTTCATATTAAGTTCAAAGAATAACATATAAGAACAAAAAAAGCTATATAATGGTGAAAGCAGGAGAAAAATACTCTAACATTCTTTCAAAGACCACCGAGATGAATTCAACCTTTGATTTTTGTTCACAAAGAAATGATCTTTTTAATTTTATTGAGTTCCCTCATAAACAATGAATTACATGATACTACTAGGAAATATTTATTTCATTTAAACATTCATATAATTGTCTTTCCAACAAGAGCTCTGCTTGATGATTAAACTTTGTGATACAAAAAGCCTGAGATGAAAGGAAAAAGAAATTAAAATTTTGAAAAGCTTAGGCAAAGCAGAGGAGCAGACAGAACTGTAAATGATCACAGACTGCTGCCACCAGGACAGAAAGAACAGGAAAAGCAAGAGGAGCGCTAAACAATCAGACAAGTACAAAGTGGGGGACAGAGTGGAATCGGATAAGCAACAACACAGATATTGAGCTAACCCCTCAGGCAAACAGACTCGAGCAGAAGCTGCTCCTCATTTTCTCCTCAGCTCTCTGTCTTTAAGCTGTTGGCCTTGGGCCGGCCACAATGACAATTACCTCCTCAACACACCTGGCAGTGGCAGAGCCTGTGTCCCAGCACTCGCATTGTGGCAGTTACCTCAGAGCCAGCGCTTATTGCTGGAGGCGGGTAAGCTCTCCTCCAACATGACTTGGCCACTTTAAGACTGCATGCACATGATTATAGTGCGAGCACACAAACACAAATGCTCTGCCAAGAGGCATAATAGCAGTGTGAAAGCCCCCCATTTGATTTTCATTATCAGAACAATTCAGGGATAAACAACAATTTCATCACAGTCTGACAGTGCTTTCCTTCTCCTTTTTCTGAAATTAGAATCTCGTGTACAAGAAGGATAAATACCTCGCATTTTTTATTGGAATATATATATATATATATATATATATATATATATATATATATTACACAATATGGGGACCAAATGTTTATTAAATCAAACCCTGAATGAAGCTCTCTCATGAATAAACAGCATGTGGCCTACAGTCTGCAGATCTTCTTCATCACCCCCTTGGGAAATTATCGAGACCAGCTTCTCAAATCCGTGGTTTCATGCTGGCTGTGCAAACTTTACAACCTGTTTGTTAATACTGTATATCCTGTGGCGATTTTGTCTACCTTGGACTAAAGCTGATCAATAATTATATTTTTTCCACACAACACCACAGTGCTCCCATTTCCTATTTCGCTTTCATTTCCACCGTGCTGGCTGGTCATTAAAGTGTGATTGTGAGCTATTCTCCTGAGAAGTGGAGGAGAAAAGAGGGGAAAAATCTGGCTGAAAACCTGTCTCATTAACACCAGAGATAGTTTGTGGAAATTAGCATGAACACACACATCCAGGCCTGCACGGAGAAACCAAAACCACACATTAACTCCATGACATCCCCCAATTATCACATCGATTTCCACAGGCGCTCCATGAATGAAGAAAACCGCACACCTGTGCTGTGTAGTTCCTTACCTGGTTGGGCACGAGAAAGGGAACATTTTGAAAGGGGAAATAAAGAAAGTAAGAATGACAAAAAGAGCTGGAGAATTTGCTGAAGAAGCTGTGGGAAGCAATTTACACCTTTCTTATCTGATAACCGTCAGACAAGATGAACAGCGGTGGAGACGGAGTGGCAGAAGACAGAAGAAGCAAAGATACTGTGCTAATTAGAGTTAGCAGAGCATAAATATTAATGAAGGTGAAGGGAAGTCTGTTTGTTTTTAGAATTTATTTTTCATTTGTAAATTTCTCTCATGCATATATTTGTAAGTACTTTACATATTATGTAGCTTCTAAAAAGGAAGAAACTATTTTCCACCTTTGCAGATTGGCTATTCTCTCAAGCTGCCACTTTTACACAGGATTTAACAGGGAATGAAAATGTTTTAAAGCAAAGATTCTCTAGTTTATTTTGTTTTTATATCCCTCATTGCAAAATGTTAGCAATCTCTTGGAAATCTCACAGGTAAAGTAAAAATAAATTTCTTCAAGGAATACACACATGATTATGTGTACAGGTAATTATACAAATGGCAATAATTACTAATTGTGCCAACGGTTAGTAATTGTTGGCACAATTAGTGCCAACAATTGTTAAATGCCAACAACTGCCAACAGTTGTTAAATGAAGAAGCTGAAAAACAGTTTAAAATGCCTAAACTCAAACATTTTTTCTTTATTTTGACATTATGGTAAGACCTAGTTTAACTGCAGAGCTCTTAGAAACCTGCTGCTCTCCGTCACATATACACACATTGTGACATAGTGTCTGAGCCCAGTGTGAATAATCACTGATTAATAATGTCATAATGGCTACTAAAGGCTCATGTACGTATATTGGAAAAATGGCTGACCTAACAATTTCTTGCATAATAGCAAGTCGTAGGTTTTCTTTAAAATTTTGAGAGGTGAAAAATGCATGTTGTTTATTTTAAATAGAATAGAGTTAAAGCTGTAAATGTAAAATGACTCTTTAGGGTTTCATCTGTAACAGAAATCAGACCAAATAAAGTCTCTAATTAATGCAAATTTAGTTGTTAAATTCTCCAATATACCATGAAAAGCAAAAAAGCAAAATGCATTTCCCCATGATTTTGTTTCATTTAATTGATAAGCTGGGAAACTGTCCAGGGTGTATTTTGACCCCTGAAGATTGGCACCAGTCCCCTGCAACCCTGCATGGAGAAGTTGGTATAAATAACACATGGATTGATGAATTGTTGAGCATCTCCAACTGAGAGATGGGAGATACTCCACAAATCTCTAATAAATTTTTTATTTGAGATTGTTTTACTTTTTAAGTGAATAAACGTGTCAGCTCCTGTAAATGCCCAGGGTGGCTTAAGTACCCTGGGTCGTATATTAAGATATTTTATTCCTTTCATGTGTGCATGAAAGTAATAATCTGTGAAAACATCTGCAAAGACCTGCAAAGGTCTGCGGTAATTAAAAATACCAGAACATACAAATCTCTTCATTCTAGTTAGCGAGCTACATCAGCAGAATGGATGCAGAATCACGTCTCAGATACAGATCCCTCTCACTGCCTCTGTTGTGACGAAGCGTGGCCTGCTTTAACAGGTGCTAGCCGACAGACGTCTGTTTGCTCAATAAATCGGCGGAGAGAGGCGGAGACAAATGAAGAGAAAAGTGGTCAAAACACAGACAGCTGCTTACAGGAAGATACACGGTGAAAGCAGAGGAGGCAAAACCCAACATGATCAAGACTCATTAAGGACAGCTGGAGAAAACCTCGTGCATTTTGAAACATAGACAATCATGGGAGTTTCCTCTGCTGTTCTCGATTGTTTAAAATCAATCTGCTAATTTAGACGATAACCGAGCTAAGCTAAACTAAAAATTCAAAGTTTTACTTCTGAATGCACAGCTATTCGTCTTGTTCAACCAAATGTTCAGCATCCAAATGTCCAAACTGATAAATAGTACCACAACAAGTAATTTAAGCCTTAGGCTAAAGGGAGATTCCCTTCTTATAATGACTTTTTTCCTTTCTAGAGCAAACACGATTTCTTGTCTGATAAAAATGTCCATTATCTCTAAATAAAGTATATCATTATACTTCCTTCCTCTGCTGATAAGAAAAGACCAGAAGAAAAAACTTGGCGTGAAACAACATCGTAGAAATGTAGCTAAACCTTTACACAGATTTGACCTTTATAAATTGAATTTACACACAAGAACAGCAAAAACCTCAAAGGTGTTTGTGTTCGTACTTTTGTCACATGTACTGTGCATAACAGACATGATATTTAGGGAGCAACACGCTGTGGATATTATCTGCATTATGTCTCATTAATGCAGGACTATGCAGCAGGCTCAGCGTGGCCTGGAATGATATCAGGACAAAGGACATACAGATATCACCGGTATGTCCTACGCTCACAGCAAAGACATTTCCTGTCATTTCTAAGCTTAATTTCACTGGAAAACAGAGGAAGTATGCATTCATTAAATAGAATTTACACCAATTTGTAGCATCTTTCACCATTACCATCTCCCTACAACCAAATATTAAACGCAATTACTGAGTGGGCCAACTGCCAACTCCAGCATTCAATCACCACCAGGAATTAGAGCAATAAAATGGAACGCAACAATTTCAAAGCACTGCTGAAGTAGAAAGCTTGGCTGAGTTTGATTCCAACAGGTTTAGTAAAAATTGCTTGATGGTGTGAACAACATTTATGCTCTTACAGATTTGATTTTAATGATCTGCTTACACATTTGATTGGAGTGGAGTGACATGTTAGTGTGAGGGTGGCACTTTCCTTCCATCCTCACTTATTTGTCCACTCAGCATTTACTTTCAAATATCATAAAAATAACCAAGTTTGCTTATTTCGTGGTACTTTACGCTGAAAAATGTGGCAAGGCTTTAATGCAATATGCAAAAAACAAAAAATATTTATATTAGACCACAAGTGACTAATTCTATTGTATTTACTTTATTGTTTTGCTCATTTTAGCTTGATGGATGAAACTTGGACAAAACTGAGTATTTTATCAGGAGTCAAATGGTCAAACTGGTTTAGTAGGACAAAAAACAATTTTTTCCAAATACATTTTACTGCTGGCTCAGATTTATCAGTACAGCTGCGTTTCTCGTCCACATGAAACCTCTAAGATTCTGAGATACTAATGCCTTTAACTCTATTTTTTTATTTATTTAATCAACATACAAAGTATTCCTCAACTGGTGCTTCTGGTTGCTCACATGGAGCTAGGTTCTTCTTGTTATGAAACAGGTTTTGCTTTCCACTGTCACCACATGCATGCACAGAATGAGAGATTGCTACAAAGTTAAACACTTGATGCAATAAACTTTTAACAGTCGCAAACTGCTCATTCATGAGCGTCAACCCAAATATTAGTGGGAATGTATGAACATATATCCGATAAATGCGTAAATGTCTGAATCCAAACTGCACACTCAATTTTGTTTGTTATAATATCACTGCAGTCATTTGTGATCATACTGGAAAAAAACAATCGTTAAAAGGCTAAAATTAATATTCCTTTCATGAATATGATCAGTGCATGTAAGCATTTGACTGGAGCTGTATGTTTCTTTGTTTTTTAAGCTTGATTTTACTGAAATTGTATATTGTATATTGACCAGATTTAGGTGCAGGCCAGGAGAGGTCATAGAACAGAGTATTGATGAGAAGGCAGAGAAAACGCTGATGTTGCTTCTGGGAGGGAAAATAGATAACACTTACAGGGCAGTGTAACACCCCATGATCAATTATTTAAATGGACGGAGCACTTTGTATCTATCTATCTATCTATCTGGCAGTATTTAGTCCTCCATCCACATCATATTACTCATTTCAGCAGTGTGAGTACTGTCCTGCGTCAGTATGGGGAATAAATAGACTATCACTATGCCAAAGCTGAAGCATGCTACAACTGTGTGTGCGCTAGTAGGATCCTGCTGTGCTGATTTCAGCAGGAACAGATGGTCCTGTCAGGGCTGTGCAGTAGCTCTACAACGTATATTGCATACATTGTGTGTGTGTTTGTTCACTGTGAAGACAGTCTCCTTTGTTCTTCAGCAAATATATATTCCCTCACACTTCCACTTTCCACCAGTTGTAAAGACCGAGGTGCTTTCATGCAGAGACACGCCAACAGTGGCTGCTGCAGTGTAAGTGACATCTTAGTGGTCTTTGGCCTACTTGTCTCCTCCGATGACACTTAGCAGCCTAATCCTCCTTGAAGGGCTCTGTCCTGCTCAACTCCTGTTTGCAAACACTAAAAAGCTGTCACACCCCAACCCATTTGTTGTTGGTGCGCTTGTATACGCATGTCTACTCGGGCTGTTCTGCATTTCTGCTTGTACAATTAAATTTGTAATCAGTAAATGGTACTGGAAAAAGTAATGTCTATGAATTTGAAAATGAGTGGCAAATCAACAAGCTAAGCTGGATATGAGCTTCAAAGATTATGTAAGGTCAATAACCAAAATATATCAGAAAAAGATGAAACGGGATTATTCAAGCCAAATTTAGGTCAAAGGTTGATCTCAATAATGACATGTTAGCTGTATGTTATTTGTTGGGTGCATGTTATGAGAGCTAGGGTTGTCCAGATGTGGTCTAATTCCCTAATGGGCTCCAATACACAAAGGCAGGTCAGTGAGCACACATGCATAAAGCTTTTTAACGACTTGGTGGTGTGTATGATCCTGCCCCAGCCTCTATTATTTAATTAAGAAAACCAGTGACATGGCAGGTGGTGGAATTTAAAGATTGACAAGATTTAAAAATATATATAGTTCAAAAACTACTGTATATATCCATTATCATTTATGTGTGGATAAAAACAATGTCTGTATGCATCTTTCAAATCAAAATCTCCTGTTTCAGACTCAAATATCCAACCTGTTCTATCCTCTTTAGCAAATAAAAAAAAAAAAAAAGCAAATGGAAAATATTACTACAATAATCAAGTTTTAAATAAATAATGACCCTGCAAAAACCACATACTGTATGTAGGATGGATAAATATACAGTTGAGTAAAATGACTGATGGCCGGCCAGCTGCTTTAGATAATATTATGAAATCAGGATGTTCATATATTTTTGCACAGGGTATATTATTTACTGATGCTTATTTACATGTTTAAAATACTTTAAGAATATTACCAAAAGTAGACTTCCTGTACAGTGGTTATAAAAAGACAACCTTACAGAAAAAAAATCCAAAACAGGATTTCAATAAAAGTTTAAAGGAAGCCAATTTAAAATAAAGAATATGTGATTATAGATGAGTCATAAAGACTGCATGTAGACTGCTGGAATAACTGTAAACAACAGTGGCCGAGAGAAAGACCAGAGTTTCTGGGCAATTTCTTTGCTTCAGTAAACAATATGTTGGATTAGTAACTTTTAGCAGCTTTCAGCTTGAGTAGAATCAGGTCCTGCATTTTAATATTTTCTATTTTTCTCATTGCCTGACTCTTTCTGCCATTATTAATAAAATATCATGGATTATGCTTCATGTGCACGTATGGTGTGGCCAACTGGTTAGAGCAGACCTATCATCAGTCTGTCTTCTTGGCGATCATTCCTGGAACCTGCAATGGATGCTGTGGTTGTTTTGCAGCTTCTGGTCGGTTTTATATTTGTACTTGAAAATCATGTCTAGCTGTTCCCACCTGTCCCTAGTTCTCATATTGAACCACTTCAATTTAAGATATTATTTTTTGTTCCTGAATTATCAGGAAACCTCTGCAGTGTCCTACACATATTGCTCAGGGTTATTTCTGCACTTCTACTTACCAATAAACCCCTCTGAAAAAAGAATTGGAGTTAAAAACACTGATGAATATCAAACTTCTTGTGGATTGCCTGTAGTC
This sequence comes from Xiphophorus maculatus, assembly GCF_002775205.1. Classification (NCBI taxonomy): domain Eukaryota; kingdom Metazoa; phylum Chordata; class Actinopteri; order Cyprinodontiformes; family Poeciliidae; genus Xiphophorus; species Xiphophorus maculatus. The sequence continues at coordinate 8,485,408 of NC_036450.1, forward strand.
AACTGAGTGGAGTTTTGCTAACCATCACAACTCTAAGATGTATGCATAAAATGTGGAATTTGGTTTGCTGAAGAAGTTGAGTTGCATTTTAATGGAAAATACCTCAGCAAACTGAAAATCAAAGACATTTTTTTTTATATAAAGTTTGGACTATGTTTTAAATTGCCTGTTTCAGGTATGGCTTTTTTGACATTTCTGTGAAACTGCTGACAAGTCATGACTCTCTTTTTACTGGGGAAAAACCAACAGAAAATAAAAAATCTCTGGAGAGGTTCTGGATCTCTAAGATGAGAAAATAAATCCAGAAAGCTATCAATTTCAAGAAATATGCATATTGTGAAAACAAACCAAGTTTTTTTTACACCTGTTTAAGTTAAAACCCTGCGTTACAAACATCAGAAATATATATCTACAAGTAAAAGCATAAAGAACCATCTGCTCTTTCCTCTATAAAAAGATAAAATAAAAATGTTTATACAGAAAACTCAGGATGATGGTGTTCTTGAAGCGTAAGCTGCTCCACATCATGTTCCTTAACACCCTGCGATTTAACCTGCCGTGGTTTAACATTAGCTGATCTGAGACTCCATTCATTTCAGGTCAGCTTGAACAATGTGCTCGATTAAGGTGGTGTCATTACATACTTCCTTCCTGTCTCTCTCTGGCTTAGTGGAAAAGACGAAGGACATGAGAGAAAACGGAAGGAAAAAGGGGGAGGAGAGAAAACGATAGAATTTGATGTGGATAGAGGAGGTGTAAGGGAGTTTAAAAACAAGGTGGGAATATTGTCAGCATGAACCGAAAACCTGAGACGGAAAAAATTTCACTTTTCATTATGTAGAAGAGTGAAAACTGTAAACCCAACAGATATGGTTATGTATTTGTTAAGAATGCTGAAGCATAAGGGCAAAAAATAATAGGAACATGTGTAAAACACACAGAGGAAACAGAATAAATTCGACAAAATACTCCACAGCAGAAGCTGAAGCAGTTTAAGGAAGAAACACTGCAAGATTCAAAACAAATGAAGGAAGATAAGGAAACAGGAAGAGAAAAGGGTGGCTGGGGGCAATGAGCTTGCAACAATTTTGGAATTAATATTAAAACAAATTTTAATGAGCCACAGGAAAATGAACACCAATTAAAATTGCTAAATGATAAATTATCAAAGTTATATACACCTACAACTTTAATTTTCCTTAATCCATTAAAGTCCAAATTTTGCCCAAAGGTCTCTTAAATAAATCTAATGGTTAATTCCTCATAGTTCCAAGCTTTTAAAGTTGTTTTTTTTTCCTTTGGAAAGTAAAGGTTATCAACAAGAATAAACTAGCAATTTAATACGCATTTGTTTTATTATGCATTTAAAAATTAAAATAAATCAGGACTGGCAACAATAAAAATCTGTTTTATTGCAGCAGCAGTTAAATAATATTGAATTGCTTAGAAATAAACAGGCCTCTGTTGGAGTAAAATAGTTATCAGACCTCTGGGGAAAAAATCAATGACAACCCAGAACAGATCACCTGGACTTGATCATTTATCACTGTAACAGTACAATCACTCTGCAAACCTTCTATTCAAATCGATTGGAAATGTTGTATGACTGGGTTACTCCATTCTTGGTTGTCATAGGTACGTCAGTTACAAACACGTAACAGTTTGAAATAACCATGAAGTTCAGAATAAATACTTTGGATTTATTTTACAGCTTGCATCTTGTCAACATACAAATATTTCATCCAGAGTTTTCTTTCAGAAATGTATGCTCCAGGAAATGAACAAAAGCACGAGCTGCTATGCAGTGAACAATTATTCTAGTAAGAGATATTATAAACACATAAGATACTCTAAAGAAGCAGCTGAAAATTAAATTTCAGTTTTGTTTTTCAAGAACATTTCAATATAGCCAACTTTAATCAAATCATGTTCCAGGACTACCTTTGTATATGTGCTATATTGTAGCAAATATCATGTAATTTTCTGCTAAGCCAGGATGTTCATGAAGAGTTTCTGACATGACCGTCACACCTTGGAGACATTATGCGACACTACTGCTATAAAATTTTCACAAGTGTCACATAAATGTCACAGCACTGAACAAATAACATTCCTAAATCTGCTGCTATGCCGATGATCTTTCTGCATTTATGAAGTTTCATTTCCCACATTGTTGCAAAAGCTTGGACTGGTGTATTCAGCGTCTTCAAACAGCAAATACTCTACTTTCCTGGAAAGTTTTGATCATACATGTTTACAAATTTAACAAAAAACCTAAAATCTCACCAATATTTGCCACTTGAACCAAAAAGAGATATTTTGATGAGCTTGAAAATGCAAGTCTCATTTGAAATGTTGGAAGAGTAAAATGTATATCAATGTTTTAAAGGCTGATTGTTTCCCTCATTTGGAGGGTTGTGCTAAGCAAACTAAAGGAGCACCACAAATAATCCCTCTCATGAAAGGTAACACTGCTTTAAAACTTCATTTGAACTACAAGTGACACATCTGTTAAGCAGCTGACACCAGCGTCACCAGTTCAGTGTTTCAGTCTACATTTACGCAAGCCATTAAAATCAAAATAGCAACAAATAAATGCTATAGATTAGATTTTATGTTTTGCAGCAGTAAAATAATAGCTCTATGAAAGCAATTATACTATGTCAGAGTAAAAAACAGTGACACCACAATACCTTTACTAAACGTTATCATACCATGTCAACTTTAAAGTGGCCCATTCCTAGACAGCACTTCTCACACATGCAAACACCAGCAATATAAACACAAACTACAAAAAACAACATGCGAGTTAAAAACTTCATATTTTCTGCTTTCTAATTTGAGCTTGGAGGGAAGCACCAGATTGTAACAATGCCTGACAGAAAGGATGGAAAGTGAGTGTGAAAAAGATTTGTCCTCAACTTTTTCCTTTGGGAATGATCACCATGGTTACTGGATCCTTTTTCAGCTGAATGTGGGACAAACATAAGGAAGCAAGAGAGAAAAAGAGAGAGGGGTAAAAACAGAGATAAAGAGACGAGATGGAGACAATGAGATACTGTAATAAAATGTTAAAGTGTGTTAATGTATGTAAAAAAAAACCTTATATGGCTAACACAGCTAATTAAAAACTCTGACTAAGAAAGGGCTCAGTGTACATGCATAAGAAAAAAAAGCGGCATTTAGGATGCGACTACGAACGCGCATCTGCCATATATAGCACTGCAGAGAAGATACCCGATCCCCAGCTGAAAACACATAAGGTGGTAGGATAAACCAAACACACATTCTAATGGAAACAGAGGCCAACAGGGAACAAACAGCGTCAAGAGACTATCATGGCTCATCTTACAACCAGACAATCAGACTCCATCTATATTTCAAAAGCCACGGAAAACTGTCACAATGGGCTTTCTAGATCCAAGATTAGTGGAGGGCACTGCTAATGAAGAGCGGGACACACCGGGATCACATTTCCATGCTGGTGGCCCAACTACAGTCAATCACCCGAAAGCAATTTGTACAAACTCAATGACAAGCCTTAGGCAAAAGTAATTGAACTTGTGTGTTAAATCCAATATGTGTCTTAATTATTTGGGTGAATAAACTCATATTTATTAATTGATCAGGTTTTATCTTACGTAGAGGAGACCTGACGCCAAAAATCTGTGAAGATTCACTTTAAGTCACTTTACTTTCCTTTCAGGTATCTGCTTGTCTAAACAGTGTGTGGGCAGAACCTGTGCTAAATGTTGGAGACACCGATCTCAGTTTTTCTCTGCTGCAGCTTTGTCAATATTTGCTTTATTGCATGCAAATGGCACAGGATGAATTATTCATTGAGAACAAAGGAAAATACTTGTAAGGGTGGTTCTGCTTGACAGAACTGCCATGGCTTTAACGACAGACACGCATAAGTATGGGTATATTCAGCATGTTGAGTGAGTGTCACCGAGCAAGGCGTTTAAGAAAGAAGAGAGAGTGATGTGCTCGGCTGCGCTCACCAGCAAAGTCACTGCTTCCTCAAGGACACTGCGGCTGAAGGAGCAAGAAAGAGTAAAGGAATGACACATGGGAAGAAAAGAAGGAAGATGAACACAGGAAGATAGACAAACACGAGGTGAAAGAGCGTCAAGCAAGATATAAGAAGCAGAGAAAACTGGAAGCATATGTGATGGTGGTAGAGGCAACAGATGATAGAAATGTCAGGAAAGACGGAGAAATGAAAAAAACAGGAGAATGGGTGATTCAGGAGCAATTCATCTCCACGGAGAGTGTTTGTGCGTGAAATAGTATTTTTGCAAGTCAGTTTCTGTAATTTAAAAAGTGAAACCATTACCCCGACAATGAGACCAGAATGTAAGGTATGTGAAATAACCGGAAAATATTGTTTGGCTTTTTCAAACCAGTTTAAAGCAATACAAAACTTTACTGGGATGAAGAGGTGGCCAAATTAAAGTCCACAGGGATGACAAATAGAAGTATATATATATTTTTTTGTTGTATAAGAGGGTGCCAATGACATGGCAATGAAATAAAAAAAGGAATAATAGGTGGTCATATTGCAGAGGATAGGGATGAGATAGTGCTATTTATAAGTAATGGTAGATGGGCAACAAAATTTGAGGTGTTTTTTATATTTAAGTTCCATGTTTTGTACATGTGCTAAATAATAATAATAATCCACATCTGAATATTTATAAGAACAACAACCCATATTACAATATTCACAGAGGTTAAGCCCAATATAAATATATTATTGTTCCTTTTTGGCCTGTAACAGCCTCTTAGGTGTTTTTAGGTAGTGACAGGAAACAAATGGGGGTAATCAAGCAATAGAGATCCAGCGATACACCCCATGACCCTTGTATTATTTCCATCACCCCATCTTTATCAAATGATAAATTATGACATATGATGGATCAAATTCCAGGAGCACTCTAGTATTTTAGCCTGATAAATTATTCCCAGATTTATTGTTGAACCTGTGAATGACACCAAAACAAACGTAACTGAGCAAATTAACACAATCAAAACATCCAAAAATCTCCTCCCACATGAAGCAAAAGCAGCCATGGCTGAGTGAAGAGCTCTGTGGAGAAGAGCAGTGGAGCATATTGTTAGGCTCACCAGTGATGCACTAAAACCGCCACACACACACATACAGACACCAAACACTGATAGCGGAGAAGGCCACTGGGGTGAGCTGCATAAAAACTACTTTACATACATAAGCAGGCAGTTTACCAAAGCAGTGAGTGAACTCTCTAACTGCGAGAACCACAATCCCCAGCCAACTGTGATAAAAAATCTGTGCAAATTAATAAAGTACATTTAGCGAAAGACCTATAAAACTGACAAGGCCACATATGAGCGAGGAAGGGTTTGTTTTGGTGTGTGAGATGTAAAACAGACGACCACAGTAAAGCAGGCAGGAAGAAGCATGCGGCATCTGATGTTAAATACTGTAAATATAAACCACAGTTGATTATGTACTCCTGAAAGGCCACCTCACTGCTACGCCAAAGTGTGTAATTGACCTGGATCGCTACAGGATAAGGTGTCAGTGTCGTATTTTGCCTCACCGCTGCGTGAAAACGGCACGCTGCAGTGCTACCTCAGCAGGGAAACAAAACAGTGTTAGACTGTTTAACAGGATTATAAAGATTAGTGTTTGCCAGTATATTACAAACATGAGCAAAATGCATCCATTCAGACTGACAAAAGTCATTGATTCTGCTAATAGAGGTTTAAGAGCCCTAACATTTTCTCACAACCACTGACTTTTATGCATTTAATTTGAATTGTGGGTGATAGAACAACACCCGGTAGTGTATGACTCGACAGTCGGGTGTTAAAATAGCTTTATAAGTGAAAATGTGAAGTGTGGAGTGTATTTTTACTCTGTCCCTTTCTTACCCCCTTAATTTGATACCATTAAATACAATCCAGTGCAAGGAGTCACCTAATTAAAAAATGCAATGCTGTTGTGTGGTCAACTGTAGGCAATAAAAGCTGCATGGAGCTGCAAATATGTACAGCTCAAGTGGAAAAATGCTGACAGGGCAGTCATTCAGCCTTTATGGATGAGGAGTGGCAAGATTGTTAAAAGAAAGCCAGAAGAAGTTTTCCCAAAAGTAATTTACAAGACACAGCAAACAGTAAGAAGAAGGCAATCTGGCCAAATAAGACTGAAATTAAAATTTTTGATCTACGTGCAGAATGTAGTGGTGGCAGTATTCTGCTTAACAGGGACGGGGAGGGTAGTCAAAGTTACAGGTGTCAAACTTCAGTCCCAGAAGGCCGGAACCTTCAACTTTTAGACACTTTAATTACATAATTAGCAGAACTTCTTACAACTTGAGTGCATGAAGAGACGATTACATTTTGTGATTCGGTTGTGTTGGCCCCATCAAAATGTTGCAGGACACCTGCCCTTGAGGACTGCAGTTTAACTCCCCTATAGGTTAGACGTGTGGAGCAAAATACAGTGCAAACCTGGAGGAAACATGGCAGCACTACAATGGAGAAAAGCACTTATGCTTTACCCAGTCAAAGTCCAGACCTCTATCCAAATAAGAATCTACAGCAAGAAAACTGCTGTTCACAAGCGGTGAACAGCAGTTTATTGCATTAGTCTGCTTAGCTCGGTCTGACTGAGCTAGAGCTATCCCTTTACTTCCACTTCACAATTATTTAATGCATTTAAGCTTTAATGGCAAACTCCATTCATCATTTAGGGAATATACAGATCAATAGCTTAGGATCTCAAGTACAACCTTACACTAATACACTTTGGACATAGACTAACAAAAGGATTCACAAGAAATTGTGAAACCTGTTCTTATATTAAAACAGATAAAAATATGTACTTTTTTCCCTGTACTTTATTAGAAATGTCCAATCATCAGCCGCCAAGTTGCTCAACAAAAAACAAAAATAAATGCTTCCTTGTTTTGTAACGTCATTGAAAAGAAAACGGGCACAGTTAAACACGTTAAACGTGTCGAACCACAAATGAAAGTGATAATCTTTGCTCTTACAACACAAACCCAGAGTGCTGACTGAACCCACAAGATAAATGAAGCCACTTGCATGAACGCAAACAAACCTCTGTATCGTTGTCTCAGCTTGGATGGGGACCAACCTGCTTATAGGGATTCTTTTGTTTTCCAGCTAATTGGGCTGCACCATAAATGATTACTCACTACACTGGAGTATTTGCAAATCTTCGTGGCAACTACAAAGCGAGGTGCAACGTCAAATATAGCTTACATAAAAAGAAAGACAAGAAGGGGTTCTAGCATGCATTTAACTCACCTTCCTATGACTTTTTAATCGGGTCACTTGTTGTGTCTATCAGCCCGTCAGTCAGAGTGAAGTCACTATGTGAAGACGGGCAGGGTTACCTCGTGTGATCCTGAAAACACACATGTTCAAATCCTCATTAATTTAGAATTAAATACCTAAAACTATAACTTAATTTAGATCAATAAAAATGAGAAGACTCAAGATTGTGTAGAAACAAAGTGTAGGTGTGTGAGGGGTAAACCGTGACACAAATAATCACAGATAGTCAGATTAAAAAGTAAAACCTCCAAAAGGTATTTTAGCAACTGCATATTAAAACAGCATGATGGATCATATTACTTTTCTCTTTTTCCATCCAACTTCAGAACAAACGGTAGCACAAAACTACTGATATCATTGAAATAATTTGGTGGAGAAGAATGGAGAAGAATTTAAGGAGCTATGGGAGAATAGGAACTGGAGTAATCATGATTTTTTTAATCAATAATCCCAATTTTTATTGTTTAGATTAACCTCTGCCTCTAAAGACAAAATCAGTCCCTTGAATTAACCCACAAATAAAAACCAAACAATTTTTAAAAAATTTTAATCTATGATGCACAAAAGCTGTCTTTGTGTCAGTTGATTGGAAGTCCTCAGTAACAGGTAGGGGTGGGGCACGATGCAATACAGTATGAACTAGCACATCTCGCACTTTTCTGAGGCGTTTAGCATTTTTGTGAACGTTGCTAAGAAGGCAAAAACATACAATGACTGTCTTTATTCCTCCAAGATGTCCTTGACCTTGGGAAAAGTTGCTTATTTGGTTATTCACCTTCTAATGTTTGCATAATTTAGTGCTGACCCCTTCTAAACAAACCTATGCGAGGCACAAAAAGTGCTTACTTTAATTGGTCATGAATTAATCAGGTAAACAACTCAGCCGCATTACCATCACATAGGGACGCATGATATGTTGGCAATAACGTTGGTACCTGAAGTCATTTTTTAACATATTGGTATTACCCCAAATTTTCATATCTGTTCATCACTAATTTAAGTTTGAGTTAGTTATTCTTCACAACAACCATTTATTTTTTGTAATTCCCTAACCCTTATATTTTTTCTAAAAAGGTATTTACTGTGAGATAAAAAATACTCCAACATTTTACCATATTTTGACGCTTGAACATGTTCACTAATTGATTTCAGGACACTGCTAGTTTGAAATGTCCAATCTTGATTGTTACCAAGTACCACCACCATTTTCTAGAACTCTGGTTTGTTATGCCGATCGATTTTTGTAATTCAAGCCCAGAGTACGCCTCAAATACTCAGTTAATACAAAAACATCTTGTAGAGAGGAAGGCATTTCATGAACTGTAGTCCTGGCTTTCTGTCTTTATAAATTATTAGAACCAGTGAACACTGCAGCTAGACAACTGAAAACATTAGGCTATCCATGTTGATTGGTGCAGCACAGGCTTTAATAACTCAGGTAATAAAATCATATAGACTAATCAATGCCTCACAACCTCTTTAACACCATGTGCCAGGTCATGTCTGCCTTCACCTGACAGAGATGAACCTGACAAACCAGATACAACGAACTAGAGGTTGGCACGCCTTACTGCAAATCTGAGAACAATCTCCCAGCCAGAAAAAAAAGGGAGAAAAATCAGACTAACGCAAACTATTTACCGTGAGATGTTTGCAAAACCGTCACACCTCGGATAAAAGGGTATTACTCAGACGGGTGTTGGTTGGTGAAATGGATGTGGCAGTCATACAAGATAAGCTGGTTTCATGTCTGTTTAAGTGTTCACATGTGCACACATGCAAACAAGAAAGGAGTTGGGATCATATTGACGTTTTGAAAGATCCACAGAGAAACGGTTCTGTAGGTGCAAAAATAATGTACTGCTTTAACATTAAATACAATTTTTTTTAACAGAGAATGTGGCAAGAGTTTAACAAATGTAGGGAAAAAATGATCTACTAAAATTTTTCACAAATGAAATAAAGGTTTCACAAATATATGCTTCGTTTAAAAGAAACAGTAAGTGGTGTGATTCAATGCAGGTTTAACTTCTCTAATTACTGCAGTTTAAAAGGATTTGGTTTAAAGAGATCCAAAATTCAAGGATTTAAAAATAAGTTTCATAGCTATTATGTGTTTTTCAAAATCCCAGACTGTGTTTTAATAACTCTATTTGGTAAAGAATTACTCAGTTCAGGTTTAATCAGTCTAACCATTTCTTTGAAGTTGTTGTTCGTTTAGCTAGTGGCTATGTTTCGTATGATAAATGGCACAATTTGAGTGGTGAAAGATATTTAGTCAAAACATTTATTTTAATCAAATAAATAAATATTTCCCCTCTTTGCTTCCATTTTCAGCACCTAATTTATAATAACTTAAACGCACAGCCAAAAACAGACATTTGTCTCCAAAAACTCTCTGAAAATAATTTGCTCAGAAGTTTCTTCTTTTACTTCTTAGCATCAACTTGAATACATTTACATAATTCTCACCTAGCTTTGCACACCTCAAATACACAATGAGAAGATACCAATACCTCTTTGTATCTAGCAAAGAAAGCAGAAAATTTTAAATAAATAAATGGATGTTCTTCCTTTCTTCTCCCTGATATATTATAGTTTTATTATGTCTTGTTCAGAAAACAAAACATAAAAAGTATTACACCATACAGGTTTTACTTTTATTTGACAGCATGAGAGCACCTCACGAGGCGTTAAAGAAAACACATACTGTAGTATTTCCAGATGATTTTCAATGACAGACAGAGCCTCTGAAATGAAGAATATAACATCTTGTTTATAATTTACCAATCTATCGCCTCGCTTTTGGAAAGCATTAAAGATAACGAGAAGATTCTGGGCGTCACACTGAGATTCAACGGTAAAATGAAGCATAAAGACAGACATTGTTTTATGCTCCAGCAGGTGGTAGAGAAACACAACTCTGTAAATAAAACACAGCCAATAAGATATTTAACTTGTTAGTCACAGATTGCCAGTGCCAGTAACTGCCACATGAGCAGAGAGGAACGCTCCTAAAAAAAGACACAACGTGAAATGAAAGAGAGAATGCTGGCGGTCAAAAAGTATCCACACCCCATTAACGTTTTCTACATTTTTACATTACAACCACAAACTTCTGAATATTTTATTGGGATTTTATGTCATTAATCAATATAAAATAGCAGTGATTGTGACAGTGGTGGCCTTCCTTACATCTAACAAGATGTAAGAAATTTAGAAGGCAGTGCAAGCAACTGCCTTCAAATGTTATCTAATTAGTAAACAGTGTGTGTGAAATTTAATCTGAAAATCTTTAAGATGCTTTTACATACTACATTTTCTAACCTCTTTCATAAAAAAAATATGATCCATTTAATTTACTTCTATGTTTTTGGATAACAAACCTAAAACCTTTCTGCTTCATGTAATCCTAATCCTAATATCTGATGCTTTTCATTTCATTTAAATTCACTGCAAAATACAGAAAACAATTTCCTAAATTGATTGCACATTTTACAGATTGGTGTGTGTTTGTGCATGTTTTGTTTCAGTGTGAAACAAACCATGAACATTTTGTTTCACGTCCATGTGAACCATATTAAACAAATAAAAAGCAGAAAAGCCCAGTTGTGGATCCTTGTCCTTAATTCTACAACTCGTATAACAAGTTGGTCCAAAATAATGGAGCAGAGTCGGGATAAAATAGTATGCAGAAAAAAGAAAGGTCAATGAGCAGGTGAATGTTTTGCATTTATTTTTTAACAAGCAACATAGTTGAGTTGTGTCAGATGACAGACAAGGTAATGCTATTGTATTGTGGTTTAACAGTAAAGAAATGTAAGACTTGAGATAAGGTTAGAAGAACAGTAATTGATAAGAAAGCAGAGATAAAGAAAGCCAGCCAGACAGTGCCAGGAAGGTTCTTCACTGAACCTGTTCTGCATTGTTGTGAAGCAGGAAGCTTTTTTCTTCCTCTTTCCTTTTAGTAGGTACAACAGCTTCAGCTCAAACAGACAAAAATGAGGGGATCATAATCATTAGACTTGAATGAACAAACTAAGAGAATAACAGTAACAGACCTCATTGACTCACAAACCCAGTAGCCACCATGAATCAATGTACTCAGAAAAAAAAAATACAGTTATACTGACTTTAGATCAATGGGTATTTAAGGAAAAAAAATTATAGCTTTGACATAAAGTTAAACAGATTTTATAGGTGTGATAAAATCTAGTCAAAACTACATCCCCTCTAAGGACCGAAAGGAACGTTACAACCAGTTATGCGATTACGCGAGGCTATTATCTGGTCTATTTGATATCACCTCCACTGTGCAGCCGGTTTGTATCTCCCCTGTGAGTGTTTCTTTTCATTCAATTAGCCACAAAAGTGTTTGCAACCATTGGTTGGGATTCAGTCTTTTTCCAGGCTCAGCTGCCACAGAGAGCTACTGTGCTGAATGAGTCCGCCAATGAGCTCAAACAGAACGTAAAGAAATCAGTAAGAAGGGAGGGAATATAAGGAAAACTGTTGTCTTTGCCTTTTTCTCACCCACACAACCAACGTGAATGGACATGAACACCACAATGACAAAGAATAACAGTTGCTCTGGGCTTCATACAGCAGCGTTTAACAGTAGTTCTTTACAACTCAGTCTTACCCAATCACTTCCCCTCTTTCTGGGTTGTCATAGTTACAGACAGCCTTCTTGTCTGTACTTTGGGAATGGTGAGACTTTACCACTGTGTCAAGGTGTGTGTATGGGTGCGTATGAGTGGGTGCACTGTATGATGAACCTACCAGAAAAGGGTCTCAACACTTTCCATCAGGCTTACAGCCACTCTCCAAGTAAAGGTCTCAGACAGAAAGGTGTGAGAGCAAAGAGATGAGTTATGTGGAGAGCTTGTTGAAAATACATGTTGCGTTATGCCACATGTGATCAGATTAACTTCTTAAATAAGTCAAGACAAGTTGTCTCCTATTTAAATATACAACCACTCTTCACTGCTATGCATGTGCATCACAATAAATCTAAATACTGAAAATGTATTTTATTTTAGTCAAAAAAGTGAAACTTGTAAAATATAGAGTGATATTTTAAGTGTATCCAAACATCTGAATGCTACCAGACTAATGATTTATAAAATGTGATACAGAAATGTAATGGTATAGCCTTAGCATTTATCCAGTCAAACGACTAAGAAAAAGAATTGCTAATGAGACCGACTACTCACAGAGAGCTGCATCTGAGCATACCAATGTAAAGTTAAATGGGTAAAAAAATATAGTGGAAAAATATGAACAAGCAGAAGTAATAAAAGAGGATTATGAAGCAAGCATTCAATGCTTGATAGCAAATCAATAGGCTGGCATGTCTGGGTTAAAAATGCATTTCCTTAAATATAATACTAAAATAACGAGAAATAATTTATAGATTTGAATTTATTAAGCCATTATCACCAAAATTAAAAGAAGGTAACCATTACAATTGAATTATATTACTTTGTGTGTAATGACTATATAAAATCATGAGAGAATGCTTATTATTCTCACCACTTGAAGTCCACAAATGGTGTTATTTACTGGAAGGCATTATTTTTTGTGGTTGAGCTTAAATTAGGATTAAAGAAGACAAGCACACATGACTCCATAATTCCTTTTATGGCTGCTCTCACTTTTTCCTTTAAAATATTCTATATTCACAACGTGATTAGCAGATTACCATTCAACCCTGAATAAATTAAACATTAATTAAATAGAAAGATTTTGGACAGTTGGAAGTACATCTAAAATTAGACCAACATAAGAAATAAATCACAGTGATAGTCATCACAATAAAATAACAAAGAACTTCTTAGATGTAATAACTGGCAGGTTCTAAAAGTTCTAATGCATCGTAAACATCAACATGTTTTGCTAATTGAATTGACTTAAACCTGTTGCAATAAGCAATAAATCAATAACATAAGAAATTAAAGCAAGCATGATAATTTCCATTTGAATGATTGATTGTTTTTCTTGAGTCTCTCTTTCTACCAAGGATTGGTAGCTACCAGTTGCAGGTTGCTACCTACCACCAACCTACCAGTCGGTGGTTTCAACTAAACCTTGTTGAAAGAATCTATGTTTGCAAGACTTCAGAATCCATTTTATTAGTTATTTCAGTTGTTTTGTTTATTTGTTTTGGATATTTAAAAGGTTCCAGTTTTAAATGTTATATGAACTTAAAGGTTATTGGTCTTTGAGAGGGTGTACTTGCATTATGGTCATATTACTTGAAAATGGTCTCAAAATGATGGTGCCATTTATCGCATTCACCTCTGGGACACTTTATTGTCCAGCAAAATTTGTTATTGTGACAGGGTACATAGACGTTCATGCCCTGAACATCACAGCAGCGACTGTGATGCTACGGCTCACAATGTTTGAAAAGAACATTATGATAATGGAAATAAAGCCAGTATCATCAATGACACATTCAATAATAACACTGCATCTGGATGTTTTCCTATTATATTGCAGCCCGGTCTTAAATAAAAACAGAACAGCATGAATGTGCCATGAGTCCAAGGCTACAGCGAGAAAATAATAGTGTGGGTAAATATGAGTGCAAGAATCCCAGAGAGAGACTGTACTCAACTTCACCAGCTCCTGCAGACCTGCAGGTCAGCAAAGTCAGGATGCAGCTGAATGTGCCCTTGGTGCAGAAGTGTGTTCAAAAGTGTGCACTACACCAGATGGCACCTTGCAGATGTGTGTCACGGTGTGTGTTTGTCATTCAGCTGATGACAGGAATGATATAAACACTTGAAATTCAACATGACACTAAAACGTCCACCATCTGGACAAGTGTTGGGAAAAAAAAACATACAACACAATCTTCCCTTATTTTGTTAATTCATTTTTATTCCTAACATAACTATATGTTTCTTTCTAGCTCTTTGTAGTGCTGCCATCCATCATCATTAGGGGGCAGATAGATGACCTGTCTACACTCAGTCCCTGAACTCTCTGGAGAGGAGGACAAGAAAGGTAAAGCACACCGTGAACTGTGAAGGTTTTTTTAAGGGCATAACAGAATCCCTAAAGAAAATGAAAAGAAGTAACTTAGGGTTATAGCAATTAAATCTCTTTTTCAAACCCTGCGTTAGTGCTTGATTTCATTCTTAAAGGGTGATTTCTGTCTATATTCATTTTAGTCAAACCCCATACATCCCTGTAATGTTTACTTCAATTATATATGATTTACTGTAAATACAATAAGGCAAGCATTTACAGTAAATCAGCCACTGACCGAACCTCTGACAGAACTGCTCCATATCTGAATTGTTGACCAGTGTAGCATCATAATGACCGCACACAAGATTCCTTAACATGAACTTTGCAACAAGTGACATTGAATCATCTCAAAATGAAGTTAAACAAACCTCCAATATCTTAATTCTCTGACTGTAAAGCTAGTGTTATAAATAAAGCACATTCAGTTTTCAAAATAAAAGCACATTTTGTTATCTAGTTTTATTTCATAAACTCACATTTCTTTCTAATTTACCCATTATATCAATCTTCACTTTACTTTGTCATTTGCAAAATGCTGTGGAAATATTTATTTATGGATTTCCTAAATGGTTCCACAAGATTCTTGCAAATCTAAACCAAAGTAAGAAGAACAAAAGCTTCTTCATCTTAAACAACGAGCCACATAGAGCAAAGGGGAGAACAACTTGAACATTAGGAATAACAGGCATTAACTACATCATTAAAAGCTGTTCATCAAAATAAAATTATGTGCCATTTTATCCATTCAAAAAAATTCAGTAACCTATTTCTACCATCTTCTTTTGAACTTATATACATATATTTATGCCTTGTTTGTTTTTTTTAAACAAACAGTGGTGCTTTTTATATGTTGGATGTTTAGGGAAAAATAGATGTTAAATATTAATTTTTAATCTGCCACAGACTTGGCTTAAAGTTTGGATGAAGGACTTTGAACTTGACTTAAAATGACTCCCTCTGATTTTCTTTTTTTTTCAGACAACATTTATTTAAGATTCTCCTCAAATTCCTGTTTCAGTATTAAACAATCTGGGCTGTGCTCTGCATCAAACTCAGCGGGTAGCTGATTGATCTTTAAATTCCTGAAGGAAAAGGCAAAATCAAACAAAAAGAAGCTAAATATAGAATTGAGAAACATTGAAAAGATGATAAAACACAAAGGGATGGCAATCATTAGGATGAAGGAGCAGTGGAATGAAGCATACATATGTTGGGAGGACGATCAGAGGACAAACTATTGTCTCCTGGTAATGTGTAAAAATAACTCTGCTGCTGCTTTCTTGCTGTGTTGCGTGGTGGAGGAGCTATCTAGGTCAGAAAATTCCCACTGAAAGGGAGGCAAGAAGGAGAGGTATCGCATTGATTCAGCCTTCTGTATCAGTCTGAGACAGAAGTCAGTGCCTCCTCACTAAAAGCTGTTCAGGATGAGGAGTATCTCTTTCATGCTTCCATTTCACACATTTGCATAACAATTGAATCTAACTACTCATTCTACTAATAGGCTGTTCTTTCCTCCATCACCAACAATTTTGCACTCCTTCATTTACATCCTCCCATGTTGTTTAACACCTTCTACTTTTACCCTTGATGCTATTAAATCACAAACTCCAAAGTATCCACTGCATAGTTAAAAAAAAGAAAAAGCACAAAACTCAGTGTGTAAACTTAAATAACTTTTTCAATAATGTTAAAGTTGAAGTTTGATGATACACTCATGGGAATACTTTGAACTTACAAAATATTGTCTGAGTTTATCAGTCTTCTAATGTCATAATTACAAATGTCCCGGTCAAGATCCCCCCCACACTGATCTAAGTCCAAAAATCAATGCCATGTACATCCTGGAAGGTCCAATGAATTTAAAGAGCTGGAAATAAAACCACATTTCATCATTACATAGTTTGCACTCATATGTTTCTGTTCTACTCAAGTCACTCAGCAATGACGTTCTGGATATTGTAGCATCTGTTTTTCTCAACAGGGTTTTTTTTCTCTACATCGAAGCCTTTTATTTCTAAACATGTATCCAACTTGACACATAGAGCCACAGTGTTAAATAAACACCATGTTCATGTCTTGCTATTGCTGACAATGTTGTAATAGTAAGCGAGTTACTGCAGTGCTAGGATAAGCATTTCAATCTGTTTTCACATGACTTATTGAAAATTGGGCTTGTAGCAGTTCAGTGCTGTTTCAGTTAATTATGTGGACGTAAAACACAAAATATTTCTGTCCTGCTTCATAAACGTTGCCTTTTGCTGTGGGACAGCTAAGATTTTAACGGCGAGCATTTCAACTGCTCTCTGCCCTTTTATTATTAAGTGAATACAAATTAGATTATTAAACCTCTCCGTAATTTTAATTACTAATTATTCCCATTAATACTATATGAAATACAACTGTATGCGTTGAAATACACCAAAACAACTTTGGATGCCGCAGCACTGAAGGTTAAATACAGCATCACTTTCAGACGTCGTTCTCTTTGGACTACTTGGATGTAGATTTACCAAATATAAGCATGATAACATCTAAAGTCCTTTTAAATATTTAATTACATTAGGGAATTCTTTTGAAGGATTACAGATTATTTGCTTGCATGACAGCACTAAAAACACTGTTTGAGTTGCTTTATGAAACATTTAAAACTTGAGATTTACTTCAAACCAAAATACACTTTTAAGCTTTCTTTTTTATATTTTCTAAAGTGGAAAAAAAACAACAACAAATACTGCATGGTGTGCTGTGTGATTCAGATTTTTCACTGGTGCCCTGGCTACATCTGAAGGTAGAAGAGTAACTCACAAACCAAACTATGTGTGTTGTTCAGCACTTCAGAGGTTTAATTAAATCTTCAGAGATGAAGAATGCAATAAGCATGCTAAGGATTTTAGTGACTTAATCAGACTATTACACATTGATAAGAGCAAAATGTGTGTATGGGAGATACCTAAAACTAGAATGATTAAAGATTTTTGTTGTTGCAACAGTAACAACGCCAAAAAAGGCAGATGCTAAATTCTACTTTTGGGGAATCTTGCTTATATAATTAATACATTAGACTTGACAAAGCTAAATTTATTTAAAATGAGTTCAGTGCTTAAAATAATTAGGAACTCAAGACTTGAATGGATTAACCTGATGTGCCTGTCCAAAATGGGCAGGGTTGATCTCAGCTGGCTCACTGGCGGCAACAGAAATAGCATGAGCTGACCACAGCATAAGTGGGACGCAGCAGCACACCTCTAAGATTCTTTACACTTTAGCCACCTGCTGGATTAGAGGTTGTAAAAAAATACAAGAAAAACAGGCAGATTTACATGAATTAAGCAAGATGTTGGTGTATCTACTTTTAAGAGAGACAGAAAATAATCCAAACTGAGACATAATGTTGTAATGGTGCTTTACAGCCTTTTGAAACAGGCCACAAAGACTAAGTCTGATCAGTTCAAATTAATACATAACATAACACTGTCCAAATCATGCTGTGGTTTTCAGTGTTGCAACAGTAGCTCTTTGACAGCAAGATAAAAAGTGGGAGCAAACTATAGCTACCAACTTCATTTTGCAAACGTGAGCAAAAAAGGGAACTGTTCCTTGCTTAATATTTTACAGAATGTATCTATATTATAACTTTATTTTATGCAATTGGCTAATTTTCAGCTATTTTCCATTGTAAGATTATGGGCAAAAGAAAAATCTGCAACAACTGACTAAGTAGCTGATATAGATTTCTGAACAAAACAAAGCTGGGCATTGTTCAAAACCAAGGAGCTGCAAAGTTGAAAGTCCAAACGTATGAAGCAATAAAGTTAGTTTATGGCTGACTATGCAGTAGTAAATTTAAAATTTTATTCTCTAGAGAAACTTTGGCCTTGGAGAAAAATCTTTCATTGAATAACAAATATACAGTTTATAACAAACCCCTCAAATCTGATGTGCACAGAGTAATGTTTAGATCCACACATTACACAGACACATTTATGAGAGCGATGTCTCACACGAGGCAGAATTAGATGTACATGGCTTGAAAGCTGTTCAGTTTGAGATAGCAGCTCTGAGTACTGATATGACAGGACAGTTTACAAAAAACAGCTTTGCCCCGGGAGTAGAACCGATAGGAACCTGACTACCTAACACTGACTGACAGAAGCAGAGATGTTTATTTGTTGAACAGAGAAAATGTGTTGAATACAGATTCAACAACAGCACACAGATCCAACACAAAAATTTGCCTGTAAAGCACAGACATGTGTTGGCACTAGGTTAACAAAGTAAAATAAAAATGTATTAAGCAGTGATTTTGGTATAATTTTTTCTTATATCCAATTTCTCGTCCTTTAAGGTTTCCTGTAAAACAGTATGAATGATCCTGTATGAGCAAGTGCCAAAAGCAATGCAACAACTGATGACAACTCCATTCAGACATCAAAGATCAATATTGAAACGTATCATTAGGTCACAGGAACTATCCACAGCTGGAAAAGATTGTCGTTCCCTGTCTGTATTTTTCAGACAGAGATCAGGGATTAAAGCAGGAAGCATATTAATTAAACCCATGGTAATAACCCAACTGCTGTCTACATCTTCCATAATCAATAAATGACCTTGTGTGAATTGGGATCCCTTCCAGATAAAACCTTTGTCATAAAACATGATTTGTTTTTCCTGTTTATTGTGAACCAAGAATTAATTTCCTGTACTTTCCTCCTCGTTTCTGTGATATAAAACGCTGCAAGAATGTTAATATTGAATGCGTCATTCAAAAGTTATGCTGCTGAAATTGTGCACAAATACTTTTTAGACCTCAGTGATATTCAGGCCATTGGACAGATTTATTCAATATATTTAAATACCTAGAGATGGGCTTTTAGTGTAATATATATTCATATTCAATAAATAGAATATGAATCTCATATGTCTCATTTGTCAAGGAGGAGGCCCTATACACACCAAAGCTGAACGAGTTAAATGTCTTCAGCTGCTGTACAAGCACCACTAGTGGTTCTGGGCTGCCTTCAGTGGCAGAAAAAGATTTTGGCTATCAACTCCAAGCCGACTAACTGTTATGCAGAGCAAATATGCAGAAAACGCAAAAAGAAAAATGGATTGTGAACACTACTGATTTTTACTTCAACCAGAACTTACTCAAAGAAGTAGTGTAGTGGTGAATATTTCAAAAACTTTCAGTATAAACTGATGCAGACAAAAAAGTGAACCAAGAAATAGGAGTGGTGGCGTTTTGTTTATCTCTGAAGTCAGAAAGTGGATCTGAGAGTGAGACCAAACCCAACATAACCTAGTTCATACTGAAACTTACCACTGACCTAAACTGAACCACATTGCTGATTTTAAGGATTGCTTTTATTAAACCAACTGCTGCTATTAGCCCTACTTAAAGTCTACTTGTCCAATATCAGATAAGGAACCAAAACTAGTTTTGTTTGCACAGAAATTTTGTAAACTTTGCAGATATTTGTAGCCAAACAGGGAGCAAACACCCAACAATCCACAAAATAAGTACATTGTTCTACTTTTTGAAAGATCAGTCCCAAGCTTCTGAGAAAGAGGAAACAGCAACTAGGCAGAAATACAACAGTTTACAGAAACTTACGAGCAGCTCATAAAGCTGCAGCTGACCAGTCACAGCAGAGTCTGATTTAAGAGGATGGGGGCCTCTAAAACACAGTCACTTTAACATTGAGGCCCTCGGAAGACAAGTTTCAACTATGTGTAAAAAATACTAAGGGTTGTTAAGAACACATAATCTTCACGGTTTCTATAGTTTTTCCAAAAATGATCTTTGAAAAAGAACAGCGCGGGGGCAGTTTGCATAGTTAGAAATTCAAATTATTTAAAATGCATCAAAAACAACAACCACAAAAAAATTCCAGTTTGAAGAGGTCTTATGATTTGCTCTTCTTCTTTCTGGCATAATTAGGCATAGGCAGCTTTATCCATTTAAATGGGTGCAAAAAGTTAGAAAATGTTGTTTTAAAATACTGTCAAACCAAATCAACGGTATATAGTAATTTTAATGGATATAAAAGACAGAAAACCAAAGGTTTCTCCAGTTGTATGAAACAAAGAGTAACAGAGTGTCCTGAGCTATTATTGTAGTTATGCTTATAGGTTACTAAATTGAAATGACATTTTTGTAAAGTGCCTTGAGATGACATTTGTTGTGAATTGGCACAATATAAATAATCTGAATTGAAATTGAGTGTTCTCCCATCCCCACATGCTGCTGCAGATTGCTGCTATTATTTTTGTTTCAGGCATCATCCTTTACATGATCAGGCCATTCTTTAGTTTTAGATTCCTTGTGCTTCTGTTTGTGCCTTAGTATTTCAATACAGTCTTCAGTTGTGTATATTCTCTGTATTTCTGTTTTGTTTTGAAAACACATCTTCTGCTTAGGTTTGAGTTTTATCCACGTTTGCTTAATGTTTTCCTGTTTGCTTATGGTCTTCTCCCTAATTAGTGTTATGAATTCCTCCAAGACTTTAGTTTTTGAATCTCCTTTTATGTAAAATTATAATTATTTTTTACCTGCCTGGCCCCTGCCCTTTCCCTGCTTTTGGGTTTTACTCCTTCACATGTTGTGACAAAAATTGCTTAATATTGTGAACCGGGTATTTTCCCCCTAGGCCAAAAAAGTCTCATGCTTTTTTCTATTTTGGAGTTTTTACATAAAAATTTAATGGAATAAGATGCCTCACAGTAATATGAACTTGCAATATGCTGAAGTCGAAAAACATAATTTCATTAAAAGCAGAAAACTCCTACTTTTGGGCCCTCAAAACATTTCCCCCCAGTTACTGCCAATTGTTAAATTGGGCCAGTGTCACCAACAGTGGTTATGGGACTGATATTTTACAAGAAAACAACAGCTATGCAAATACTTGTATTCAGTACATTTAGAAGATAAACAGGACTTTGTGGTAGTTGTCTTTCAATTAGACCAGAAACATATAGAGATAGAAAGGTGGCCAGTGCTATGGCCACCTTTCTATCTCTACTGCTTCTACTTCTACTGCTATGCCATAGGCCTCCTCAGTGATCAGTATATTTAACCACAACTGTGTAATAGAGCTTACCCTCGACAACCAATTTTGTTAAAAGTGTTAGAAATTCATTAAATCCATTTCATTTAGGCAGATGCTTGGTCCACAAGCATCAAACAAGTTCTAGACAACTTTGCAGCTCATTATGTATAAACTACTTTATATTAAATGTTTTTGTAAAACATTTTAAAAACATTTAAAAAGTCTCTTGGGAACCTTTTGGTTTTTATCACTTTCGAGCTTAAGAACAGTTTGTATTTTTGACTCGGTTAGGCTTTGCTTTTCATTCCACGTAGTGACTGGAAAACAGAAGGTGAGGGAGTCTTTTTCTGTCAGCCTGTTTTATCAACATCATGACAGGATGACTCTGGATTGCTGCAGGGAAGATGGCAAACCGTTCAGCCTTCTTAAAAAGCTGGGTCTCCAACCTTGGAGTGCCTTTGTGAAGGAGGATGCTGACCTGAAACCCACACTCTCTCCATGTACAAGCCAGTGTAGGTAGACCAAGTCTAAGAAAGCAAGTATGTTATCCTGACAGTGTCACAGAGGCTCATGTTTATTTGCAGAAAAACTTGCCTAAGTGGTAACATAGCATCATGTTCCAGGTGCCTTATTTAGAAGAGTTGTTACCAAACTGATTATAAACTAAGTTTCTGATATGAGAGGTGTACATTGGTATCCAGGAAGGAGAAAGATTCTTTGTCCCAGAGGTTAATGTGTTTCAGTATGAAATGTGTATCGGAAAGCATAAGGTTTTAAAAAGATACCAACTGAGACTAATAAGAATGGGTCACTATCCACACTGCAACAAGTCATGTATCAACATCAGCTGAAAGGGCGCTCAGCCCATTAGAAATGATCACTTCAAAAGCAACAGCAAATGACAGATTAGAGTTATAATATGCATTTCAGTACATTTTTTGAGAACGTCTAATTAAACAATTTTTTTTTCATTTGGCCACAAAGACTGTTGTTGCATTTGATTTTTGTCTTTATATATATATATATATATATATACTGTATATTTGAAAGAAATGTCGAGGTGCAATGTTATTTGACAAACTATTCACTGGCATTTGCAAAGCAGTCAATCTAAAAGGCTGTACCTTCTTTGATTAAAAATAGGGACGGCTGTAGATGTTGGTCTCTGCAGATGTATTAAGTATACACTGTGTTTATTAATATCTATTTAGGTATATTTAGTGATTAGAGTACTAACACAGATAGCTATAAGTGGTCTTAGCAAAGGTCTCAAGTATTTGTGGAAATGAGCTATTCACGAGTAGTTGTGGTTCCTAACCCCTGCAAGTACTGAGGTCCACTGTAATGTACTTTTATCTAGGTTGCACACAATAACAATTGTTCGTGTAGAAAAAGGCACACAGAAATTCACCATTGATGTAGCATTTAATCTGTTTATTTAGCCTTTAGCACTGTCATATATGTTTTTAATACCACAATGCAAAAAACAAAAAATCTATCCTTATCTCAAAAGCCTCTAGTAATGCAAAGCTGGATTTTCACACATTATATCTTAGATGGATAGAAGAAAGATGCAGTGAGACAGCTCATTAATAAAAAGTAAGAACAACGTATAGATTCTTGCTGACAAAACACAGTCCTCTTCCTCTCCAGATTTCCAGCTACACACACATGCACACAGGCAGCCGACTGAAAGGTAGCTGTGCATGCACTAGTCACACAGACTGATGATGAGTGTGCTGGAGTGAGAAGATGAAAAGATCTCAGAGGAAATATGGTGGCGTTTCACAGCAAGTGCTGTCGTCTGCTCTCCAGCACGTATAAGTGTGTCAGAAAGAGTTCGCTGCTCTGCTGCATCCTCTGCTATTCATACGTGATCTCCCAGCAAGCTCCCCATATACGCCTGAATCCAGCTCAGTAGACATGAAGCAGACATCACATTCTCAAATCTATATGCTACAGAAATATCTGTGCATCCATAAAGTTACAAAGTGGCCACACACAGCAGATCTTGCACCAGATAAACTTTGCAGGCTTTGCACGCGTCTGTGAATAAATAGGAAGTACGAGCAATGAATCCTTTTACTACATTAACAAAAAGCAGGTGTGATCTTACATGTATGAAGTTTTAATCTTGATTCTGGCATGTCATTCAGCTTGCCAGAGTTCCATAAATCCCCTTTTATAAACACCCACATCAGAACTCTCACCAACATCTCCCCGATAATCTCCATAACCAATTATAGGGTGATCTGCCTCTGCGTAAAATGAAAGCAACGCTTAATCTGCTAACCCCAGTCAGTGGGTCATTATGGGGGAAAATACAGCTTCCAGCCACACGAGCTGACTAAAACCACGAAGATTAGCTTATTTATTAGTAGCAACAACTCGTATAATTATTGATTTATTGTGGCAACAGTAAACACTATAAAGATGCCAGCAAAACCCAAATGCTAAAAGTAGAGTTGTGACTGATATTACCATTTTTTAAATATTACATTCATAGAGAAGCAATATATCAGTGTATTTAAGTAAAATGATTGTGTCCTGCGTAGCAGTAAAATCAAACTATTTAATGTAACAAGCTTTGTCAAAGTAACTTATTCAATAATCATTCATTTAAATAATACTTCTCCCTCTCCTTCCCATTTATTAAATACACCAAAACTAAGAACCTACACCATGATCACTCTGTAAAGGCCTCAGGATACATTTTGATGGACTTTTTTAGTTAAATAGAAATGAGACAGGAGCTATGCTTTTTCTGCTAGTTTCAAAAACCTCTTTCGAAAGAATCAGCAGCACATTTTGGTTTAGATTTTTTTGTCCTGTAGTTCTTTGAAAATAAACAGAGAACATCAGAATTAGATCTACTATCTGTATTTACATGGTGAACTAGAAATTGGTCAGGAAAGGTATAATTAGTACATCAGAAGAAATATTAGCAGTATTTTTTCTGTGACTATTGCTGCATATACAGATTTTTAGTTTATTTTATCCTCTGTTGCTTCCCTCTTAGACACATAGTTGAACTAAGGTACTAGAACTAAACTGGCAACTATCCCTTCCTACTCCCAATATGGTCTACCTGGTTTAAATTAATAGCTTGATCTTCCTGGAACTGTGAATGAGGGTAAGCTACAGTTTCCCTGATCTAAGCTCTTTTTGATACAGTAAGCAGAGCTGCATGGGACATGAGATGAGGAGGGGACAGGGGAGAGTTACTTCGTGCATGTGAATGCGAGAATGCATGGAGATGAACGTGTGCATGTTGAAGAGAGAGGGAGAAGGAGAGGAAACAAAATGGAAATAAACAACAGCTTGGATCTGTGTGGAAACGGGCTACTGTCATATGGTCTGTTGGGTTTTGGCCAGGAGAGCATATGACAGTGTTGGGTAGAATGCTGAGGAACATTGTCATTATGATGCAACATCAAATAAGAATTAAGTTTACTTCTTAAACAGTCAGTAGTTTGGAGAGGGCTATTTGCTAAGCTATATTCTGACAATCTGCAGGACTCCTTCCAATATCACATCACATGTCATCTTGAAAACCAGTGATAATGTAAGTTAAACAGCCACTAAGTACAGATGTAAAAAATCACTTACCATGAGTACTTCAACACCAATTTCAAATACTGGCAACATGTAATATATGACTCATACAAATACTATCTATACAGTATACATTTAAGTCTTTTCCCAATAAGAGCTCTTATACTGAAGAGTGTTCTTGTTATCGCTGTCTCTATGTATGGCGAGACTACTGATTCAAAATGAATGAATTTTGGGACATAGAAATGGTATTAACCATTTGGTTACCAGTCAATTTCTAAGTACTGGTAAATCTAAAAAAACAAACAAACATGCATGTTAAAATTCAAGTGAACTAATTTATTTTCTTTTCATTTTAATTCCTTCAGCAAAACGATCATAGACTTATGAGTAAAAACTAGGTTAAGAATTAGCAATGTAACAAACAACTAATCTAACAGAGGCTCTGATCAGGGATTTGTTGGTCAAATAATATGGACCCCAACCGATTTGTGGTTCACTATTTGTAGATTCATTTATTCAGGAATTTTTCTCTAGAATGTAGTTTGCAATTATTTTGTATAAAATTCACCTATTGATATTTTTTGTAGAGAATATGAGAAGTATTTAAAAGAAAATGCTGCCTGGGAAGATGACATGCTGCTTGACGCACTATTGGCAGAATGCACTTTAATGCACTTTTTAAGTTTAATAAAAATCAGGTAAAGCTTGGAGATTTTTGGTTTGATGTATAGTTAATTTTATTTCTTTTGGCTTAAAAACAATTACTTAAGAGTCTGTAGCACATGATTTTTTTCTCCTTTATTTACCATCCTCCTTAGATAAAAGAAACAGTAAAATCAGTACCAGACATTTTTTGGGATTGCTGTATTCATATTGCTAAAAAAATAGTCACAAAACTATTGATAAAAAAATATCTGTGAGACGATACAATGTCCGTTGAGGATAAATACATTTTGTTCTGATTTGTTTTTCACCAACTGTTTTGAAAATTCAGACAAAAGCATTTCTCCCATAAATGAAGTATGTACTAATAATTTTTCACAAGGTCAATTAAGCCTACGGTTGCAAATCAAACTGCTGATAATAACTCTTATAAAACATCATTTACTAAGCTAGGTTATCAGTTAATAGGAGCACTTGTAACACTCCCCTAATAAATTTTAAGGATATAGACCCTTAGCATGCCCACATAGCTAGCAATTTACCTTTTAATGCTCCAGATCATCTAGATACCGCAAACCTGGCAAACCAGTTCTTTCATAGTTCATTTCAGGTTCAGTTTCATGCTAAATATCTGAGCCTTACAAGGCCATCTCTCCTGTCCTGTCTTTCTGTCCAAACTGTCTCACTTTGTTTCTCTCCCTGCCTTGGATCTTGTGTCTCTGTCACTCCGACCTCTTCCTGGATTCCACACAGAGGTGAAAGGAAACAGGAATGGCTTTAGAGGCAGTTGGCAGGACAATCTCCATTTCTTCTCCTTTTGTAGCTCTCACACTCAACACACACACACATGCACACCCGGTCAATATTCCTGTTTTGGTGGCTTTGTTCCTTTGCCAGTTGCGAAGATGTTTCCTCAAACATGATGAAAGCCATTCCTGTTCCTGCAGATGGCATGCAGGGGAGAGTGGGTGTTTGCATGTGTATTTGCATGTGTGCAAGATCAACAGCAGAGATAGATATGGTCAGCAGGATGGATCTGAATCAGCAGAGTGCAGATGGGTCCTTTATTACAGTGTAAGGAGGAGGAACATTCAAAACAGTGGCACTCTCTGTTGCCTGCTGCCCCTTTGCACAGTCACTCCTTCAGCACAGCACCAGTGGGACTCCCAACTCCCTGTTGTGCTTACAGAAACCTTGGCAGCCAGCATCCATGTCCCCCAATAAGGAATGCTTTTGCTAAAGCTTTAGCCAATTGGATTAAAGCTACATTTCCCTAGCTGACATAATTCCAAATGTGCTGCTGTAAGCTCAAATCTGAGACATGGTGGGAAGACTCATGTTTCACCGATAGATACCAGAACTCACATGCTGCTGGGCAGTGCAAGAAGAAAGAGACATCCTGTGTCTGTTACTGAGACTCTAAACAATTTGAATAGGGAACATAATATAAACATCAGCAGAACCCCAGACAAAAAGCAGACATTGGAGGGTTTACATAAAGAAAGACCTGTACCAAGCAGACAAAGGAAAACAACAAGTCCAAACAAAAAAAAAAGAAAAAATACACACACACACACACACATATACTGTATATATATATATATATATATATATATATATATATATATCCGTGCTCATGTTAGTGGAATTACTTGATCTTAACCGGAATGGTGATTCTACGTGATAAGATGATATTAGGGCAAAATGTATCTGGGTTTTCCATCCAGGATCCATAATGGCTTTGTTTGTCCTTAATCTGGGTGCAGGCACAAGTAAGTTCCATTAGTGGAAATTAAACCCATGTCTAAATCCACTGAGGCGACCAGTGCAAACTCTTGCCTGAATCACCTGATTTATACCAGGAATATCAAACACCAAAGGCTCAACATTTAACATGTGGAAGCCTGGAAAACAGCCTGTAATATACACAGGGAATCTGTTAAAGGTAGCAGTTCCTGTAACACGCTTGTAAAGATGTGTACAGAAGAAAAGACACTTAAAAAATGAATCCTTTGTTGCAGTATTTTGGAAGAAAAAACTACTGCAAAAGAAAAAAAGGAAGGCTTTTGTAGTTCTTTATTAGCCATGCTACTATATGTGGAAGGTGCTTAACATATCCAAAGTGACACGATCATCATCATGATAACACTAATTTAAAACAAATAAAAATAATTTAAAACAAACAAAAAAGGAAGCAATTTTATAAAAAAATTTATGAAAAAATAAACATAAACCAAAAAAAAGTGTTTTTTCAAAAAAATGTCACACACCGGCACCAGAACTTAGGAAAAATAATAATCCAGGAAGACAGACAAAACATAAAATAAAAGGTCTCCATATCCTCATACTTTTGAGCAATGAGGAAGAGTCGATGCAGGAAACTTTATCTCTAATAAGATCCCGGAGTTTGGATTCAAGATGCACCCAGGCTTTTGCTGGCCATTACAAATATCTGTTTATTTTTTTATAGGTCTGACCTATAAGCTATATTTTTTTTAGAGTGGATGAAATAAAAAATGTGCTGTATATTCTTTGATAAAGATCCTGAGTAATGCAAAAAAAACCCAAAAATCTCCATATATGCTTCAAAGAATTGGTTCCTGATCTTTATGTTATCTTTATCATATTTAGTAAAATTGAAAACTACATGCTGTTGGTTGATTCATTTACAGACTGAAAACAGAGGAGGGTCTTAGTTTTGATGCTTTAAATGAAAAGGAATAGAGATTCAAATCTATCTATATTTGACCTGCCCCTAGATAAAAGACATTAAAAAAAGAGATAAAAGAGAAATGTATCCAATTTCTATCCTTGATAGATGGTGCATCTTCAGTCTAGATCTTTCACACCAAGGTAAAGTCTGAATATGAACAGCCTCACTCCATGTCTTCCTCTCTCAAAACGCACTGACAAACTCCACTGTATGCAATACAAGAGAAGCATTATATGGCTGCAACAAGCAACACCCTAACGCCCCGTTTCTACTCCATAAATCAGCTCTAACTGGGCAAGGGAAGCAGGAACTGGACTTATTCAACAAACAAAGACACCCCACATTACTATCCCAACTAGAGCAGGTATGTCGTGTGCATGTGTGTTTGTTGGATCATCTCAAGCACATGGAACTGGGTGGAGCAAACAAAAATAACCCAAAGGCAACAGGGCCATTAGTCAGGCTGGGAGATCACCAGGGACCAGGACCTGATAAACCAGCACAGACTGCTGGAGCACAGCAGATAGCAGCTCCATTAATTAGCCAGTGAATCAGAACAGCAGCAAACTGTTGCCAGCCACATACTGTAAACATCAAGCAGGAAAGATCTCATTACGCTAAAGCTGGGAGGTTAACTAGTGGATAGGCTTGTTATGATTCCCGCCTCAATTGTTGGAGGAATAAAAGGAACTACAATTACATCTCAGGTGTAAGTATGCAAACAAGCTGGTTCAGCGAGAAGGAGCGGGTGCAGCTGAGCGTTTCATCATTTCATTTCTTCTTTTCAGGCACGCTAAAAACTCTGCGGGTATACTTCTGCTGCAGCTGCTGCGTGGGGAAATGGTTTAACCTCAGAGCCTCAGGAAATTACTTTTAGTTCCCTAAAGCGACGTCCTGACGAGATTAAAAAACAGAACAAAGGTGACTGATAACTTTTTTGTGTGTGTGTGTGTGTGTGTGTGTGCCACCTCGGCTGGCAGGTGTTTCAAACATCTCAATAGAATATAGAGGCGAACAAAGAGCCGAGATATCTCGCAGTGGGGTACAGTGCGGAAGTGGCCAAACACCTGCAACCGATACTTACGTTATTAGTTGAATCACAAAAACACAAGCAAACAGTTACTGAAAATGCTTTTACAATATGAAGGTTGGGGAAAGTTCATATTTTCACTTATAGATCCTCTTTTTACATTGGCACAGACGAGCGAAAGCAAACCCAATAAAATAAAAATAAATAAATAATTCTCGATGGTTTTCCATACATTTACCAGATAGAAGCCGGTGGTAAACTAAATTGCACATTCCCAGCACTTACAGCTGTGTTTTCTCTCCGAGCGAGAAGCGCGTGTAGACAGAAAATAAGGGGGAAAAGTCCAGAAAGAAAACGGTAACTTACTGAACTGGCAGATAGTTGTTGGGAGTCCAACACGGAACAAATCCAACTGAGTAATGAAAGGGAAAAAAAGCTTAGCCCGACAAATAACAGAGCAGTCCAGTTCCAACGAGGACAAGTCTGACACTAACAGCGCCTTGACAACCAGCAGCGAAAGCGAGTTCGGTTAATATGGCAAGACGAGTGATTATATAATTTTCACCAGCTCTAAAAAAGGCTACATCCCTCATTTATACCGCGAGGGGGCGTCACTAGGCGACAGTAGAGGTTCTAGACCAAATTTTTCACGGGAGCCAAGGTGAGGCCAGTGATTTTTGGGGGATTTTATCGGCCAAAGATGTAAGTAAGCCACTTGTGCCTCTGGAGCTGCAGGTTGCAAACCCCTGATCTTGCAGATCCAAACTGGCATCCTATCGCAATACAACTGGAGCTAAAAGTGCTACATCTTAATTTATAATTTTCTATTGAAGTGAAACTTAAAAAAATAAAAAATGAAATTAATACAAGAGACCAATTAGTTGTGGTTTCTTAGTAATATTTCTGCATAGAGGGGACATTAAAAGTCTTAAAATGTCACATTTTTATGTTCTAAAAAAAAATGTAAGCTCTAGTAGACTATTAAAAAGTAACTAGTCTGGAGATGGATTAAAGAGAACATGCTGCATCAAAGCATCAAAAATGACACATTTTAATTAGAAACAAATCTTAGACTGATTTGGAGGCAGCTGTGCCTCCAGAGGAAAGGCAAAACACTTTTATTTAGCACCATTCATACACAGGCTAATTCAAAATATTTTTCCAAAAAAGCAAAAGAGTCCACTATCACCAGAGGTAAGACATTCATCTGTCTGGACAGGCTCCAGGAATAGATTCAACCCAAAATCTTTGTGTTGGGAAATTCTTGTCCATTTATATGAAAGATAAAATGAGTTTGTGGTAATCTTCATCGACTGTGATGCCATGTTATTTTCAAACTGGCGACTCCTTTTGCTTAGCACTGCAGCCAGTGTGGCAAAAATAATGTTAACATCCTTTGACAAAATCTTTGTGTTGGTAAATTTATACCTGTCTTATGGGATGTCAAGGTAAAAATTTCTTGTCTTTTTGTTTAAATAGTTCTTGCCACACTGCCATGCTAGATTATTTTCATAGTTGCTATTCATGTAACCGTGAAACATTTTTTTGTCTACCTCCTGTAAATGTCGGTAAGTTTTCATTTCACACCAAGACAACCGGAATGAAGAACTGTATCTGGTTAGACACATAACACAGAATCAGAAATATGACAAAGAGGAATTCCAGATATTTATGTAGCATCTCTTAACTATTTGCATTTGGAGTACAGATGAATTGGTTTAACGGCAATTGCAAGGAACTGCAACACTGTTTCAAATATTCAAAGAAAGGGATACAAGATATGAGATCTGTATGTTTTCTATTTAATCCTGGTCAGGATAGTGGCTGGAGGTGAAGCCAATCTCATTGGGTGACAAGCAACACGCTGACCACTGCCAACACAAAACATTGGCAAAGAAAATGAGAACCATTGTGGACATATAGATATGTAAAATACAAGCTTTTCCATACTTCCATGAAGAGAAAAGTTCAGAAAACATGTTTTGCTGTTTCTCGATACTATTCCAGAAAATCGTTTTGAATCTACTTAGGATGTGTTCATTTTGTTTTATTGTTATTATTAGCGACAATAAAAGAAAATGTCTGCCATCATAGCGTATGCAGAATAACACTAAAGTACCAGTGACTGACTGAAAATGTTGATGTCAAAAAGTTGAATTTGTGACAGGACCGTTGCTTCATTAAATTCTACAACCGCCTGCCATACCGCCGCTTTGCCGATCTCTCCTGTCTTGCAGGAGACAACAGAAAGCAAAAGAGAGGGAGAATTTCCCTTGAGATGAATGGCGGGATTGCGCAGGCGCGAACGAGGTCGACTCATTCCGGTGGAGACGGGCTGAAAATGGCAAGTGCAAAAAAAGTGCTGCATTTACTTAATGGGGAAAGGATCAAAGATGGATAACAAGGTACGATGGAGCGATGACATCTTATTTCTGAACGTTTTAAAATGTCGGATTATAGACAACAAGAGAACGAGACATTGAGTCATTTATATGAGCTAAATATGAGATCAATTTGACAACAGTCATTTTAAATCAAATTAAAATCAATCATTTAACTAAACTTACAGGGTGATGAAATGTTCTGTTGTCAAATACAGAAACTGCAGAGACATAAAGAATAAATACAGAGCCTGTGCTGAATGGCAATTAGTCAATTATTCATGCTATTGGGACCTCTTTGTAAGAGCAATACAATTAATCACAAACTGAGCAAATCATGATTACAAAGCAAAAAGTGTCCCCTCTTTATCGAGCAGAATCATTACGCTCTCCCAGACAGTGTTATAAATAATTCAGCAATAAAAGCTTGCCTCTGCTTGCCTGCCTGGCTGCATGCAGCATAAAATAATCCCCTCCGGTGCTCGGCATCGATCTAAAGAGGGCGTCACCAATTAGAACAAACCTCGGGACCAAATTAAGTTCAGTCAACATTCCTGCTGTCGAAAATGCCTGCGACGGGTCAGCCTAGATCAGCCAGGGATTAGGAGGCTTCTGTCAACTATCAATAGCCATGTGCCTGCAAAGACACAAGGGGGAGGGAGGTAGTGCATGGTGTGGAGCAGGAAGGGGGGGCAGTTTCAGTGCAGATCCAGCAGCCAGCCGATGATGCTGTTTGTCCTGTCCGCGGATCGGAGGAGAGAATCACCCATCTACAAGCGGCAACAAATTCAATCCTGCACTGGACATATCCTGTCCCAGATCCCGCCGCCGAACGGCTCTTTATAATACAGCTTCAGAGGACAAACCCAGGGAGAGATGGAGAGGAAGAAAGCAATTTACCTGCGCACTGCTGCTCCCGATCAGCCTGCTGATATCACTTCCCACTCCGTGTTGCTTCCAGGGATGCCGCTCACTCCGAGCTGCTGCTCTCCGCTCAATTTAGACGACGGGATTTGTTCACGTGGCCGCGCTCGCTGCTTGTAATTGGCGGAGCGGCGCGAGCTGTAGGTGACTGCCCCGCACCTGTGCGCTACAGCGACGCGGGGATGGGATGGCCACTCGGTGTGTGAATCTCTCAAACTTCCAGGATAAAACGGGTCATACCTTTTTCGGCTAAATACCAATTGCAACACCGAAAATTTGAGTTTTTCCTCATGCATAAATGTAGTTGTGGGTCTGCCATTGGGGTGGGAGCCTTAATCTCCATCTCCCAAAGAAATTGCAGTTTGGAAAAAAAAAAATTCTTTATTATTTAATTTAACAGAAGCTGAAAAATAGACTAAGATAGATAGATCAGTGGAGGGTTTTGATAAGGGTTATATGAGCAACTGTCCAGGGTGGCAATAAAAAGGGGGGCACACTTTGAAGGGTGGGATAGATAGATAGATAGATAGATAGATAGATAGATAGATAGATAGATAGATAGATAGATAGATAGATAGATAGATAGATAGATTTTTTTAACATAAATTTTTGTTATTATTCCCCCTCTGCCATGCTGTCTTGGGCAGAAAGCCCATATGAAAAAAAATCCCCTACTTGCCTGTTTGGTTTGTTGATATTCCAGATCACAAGCTATTATAAACATAAAAGTAAAACATCACAATAATGATATTAGCTAAGTGTAGGCTACATCTGTTCCACATCTGTTAGTAGCATGACTGACAGATTATCCCTGCCCTCTTTGAATGTCATTTCAATAGAGTGCTGCCATTATCAGATTTACAAACCCAGGCATTAACTTACGGTCTACAGCAACATGCAACAGCAACACAGACATGAAGGGAAAGAAGCTGCCCAAGTCTAGTGGACCAGTATATATATTTTTTTAAATCTCAGAGTGCAGTGCAAAAGTCTACTTACACATATGGGTAATGTATTGCAACATTCCTGCACATTTAGGCTTGAAGGTTGCATACCAGCCTGGAGCAGCCCAGCGAATACAGACCATACCTCATCTCCAGTTTAGCATGCACACTCCAATATACCATGTGCACACAGTTTTTCATTTACCTGCAGAGGCTACGGCATAGAGCAGTCAATGGTGCAGGAGTATTTTTAGATTTCATGTGGGTTGCAGATGCTGCTGTACTCAACTAGCTCACAACAATCAGAAAGCCATAAAACCTTTTTTTCCTTTTCCTGGAACATTTAATGATATTTGATTCCCTTTCAGAATTCCTCATCTATGTTTGTCCTTAAGTATTGAGTTATTTAAAAAAAATAAATAAATAAAAGTTTGTTGTGCATCAAACACTTTTCTGACTGATTAAATTAAATCAAATATAAAACATAACCCTGCAGTGCCCTTAAAAATTTGCTCTACTTTGGGGTTTTTTTTGTCAGTTGACATTATCAGATTAAGCAAAAGTAAATATCAGATGAACATAACAGCAAATTTTTAAATTTTGACTATTTTTAGGGGGAAAATGCTATCCAAACTAATATAGAAAAATGTAATGTCCCCATTTTTTCATCATGAATTAATGGTGAATAACTACTTCAGTTCAATTTTAGTAGCCACACGGAGGCCTGATAACGACCAGAAATGAGTTAAATGCAAACTGATTGACAACATGAAGCAAGCTAAAAGATATCAAACAACATCACATCATGTTTATTTAAAGGTATTCAAGATGGGACACATTATTTATTTGTTACATCTGTCCTAAGGACATTCAAAAGCTATTTCTAAGGTTATAGTTAGAATAATTATTCATAAATGAAGAAAACATGGAGCAGCGGTGAACCTACCCAGGAGTTTCAAGTTATTAGAGAGTTTCAAGGCCAAAATAACTGCTGCTCAAAGAGTAAACATATTCCCCTTCCAGGAAAATTTTATTCCAACTGAGGAGTCAAAAGTGGTAGTTTTTGGAAGGAGTGCGTCCTATTAATCTAACGTAAAATTGACCACAAAAAAGGTCATCCAGCTACATTCAAACATGGAGGTGGCAGCGTGATTACTGGCCTGTCTGCTGTTTCAGATCAACTCATTGTAATTGATGGAACCGTGACCTCTGCTCTCTGTCAGGTCATGGCCTTAAGCTGAAGCACAATTACCTTGTGCAGCAGAACAATGATCCAAAGTGGCAGGTCCATCTCTAAATGGATCAGAATGAAAAAAAATGAAGGTTTTGGAGTGGTCTAGTCAAAGGTCGGCCTTAAGCCCTATAAAGATGCTGTGGCATGACCTTAAACAGGCCATTCGTGTCTGAAAACTCTCTAATGTGGCAAAACTAAAACAGTCACACAGAAAAGAGTGCAGCAAAAGCAAACACCTGAGAGCAAATTGTCGCTAAGGGTGGTCAAAGTGTTTAGGTTTGGAAGTAAACATTTTTTTCACCCTAGGCTCAGTGGGTTTGGATAGCTTTTGTCTGTAAGTAAATAAAATCATGATTTGAAAACTACATTTTGTATTTACTGAGGCTATCTTAGATTGTTTTTATTGAGATTAAATATTTAAGTAGGACAAAAAAAGAGATTCAGTGTGGGGAGCCAGGATTTTTTTGTATGTGTTTTTATTTTAAATCCTTGTTTTTAATTGGTCCTTGCTGATTAGACGCTGAAATGGCCTCCTGGCTATTGGCATTGAGGCTCCGTGTTTTTCCCCTAACACAGTATTGGCCTGAATTAAAAGCACATTAGGTTTTTTAGGGCACCATTTGGATTGAGTGTAAGAAACCTGGCAGAAAACCTACAGAAAATATTCCTGCTAGCGTACATATAAATCTCAAACACATTTACAAAATTGAAGCCACAAAACTCAAACGTATGCCACATTTTACATCATAACTGATCTCTTCTTCACAAGGTTTTTTTTTAATCCTGACTGAAGGATAACCCTTGGTTTTTTGGCGACAGGAGCCTGGGGGGGGTTACTGTTTTTGAGAACAAAAGCTAAAGAGCAGAGAATAGACCAACGTTCCCTCCTTCTGTTTCCTTCTATTCTAACCTTTATCCATCATCTCTTCATCCCCCCACCATGCACCAACACAAACGCCTGCCATCTGACACCCGCCTCCAAGGAGTTGTTCAAGAGCCGCTTTCTAAAAAAAAAAAAAAAAAAAAACACACACCACGCACACACACATATGAGCTGCTGATCTTAGTGAGGATCATGTCTCATGCTCTCCCCTCCAAAGTGGGGAATCAGGCCAAATGGCACAGAGAAACAGACGGGAGGGCAGACGAACAGACACTATTTCCCATCGCTAATCAGGCCGTCGTGCACATCAAAACAGAATGCAGGATGATGGAGAGGGACTTCCTGTTGGTGGACGGTGCAGCAGAGGATGCAGCATGAGGGCATCAACCGTTGGTCACTTGGTATGATGCCACCTGGCTGTGCCACCGCAACCAGGACCCTGGGATTTGTGTGTGCGTGAGGAGTCTTGCTGGGTTGGTCCGAGCTCGGACGGGTAGCAGATGGCGGAGCCAGTGTGGGTCGAACATACGAGCAAGGTGGACTCGCACACATGGATGCACACCGACTGCTCTGCCTGTGGTTACACAGTCAGAGCTGCCAGGAAGAGTTCAACAAATGCTAATCTGACAACCACACTCAACCAAGCGTTTGTAACTCTGAATAAATGTAGAGATTTATTCATATTACTTTTGATTTTATGTGATAGACTGACATGTTAGTGTTCGTGTAGCAAAAAGAAAATACTTTTATTACAATACCTGTCTTCAGCCCCTCTGAATAAATACTTTATAGGATCGCCTTTTGCTGCAGTTACAACTGAAAGTCTTTTAAAGTGAGAGTCTGTCAGCTATTGACTTATGCGGTGAAATTTTTACTCATTTTTAATTTGCAAAACAGATCAGGTTCAATTAGACAGAATGCTTAGTGTCATTAAGGACCAATTTTTAAATCTTGAGACTGATTCCCAATTAGATTTATTTCTGTCTGATTCTAACCAATAAATTAGCTTTAAACCAGCATTGTAGCCATACCTGTCAAGTCTCCCATTCTGTCTGGGAAACTACAGTATTTTACCCCTCTGATATGCAGTGTTTGGTTTCATAGCCATTGTCTGCCCAATATTTGTTGTGTCCCTTACATAGCTGGTGGCAAATGGCACATGAAATTTATTATGACTTTTTTTTTTCTTTCCAAAAATAATTTTCTTCCTGCCACCTTTGCATCATGGCACAACTAATAGTCTATAGTCATCTCACTGACAGCGGTGGATCATATTTATGCAATAGGTTACTTCTGAAAGCAATTTGTTGCACAGGATTGTATTTAAAGTTGTCAGAGTAAAGGGGGTTGTGTACATTTTTCAAATTTCTATTTGAAAAAACATTGAACAAAACTGTGTGCTCTTTTCCTTCCTGTTTTACAATCATTCAATATGAACGATCATATAAAAAAAACAAACTAATTATAGACATTAAAATTTGCAGCAAAATCTAAAAATGTTTTAGGGTGGGAACAAGTTTGTGAGGCACTCTGTATCCAGAAACTCCCTCACACAGCACTGACTACTTAAAATTAAATAAATCTAACATAGTTAATGTTCAACATGGTCTCAATATAAACAAACAACTGAGCCATCCAACCCATTTCTATATGGACTCAAACTGACTGAGGCAGAGGCCCATGTGTTGTTGTAGCACTGTGGCTGAGCAGCCGTCTCTGGAGTGGAGGACATCTCTTTCGTTGGAGAGTGATGGATGGGCTTCTGCAGTGGACTATAGATTAGGAGAGAAATGTACCCAGCCCACACTGTGTACCTTTGTTACTACAGTTGACAGAAAATTATGTTTTGGAAGCTCTGTGAACAACAATACGTTTTTCCTGTGGTCTTTTTTTCCGTTGCGTGGAAGGTGAGGACAAAAGCTGTCAAATTAGTATCATGCCAAATGAGCAGATGATGACACGACACCTCCACAATACTGGTATTGTGTAAAGAAGATTGATTTCCTCTGAGATCATAAATGTGTTTACTTTGGAAGGGCTACTTGTTGTTAAGCCTCGGATAAGAGACTGAGAAGTTGCTTCACACATAAACACGTCCATCTATCCACAGTGTAAATGTGGTGGATTTGTGAGGATCTTGAGATTGACTTTGGTTTAAAAACCAATTTTAAACCATGGTGGTAATACCCACAAATCTATGTACAGGTTGTTTCAGTGCTTCTTCCATCTTGTCTCCAGCAGATGTGGGTTTCTCAGATGAGACTCATTAATGCTCATCAACAGGAGCTGAAAGACAGTCGACAATCACCAGATCATTTTGCTCAGTGTTAATCTTTTTGAGTTCTTTGCTTCCTGTAGTCCTGACTCTCACCTCTATTGTCACCTATGACAGAAACTGGATTCATCGTTGATGTCGGAGGTCTGGACTCCAGTTTTTTGTATCCTGATCCCTAGCGTCAGTATGGAGATCACTTACCTCCTGGAAACTGCTCATTAGCCCCTCCTCCAGTGTCAATAACCAGTTAATGCCTGGTTCAGTTCTAACCAAGTTGGATGTGTCTCCATTGGCAGCATGTTCCTCACATCCTGATATAGGCAGCAACGTGGGCGGGCCATGAGAGGGCAGAAGCTGTGGTTGATTTTCCACCTGTACCCATGGGCGGCATCAAAATGTATTTAAAAAGTAGAATTGAGGCGGTTTGTGCTGTAGATGTAGGATGGCTGCCCTATGTTCAGAGGCTGTTAATTCTCAACACAGCAGTTTGGGGTTCAATTCCCTACTAACCTTTTTTGCACGTCTTCCTCCCTTCTCTTCCTACTCATTTCTTGTCTGATCCTCTGCAAATAAAGGACACTAGTATCAGAAAAACTAACATTCTACTAAATATTTATATAAACTCTTCTATTAATTTCAACAGTTGTTTATTCTATTTTTTGCTTTGTGGTAAATTGGTAAACATTAAAAATTGTTTTTGCTTTAGTATTCCACCGTGTACATTTCTTTAAAAGAGCTTTGAAACTCTACAAAATAGCACCAATAAGTTGGTGCTATTTTCATTTAGCACCAACTTATTGACCTCTGACGAATGTACCATTTGGTTTGATTTATTTGTAAATCAACATGGTCACATTGTCATATCATTTATTTGCTTGTAAGATGACATTGTCACAAGCAGATGAAACAATAGACTGTCAATACTTTCAGATGCATTCTCAATAATTAAAATAAATACTGTGAATAAGTGTCAGACAACATTAAGTGTGTAATACTTAATGCTATTGTAGTATTGCTTTTTTGTTTTAAAAGCAATTAAA
Source organism: Xiphophorus maculatus (assembly GCF_002775205.1). Lineage (NCBI taxonomy): Eukaryota > Metazoa > Chordata > Actinopteri > Cyprinodontiformes > Poeciliidae > Xiphophorus > Xiphophorus maculatus. The sequence goes on from NC_036450.1 coordinate 8,524,493, forward strand.
TCATGTTTAAATGTTTGCGTTATGAGATTTTACTCAAGGTTATTACACCATGAGATTCTCATGCTGTGCCCATTCCTAGTTCTGATGAAGAAAACATTTTCATTCATCTGAAAAAGCCCAAGTGTAAGATCAAAAAAGATTCTTATTAGGCCATAAAATGATACAGCATCCACAGAAAGAGCGTGGAAGTGTAGGTGTGATCATCTGTTATCAGTGACAGGTGATGGTAAAATGAAACCAACCTGTTTTGGACTCCCCAAAGCCTTCAGCTATTAAATAACAAAAGAGACATGAGCTTGGCTTGTTGTGTCTTAATGACTTTAGACTGAAGTGCATTACTTTCTTGATGGCGTTCTCAAATCGTACCCTTACCTTAACATATTAGATGTTACATTCCCCAGAACAACATGCTACCCTACGTTGTTATTTTGAAATGTGTTTCCTAATGTAACAATGTGATTTCCTCTCCTCTTAAGACGACAAATCCGCTTAACCCTTTAACTGCCTACTCGACCATATGATTTAGCACATTTTGAGTCTCTATATCTCAATATGAGGAGTGCCTAACTTAGCTTAACCTGATTGAGCCATCTCTGCCGCTTGGTTGAGGTACGATATGCTAAAGAAATCCACTGGAGGGCACTGTTTCTTTAAATAGTATTCTTCTTCTTCCCCTCTCCAACCAGGAAGTCAGAAACACAAAAATCTGTCACAAATATCGACTGGTTGTGGTAAAACTTTGAAAGGTAGAAATAGGTTTCTGGCATATAATAGTGTTATAGACCTTACTAAACAGAATTATGTTACTTGATACCACCTAAAAAGCTAAATTAAAGGTCTAATAATTTTTTTAAAATATGCTTGACCAAACGGTTGATTTGTCACTTTATGGTAAATGTTGCAAATTAAGCTAATGTAGTTAACATTTAATTTTTTTGCTATAAAATCAAAAGTAATTGTCATCTATTGGTGTAAATATGAAACAATGTGTTATTACAGTGTTATACACTAAGAATAATTATAACATCATTATCTTACAAAATAATTTTTGTGACTTTCTGAGTTGATATTAGCAAATATGGTAAAATTTTAGAATAAATGTGGGGAAATCATAATTTTCACAACTACTAACTAATTTTAACTTTTCAATCACCACTAGAGGGACACTAAATCCTTCTATGGTGCAAAGCCACGCACTCTTCTCGCCCTTGTACCAGAAAATCCTTAAGAATCTGATTGTCATCTAAGTGATGATGACCAAGTAGACGATCCTGATTATCAGCCCACACAAGCAGATGATACTGGAGACAGCTCTTCTGAATCCCTGGATGAAGAGGAGGCTCCCTGAAAAAGCAGATCTTCTACACAGCCACCTCGTAAAAGGAGCCGGAAAGGGAAACACACACTAAAAACTGTTCCCTTGGAGCAGCCAAATGACAACGCCGACCCAAGTTACACCCCAGGCCCCAACAAAAGCACAAGAAGAATCTGGAAGCAGGAAGACATAGATGAGTTCCAGGTTCTTAATTCAAGATTTGAACCCCTTGAAGCTGTGCCCTCACCCTTCCAGTATTTCAAAATGCTCTTCACTGATGAGATGATTGAATATATCGCACATCACACCAATTTGTACTCTGCTCAAGAGTTGGGGGATCCAATCAAGACTAGTCCTGAAAAGATAGAGCATTTCCTAGTGATCCTTCTTTTTATGGGTGTTTTCAATTTCCCATCACTGGAGGACTACTGGCACCGTGAATCACGCTTCGACCTGATCACTGACATCATGCCAAGGAGGAGATTCCAGCTGTTACGGCGATACATTCATTTATGAGGGAAATGTAGTCTGTGTCCAAAAGGAGTGTCCAGGTGGAAATGTGAGAAATGTAATGTCTTCCTGTGTTTGAATGCAAACCAGGAATGCTTTAAGTTATATCACCAGAGGTAAAGTGCATCTAATGCACAAAAAGAATGCTGTTTTGCAAACAGATAAGGTTGGAAATGTGATGTTTTAATATGTTTGGTAATGTTTTTTCTGTGTTTGCCATGTTTTTTCAAAGTTTAAATGAAAACAAGTAACACTAGTTCAGTCAATCCTCCAGATACGTGACACTTGTGTCCCAAAATACATGCTGTTGCACCAAAACAGAAAAGGTGTGCTGAGATATAAAAGCAACAAATGTTTCTATTGTTCTGCAGTATTTTCTTTTCCTTTTTGAATGTAAAAATGAATATTTTGCACTGTTACCTATAATCAGAAGTGGATTGAATGTGAGAATTTTGTGCTGTTGCACTTTAATACAGATACAGTCAAGATGGGAAGATTAAAAATGCAATATTCCCTTGTTCGACGCAATATTTTCCTTGGTTGAAATTAAAACCAGTGTTTTGTGGCATTTTGACAGAAATAAACTGTATCCAATGCCCCAGACATTTTTTGTTGGTTATTTCTTTATAAATTAGCATTTTATTTTAATTTATCTACTGTACTTGGTATTTTTATTACATCATATACTTAAACCATCAAGTGACATCTCAACTGTTTGGTAGAGATCAATATTTTAAAAACCACAGGGTCTGTTGGAAAAATTTTTTTTGATTGTGTATATGAGTCACCCTAGGGTAAAAGAAATGCAAAGAAAAAAATTTTCACAGGTTTTTTTCTTGGTGTGGTTGTTAAAGGGTTAAGGTAAATATTTAAAGAGGTTTCTGCAAGATGAGTAATACCTGAATGACAAGGACACAAAGAGCACGGTGCTTTGTGCAGCTCAATGCTGTCAGCCTTGTTCTGAGCTTCTGTCTAACTCCTGTGACAGAATGACATGAATACCCATCAGAAATGTTGATATGCTCTTTGTTTTCCATTATCCTGCTAGATCAAAACACACAGAGAAAAACACAACAGTAAAAATCTCATTCTGCAAACCTAATAGAGAAGGTAATACTTCTAGGGAAAAATTTACTTCCATAAGAAAACATACACTATTTTGCCATTCATGTAACAGCATTTTGTTGTAAAACTGCTGTCTTTACCATAAAACAAAAACTATGAAAGGGCAGAAATTTTGAAAGGACACAGAAAATCTGCTTTTATATGCATACATACTGATAATGAAACACAGAGACTGGAGAGATTTCAGAGGTCAAACTGTACAGCCGCAAAGAGAGCAGACTATTGTCTTGATGATGTAAAAGTGTGAAACCAGCCATTCCTGCTGTAATGACTGGTGTACCAGGCTTTTATTAACCAGCCTGAAGTGTCAGAGGCCTAATCTCCACCCTCAGGCCCTCATCACTAAACCAGATTGACTTCACTGATGTCACAGCTGTAGCGCCTGATTGTGGGTTCATGAGAGCTTAGATGGTATAAAAAGAAGGAACGGAACAGCGTATGCCATTTTGAAGCTTCATCAGTGTCAGAAAAGGAAAAGTGTTTTCATACCCTCTGAAGCTTTTATGCTATATCGAAGCAGTGTGTACTATACACTTTGTAAAGCCTAAATTAATGGAAAACATTAAACATTTTAAAAGTCTTAAACCGTCTGTGTTTGGTTTGTCTTACTTTCTAAGAAAATAGTCAAAACGTTCTAGGGGAATTAAAACATTAGCTAACCACTCTATGTATCCACAGGTTTATCAAGCCAGTCTGCAAATGTGCGAACTCATACAGAGGATGGAGAATGGAGTAAAAATGTCCTTAATGACTTGACAGCAGTAAAGTCCTGAGGCCTGACAGCGTAATCTGGAACACACTTCAAAGTCTGAGACTCTGAGTGTGGAGAATCCACCATGGATACGGTTTGTCTCTGAGAGGTGTTTTGGGTTGTCCATCAATGACTTTACCCCTCAAAATCAGCTATGGGTTTGACACGGTAAGAGGGGAGACAGAGTAGGACAGACGCAGAGGTGGAACACCAAACATTCGTTCTGATCACAGTATTGATTTCTATTTTGTCATTTTCAGCTCTGGCATAAGGACAAATATGCAGACTGTTTAGCTTGTAGCCCATCTCTTCAATCCACTGATAGCAACCACCTGCTTATTCCCTCCTTCCCCCACATCATCACTCTCCTTTCATCTTCTCCCATGTTTGCATTAATACATGTGATTCCTCTCCCTCCATCCCTTGGGATTTTCTCCCATGTAAGTTCCTATATGTTCACCTATTACTTCAAAGATGGAAAAGATAGATATAGCTGATAGATTAGTAGACACACAGATGGATAAAGCTTCATCTTGTCCTGTGTATAATAAAATTGTATTCCAAGCCACATATCTTGTATTATTTAATCTCTTATTTCAGTTGATTCTCAGTTTACAATCAGATTTGGCATGATGCTTGATAAATTGTTTAAATGTGTATTTTAAAGTTGAGTATTGAGAACAATGTCCTCCGGGATTCATGAAGTTCTCTATAACTGGCATGACTTCATGAGACATGCGCTTCCTCTCCTCCTCCCCCCGTTCCGTTAAAAGACATTAAATTTCTCTGTCTGCCCTCAACTCACTTTGCTAAAAACATTAGCATAAAAATTTTGCTCATCCAGCTCCCTAATGATTATGATTCAGCCTCTGAATTCTCATTGCATCATGGACAGTTGTGGGACTAATCCACTTTTATTGCATTGCAGGCCTTTTATTTAAGAAACAATTTAACATTGGATTTAAAGGTGTTAACTGCAGTTCAGTTTTAGAGAGGCAGCTGTCTCATCATTTTGAGACAATAATAAGCACAGACAAACAAATATATCTTTGTGCTAATGAGCATAATCCATGAATCACAGGGGCTGTAATGTTACACACACACAAGTGTTTTTAAAGTTAAGATTTTTGTGTATTTATTGTTTTGAGTTATATCACGCGTCTCATAACAGCCAATGAAAGTGGAAATAAATCAAATAGACTAAAGAGGAAACAGATCATACAGCAACAACAAATCAAGATATTTTTCTCATCAGCTTTTAAGAACATAAAAAATTATCTTTGTCAGTTTATAAATAGAAGAAAACTGTAGAAATAATGTACATCTTTCAGAGGAATATTTCTTTGATAAGTCAAGTTTGCGACACTTCTCAAACTGTTTCAAACTGTCAGTTAACAACTTTGTTTGTCGGCTTGTGTTTCATGAATAATTAAGCTGTGAAAAATGAATGTTTTCAGAACAGTTTTCGGGAAAGTTGAAAAGCGAACCTCTGACATTTGAGCGGGTGAATGATTCCTAAATATAAAGCTCGACATGTGGTGCTATAGTCACACCTAAAATGGCTCACACCCCACTGTGAATTACCCTTGTTGGGAAAAGCTGCTTCAACTGTTATTAAATTAAATGTGAGTGTATAATGTGTCTTTTGCAAACAAGTGAAAAATGTATGTTTTCCATATAAATCTTAAGGTTCACATGACCCATATAAGAGAATATTTGGATGTGTGTGCACATGCATTGACCCATTGCTGCAAGAAATACACTCCAAAAACACAAAATCTTACCAAGTAATATTGGGTCTACTTTCTAGTGCAAATATCTTAGAGCACTTTAAATAAGACAAAACTAACTCACAAGTAACATTTCAGGAAGCTATAGGAGATTGTTTCAGGTCAATAATTCCTTAAACTCTATGAAACCATTTGGTCCATAGGCAGACTATTTCACTTAGAATAAAAATTTTTCCCATCTTACAAGTGAAATAATGTGCTGATGGAACAAATACTTTTTCATCAATATTAAGGAATTATTGACTTAAAACAAGCTCCTATATCTTGCTGAAAAGTTACTTGTAATTAGTTTTGTCTTATTTTAAGTGTATTAAGATATTTATATTAGAAACTGTCCATTTCATGTTTTTGTGTTTTTGCAGTGACGTACCAGACAGTTTTCCCAGTATAGCAGACTGAAACTGATTATCAGCGGTAGTGGAGAAGTCCACTTGTTCCATTTAACCTATGGGGCATTCTTTATTTCTAAGTAATGTGTGAGATGCAATATTACATCACTGTAAAAGTTTATTAGGGGTTCACTTGCTGACCAATTAGAGTGTTGCAAGGTCCATGGTCTGATGAAACATTGCAGCTTAACTGCTGCAGTACTCAAAGTTAATAAGCCACGAGGGTGTTGTTAATAGAGGAGGAAGATGATGAAAATTTGTCATTGATCTGAAAGCAAAATTAAATTAACTTTTACTCTGAACTCAAAAGATTTTTTTCATTAGTTCTTTCTTCTCACCATTTTATTTCTATGTTGTCTGTAAGAATTTAACTACGACTGTTCCTTCCAAAACTCCGAGAGCTCAAATCCATCCATCCATCCATCCATCCATCCATCCATCCATCCATCCATCCATCCATCCATTCCTCTTGACTTGCTTGTGAGGCTGAAAAAGATGCAGTAAACAGAATGTTTTGCTAGTGTAAATATATTATCTTGTTATAATATGAATATCTACATTACCAGCTGTATTAAAGTAAGCCTTTTATTAAAAAAATAGAAAACAGTTTCTTGTGCCTTAATTTATTTTGTAATAATGTTATTTATTTGTATTCCTTTTTTAATTTTAGTTTTTAAAATCCCAAATTTTGCACATTTATACTTTTAGTCCTACTGATTTTTAAATCATAAATCCAATGTTCTGATTCGGTACTTGAGTAGCCTTTTTACCAACTACTTTTTTCACACATACTTGAATCACTTCTTGGAAGGAAACGTTTATTTTTGCTTGAGTAAACATTTTGAAGCAGTGCTGGTCTTACTTGAGTACAATTGTTTGATACTCTACCCACCACTGATCCTGACAAATGAGGGCTACTTTACAGTCAAGGCTTAAAGCAATGAAACATTGTTAAATCATAATAAAAATTTACAAAAGAAAATTAAGAATTACAAAAAACTCAAAATAAAGTGAAGCGCAAGGTTGCTCAGTTGGTAGAACACCATGTGCAAAGGCTTTAGTCCTTGACATGGTTTGTTTTGGGTTTGATTGCCGGTCCAAGGCCTTTTGTTGAATGTCTTTCCATCTTACTTCCTGTCCATTTAATGTTCAATGAAGGCCACTAGTTCCAAAAAGTCTTTAAAAAAAGAGTGGTTCTGTGGCCATATGGGGCTTACATGATTAATTTGCCTTCAAGATAGATGGTCTGTGAGGAAAAGTGTTTTTTGTGTGCGTGTGTGTGTGTGTGTGTGTGTGTGTGTGAGGGCATCTGCTCTTTGATCTGCAGACTGAAGCTCCATTCACACCTGCTAGGTTTTTCTTCCAGACTCTCAGAAATCTGTCACTGCCACATTTCATATTCCTTTCCCGCTCTTGTGCATTTAACCCTTTCTTCCGCTTCATCTGTTTACTTTATTTTATTATTCATTGTGCACATAAATGTATTTCTCCTGTCTGTGTGTGATTTTTGGGCACAGATTTCTTTCCCACAGAGATATTATTCTTTCTTCTTTTCAAATCCCTCAAGATTTTTGATCTCTCTTTCTCATTATGTCTCCCTTTTCCTCAGTCCAATGCTCTTCAGACTCTGTCTCTTTTCCAAATGATATGCTCCTTTTTTCTATTATAAAATAGTGTTGCTTTTGTCATGGCAAATTTTTGTTGCATATCCTTTTCATTAAAGAGGATATAAAATCCCCAAGAAAACATCTTGCATCTGTTTAGTTAAAAAGAAACTTTAACAATCGATGGCATGTTGACTTCTTAAAGAAGAGTCATGTTTTGGAAAATTCAAACCATTCTTTGTATCTTCAAATGAAAGATCAAAAGGATGATTTAAGTTTGGAAGCAGGGATAAAAGTAAGAAATTGGATTTAACTGTGAGACGTAAGAGTTTAAGTCAGCAACAGCTTTTACAATTTAGGCAAAACTTTTGGTGGAGTGAGTTGTGAATATTAATAAGTACTTATGTGAAGAAAGCGATGACAGACAATAAAAACGATTTTAATAAAATTATAACATGTAAACCCACATAAACATGGATTTGTAGTGCTGTAAAACAATATTTCCCCCTTTACATTCTGTTTCTGCTCATTAGTCATATTTTAACTGAACACTTTTTAGTTAATATATGGGTATATGTGGTAAAACTTTGTGTATATTTATGGTGTAGAATAAGGATTGAAAAGATTATCAGTTTTAAAATAAGATACATTTCTGACTAAATTCTCACCGGATGTTAGTCTACACATGCAAATAATTCAATTCCAGTTATCAGTAGTAAAATTGAATCACAGGAAAAAAATGCAAAAATGCACAGTCTGACATCTATCAGGCAAATGTATATCAACTGTGTAAGTCCTAAATGATAGCTTGTAGAAAGGAGCTTGTCACATAATATCTGATGATGGTCAAAACCAATGAGCTCTTTCAAGACCTTAGCAAAATTATTGTTGCACACATACTGATGGTGTTGATTACAGATTCATATCCGAACTACTGAAGGTCCCAGTGAGCAGTGGAGCCATAATTCATAAGAATTCATTTCAATATTAAAATGTAAAAGATGAATAATTTCTTTTATCAACTCTTTGTGCAACAGTAAAACCCACAATAACAGATATCTAAGACAAGCATTTCTTTAATATGTCTGGTCCAAAATGTTTGTACTTTTTCTTTAGGAAGGGCTTGACACCGGATTCATGAAATAATATTTAAAAAATCCAACTGAAATATAGAAGATGTTACATATCACTGTTTAACGGCTTCTGCTTGAAGCCACAAGTAAATTCTTGCTCATTATATGCAAGTAATCAGTGATTGTTTGTATTGATCTATAGCCTGAAGGAATGGGGTAGCACAGGGGACAGCCTGCGTCATAGACTGAAATCAATGCTTTCACACTAATTGGGTTGGGATCCACTGGTAGGAAGAGCTTTCCATGGAGAGATTTGGCAGGGATGAGGTCATTCATTCAGGAAAAAACCAAAAAATATTTAGCAAATAAGAGTACAGAAACTGTAAATTTCATCTGAAAAGGCCTTTAGATTGTTTTGCACAAATAGATTTACTATGTGTACGGAGAGAGTTAAAGAAAAAAAAACTTGCCGGTATGAAGACTTGCTATGGAATTATTTACTCATTGCCAATTACTGGGAAGCAGCCTGAGGTGCATTGTAAATTATATACTATTACCACTGTGAAATTAGCACATCTTAAAATTAGTTAGCTATTTAACTTTATTAACAGAATGTAGAACTTTTTCTGGAGAATGCACTGCAATACACAGTACTTCAGATTATGTTTACTATACATATTGTTTCAAAAGGAATGCACAATAGATGTATTTTTTTTTTTTTTAAGAAATTCACTGAAGAACACATTTTTTTTTACATTGACTTAACTAACACCAACACTAAAATCTGCATTAACTCCTGGAAAACACATCTGTCTCTTTATTATCAGTATTGGAAGCTTCAGTTAAAAATACAAAACAAAAAAAACACAGTAAATGAAATGTGCATGGGAACATTTAATGACTAAGAGGAATGCACTGTCATTGGGTAGCAGAACCCAAACTTATATTTGAGATAAACTATTGATTCAAACTGCATTATTTCTAACACAATATGCAACAGGATCCTTCAAACTGTTGTTGAAGGAACCTGGACCAGTATTGCAGTAACAGGGAAACAAAAAAGCACTGTCTGTGAATTTGTTTATTAGTGATTGTGCAAAAACAAGAGAATTGCTAGTTTAAGCGTTGTTGGTTTGACCAGAAATGGCTGTGTAATGGCAGAATGTAGGACTTTACTTAAAACTAATCTGCAGAAAAATGAATGCGTCTTAAATCAGGGATGGTGGATGCTATTAGTAAGTGTTATCCTTCCTAAGGGTTTCTTGGGAGAACACTTTTAATTTCAATGAATCAGTGATTGATGGCTGCTACAGAATTTGAATGAAGAGATGATTAAACCATCTGAATCAGAGGTTTTGTATCAGGAGTGCACATCTAAATCATGCAAGACACGGCCCCAAGAAAATCTTAGCACTGTCAATCATGCACGTGCGTGCACTGTTCAATGTTCTAATGGTGGAAAAACAACGTATCGTTACAGGAAAACTGACAATTTTAACAAATATTGAAAATCAATGCTACATACTGCAGTGTTTATGTCTAAAATTTTTTGTTATTGTCTTAGTGATTATAAGATCGGTAGCCTCAATGTAGGACAATGTTGAAATATTTCACTTTTTGTTTTCAAAAAGCAAAGCAAAGCAAAATAACCTGTAGCCTACAATAGGTTTGATGTTTTTTTCCAGCCATAATAAGCTATGTAGCAAACAATATTGTCAGAAATTGTTTGGTGATCGGCAATGAAATATTGGGTGCTGCTATTACTTTAAATAGATCAAAGTTTGAACCCGAACAGTTTCTCTTGTTCTGTTGGAAAAGCACTGTTCTAGTGTTCTTCATACATAAAGAAAATCAAGGTACACACTGTTTCAATTGCAATAAGGTTTTACTTTCCTATTGCTGCTATTTTTAGACGCCTGCATCAGAGCTATTTTATATTATCTTTGTTCTTAGAGTCCCAATGGACCAGAAAACTGCAGAAGTATTTTACCAAAAATCAATGTAAAGCTACTTATTCTGGGACCTTGCAATTATCTTAAACTTGCAGCCAGTTGGGTCCCAGATTTATGGTTTTGCACATAACACTGATGTTAAATCACTTTATGGCTGAGACCCAGATCATATTTCTGAATTACTGTCTCCCCACCAACCACTTCATCGCTTTACATTGGAAAAAAGCAGTCTGCATCTTTTGCATTCAGGAACAGCATGTGGAATTACACCTAAGAAATGTCTCTGTGGTTATCTTTTTGCAACTGCTGTCCTACTGAATATGCTAAATAATAGCTCACTCCGTTTATTATTATGAATGTCACATTATGTCACAATAATTTCTCTTGTTTATGGTTTCAGAGCTCTATTTGGGTTCTTCTGTGTTGCATGAAAACAACAAAACACCCATGTGTTTCTCAAACAGTGACAAACTTGGGAGAAAAGGGAAAGGCAGCTGGACAGGTGGCTGGTATTAATCTTCTTATAAATGATGATCCTTCTGGAAATGTCAGAGGATCCTCACTCACACATATTTGTTCTTCTTACAGACTCCTTCACACACAAGGCAATCCCCAAACACTCAGCCTAACCTTCACCATGATAACTACATGTTCTTGATTTCTATATAAAGCCTAAAGACAAGATTTAGCCTTCGTAAAGTGATCTGTTTCAGTTATTTGGGTCAAACCATTTTATTTCAAACTCCGAATGTTAAGCATAAAATGTTATTCATGCAAGCATTTCATTCAAGTGTGCTTTAGAATGACAAATGTGGTAACTTGGAGAATCCCCTTTTTTCTTTGTGAATTCAGTGACAGCTGCGATCCAATACTCAAGTGCACATGAAGTTACATTGTTGGCCAATGCCGTTCAGTTTTGCAACTAAGTGTCATCATGAAGCACTTGACAAAACAATCAAAACAATTTGTTCCAGTTATATGGAATCAAACCAGTTAATTCTATTCCAATCTAACAAAAGAATCATTCAGATGTAGTTGAATGTAGTCAAACTTAAGTCAAATTATTATTCCATCAGATCTCATTGCTATATTCATAGCAGGTTGCAAAAATCTATCTATTCAAGAAAACTCAAATTATTTTATTGAGTCATTGAGTTTTCAGCAATCCCTGATTGTGAAAGAACATGAAAAGATGAAAAGAACTACTTCTTTTTAACAGGCAGAAGAAACGTTTGGCAAAAGGGGCAATCTGCTGTGACTGCATGGCTGAAAGTTGAGAGGGAAAAACAGTAAGAGTGTATATCCAGGAAAGTGACACAGCGAAACACACAGACGTTGAGCCAGAGGTACTTTCTTTGAGAAAGACAAAGAGGAAAAGCAAAACAACACCGAAACAAAAGGTTCTGTCACTGGTTTCATTTAAGAAAAAGACTCAGAAAATGTTATTCAAGGTGTACTAGGAATATGAAAGAGACACAATTAAATACAGAATATCTGCAACAAGTCAGAAAGAGTACACAGATAATGGCAGCAATGACTTGGTTAAAGGCTCCACCCACCAAAGAGACGCAGCCAGACAAAAAGAGCTGAGTACTTGCTATGAGAAAGAAACACAGGGAGAATATACATAGAATATACAGAGTTAATATCAACTCTGACCAAGAAACACATTCACACAAAAAAAGTACTTTTTGGTTTATTATAGATGTATTCATTATGATGTAAATGTCATTTTAAATGCTGATAGATGAATAAAAAGGTTTATTATTTGTTTATCTTTTTTGCTAAGACCCTGATCAATAATCATTAACATTAGTCTGTGTCAGTAAAATACATTGTACGTTCATTTACAATTTTGGGAAAAAGTGAGTTTTAGAAGTGACCTTGAATGTTGTTATTTTTGTCTACACAGTTAAGTCCTTTTTTGTACATGTCTTATTTTATCATTTCTTATGAAGGACAAGAATAGCCTAAAATAATTAGGTTTGATGTGATTTCCTTAAAATTAAATATTTGCCTTATCAGTTTCTTGAGATAAAGGCATGCTTTATTCAGCCTGCAATCTTTGAATCCTTGAGATCATGAGATAATGATGATAGGAAAACAGATATTTCTTGTGTTACTCCAAGTTTCATCATTCAGTGTCACTGCTACAATTCATGGGGATAATTTAGATCAATAATGTGATGATCCATGATAGACACTGTGTGATGTAACATTTTTAGCTTGAATCAGTTCATTGTCCAAATTTCAAAAGTCAAACCTTTCTGGTTTCTGTCATTGTGAATGAAAACTTTTGCTTTTGTCAAACACTTACTGTGATAACCCTTTATGAATAGAATATATATTTGTTATTTTGAGATAATAAAGTAGAACAACTTTCAAAGTATGCTAAGCTTGCTAAAATGATCTAACTCAGTCAGAAATAAAATAAAATGTAAAAGCTCACAAAAAGAGAAGTGAAGAAATTCAGTTTAACTCTATTAAAAAGCTTTTTCTGCTTCAAGTGAACTGCAAAAATCAAGTTTCCAGAAACAGTAATGTAGGGTATAGTTGGATGTAAGACCAACATAAGACTTTTTTTTTTATTTTACCAAGTTTTTTTTATCAAACATCCAATACTCTCATATTTCCAAGAGTTTTTTTTTTTTTTTTTTTAAATCTGCAGACAAATGATGATACATTCTTGGTCTTGCAATAAAGAATGGCTAAGCAGTGCTCTTCCCATCACATGCAAGTCAAATGTTCTTTATGTTTCACCTTTCAGAATGATCTGGTGGTACTTGCTTCACACTCCCTTCTCACTGTTGTCTGGCTCAAATCCCAATCAAGCTCATTTCAGACTCTGGACAACTGCTGGCTATGTAATAATGTTCAGAAATGTTCAGAGAGGGCAGAATAATCTCTGTCAGTGACTATATCTGTATCTAATTCAGCAATATTCTTCTGAGAGTTACATTACTACTGCTGACATTTGTCATTAATTACTCCTTAAGTATTAGTGTTATCATAATGACATAGTTATCATGCTAATACCTTTAATCTGTAGAGGAGAAGAAAACTCTTTTATCTGGGGATCATTCCAGGAAAACTTTTAAAAGCATTTCATTGATTGAAGTCTGCATATAAAAGTAATTTTCTATGTCAAGATAGTAAAATTAATAATCTATTGTGCTTAGAGAAAAGAAGCATGAGCATGTAAAAAAAAAAAAATCCCTAAACACTTGTTTTAGTTATCACTATGTTAAAAAGTTTTATGTCAGGATAATGATAAAAGCAAATAATTATTATGATTAAAAATCAGCCTTGAGCTCTCATTTTTCTAAACTGTGATGTGAATCTTATTTGTTGCTCACTTTATGAACTTGCATGACGTTTGGTTTGATATATACACACACACACGTGTATACACATACATTATATATATACACTGTATATATATATATATATATATATATATATATATATATATACACACCATATCTTTTTCAATATGGAAAAAATATGGGTTTATGCAAGAAATTGTGGAAATGATTTATTTACAATCAAAAATTTGGACTTAACTTGACAGAATCATATTAAAGCAGTTTTTGTCATAGCTGGTACAGCCATGTAACATTTAATTTCAGTTTTATATTTGTGGTCTAGATGTTTCTTCTTCTTATTTGTCATTTTGTTTTCATTGTTTGTTGTTGCAGGCTGGCCTATCAGTCAGTGAAGACTCACTGGGATTTCTCTTGTAAGACTGTCGTGTCGCAGTGCAATAAACAGTAATAGATATAAAGGAGTGGGTTAGGAAGGAGCGGGTGCTCTATTACTCAATATTATAGACTGCGGGTTGTTTTGGCTGTTGGATAACACTTACTAATATTCCTCAAGAGAGTGAAAAGGAACTAAGAAGTTTGCAAAACTATGAGATGCAAGTTGCAATGAGAAAAAAGAAAGTGGGAGTATATTCCCCCACAAAGATCTGAACTGCAGTCTTATTGGCAAATAGAGATGTTAAATGAAAAAGGAGCCATAGCTTTCACTTTATGCTGCAGCTTAGAAAAACTGTATTTATATATGAAAACCCATGGATCTGCATGGAAATAATTCTAATCACAAATCCTGTCTGAATATTTTGTTGATGTTTGTTGCTGTGAGGCATTTCGAGAACATAACGTCACCGTCAGTCTAATTTTAGGTGCATGTTTATAAAACTAGAGGTTAGGATAAGCTGGCAGGTAAAAAAAAAAACAACACAAAAAACAAAACAACATTCGGAAACGAAACTGTACTGCTGGAAAAAATATGGGTTTAAGAGAACAAAGGGAGCAGTGAAGGAAGAAGGAAGTGTTGAGGGGAAACGGATGAAAGCAGAAGAAATGAAGGATCCACAAACACCTGAGGCCCTTCTTTCTTCTTGAGATCTGCCCACAGAGCTGCAGAATGGCAGTACAATTTTACTGCAATCCACAACAATCAGTGATAAATATATATTTGCCTGCCTGGGTCAAATGTTGAAAATATATTAAAAAAATGACAATGCAGGTAAAACACATAATTTTAATTCATCCACTTTAGTGTCTTTACTTCAAAAACGTGCAGGTAAAATTAATGGGAGATACTAAATTGAAAACAGAAAATGAATTGAAGGCAAATAGATTTAACTTTCATTTTAATACAGCATTATATTATCTGACTGTACTACAGAGCACAAATAAAAATATGCTTCAAATAGAAGTGGTATAAAGTAGTACATTTGTTTTGAAGTCTCAAAATGAGCACACTGGAAATGACAGTATAACACTATTTCTTTTTTCATCCAATCCTTGTGAAAAATGTTACATTCACCAATCCATTTAAATTTTTTATGAAAAGACTTGCTTAAAATCAAGTGTTGCATAAGTCTTTTTACTCAAGTGAATTATTCAGATACTTCTTCCAGGATGCTTTCTCATCATTAGGTTTATTCCAAAGCATGAAATTGGTTTTAAAATATTCAGATTTTCCAAGTGTGTACAATAAACATTGAATACATACAATAAACTGCTTGGGGTGTTTCAGTGGACTTGGACATCATTAGAGCAAAATATCATAGAAATTGATTCATTTTCTTGTATTGTCTGTTTCTCTCTTTCTCTCTCAAGAAAGAAGATTAGAGGTCAGGTAATAGTGCACAGAAAACTGTGTTTTTCTCTCAGGCTCTGTGTCCAACCACTGTGACTGTTTTACTGCACATTGGGTGACTTATGAAAAATGGGTTTGGGTGTCATCTGGCTCAGCCGTGCACCACGACCTGCTGTCCTTGACAGTGTTTCTGGCTTTAAATCCAGGACAAAAAGCAAAGAAGAAAAGTTTACAATAATCTTTGTTATATTTGTCAAGAGTTACATATTCGACTATATAATGTACACATATGTAGTTCCAGACAAATATTTACAAAACACTGGACCTCTATTTTCTCACTGTTGAATATTGACCTTGGTTGTTCTTAAACCACTTTGTACATAATCAATCAATCAATCAAATTTTATTTGTATAGCACATTTCAGCAGCAAGGCATTTCAAAGTGCTTTACATCATTACAAACACAGAAACACAATGCAATATAGAATCAATCATTAAGTCAAGTTCCATCAATAAATTTGTAATTGATTACATTTCAAATACAATTCTAAACAGGTGGGTTTTTAGTGGAGATTTAAAAGAAGTCAGTGTTTCAGCTGTTTTACAGTTTTCTGGAAGTTTGTTCCAAATTTGTGGTTCATAGATGCTGAAAGCTGCTTCTCCTCGTTTGGTTCTGGTTCTGGGGTATAATTTGGCTGTATGTTATGTGCATTTGGAAGACCCATTTTTGACCAACCTATACCTTCAAGGTTGATGTCTTAAAATGTCACTTTAATATTTTGTGTAATCACATCAGTTTCAGTCTGATGTGGTATTAGTTATATTTGATTCTATGATCTGCCACTTAAACACACAATATATTCAGCACTTGTGTCAAAAATATAAATGGATGCAATTGGGTTAAGCACTTTCAATGTGAATTGTTTTTTATTCTAAACTTAGACACAAAATATATCAATAAAGAATTTATTATTCATTATCTACACCTACTAACGAACTAAGTTAGCATTACCATAGTTAGAAAAATGTCCGTTTGAACCTGTAGCTCAAGAAATAGTGAACATAAGTCCATAATAACACTAAGGACAAGTAAAAGGACAAATGTAATGTAACTATATACCTCTGGGATTTTGTTGTGGCTGAGATTCTTTGCTACATCAGCACACAGGATTGTTTTTCATCTACTATTCTGCAGCTGTTCATCACAAATTGTTGACAGCCAGAAGTGAGTTTTCCCAGGTAAGCTACTATTAAATAAATACTGATTAGCATTGTCACTGTTATGAATATGAAATAAATTATAAACACCAGACTTAGAGGTCAAAATGTTAACTTCAGTCGTTTCGGATGATGACTGGCTGTGGACCTGTAAGCTGCTCTTAAGGAGTCGAAAAGCTAAACACCCCCGTCAACTTCTTTCTCTCTGAAGTCTTTGTGGGGTTTCCAGGAGAGAATGTCACTGAATCTGGATCAAAGAACCATTGCAGCACTGTGATCCTTTTTTAAATTGCTTTAGAATAAACTATGACTTCCTGTGAGTCATTACCAGCTAGCAGTCAAAAGGGAATGTATAAGATAGTATACGTTATTGGAATTTGCTTTTAAGCTTAATGGACCTAAATAATTAAAGATATATGAAATTAAAATGACTTGAATGGGTTTAAGTGCTCCTTTAATTTCGAATTTTTAAACTGCACTTCATATTAGTTCCTATCCACTAAGTCAATGATGTACAGTGAAGTTCATGACTGGCGAGGCACCGAGTCCTCTGGAGTCAGACGTGCAAATATAACCCAAGACAGAAGCTTGTATTTCAACTAGAAGCTTAATTGAAAGATTGAGTTTGTTTTATTGATGCTTTAATCAATTCCATACTATTCAGCAACATGATAGCAAGAGAGGGTTTGGGGGGATCATACCAAATTTGACTATTTAAAACTTAAATGATTTTTAATTTGGCTGATCTATATGAAGTCAATGTGCCTATCTTTATCCACAAATATCGGTTGTAAACCCAGTTGTAAAAATCACCTCTCTCTGCTCCAGTCTGAAATGAAGTGTTTTTTTTTATTTGTTTGTTTTTAATAAGATTTTAACTTCATCAAAATTTTAACCATTGTATCACTTGCCTGTGCTGAGAAAACAACTTCATTTTTATTCATCAAACCTTCAGACTTCTAACTTGAAACATACATTTTTACATTGTTTTAGAATGTGTAGAGTGTGTTGATACTTCAACAGTAAAGCAATGTGACCACTCTAGTTACTATGGTTTTGTGAGTATGGGGAATAACATCTGTGGATGCTTTTTGGATCCACAGGTGAAGAGACAACAGAACAGTGTTAATTTAACATAGCATTTAAAAAAAACAAAAAACTACCAGTGTGATGATCCGTGGCAGCTTTGCTGCTTGAGCAAAATAAATAAAGAATCTTACCATGAATGTTGCTCTTTACCAGGAGATCTTGAAGGAGAATCATCTTAAGTACAGGTGAACTTGTACTGTAAAGCAGGACGATGTTTGAAGTCCACCTCTGAAGGGCTGAAAAAAAAAATAAATAAATAAAATGAAGTAAACTCAATAATAAAAAAAAATTGAATACCACCTAAAAATGGTGCTAACAAATAGGCACTACTCCATAAAAGTCCTAATGGGACTCAATCTGCACTTGAAGCAGAAAAGTGAGTTTTCAGGCAGGATTAAAAGACTGTAGGGACTCTACAATACAAATATCAAGTCACCATGTTGCTCCAGAGTCTTGGGACTGGCACAGATAATGCCTGATCCCCTCCATTCTTCAATTTTGACCTGCACTGCACTAAAAGCACCAACTGCATCTGGAGACAAGATCATATTTTCAAGTCAAGCACTGTGTTACCTGTTATATATTGTGTTTTGCAACAGAATAACTTTGATTTCTCCAGACTCAGAGTAAGAAAAGACAATTTTCCTTTTAGCAGACACATTTATAATGTGCAATCATTCCTTTTAAAACAGGCTGAAGCTTTAATTACATGGTAAGTTATGCCAATGCTTTAATGATGATGTTCTGAACTGATTCTGAACTTTTTAAATCTTTTGAGTCTTAATATTTCATTGCCATGACATATTTCATGTATAAACGTGATATTTTGTCACATTGAAATGAAGCCTAGGCGCAAATTCAAACTGGAAGACTCTTTTATCCCCACCGGGACCAGTTAATTGAAGCGACCTGCCCACAATCGTCGACCTATCAACGCCGGACCAAGCCACGTCACGTCCAATCATCGACCAAGTCCCAGCTGATAAGGACCTTCATTCATGGTGTCCTTCGCTCTCCAGCCGAGCTCAACCCACCACCACCACCCCTTCTCCTCCATTCGGGTGCGGATCCTGAGGCCCGCACCCTTCTTCAACCTCCACCACCAGTGCCGGGCCCTGGGGGATGACGTTCCTAACAGCATCGGGGATGCTCATCTGAAGCCTATCGCTAACGCTGCGATAACCGTTATCCCCAGCCGGGGCCCGAGCGCCAAAGACTTTAAATTCTGTTTGTCAATAAACTCTTCTAATTGTTTTCTTATCTCCGTCTGAGTCTCTCCAGATTGAAGTTTTGTTTCCCTGATTCTCTTTGTTAAAAGTCTCCCATTTTAATAACTGCTAACCCAGAGTTGTCTTCCACTACAGCACACATGCCGATTTGATGGGCTCTTGCTGACGTGACATTGAACTCTAGAAGAAGGACACTTTTTCTTGCTGACAAGCTGGAGTCCTGTTGAGCTCGAACAAAAATGTGCCGTGTTGGGCCTGCCTGATTACCTGCTTTTGCCCTATTGCTTGATGAAACTCTGTTTTTTATTTATTTATACTTTGTTCCTGCCATTCTGGAAAAAAATAGATGTTTTTTTCATTCCTGTTCCTATTCATATTAGCCCAAGCACTGCCTGCACCCACAATGCCTGTGCTTAAAAAGCTATAAAACTGTGACTATTCTTCTGTGAAATGATTCCCAGGGCTGACGAAAAGGACATCGTGCCAATATTTACCAGACTCAAGAGATGGCGCAGAACATACTGGAACAAGCTGCCAGCGTTCCACTCCAGGACAAGAGAGTTTCAAGTCTTCTGTTTTTGATAACAATTCATTGTTCAACGGAAAAAAAAAAAAAAAAGTTCACATAAGATTAATAGTTAGCTTGCTTCATTAATGGAGAAATAAAAGTGACTGGTTTACTTTATATCGCAATAATATATAGTAGCTACACCACAATATTAAATTCTATTTTACCTGGTAATATTGACCACATTACAGACATAATCACTCTTTGAGCCATTGCCTCTGTATAAAAGAGAAAAGACAACTTAATATATGCTGTAAAATAGATTTTCCAATGACTCACAAATTCCTGTATTAAACTGAGCAGTAAAAGTTTATGCTGTTGTGACGGAGGATGAACTAAGAGAAAAAGGACTGCAGGATGTCTAAGACTGTCTTCTGTCAACATACTGCTAAAAGCGCCAACTTGAACTGATGGAAATTCCATTAATTTACTCAAGATGTTTAAGACTTTAATAACATCCACAAATAAGCAGACACGGACATTTTCCTAATGAGGAGCTTCGAATTCAAATTAGTATGCAAATATGAACAGCAGACTACTTATTAAGCAAACAGAAATGACCTGTGTGTCTCAGACAATCATGCGACATCCATTCCCAATTTTGTATCAACAAAATTTTGTGCAAAGCTTCTTTACATTTAAATACATCAAGACGACGTCATTTGTTTTTAAAATCCAGCTTCAAAAAATTAAATGAGTATTTCTTAAAGTCCAACTAAAGAGAAGTTAAAAACAATCCCAATAGGATCTTATTATTTTGGCTTTGTCTTAACTATGTTATTTTTAATCTGCGCCAAACAGAGAGTCTGTATATCTGTCAGTATACTCGACCCTATCTAAACTGCTTCCTCTTATTGGATTTCAACCATAAATAATTGATGACTTTGCACCTCCCCCATCTGCCTCGGCCGCTCTCTTGTTGTCACCCCCCTCTCCGTCAGCGTTGGAGAAGGACACTCAAGGTGGAACAATGTGATTTCACGTGCATTTTTTATGTATGCAAGTGTGTTTGTGTGTCGGTGCGTGTGTGGGCATAAACCGTGACCCAGAGTGCTGCGGTCAAAGCGCAGTGAGCATCCAGGTCTGCCAGAAAACTGATGGAAGATTAAAAAAAGCACAGAGAAAGTCATGAAAACAAAATGCACTGTGAAGCGCAATAAAATAGGGAGTAGAAAACAAAAAAATATGCTGCAGCTTCATATTATAGCATATCAATTATTTATCATTCGCAAAAAAAAGTGGGTGCAGAAAAACTGGCCTCTTGTGCACTTTTACAGGAATATGCAGGTTTCTTGGCCTTTTATTTTCTTTCAAATTAGAGACTTCACAGTAACAAGATTCCCACTGTAGATTTGCTCACATCATCGAATATGCAGATAGAAAAACATTAACAGAGAATTATGCAAATGTGCATTGCCGCCTTCTGACACATTTCATGAATTTCAAAACAGGGACAGAGCACATAATTTAACTCTCCCAGTGCTGCCTCATGGCATGATTACTGTTCATTTGACATTGGAAAAAGCATTCAAAAATGCAAAGATGCACCGGAAGGTGCAAGAAATGAATAAAATTTGAATCTTGTCAAAGTTAGCCACTGTCAGAGAGAAGAAGGAATAAATAAAAGTTCTTGTATATTCTTTTATGACCTCTTCACTATGCAATGAGTCGAGAACTGTGGCCCACTTTCCTGGTTTGACATATTTCAAGCTAAAAAATAAAAGATGCCTATTCTGCTGGGTGGAACAACAGATATGTTCAAAGTACTATATCAATCGTGAATTATCATATCAGTAGTTAACGTGACAACATAAACCAAAATGAAAAAGCACATGAGCTGTTCATTCAGGCAGTCAGAAGAAAACATTAAGACACATCTAGAACGCACCAGGGATTCCTTGCATTAGTGAAATGTCCATGATTCATTAAATAATGTTGGCCAAAACTATTGATTACCAAAAACAATACAAAGGTGTGTCTCATCATGTCTCCCAAAAACACCTTTTGGCATGCACCCAGACTTTGGGAAGATGTTGTGTGGACTGACAGGCAAACAAGTTGCCCCAGAGTGCTGCACAGCAAGGACAATAAAATAATTAACATATGTATTAAAAAAGAACACGCACACAGAAAAGATTAAATGGAAAAAAAAAACATTCAAAAAGTTGGTGATACTGTGATGCTTTTTGTGACCTGGCACTAACACAACAGCAAGTGGTGTCATGTTTTTGACAAGACACCACCTGTCAATCATTCTTTGTCAGCAACTGACCAATCAGAGGTCGCAATTTGGAGGACACGCCCCTTGCCTGGACGAAATTAACACCGCTAACATTACCGGGGCTCGTCATTGCTAATGTGCTGCAGTCATAGATTTTGAGGAAAATAATAGGAAATCATGGTCCAACGTTGTCAGCGGGGAACTTGCAATTCATTACATTTCCAAAACCCAAACGGAGTCTGGAATAATGCAGCAAATGGATCAAGGCCTGCAGCCGACCTCATGTCCAGTTGAATGAAACTGTGATCCAGGGAAACAAACACATGTTCGTCTGCAGGAAGGTAACTGGTAGTAAACATCCAATTTCTAAGGCAGATTTTCACAAGCCAGTTTTATTTAAGTCATTACTCACCTGCTTTGCACGTGCAAAATGCGTTCACAACACGACTTGGATGGGAGTGTTCCTTCTTCCTCTGGCTATACAGACTTGGGCTTTAATGTTAATTTCTCTGTTGTTTACCGCAAATAACCCTAAAGACCCGATGTAGGACTCGTTGGAGAATTTTCTTGCCTTGGCGTCTTTGCCTCAGTGTTGGTTTAGACGGTAAAAGTGCCTAAAAAAAAAGTCTGGGGTAATGCATTGAGTTCCACCACCTTCTTCTTTTGTGTTTTATTTGGCGGATGGCAAACCAATTTAAGGTGCATTTACCGCCACCTATCGGACTGGAGTGTGGGCATCAATGATAGTCAGAGAGAATTAATCAGTACACACATCAATGTGTGTGTATGTATGTTGGATGTCTGTCTGTCTTATTAATCTAATCTATGTAAAAGACCCATTGACAATTTCAAGTAAAACGTCATGGAATGAAAATCATTTACTGCTGCTATGCATACATTTGAACATGTGTGCAGACCGTTCACATGCAATCGTTTGCAAATAAATTGGAAGAAAAATTAAGCCTCCTCTACTGAATCAGAAAAGCATAAACATTGAAAACTTAATATTACCATAGCAGCCTCAATCAAGCTTCCTGTGGCTATAAGAGAAAAGGTGTTAATGATCTTTAGCGGCTCTCAGAGAGTGGGAGTGTTATCCACCTGTAGCTGCTGCGCATCTGCTGGGATTCATGCACCACAAAAACCTTTATGGCATAATTTACATCACTGTTAACTTTTATCACATTTTTTCCAATGCCTTAAAATCTTATCCATGCCTGAAATTCTCTTACGGCCTACATTACTAATGTGCCGGATAGAGAAGGAATCTGAGCAAGACATTGAAGTTTCTTACTGACTTGCTACAAATATGGTCTCCTCTGATTGGCTCAAATCTCACAGTGCTTAGCCAGTCACTGCCCCATTAAACCAGGAAAAAAACCCAAATTGTTTACCTGGTACTGCCAACCTAAACGCATATGTTGAATGAAACCACAAATGGAGTGTAGAGTTATGAGAGTTTGCCTACTGTAGTTCCTTGTTATACCTTACATCTGTGCAAATAAATGATCAATATTTCATGATACAGTGGGAAGCGACCTTGACAGGCTTTCTTGTTCAGGTCAAGCTGTAACTTGTGGCCTCGCTTGTGTCCCCCTGACTTTATCTTGTTTTTAGTGTTCAGTTCTGATTAGCTCTAATCATACTTGCAAAGACAATAAAAACTCACTGCCTTCTTGTTGCTCTTCATCCTTATTTCTCCTCTACTCCAGAGTAATTCAGGGAGTGTAAATGCATGCAGGGGAACGGAGAGCTTGAGACCTTTTTTTGGATTCTGTAAACAGCTTTGTCTGAGAAATTATTAAATGGGACACATGGGCATTTTCTGCAGGCTAAGAAAATTAGCGTGAAATTATGCATTATTAATATGAGTGGTATGGTATCAACTCTCTGTTTGTGTTTCTGTTAAAGTCAGCCATTTTCTGCCAAAATAATCCCAATTTAATTCAGTTCAAAGGTTTGTCATTGATCCCAAATAGAAATTAAATAAGCACATAAAGATACTTAGTGCTTAATACCAACTTAGATTTTTTTCAAAAGGAAAAATAAATAAAAACATGGTATGTATTAGAATTTATTTGATCAATCTAGTTAAACACTAAGGAGTCTTCCATTCAAATAATCAATTGTTCTTTACTTTCATATAAAACTGTAATTTAAATTAGAAGATGACAGGAAAGGGCTAAAGCTAATGCTCTTTAATCGTTGTTACGACCAACAATGATTAACATGGTGGTCTTGAAGGTTGTTTTTTAGTGTTTATGCTCTTCCGTTAGAGAAGATGCTATCAATCCGTGATACCGCATAATCAAAAAGCTTAGATCATGTTTATTGTGTGATATTGCATTTTAGTAAACATTGATTGGTAAATTAACTATTTGGTTTGTGAACTTATAGAATATGAATAGAAGAAGGAGCTTAACCACGGGTGCAGTCAGATGTCAAAGAACTGCTACTGCACAAAGCCAAGAAGATCAGGAAAGTGAAACCCTCCATGCTGCTCAAGTGCCAGTAAGAGCTTAATCCTCAGCTGCTCTGGTAAACTTGGTCAGGAGCCAAGACAAAAAATACAGAGCTGAAATGTTTTAATGTAAATGTACAAAGTCAATTTAACATGTAACCAACAAAAGTAAATAAGGTGTTGTTTCAACATTTCTGACTTTCCCCTTTAGTCATTTAAGAACCTTATGGATTTATCCCATGATAAAGTTTTACCACGATTTGATTTTTTTAAAAATGTAGTTTATCTTATGTGTTTATGTATCCCATGTATCACAGAGAACCTTTAATTAATGTACTTTGAGTTATCCTGACAGTGTAAGATAAAAGCTCTTTCTACTAAAAGTGTTAAAAGCTGTAACACCTTGGGACAGCGTTGCTGCATGTGCGGCGCCTGGTGCAGATGGATTCTCTTAATCTTGCCGGACTGCCAGACTGATTAAGGAGTTAGAGACACAGGACACACTCACACACACACCCCCACACACACCCCCACACGCCGGAATGGCCTCTTGACTTCTCTGTAGAAGATAACAGCAGTAAACCAACAGCAGATTGTTGGGTAATTAAGCATATCAGATGTGTCAATGCTTGCTCTCTTTTCATTTAGATGACAGTGACTAAATTACACTCTACATTACTACTGTCACTCTATGAGAACGTCTTTAAGCCACAGTTATTACTGTGGTGGATGGAGGGAGATTTTGGTAAAGGATTGGAAAAACATTTAGCATAAACCAAAATTGTGTGAATTCTGGTCTTTATGTTTGAAATAGTTTTTTTCTATAATGTATGTGTTGCAGTAATCTATAGCTATACAGTATATGCCTTGTTTCTTCTTGGCTTCATGCAAAATATTCAAAAATAGTAAGTGTGCTTCAAGCCTGCATCTTTCACCAGTTTAATACACTTTAATATATAAAAACCATATTTGTATGAAATAAAACCAGACATGGAGTCAGAGTAATTCTTTTTGATGAATCAAACAATGAGCATAATTTTTTTTTTATTCAATATGAAGAGCTAAACTTGTAAGTTGCCAAATAATTGATGAGCTATTACCTAATTATAATGTTGATCTATTTCCAGTTGAAAAGCTACATAGGATTTTATTATTTAATTTCTATTTACTTAACAATTTAACAATAGTAAACAAAAAATAAACCATAGATCTGCAATAAATTTTATAAAGAAGATTCAGACTAGATCTACTATTTGAGGGACAGAAAATTTTGAAGATATATATGTTTCAGATCTTATGCATATGGCCAGCGCAGTGCATCACAACTCCGTAGTACATTTAGTGTCAATTGTTCCAAAACAGCAGAATGGTTTTTCTACTGTCTTTGGCGCCCCCTGCAGTCTAGAAAACCTTATTACATACTCAGACAAATCTACATAAATTTTTCATACTTGGCTGCTCACATCAAGTAAAAATGTTTTAGAGTTTAAAAACTTCAATTCGTCATCATTTCAAGATCTTATTTTTCAAACAATAAATAATGTATTGTTCATGCATCTTAAAATGGCTCACGTCTCATTAGAATCTTATCAAACATTAGTAAAATGTGGCGTAACAAAGATTCTTACAATTGATGATACCATTAATTGTTACAACTCAGGTTTAT
Organism: Xiphophorus maculatus; assembly: GCF_002775205.1. Taxonomy (NCBI): domain Eukaryota; kingdom Metazoa; phylum Chordata; class Actinopteri; order Cyprinodontiformes; family Poeciliidae; genus Xiphophorus; species Xiphophorus maculatus. The sequence goes on from NC_036450.1 coordinate 8,550,566, forward strand.
TAAGCTAAAAATATTTAACAATCTTTGCAGAAGTGTAGGTGGTTTGTCACCTCTTGCCAGCAGTCAATGTATAAGGGGAACTGGTTGTTCATTTTCGGGAGACAGAAAACTAGGGGTGCACAAACTCGCCTAATTTTAGAGTGGCCAAATAACAAAACATGCATGTTGGATTGTGGGTTAAACCACTGAGAACCATGCAGAGGGAGATTATAAAGACTTCACACAAAGACTATAGCTGGGATTTAAACCCAGGACTTTCTTGCTGCAGGGCAACAGCTGCATCACTGTGCAGGCTGCCATAACAGATCACATTCAATTAAATTAAAGCCCTCACACACGTTCAGTTTGGCAACAAACTGTCAGAAATATGGAGAGTATTCTGATATCGAAATTTAAAAAAAAGATGGGAAGATGAGTTGTGATCTTCTGATAATCTATAAGAAAAAATAATCCAGCACAATTTAACGTTTAAACAACGGCCTACTTCACTCCTGGGTAAAGTGTCAAACTATTTAGTGACTACAGTATCCATGGTTTATCTTTTTTTGGTATATTTAGACTATTCTGATACACAGCTTTCTTGTTCTTTGGACTGAAAAGAATTTGATTTATAAAAATGCAAAAAATAAAACGTTCTTAGAGATCAACCCTATTAAGGCTCTATTAAAATAGAGCAAAGGATGCAAAGGTTTTGTGTGTAATGAGGAAAAGGGGCATGTGTGTGTGTGTTACACTTTAACTTCACCTTGATGACAAACAAGGATTCAATAATTCAGCTCCTACATCCTGTTGTGTTGGGACAAATAGAGGCTGCACCGATACGATGGCTCAATCTGAAACACTGTAATCATGACCTTTGACTTTATACCAGCTGAATGCATTTCACATTCAGTCTCACAAAGTAAAAGCTTCACAAAGTATGTGTAGTTTAAATAATGTCACCACTTTTCATTTAACTTTTACATAAAAGCATATATATTGTTAAAAAGAACTCTCTTTTGCACTTTTAGACAAAGACAGACTTGATTGTCATTCAACTTTAAAATGTTCATATTGAGCGAAATTTTGTTGCAAGGCTGCAATAATGACAAGAAAAATAATGAAATATATAGATGAATAAATAATAAAATGCATCAATATAAATGTCCAATAAAAAGATTAGTGGGAGTTTAATAGTCTTAATGCTTGAGGGATGAGGCTTTTGTGGAATTTGGTTGTTCTGCATTTGAGGCTGCTGAACCTTCAGCCACAGGACAGCAGGGATACAAACTATCTGTACTGAATGCTGAAGTTTTTTTTTTTTTTTTTTTACTTTTGTATTTTTATCAATAGGGGAAAAATAGTTTTCCTTGATGAAAAGAGACAATTCTTTTCCACCAGCAACAAATTAAAATGCAAGAATGTCTGCTTGTACATTATTGTGACGGTGGTTGTGGCTGATTATCCTAAAGAGAGAAGACAGCGGCAAACTCCAATCATTTTCTAATAAAGACAGTCCTCTTGAAATAATAATCATATCATATCACACCACATCAGATCAGATCTTTTTACAAATGAAACGCCCACTGCTTTAAACAGGATATAAAGAATACATTGTTGAAGTCAGTTTGGATTATATTTCTAATTCATTAAAGGTGGTGTAGAGGAACTATGCAGCAGCTAACTTTAAAAAAAAAAAAATGTAATTACCGGTACTGAAAGTTTGGATGGAATAGCAGAAGAAATGATTACAGTTTTCACTCTTGACTGAATAATCCCAGCAAATAACTGAGAATAAGAGAATCCTCACTAAAAATCGTAATGCATCAATAATTATCTAGAAGGCAACTTGTTCAAGACATTCTTGGAAGAAAAACTGTTACAGGCTGCAAAAGACTTAAGACTGAGACATTCACCCTCCAGTAGGACAATGAACTTAAACATACTGCTAGAGCAACAAAGATTAAAATAGGTTTGAGTTAAAATGCAACTGAAAAATTCCAGCGCTAAATCCAAATGAAAATCTGTGGCAAGGTGTAAAAAGTTTCTAAATCCTGTCGTGGAGAAACTATCGGAAAAATACTAAGTGAACCACTACGCTGTGAAAATAAATTTAAAGAACAAGATATAGCATAAAATTGCAGAGACCTACAGTAAGTGCTTTTGATATTGTTTTAATAAGGCTTCAGTGTGTAACTCTGTAGTGTATCAGTGCGATTTGTGTCGGTGTGACTGATTTTTGACAGCGTATGGGGAAACAGAGACCTGAATTATTGAAGGCTTGTTTTTCATCAAGGTCAAATTAAGGTATCACACACAGGCTCAGGTGCACCCACACACACACACACACACACACACACACACACACACACACACACACACACACACACACACACACACACACACACACACACACACACGCACACACGCACACACACACACACACACACACACGCACACACACACACACACACACACACACACGCAGACATCACACAGCCATCAAGCCTGACAAATTACTTCTGTGAAAAACAAGGGAGGGACACAAAGGAAAAATGAAACATGTTACTCCTTTAGGGTCTGTATGTGTGTGTGCGCGTGTCGCTATAACCCATTTCTCTTGCCTTCATCTCCAGCCACTGCAGAGCTGAGGTCAGTTGTCACATGTTCTTGTTTCTGTTTGAAGTTTTGGTTTAGCTACACACAGTCAAGAAAAAGATTTCATCATCAAACATATGAGATCCTGAGATTTTTTTTTTTTAGAATAACAGCAGATTTTTCTGCAGACGTATGTTTGTTGATCCTGATTATTGTCGTCCTTGAGTTGAAGGAAAAAACAAAATGATGGTGCCTTCATTCTGTTGGCTTAATGGGGTGGTTGAGTAAGGCAAGTTTGACTTTGTGAAAAGTCCTGTCTTCATTTTATAAATATATATTTTGCTCGCTTTTACTAATAATCTCTGCTGCGGCTTTTGTTGTTATATTATGACATTTGTTTTTCATTAATCAATCTGGGCCACCGCATTGATGAGTGTACAAAATGTTACCCTCTACCCTTTTATATCAGGGTCATTTTTATTTTAAGTTATGTTTGGTATATACAGCACTTTCATAACAACTGGAGGTAATATAGTTACTTCACTGCATTATAAAATGGCACAATATGTCTGGAAAATATATAATACAGCCCCTGTAAGTTATATTTCATCTACATCTTGACTGCCTGTGACACAGTTGATGTTGCTCTGCATTATGTAAAAAGTCTTGTAAAGTTTGTCTGATTTGCTTCACCACCCTTTCATGATTAGTCTGTTTGGATTAGACAAGAATTATGCAAGACTTGAATTTTAAAACAGTTGGTATTTTTGAGATTGATCGAAGCTGCTTTGCAGTTTTTCATTTTTTAATATCCTTCTTTTGAAATGCAGTTTGACACAAAGTACACCCAAAGCCCTTTTTTTTGCCACCTGTCTGCAGTTTTGTTCAGAATAACTAACCCCAGTTACTGACTGTTTTTTGTGGATTACTTCAGCATTATAATTTTAGACATGAAAATATTTAACTATTTTATGAAGCAGAAGTTGACATTTAATTTTGCTGACAAAGTGACAATTGGTTACAGTTGCACCTACATCACATACAGGATGCACGTTTCATTTTCCCATGCTATTTTTAGCTAAAAAATCTGTTTAGATATTTCTGATCTGTTGCATGAAGCATATCACACTGATCTACATTTTCACAGTTCAAACTCCTTCAACACTGCTGTGGTTCAGTGCTGACAGGAAGGAAAGCGGCATTTTTGCTAAAGCCTAGCGCAGCTGGCAAACAGGAAGTGAAAAAATATTAGTCAGACTGAAGTCTACGTATACAAATATACTCTGAATTGGTTGCCATAACCTATATGTATGAAACAGCAGAAGTGCTTTAGTTAGATTTTATGAGAACATTTCTGAATTTACTATACAAACTTATAAAACATGCAAATATATATAGGCCTATGCATTACAAATTGAATAGTGAACATGTTGCACCTCACGTTTCTTTCTTTGTGGTGTATCAGCACACACAAAGTGAATATTCACACCTCAGCAATGACTCATGTCTAAAAATATATACCTCTCCAGCTTGTTTAACCATTTCATGACTGAGATAATCAAAACTAAAATTTTAAATTTCTTCTTAAAGAAATATTAGTTGATCATACTTTTCCTAGCACTGACCCCCAAAACGTAGTGGATGCTGCTAATTTACTATACATTTTTTTGTATTAACATGTCTTCTTCGGTATTTTGGTTGATCAGTTTGATCTTTGATTTTCCAACTGCACACTACACAACATGATGTCATAGTGCTGTACAAGAACTGTAAAAGAAATTGATGAGAATGCAAACAACATAATTGATACCTTCAGAAATCCTGACGAAAGGTCTGGTAAGTTGCAAATGTTGGTCTTGATTTGACATGCACGTATCTGGGATTAACACCTTTATGGTCTACTAATCTATGTTGGTGTTTAGCTGCAAAACTGAAAATGAGATTAATTCTCCACTGCTATAATTATCTCACACTGAAAGACACAACATTTGGGTAGCATGTAAACAGCTACTAGAGCAATAACCAGGTGACATGTATTTACTGTCAATGCACGATGTGAACGGTTCCTAAACTTACATTTTCTCCTTTCTAAAACTTTTGCTAACAATTGTGGAATTGAAATTATTAGAAGAAACACACATGTACTATATGCATTGATGCAGGATGTTTTATCAGTCTGTTCCTATGTGGAGCTATTGAGTGTTTAACTTCTGCAGTAGCGTCCCCGTGAATAGCACCACTCCTGTGCTGAACCTGAATTTGACACATAGAAAATCTGTACAATAAATATGAGCCTTCCAGGTGTTGTGGTAATTGTTAAATATTAAAGATTTTAGAACTTTTTTGGAGTGAGGTTCTGTGAAGTTATAATCAGTTTAACCTGTTTTTGGTGCAGTAGCAGACTGGTGGCTGTGAGCTAATCTGGAAAATTAAAACAACTGACAGGCTCAAACAATGTCATTTCACATGAAAGCATAGATATTTTCCTGAAAAAAAAAGAGACAGTTTTAAAGAATCTCACTGGAAAAATAATCTACAGTAACTCTTTATGGTTTACAAAAAAATTAGGCATTATTTTTGCTAAATTTCCTGAAGAAGAAATGTAAAAAAAATAATGCTGATTGTGATCTATCTGCAGCAGAGGCTTTATCACCTCTCATGGTTCTTCATTTTAGTGCTAACTTAATAAATGGGTGTTACAGTACTTCAGCCAGACTCATTACGTAAGAGATACAGTATGTGGCAAGATAGGTTCATAGCCACTTTCTGTTTGGCACAGAATGTCAAGCTCTTTTTATACTTATATTTGCAGCTAGCTATAACTATGCTCCTTTTGGGTAACAACAAAAACTAAAACTCAGTTGTTTTCAAATTCATAAACAGCAACATCTACACCAGTAAATAACTTGGCAATCTACCTGGCCCAGCTTTACTTACCCCTGCGGTATGCAATGATGACGAATTTATAGTAATCATCAGATGACAATGAATTTGGATTTTCCCCCTATTTTTGTTGTTTTTCTTTTATTTTCTCTAATGCAGCAGCTCTCCTCTATGAAGGTCATTCTGGTGACCACTGACAGCTGAAGCCCTTTAGTGGATTTACCTGGCGGGGCGTTGTGGAAGCAGTTCTCCTTGACTTCAGTACTTGGTTGTCTGTTATTAAGCCTCCCAGTGAAACCTCTTGAGAAACTAAACTTGGTGTTAAGAACCATTGAGCCATTTTACCTGCTGTTAACCTCTTGCATATATCCGTATTTAGATTCCATTTGAACTGCTCTGAAGTTCTCCCCTGTGCAGCTGTGGAAGTCTCTTATTCATCTTCAAGAATACATCCCTCCAACAGAGATCCTTCCTGTGAGAACTCACCTTTCTATATGAAGCAGCTGCTCTTGCCTTTCCATCCACCCAGCAGCCCAGTCACCCCACCCTCTAAAGATAATACCTGGAATAAGAAAAAGGAAATGAACAACTACTAGGTTGCTGGAAAACCTAGCCCGATAAAATCCAGCTCCTGGTTCTGCACCATTTGCTTCATTCTGTGGGTTTGGGCTCTCAGATATTGAGAAATTATTGCTTTCTGCAGGCGTTGACTCTGTTGAAGTTTGAAATGATACCCAGTCGCTAACGTTTGTCTGTGACATATGTAATGCACCAGTTCAGGACTATGAAGTTTATCGGAAATTGCCTGTGCTTCAAACAAGCGTCCTCCACGGCGAAGAGAGAAGTGCCGAGCTGAACGAGGCGACTGTTATGTTGATTCAATATTTGGAAGCATGGCCGACACAGACTGAACGGCTTCGTTCACTTCCTCTGCTGCCATTGCTAAAACTAGATAACTTCTCTTTATGTTCGCTGATTGGCCAGCAGAAATTGTACCGGAGAAATCCAAGTGAATGGTACAGACTGGGCTGTGAAGCGAGAATGGAATCGAGTGAAATTGCATATATGCATATACTTTGAGCAGGGATGAATCTCAACAAATTACAAAGCACAATTAAGTACAAATAAGTACAATTAGCTCTATATGTAAACTACAGATGAAAAATTAAAGATGCTGTGGAAAATGGAAAATGATTTGTTTCAATTCCATTGCACTTTTGTATTAACATCCACAAGGAAACCTTTGTAAATGTCTTTTTTTTATCAGTGTCTTTCAGCCTCGTGCCTTGTCATTTTGGGGCTCTTCATTTCCTCTTCACTTTGGTGTTTGCAGTCTTTTCACAGGAAGTTATGGTCTGCCCTGCCCCTGCTGCACATCTCTGTTTTGTTTTCTTGCAAGCAGAGTGTGAGCAGCGGCTCACCCTTATCTGATAAATGCCTCCGCTCTTCTTCTTGTTTGAGAAAAAGCTGCCGTTCATCTTCTCCTCTGCTTTGCTGCAGCTGATCCATCTGTCACTCAACTGCAGCCGGGTGCCACCATGAGCTTACGGAAATTTAGTGAGTATCATCCGTGCGTGTGTGAACTTGTTGTTAATATTTGTGGCTATTTTTACATATGTTGCTCCATCATCCAGTTTTGCAATGTCTTAGTTATGAGGCATACCAAAAGTGTTTCATTTTAAAAAGCATATCAACTATGTAGAGCTTCAAACTCATACTGGTGTGGAAAAAACTAATGGTGGCAAAAGACGGACAAAAAAAATTCCCTTAGTGAAACCTGCTATGACTCAGAGGGAGTCAAGTATTCACAGAATAATGCAAATACAACGTTTCCTTCATTCTTCAAATGAAGAATGAAAGAAACTTTGGATTTTAAAGTTTTTAAAGATTCTAAAGATGAAAGATTTCCTTTAATTGAGCTCATCAGACAAACTAATCAACCCTGCTCTTTGAAATTAATTATAGTGATTCAACGAGCCCTGACACACAATACCATTTATAAATTTGATAGCACAACAAAAAATTTAATCTTTATGACACTTAAATCCAATTTGCATAATAATTTGGAACACAGTGTACATTATATTGATCTTTGGGCTGCACAGTTGTAGGTAGCACTGTTGCCTTGCAGTGAGAAGGTTCTGGGTTTGAATTCTGGCTTGTGGTCCTTCAGCATGGAGTTTGCATATTTTTTCTGTGTGGGTTTCCTCTGGGTACTCGGGCTTCCTTCCAAAAGCATTACTGTTGGGCTAACAGGTCTTTCTAAAGGCGTTCTTAGGTGTAGGGTTGTGCATGTGTGTGTGCGGGTGTTGACACGGATTAACTTTATGGACTTAAAATGCAACTATACGTGGTCCATTCTCATCGTCAGTGCCAATCATATTGTCATCCTCCTCACTGTATGACTCTCAGTAAACACAAATGACTTGTTGACTATTTTTATACGATGTGCTGCTGCTAGATTCTAAACTCTCAAAGAGCAGAAAAGTAACAAAAAACAAATTTAAGCACCGGTAACCCCAAGTAATGTTGTTGCCGACCAACATGGCATATTTCAAGGGTAACTTCTTCCAGTCTGGCCTTGTGGGAGCTATGTGTTAAAAGTGGTAATAATGAAACAATTTTGTAATTTAGAAATAATTGGAAATTGTCAAATAAGATAAAAAAATTGTATCTGGACTGGACATGCAGATAAACAATATTAAACTTGTTACATGAGTTTTGTCCCTAGATTTAGATCTTAACCCCCAAAAGAATAGATATTACAGGTTTTAGGTTTTGAAATCTGCACCTCGAAGGATTCGTAGGTTTGCCGTTTCCTTTACGTAAATGAACAACAAACATAATATTTGAATTCACAATATCTACATACAGTAAATTGTTAAATGCAGAGATGGCTCATTTGTTGCAAATTTGGCATTTTAAAATTAATAATTTGAGTTTATAAATTACAGCAAACTGCTTTGTCCCTTGCAGGGTTATTATTTTCAGAATCTTTTACACAGTTTATTGAGATGCAAAGTTTGATGGCCACATTGTGGGCAATCTTGGGTGGGTCTGTTCCACTTCTCTTTCATTGTCGCTTCTGTTTTTCAGTTATTTTAGGAGATGATATGCAATGTTAAATTATGTAAATACTTATTAGTTTCCTATAAATGAAATGAATTATGTGTAAAAAAAAAAAAAAAGTTAAAAAAAGGGAATCTCCAAAGTATCATTTTGAATTGATATAATTTCTGTAATATTCAAAATGTTGCAGAGCTGTCAGACCCATCTCACCAATGCATGCTCTCAAACTGTTCCCATTTAAGGTTTCAAATGGTTTGGCAGCCTAACCAACATCTCTTTTCGTCGTTCCACTGACAAATCGGACTCAAAGGCCTCCAAGTCAAAGACTGGAGATGATGGTGAATGTGCTGCCTCAGCTAAGTTGAGCGCAGTTGTTGAGACAACACTGGACGATCTGGGGGCAATGCGTCCTCGCACCGCCAGCTACGTCCGCTCCAGTGAGGACTACACACACATGGGCACGCTGCCTCGGCTGCTGATGAGAAAGAGGGACAAAAGCAGCAAAGGTGAGCAGGAGTGATGTCCAACAAATTATTGCAAATGATTTTTTTTACTATTTTCTGAAACAGAGAGTTTCTAATAACCCATCTCGCTACAGCAGTCTCCAGCAGCAGTAAAAAGACTAAAGAGAAGAGCAGCATCAACAGAAGTCAAAGTCAGAGACCAGCAGGAGACAAGAAAGAGGTTTCACAGACACTTATAGTTTCCTTGTCCAAGACATCTGAGGTGAAAGCAGAAGTCGCTGCGGACACCGGGTTGAAAGAAGTCCCTTCAGCTGAGGGTGCAGAAAATGTCCCAGATGTTACTTCAACTGATTCCAAGACGCAGTCTGAACCTGTAGAAGATCCCACAGTCAACCAAATCATCCATTCTGGAAACAATACCGCCAGTGAGGAAGTGCTACCACCTGGTGGTTCAGATGTAGTACATCAGTTGGAGGAGAAGAAAGTGTTGAACCCTGAAGAGACTCCTGTTAGTCAAGAAAGAGAAGGAACTATAGAAAGTGATGGATTAGAGCTAAAGGAGGATGAACAGAAAGCAGAGATGGATGAAGGAAACGACATTTACTGGTGAGTTTCTGTCTTCTAGTTTTCTTTGATTGTGCAAAAAACATTTGTGTACAATTATGATTATTATTGAATCATGTTTCCTTTTATTCATCTTTTTAGTTTGATGAGAACAATGTTTTTTTTAATTGACAATTGACACTGACATAAATTTGTTTTTAAAGTATTACTGATTAAACTTTAAAAATTGTGTAGGTTTGTGTTATTAAAGCTACAGTTTAATCAGTAATACTTTTAGAACAAATTTATGCCAGATCACGATTTCTTGGTTAATGTCAAATTGTCATAACAAAGACATTTTGAATAATGTCAACTTTGTATTAAAAGTGTCATGATTTACCAAATGACCCTTTATGACAGCAGTCATAAATATTCATAAAGACTTACTCATGATCGTGACAGGTGTTATGTCATGTTTATGACGGTGTCATGACAGTCTTATTCACAACCCATCAAATAAATGGACCACTCTGTCTGTCCCTTTTACATAATCTATGGTACAATGAGGGAATGATGCACACAGAATTAAAATATAAATACTTGGTCACATACTGTATACTGTATACGTACACTCCCACTAGTATTTGGCTAAATGTCTTTCAAATAGTTGCATTGGAACAAAAATGTTTATACGGCAGAACTCATTTCAGTGATCCACTAGTTTAGATTTCAGGTTAGCCTGTTAGTTGTCCGCTTGCAACACCAATTAAGCGCAAGTTTCAACCATCTTGGATCATAAAATCTACAATAAATTTATACTTGCGCGGCAAATCTTCTTTTCAAATTTCAGCTGCATGTGTTTTTTTATCCTTCTACTATAAAGAGAGATCATTTGAAAAGGTATCCTGAAAAGCCCAAAGTGAATGATATTCAGCGTTTTGGTGAGCATGTGTCAGATTTTACCAGCACTGGTAAAGAAAGCAGGGTTCTTCAACCCTGTGGTAGGCAGAACTGTCATCTTAGTTTGACTGCTATGCACATACACAAAGCGATACATGTTACACTGCAAACATAGTCTTCTTTTAAATGATGCATGTAAAGTGAGAAGATACTTGGATTCATTCCTCTGCTTTTTAAGGCAGCAACCAATATTGATTGCTTTTATTGATCAAATGTGTCTGGAAGGCTGCCGGTCGGCTGCTGGTTGGATGATTTCTCATTTAGCATTGATTTGCTCTTACACACAAAAGATCCTGGGAAATTAGTGTTCTTTGGGCTTATTGTGTATGTTTCTCACGGGGGCAGCTGATTTATTAATAACTTTGGATCTTTGGGAGTTTAAGGGAGAAATTAAACCTCTATATGTGCCCAGGGCACCTTCACCCAGGCAGCTTGTATTCCCTGCACCGTCATCCCTGGACATGTGAAAGACAGAACCCGTAGGATCTCCTGCATAAACGCAGAGGGCACATATTAGGTTTCATTAGTGCCATGAGGGCGTGTGCTTGTTTAAAAGCACAGGCTGTATATGTGCTGCCATGTAAAGACTCCCATGTGTGAGCAGAGAGTGTCTGGCTGCCCATTAGTTCAGCTCAGTTACCGTGGGAAATAAAGCTCTGTACATCAGGCTCATTCAACAGCTCTCCCTCCTACAGTATGTCAGCTCAACCCCAAATCACCACTCTGTCTGTCCGTCTCTCCAACTGCCTTTGCTCTGTGTAGCTCTTTGCATCTTTTCCCTTCTCAGCTGCCTGACAGTATCTCTTGCTTCTTTTGGTAGTTGGAAAAAGAAGAAAATAGAAATGGCGTGCCGCCAGTGTGTTTCTGTGAAAATCAGCTCATCTGACAAATGTGAGGTTTATTCTTTAGCCTTAAGAAGTTTTTTTGTGTTTCACTATTTTAAACTGATATCAGATTGACATGTGTGGTATGAGATAAAATTGAACAATGGTTCAGCTGTCCCTCCCTGTACCTGGTTTCATTCGGTTTCTTTAACAAAACGCTAAACTTTTATTTGTTCTGTATGTGTACCACAATTTAATTGTTAAAAAACTTTTCACATTACTTGTTTTATAGAGCTCAAAAATGTACGCTGTTCTTCTGACTAATTTAAAATGGTCCCAAATTCTCAGCTCAGGCAAGTATAAGGGAAATCCATGCATATGCAAAACAAAATGGAGTGTAGGTATATATGTATATATAAGAACCATACTTCATTTTCTGTGCGGCTTCAAAGACTGGGTCTTTAGAGGCCCCGTGTTTGAAAAAAGTTTTCTGCTAGTCTTTAGTTTCTCTGGTCTCTAGTCACGCTATTTATGTGTTCACTTTATTGCTTTTATATTAAAAACATTTGGCTTCCGCACATGGATATTTTCACACATCCATTTTTAGTCAACGTACCAGAATTTGAATTATTAAAATTATCAAAATGTTTGCTCTTGTTGTAATTTTTTAGATTTAATCTTTAACTTTTGGAAATGCCGTATGCACAGTGTGCAGTGACAACTTTAGCAATAATTTTTCTAATTTCTTTCCCACTATAGGTCAATCAACAAGCCAGAAATTCTCTTTAAACTACTTTATGTGAAATGGACGCAGTTATGCGTCTACATATCTGTACTCACTGACAATAATTATTTTAGCTCAATCCTTATAGAGAGATGCTGATGTTATCTGCACAAAAACAGAAAAAAAAAAGCTAATTTCTGAAGATAACAGTGGGAGCTTTGTAAGGCGGTGTGGAAACTATCACCATCCCCTCTCCCACTGCCATAAATGGACCTTTTGATCTGACCTCTCCCTCTGGTTGTGTGTAACACTGCTTAACTCCTGGCCTTCTGAGACGTATCTCTCAACTGGGACTTGCACCAATTGATCTTAAAACTTGCCTGAGAGTATAATTGCCCCCTGCGCTTGCTCTGGCTCCACATTGCAAAGCTGCGCTGCAGTAACCACAGACGGACTTCCAATGCTTTTTGACACATGATCGGGATCCATCACAAGCTCGTGTTATGTGCTTGCTACCAGACTTGAGAGTCCACACTCAGAAACCCTTGAAGCGCAGCAGGGTTTGTTATGTTTTTTTTCATGAGGCTGAGCAGCATCCACATTTTAAGCACTTGAAAGCCTGCAGTAGACATCCATGGGAATACAGACTCTCTCTTTTTTCTTTTTTTTAAAAAAAAGAAGCTTGTATGTCTGTGGTAATGTGCACCTGTTAGACAAGCACATCAAACACAAAAGAAAGAGGGTGAGTATCAAAGCACAGGTATACACAATTTAGATAGCCTTTTTTCCTCTTGTTACATTGCCGAACATCTCCCTTCTTTCATCTCTCTTTTTCTTCTACATATTCACTTCTTTTCATTCTCCTTTTCCAGCCTCATGAAGCCGGCAGAAATCCAGGCAGATCAAGTTCAGGTCAGTCTTTAGATGTCTTTCCATTTTTATTCCTCCTAGGCTAAATATTTCTTTGGATGTTGCGTCTAGAATTGTCACATAAAACACGTTTTAGCTTTCATCTGTCTTTTTTTGGTGTTGGCATCGGTGTTTTGTTGCATTTGCTTTATTTTGCACTGTACAGCTGGAAACACATCCCCTCCTCGACATTATTAAATTAAAAATGTTATGCAAGTGCTGAGATGTTGGTATCAGCCTTCAATCTGTCCTCTGTTCTGCTCATTTCAGCAAACTCACTCTGGATTTAGCCTAATTTAAGCGGCCATTTAGCTAATTGAATTTTTAATGGCAATGTCAGCACTCTACATTTATAAGCAGCGCACGCTTCCTCCAGCAGGTGGCGACATCCTCTCGAGCTGAGAGCTCCATATTTATGAGTCTGTTTTTGACCTTGGACATAGTTAGGTTTAATGCACCACGTACACAAACAAACTCTTCAGGAGTAAGATCAAAAGTGGACCCTGAGAGATGAAGGATGAAGCTAAATTAGAAAGGATGGGAGAAGAAAGAGACAGAGAGGAAGTGGGTGCTTGAGGAGCAGTTTTTGTATTGATTACACATCACCGGTGAGGTGATAAAAGCCTTCTCCTGTGACCCTGACCTGTATTCCGTCTTTGTAAAACAAAAGTCTCAGACTCAACAAATTGACTGTAGATAAACATCTTCCCAACTCTTCTCTTCTTCAGGTTACTCTTATTATTTGAGACAAACAACAGTTATAGTTAAAGACCAAATAGAAATTAAAAGAAAATTTTTGCACATTTGGACTCAACAGTTGTGCCAAAATTTTCTAAATATGTCGCATATATACTCAAATACTCCTCAAATATTGTTTTAAGCTATACTGATGCTCTTTTACAAGGACCTTACTGTTTTATTTTATGTCTTTTGTGGCAACTCTCTTACACTCCTGTTAGTGTCTTTATCCAGCCTTCTTTTGTCACAGTTCCAGTTGTTGTAAATTTTTGAATTGTTGCTCAGACTGCAGATATGGACATTTTAGAGAGCAGCTCTGCTGTTTGTGAGCCTGTGACATGTCAAGATCCACTTAAATAGTAAGCTGTCTTGGCTTTCCCAGTTTGAAGTTTGGAGAAGAATAATGGACCTCTGTGCCACAGCAAGACATATACTACTAAATATTAACATTGATACATACATGATTCATTTTGAAAAGCTCAAATTGAACAATTACATAATAACATTTTAATTTATTTTTTTATTTTACACTGAATCAAATTATGAGTTGGATTTTTCCACGTTTTTCCAGAATATTCTGTATGCAGTAATATATGAATTTATGTTGACACATTTTCACCAGCGATGTGACTGGATGTGTTGGGTGGTGCATGTCTCTCACATTAACTCTGACATCTATAATACTGCAGTCAAATTATTACACCATGTGTGCTCTTTTAAACTTTATAAACTGCATGCATACAAAATAAAAAAGAGCTTTGCGCTTCTTTCAACTCTCGCAGACCTAATATTTTATGTTCATTATAAACACCAATCCTGCATGATTTGTCACCCAGATTGTCACCATAGCAGCCTCGCCCACCACCCACCCGCCCACCTCCCTAAAAGCTGCCAGCAATGTCCCCTTCTACTTCCACCTCTCTGAAACATTTATGACAGCTGATGTTTAAATCAGGAGTCGGCCTCAGCGAACCCTGTTAAAAAGGGAGAGACCAGCCCAGCGACTCAGTTTTCCACATGTGCTCAGTCACACACATGTATATACACACAAACACTAACAGTAAAAATTGGACAACACTGAACAAATATTACGTATTGGATAATAAAAAAAAAAAAAATTAATTCTTGGGTAAAATAAAAAAAAAACCCAAAAGTATTCACTGCCTACTTCTCAGTTTTATCACTTAACATTTTTGCCGGGTTTTTATGAGCCAAAGAAACTGGTTCTGCTGGTTTTGTGACTAATTTAAGCAAAGTAAAAAGCATCTTTAAATGCTTTGTGGGTAGTAAACACTTGTGAAGTCACAAGTGTAGTCCTACACTGTGGTACTAATTAGCTCAATCTCAGTGTCTTATTACTTTATGTGACGTTCATGTGAACTGTTTTACAATAACGTGCGTCTATTTTTGCCTGCGACTCAGCCTTGCTTTGTCTCCTGCTTTGTTCAGCGGTTCAGTTTAACAACAACGGGATGGGGCCAAAGGGGGGGAGGTGGAACTGGTTGGTTTATATGAGGTTTATTAACATATGTCTGGGACTCTCGTTGCTGCTCGGGAAAAAATATTGTGTGCACGTTGTGTGTGCGTGTGTGTGCGGGTGCGTGTGGGGGTGTGTGTGAGGGGGTTCAGCTGTGGATCAGTGTGTTGCTGAATGTTTGATTATGCGAATGGTTTTAAATTTCAAAGATCTGTATGCGTCTGAGAGGTGCTCAATTAAATCAAAGCAGCACCCTTTGGGGAGATTGCATGTATTATGTGTGCTCCTGCTACTGTAGACTGAATCAGTGCGGCACCCACTTTAAAAGAAATGAACATTTTTAGAAAGGTCTGGATATCTTTGATATCAGTTACAGTTATTTTGGTGGGCATCTTAACTATACATCTCTATGCTGTGTGAATTTTCATTATTTATTAGATTTATATCAGCAAAAGTGATAAAAATATAATAGCCCTCTATTAATCAGGAAATCTTGTGTGTGCTACTCTCTCCTGTAACGTGAACAACTTTTTTAAGCTCTACCTCATCTATGGAGAATGCTTCTCCATTTAAGAGTCAGATTACCGCTGGCGATTTGATGAGCTCTTTTAAATTTACAGTTCTTCTCCAGCAAAGCTCAGCAGATACAGACTCATTGACCTCAATTATCTCCATGTCAAATCCAGACCCACGTAGGCACCCGACTATACTGTATAACTTCGGTGACATGAACAGCAAGATTTAAAGACAGGAAACACGGTCAGCAATTTTAAAAATTCATTTTGACTGTCACAACTTGGTGATGTGGTTGTTGCAAGTATAGGCTGTAATGTCCAGAAAGTTTTGGAGTGATTTTTTTCCTTTGTTAAAGGAAAGTTTATTTTTATGCAATGGTATAATGAGATCCCATTTTAAGCATTGCATTCTGTGATTACAATGTCTTTCCTTTAATTTTCTTTTAATATCTTTGAACTGTTTTGTGCCTGTTTGGTGCTACACCAATAAACTTGCCTTATTACCTAACTTATAAGGTTTTATAACTAACTACATAACCCAGTGTCAGGCATGTATGAACAACTTCTAAAATTACCACACTGCCAAAGTCCTACCTTTTAAAAGTCTCAGCTAGGCCTCAAATTCATACTCCCCTCCTTTCGCATATTTTGTCCACCTCTTCAAGGTCAGCATGCCACAAATCAGCACACAAAGCCAGGAATGATGCCACATTCATCTCTCTTATATGCTGCTTTATTCACACTAAAAATGTGCCTCGTTGCCACAGCAACATATCGGTTAAAGGTTTAGACATTTTAATGTGATTATAGCAAGACAGCTGAATTTAAATTGCACAATTTTATGCCTAAATCATGTTTTTTTTTTAAATATCTGTGGAGACAAAGTGTTTGAGTTTCCTCTGTGTTGCAGCAGTCTGGTGTTACGAACAGGCTTTGACACACATATCTGAGGTTTAATGCGGATTAACCAGAAGGTGGTTAAGGTCCACCCTGATGATCAGATACACCAATCACAGAGAGGCACATACACACAGATCATTAACTGCACCCTTTTAACCCCCCCACAGCCTGCATGGCCTTTGTTTTTAGGGCATGAACACACACATTGACACAGTTACAGATGTGTTTGCACACATAATCTCTATCCCGCGGTCTATCTAGCTCTCTTTTTTTTTTCTCACACACACATTTTTCCACTCTTCCCACTCACACCTTTTCTATCACGTGCCAATCTCCCACACATCCAGACACACTCTTTCAGTAGTAAGACGCTCACAGGCACAAGCAGGGATTCTCCATTGTCCTCCCTATCAGCCTGCGGGATGAGGCTTACTAATTAATATTTAACTGAAGCCCGCCTCCAAGCAGGGGGAGAGATGAAGAGATAGAGGACTGGAATGAGAGGGAGGTGGAGGGATGGCCACGGAGGAGAGCAGGAGGGCGGAGGAGAAGAGTGTGGAGAGGGATCAGAGAGGAGAAGAGGCTGGAAGGAGGAGGTTAGGCTATTGATCAGAGGGATAAGAAGGTGAGAGATGAGAGCAGGAAGGCTGTGATAAGACTGACTGGAGAAACACTGGATTTGACGGAGAAAGAGAGAAAGTCATGGTGCAAAAGAGACAGAACAACCTCAATGAATGTATGACAGGATAAACTCTCAGAAAAATGAATTTTGGGTAAATTATAGTAAGGTACATGAGGGTTTTAATAAATTTTGCACACCAGCAGAACTCAAAATTTACATCCTCTCAGCTGTGTCTGAAAACTAGCATATCCACCAGAAATCTTATTGCACTCTTGGATTATTATACATTTTTAAATATTTTTTCTAAAGAAAAGTTTACTCAGTCTTGCTTTGCTTAATGCCGCATCTCCCCCGTCACAGCAACTGTGTCATTGTGATTCATCTGAGGATGCGAAATGACACGTAAACAAGTGTAAGGCTTGACAAACCATTTCACTTTGAAACAATGACAAGTTGTGCTCTTTCTGAGCAGGAACCTTTCACTGGTGCAAATCTGAAGAAGTTGAGGATGCTGGAGTTATTGGCAGAATATAAAGTATTCACACACCTCTGAATCCCAGAATGTGGTGGCTCTGTTCACAACTGGGAGACAATGTAGGGTGATCACTTTTTCCCTCCTCTTCTTAACTCTGTTAGTGATTATGTTAAGGATACCATTTTTTTTACAGCCTACAATTACTCACAATGGATTTGTTGATATTAAATAATGTGAACAATCTAATGCAGTTTTCAAAGTCACCAGATTTTAAAATTATAGAGCCTGGTGTCACTCATAAAGAAAAACATCAAATGAGAAAAAGAACAGAAGTCCATCCCTCTTTGGAGTTAGGGAGGTTTGCACAATAATGAATCCAATTAGCTTTTCTTTCATATCATCTACAATATGTGTGTATTTTCATCTGCAAAGGTTGATTCAGTAAGGTGCACTGAACACAGTTACAATATAAACTTTAATGCAATGCAGGTCTGAGATTTCATCACAATTTCCACAACAGATCTTCAGGTTTTGCTGTAGCTGATGTGTTCCCTTAGGTTCAAACCACACCTCAGTTACATCTCTAATTACTCAGCAAACAAATCCTCAGCCGGCCCACCCGCGCCGTGCTTTTCCACCTCACTCTTCCCTCTTTCTATCCTCATACCTACCTTTTTTCATTCTCAACCCCTGCGCCCGTTTTATAAACTCCATCCAGCTCATTCCTTCTTTATGATACTTCCATAGTTTTTTTTTTCATACTTGTCACTTTATTTTTAACCACTTTTTATCCAATCACCAATTTTTTTTACAATCCCTTTGTCTCACTCATCCTCCTCATTCTTTTGTTCCAACCTCATTTTATTCCCATTTAATCCCTCTTGTTCTCCTAATTTTATCTTTTTTCAACCATCCCATTCTCACTATCCATTTTTAAAACCCGTCCTCAATCCACCCATCATTCTCACGCCCGCTTGTACTGGGTTTAATAGCATATTACAAAGCAATATTTTTTTCCTAGATAACTGACTTCTGCCTTTTATTTTGCTTTTTACAGATAGCAATAAACCTCTCTGATTACAAGACAACTTTTTAATGCTTTCTTAGACATTTGGTGCAACCAGTATGTGTGGGTGTAGCGCACCACAGCTACCATAATATACTCATGGCTGTGTCATAAAAAGGTTTTGTAGTGGTATTATCGAACAAGAGCAAGAGGAGCGCAGGGCTCTGAGAGATTATTTGCGTCCCCCACTGTGTAATCTGTCTAATCCACTGCTGGATGATTTGAGATTACATTAAGAGGAGACGATGTGGTTAATGAATCCATCCTGTGTTTTGTTGCTCTGTATTTGTGACCTTTGGTTTTTATTCCTTTTGGCCCACTAGCATAGATTCAACAAGCAGCTTAGAGTGGGGTCAGAGTATACGTGCTGGTCCAGGGAAAGGATCTTTCTTTTCTCCTTAGCTCCATCTCTCTCCTTCATTCTGCATTGCTGCAGTGACGCAGGCCCAATTAAGTACAGTGTCAGAATTTTGGATGCTGTCAGGGTTCCCTGGCTGGTATTTCCAGGGTGAAGCGTCCTCAACAAAGTCACTCAGGAGGCCTCCGGAGACAGCGCCCCACCCCACCTGACATCTCCCTGCTGCTGTGTGTGTTACTGTGTGAAATTGGCCAGTGAAAAATCACACCCTGTTATGCTTGAAACACCTGCCTCTGCTTTCCAGCTCATAATGAGCTGTCTAGCTGCAGCCGGCATGGCCTTTTAGAGACACATCATTATATTCAGCTACGCACAGGCACACACAGGTAGCGTTTATGATACAACCAAACTATCTGCATATGTGTGTCTGGTAAAATGTAGAAGGGAACCTAAAGAGATAGTTCTGGATTTTTGAAGTAGAAAAAGGCTACGGATGCTTTTTATGTTCCTCACTGGTGGCGCCTTTACCTCCATCTCACCTGTACAATAAAGCTGGCTTTCGTTCAAAATCTTTAAACTGTCCCTTTAATGCTGTTTAGCAGAGTCTGTGTCACTTTATTCCAGTTGTTTCGCTATTTCATCATTTTAAGTGGATAAAATTTACCTTTATAAAATCAAGTGTTGGCCTAAATGTGTAAAACTAAACCTTTTGCAATGTAAATGATCACTGTATCTTATTGCCAATGTATTTAAAAATATGAGTTTTATTTCTCAAGGAAAATATCCCACAGACTTGATTAAAATGCTTTAGAATAACTTTAAGGATCTATCAAGTTGTTCTTTCAGTATAGTGTTTACTAAAACCAACAAATCACAGTGAAGCTGACAACATGTGCTAATCATAGTTTTGTATTCCCTCCATCTCCTGTCTCCTTATGTCAACTTTTCAGAGTAGTGACATGGATTTAAAATAACATTTATTTTTAGTCTGCTTTAAAAACTATGTAGATAAAATTCTGATTTGAAGTATAATATATTTTAGCCTGCTGTGTTTTTATTGTATTTGGAAACTGACTAAAGCTAATTGACCCTAATTGACCCTTTCTGGCCAATGGTAATGTGTCCACAATATTTTATTGAATAAGACAGAAAATGGAGAGCTTTAACTATTTACAATTTTTTTTTAGTCTGCAACTTTTAAGCATACTACATTAACAACATTAGATATTTCAATAATGAAATTCCTGAGATTCTAGCCTGGATTTGGGTTTTAAAGTGTGCCTACGCCAGATTATCAATGCTCAGCGTCTGTCCAACCTTTACAAACTTTCTGATCCAAATCTTTTTACTGCAAAGAGGTGTAACTGTGAAAGACTGAATAAAAATTGCAATCACAAACTTCTATAGGATTTTTCTCTCTGACTTCAACGTCACAATTACAAGGCACAAATACTTTCGCGTCAAACCTGCATAGGAACCCCTGCAAGAAATTACCTTGAAACTTGCATCATTGACTCAACCCCAGTTGTCTACTTGTATCCTCAACTTCTAGTGTCAAACCTGAGGACGTCCTGAGACATCAGTGATCCAGAAAAACTTTGCTTTTCTTTGGTACACTTAAACAAAATTCAGTTTTTTGTAGTCCCCTCCAACCCTCCTCCACTCTGGCTGTTGTATATTTGTATATTTCTTCAAAAGGAAGTACACCTCTACACCTCTGGCTATGCGATGTGAAGGTGTGACCATGAATGTAGCACAATGCAGGCTGCACATGTCCTCCGTTCCTCTCCTCAATCTTCTTCATTCATCATCATATCTTTTAATTTTCTCCCTCTCCTCCAATCTTTTTCTCACATTCTCTCCCTCCCTACCCTTTTTATACCCTTGCCGCTTGTCAGCATTGTCTCAGCCGCTCTGGGAGCTGAAGGGAAGAGGGGTTGGTGTGGTGGGGTGGGGGGTCATTGTAGGGGTGGGTGGGGTTTCTGCCCAGCAATTCAACATCACTCCTCTCAGCTTCAGCCTGTAAGCATTCTTCCCCCCCACCCAGCCCTCATCATACACCACCCTCCCACCATCCCTCTCCCTCTGGTCCACCCTCCCCCCACCCACACCCCTTTCATGGGCAGGCAATGAGGTAATCCCTAGCAGCGGCGTGAAGCAAGTGCAGAGAGAGAGAGAGAGGAAGGCAAGCAGAAGCGAGCTGAAGCAGAAGCCGGTGCGGGGCAGGAGTGTGCAGGGAGGGATGTCAGCAGCTGCACCATCTCTCGCTCTCATCCTCAGCACTGCTCGTGGGTGAAAGGCTGATGTTGCGAACTGGCAGCCGGAGCTTTTTTAGATGTGTAGCTTGCAGCCTGCTCTTGTTTGCGAGTGGTGGCAGAATGTTGAGGGTCTGTTAGGCAGGCGGAGAGGAGTGAGAGAGGCTTTTAAGCTCTGAGGTTGGTGTTGGTCTGGACTCCAGGAGTAAGGAGAAGGCTAGGTGAGGTAAACCAAGAAAAAAAAAAAGCAGAATTAAAGAGATTGGAGTGGGAAGGTGTGAGCCCAACATGACGGAGAGGTGTAGTCTGTGGAGTGCTCTGTCAGCTGCAGCATGCTGCTTCTACAGGGGATCCTTCATGCAGGTGCAGGTGAGTGCTTTTTTTTTTTTTTCTTTTTGCGCATGTCACCATCAGACATATGTACACTCTGATTGCACACACACTTTAAGTTGACTTATTTTTAACATATTTGCATGAACATGCATGAGTGTGTGCTTAGGTTGGTCTTCCTGGGCTTACTCCTGGCTGCCTTTGCGGTCCTGGCAGCCGGTAATGTCAGCCTGCCTTGTAGTTGGCAGACTGATGATATCATACACTCTGCACAGCACACGGGTGTCAGATGGACTGTGTGAAAACTCTGTGTGGACAGAGTTGGAGAGGGGTGCTGAGGGAGGAGAGGGCTTTTTTTTCAGGGGGAGTTTTGAGCTTGTATGAGGGAGGGAAAGGAGTACAGGAATGAGTATTTATTGTAGGAGAGTTAAAGAATGTGTCCGAAGGGCACAGTAGAGAGTGTATGGTATCATCTTCTACTTTGGTCTAAATATGGCTTGAAGCTTGAAACCAAATATCTGACCTTATTCTAAGAGAAAATGACACCCTCGGCTTGTTTTGTCTGCGTTTTTGTGTTTGTATCTAAAATATTCTCTGTCTTCCTCATCATTTCTTACTTTTCTGAACAAAAAAGATTATAGAAAGCTCTGCAGAGCAAATAATTAATTCTGATGTTGGGTTTTGACATGTTCCACCTTGTTTAAGAACATTTTGTCACTGTCTTTGTCTGGGTTTTCTGCC
This sequence comes from Xiphophorus maculatus, assembly GCF_002775205.1. NCBI lineage: Eukaryota > Metazoa > Chordata > Actinopteri > Cyprinodontiformes > Poeciliidae > Xiphophorus > Xiphophorus maculatus. Next base: position 8,572,996 of record NC_036450.1, read on the forward strand.
TCTTGTTTCAACTTTTTTTCCCCTTTTTCTTTTTTGACACGTCTGCTTTTATTTAGAAACTCAAACTATTGAACTTATTTTAATTAAATCTGTCATGGTGTTCCTCTGTAGGGGTGCTTGCGGTAGAGCTATGTGTGTGTGAGGCAGGATTTAATTACAAGTCACTGAATAGTTAAGAGTTAAGTGGGAGCGTTTCTGGGATAGGAAAATAAATTGCTTTAATTCACTCTAACTTGGTTGTGTTTACAAATAGTGTGATGCTGTCTAAAGACTAATATTTACTCGGCTTTTCATTCTAATTAAATAGGCCTGTTGGGCACAATGCAGGGAACCATATAACCCAAACACTTTCTACACGGAGAAGCTTTAACTTTGTTGCTTCTATTTAAGTGGTGAAATAGGAGTAGACAGTCTTTATTTCTTATTGACAGTCAAAGTGGATGAATCGTATCTCTGTTAGATTTCTTCCACTACAACCCAAACCCATATAGTCGCACTGAGATCAAATCAATGTCCAATTCAGTCCAAATTATAACACAATGCAGTTAAAGTTATTACTATTCAACTTTGATATGTGAGGAGGCCCAGCCAATTAGATTGAGACAATAAGTCTGTTCAAGAAAGAGACACAACTAAACACATAAGCACTGATCCAGGAGCACTTCTATGGTAAAGTGCATCACGGAGTGTATGCATAGCTAATGGCAGCAATAAATCCCTAAATGATTCAAAGAAAGAAACACAGCCAGACACATGAACACCTGGCCAGGAATACTTTCTGTAAGAAAGAAGAGAGCGCATGTACAGTCGTAAATGACTGCAATCAATGGCTCTATGCAGGAAAAAGATTTGACAAGCAGCATTTTTGATGAACACTCGACCAGGACTACTGAAAGGTAATGTGAATATTAGCTCAATCAATAACCCAGGGCACGGAGCTACAAGTACTTTCTGTGAGAACTAAAAAAAAGAGATAAAGATTATTTATTGTAGCTATGTGTTGCTGAGTGATTTTGTCCAGGGAAGAAACAACAGTCAATCACAGTACTACTCTGTACCTGGTCAGGAGTACTTCATATAAAATCTTCTTACTGTGTTTTTGTTTATTTTACTTCAGTTCGGCAACTTATACATAGGACTGCCTTATTTGCTTGACTGCTGGGATTTTAAATGAATTCATTTATTTTGTTTCAGTTAAATGCTTAGCAGTATTTTGCAGGATTGTTAAAGTTTTGCCCCTGTGTGTTGTCACTTTTTTTTTGTTTTGCAGTGCCTTGTCACGATGTCAGTAAGCATAATAACCATTGTAACAAGTTTATAATTTGCATGTCCAAGAAATGATTCCTAAGGATTTTATTTAGCCATCTGTAAAGTCATCTTAAGGAAGAAGGAGGAATGGTGCTTCATCCATTTGGATGTATGACTGTGGAGGACAAGTTTGACACTGATTTATGGCTGCTCCTTTTTGAGTTCTGTACCATGTTTTGGTCAATAAAGTTCCACACCAAGTTTATGTGCTGGCTTGGTTCAGATAAAAACTCAGATCTGTTGGAGTAGTTGGCAACATGTTGCTGTGTTGCTCCCAAACCATAAAAAAGACTAAATATATGAGGCTAGAGTTAGTCCAACACCACAATTACCTTGACTCCAATCATCTTCAAGTGTATGCGTCACGTCTTCATCTTTGTTTGCAGTGTATTTCTGTAGCAGTATTATGTTACCACAGACAGGTTTTCCATATTGACCCAAAATGATCCAGCTAGATTTGCATTTTTATTGGGCACAGTGCTTTAATGTTTCCTTCCAGCTTGAAAGTGAACTGCAGATAAAATAGAAAGTTGAAGGTTTTTGTTCTAATTTCTGGTATAGCTAATTTGAAACACTTAAAGCAGTGCAGTACTCATTTCATGTTTTTTTCCACTTTTACCAGTTTAGGCTATGCCACATTATTACCACACAGAAATATCCTATTATATATTCACAAAATATGAAAAATGCCCATTAAAATTGCTTGAGATGAGATGCTAAAGGTGTATCTCCGTTTTGAAAACTGAAAGGTTTATATTGACCTGGTGAGTAACAGTGAGAGTAATTACTCAGCATCACTCTGCATCATTAACAACTGCAGTCTGTTTTTGCCCCCGCTGGGTCCTGCTGCTTGAATGTCCATTAGTGATGTGAAAAAGAACCATGTACAGCTTTTTCTTTTCTTTTTTTTTTTTAAATCTTTCAAGGCAAATCATTGTAGCATCTCATGGCAATCGTACCAATCAGATCAACGTTGATAAAGAAAAGAAATGACCAAAAATTAATTAAAATGTCACAAGAATCACTTGTAATACCTTCATTTTTAAAAAGACAAATTTTTGAATTCAACAAGGAGGCCACATTGTTTTGCTGTTGCTTTCTGGAAAAAATGCTTTTGACATGGTGACAGTGGTCTATGACCTAAGTTCATCAGCTGTATCAGTGGAGAGATTACACTTGATCCCTTGGTCTAGACTGCAGTGTGCTGACTGTGAACACACAAAACCCTGTATATGTTCACATGCAGAATAATATGCAGCTTAACAAATGTGTCTGCAGTGCTTCAAGCATGTAAGTGGGTCCCTCTCAAGAAGCCCCCAGACACCGACACATACACACATTCACAAATGCATTAAAAAAAAAATGCATCGGCACGCACAGAATGATGGCCTCTTCTGCTTTGATTGTTTTTTAAATTAATCTTTTGTTTTCCCCCTCTATAGCATCTACCTTCCTTTACCTCCCCCTCCCATCTCTGTGCCTCTCAGTGTTTGAGGCTGATTCCCTGCTGACCTGACCAGCTTTTGGCTGTCGTCATTCCAGCCAGCAGCCGGTCCTTGTGTCCTTTGGCGTTCCTGCAGTCCCACTTTATCTAGAATGTTGCTGTGACCTCCAACCTTGCAACATGGCACTCCTCTGCCATCCAGTCCCTTGCAATGTAATGCAGGTTTCTGCTTGCGAAGGCTTACAGGACTGATGAATAGTGTGGTGCTTTATATCACAGTCTAACTGTTTTTTGTCATTTTGAATTCTTATTTCATTCAAATGCATGCTTTGGATTAGCAAGGCTCAGTTAAATTGTTCATTTGGATATGATTTTTTCCAGGGAGACTTATTAGAAGCTTACACCATAGCATGAGTTGATTGATGTTTGATGTTTGACTTTTGTTTGTGAAAGTTTTGTTTGCTAAAGTGATAATGCTAAACTTAGCTAATTGTCGTTTGGTTTGTAAAAGACTTTTCAGTTTGCCAAAGTGGCAATGCTAACGTTAGCTTGTTTTCTGTATGTTTTGTGACTTTTTGGTTTACTAAAGGTCTAAGCTTAGTTGCTCTTATGCCTGAATGTGGCAGTTTAGTTAAAGAAACTTTGTTGGCTTAAACATAACCACAAGATGGTTTCCGTTGTGTTTTGGGAGAAACAATGACATCTCTTAATGTATTTATTAAGCAATTTTGGTTATTGAAAAAGTTTACCTAAGAACTGATGAATTAATTGGTTTTTAAAAGGAAAACTATAAACATTGAATTTGATCAATGTATAGGAACTTAAAGGATTCCTTATTGCATGAAGCTATTTTTCCCCCCAGATGCTCTGTAATAAATCTTTCCTACATATTGAAGTGGTGAACTTTATTACATTGAAATCTCTTCTGTATATCTTTTCCATCCCTCCTTCACAATTTAATAACACAAAATTAAACTCTGCACTGTTTCTAGGTTGTCTATAGGATTTCTTTTATTATCTCTAAAGTATTTCATTGTGTTTACCTCAGATTTATTAGTTTTGAGGTCAAAAAAACTTTGCCGTCAATTCGCACAGCTTGCATGTTTGCTGAAATAAAACTTTAAAAGAGTAGCAAGATTTAAGTTGGTTTTGGTCCTGAGTTCTGTCCCAGTAGGCTGTACATCAGTTCATCAGTCATGTCAAATGACTGATGAACCCCTCAGAGGTGGGGTGGTTAGTGTTTGGAATTAGCTTTACCCATCACCCCACTTACTGTCTCGTCTGTGTGTAGTTGACCGTATGAGATACGGCAATCCTAATGCTGTTTGTGTGTGTCAGTCCGTGCCAGAAAGGGGAGTCCAAACCGATTGGTATGTTTTAGTACTGAAATATTCACCATGTAATCCCCTCTTCTCCACTCCTCCTATCTCTCTCTCTCCCTCTCCTCCCCAAAGCTTTTCACTGCAAATCCTCTTTTGGCGTGCCCGCCTGTCATACCCTGCAGGCTCGTAGTGTGAAGGGCAGCTGTGTATGCATGTGTGTGTGTGTGTGTGTGTGTGTGTGTGTGTGTGTGTTTGTCTGGGCGTATGTCTGCGCGTGCATGCTAGAAATTGCCTTGTTCCCGACTCCATATTCTCATTAAAGCGCTGTGATAGTTTGGGCACTAATGAGGAGCAAGAAGTCTGTGGGTTTTGTGTGTGTGTCGACTGTATACGAGTGTGTTTTATATATTTATAATGACTTGTGTCTGATTCTCCAGAATGTTACTTACTGGTTTGTAATGGCTATTTTCAGAGATTATTGTTTTGGCATTAGTTAAAGAGAGTGCTTGGTTTAAGCCTCTGTAATTGAGCAGATTTTTTATGTTACGTTTTTGACACATTTAAACTTTTGTGATCCCTTTCGAGCAAAGATTTCCTGAAATTAGTGTGAGCCAGTCGGCGTCAAGTCAAACAAAACGTGGAAAAACGTGCCCCTCCCGAGTCAACCCCTCTTTGTTTACTTGCTTAATTTCGCACATTTCCCAATGCCTTTGGGATCATGGGTATTTTCTTTGATCCTGTTCATGCAAATACTGCCATTTGATATAAGATCAGACGATGAGAAGTGATGCATAAAGAAAAGGCTTGTCCTGAGGAATTTATTAGTTTTTGACTCTGTGAAAGCAAGAACAAAGTGAAATTCCCCAAAGCTGCATACATATTTAAACCTTTTCTGTAAACAGTCTCCTTTCATGCCAACATCACTTCCATTCAGTTTTGTATTAAAATGTTCAGAGCTGGTGAGACTCTCCTTTTGACTTGAAAAACTTTCATTGTTGTCACATTCCATTGGTGATAAAAGTTTGTTTCCAAAACTGAGTCAAAGTTCCCCTGAATAACCGTATACACCAATGTCACTTGCCAGTCAGCTCTGACAATGAAGTCTGAGCTCATGTGGTATACGGTATACAGAATCACTTTGCAGGAGACAAAAAAATTCACTTCTTCTCTGTTTCCAAAACAGATGCTCTACTTTGCCATCCACACTGATCTCTCCTTGGTGAGGTTTTGGGCTTACAGCAGTATAACTTCACTTTTGTTTTTGCTTCCTAAAGAAATCAGTCATGATTGGTGCAAATGCTAGACAGTATTGGTCTGGAAAGTATCAAATTTTGTTCAAGAACAGATACCATAAGTTGATTTTAACCATTTTAACACATGACAGTCACAAGGAACTGATCCCTATTTTAATTTTTTTAATAGTATGTTAATGTTTTTTATACTGTAAACATGTTTAAACTGCTTTATTTCACGCCTAGGTAATTAAAATAACAATGTTTGTATTATGTTATACAGAGCTTGTTCCTTTGTCATGAACAAAAAATATATTTGAGTAGGTCGGGCTTAAAAATGGAGATTTAATGAAAATCTGCTATTAGTAGCAATGATTAGGTTTACTGTATACTGGCAGAAGTGAAGAAATGTAACCTGTGCAAGAGCACTTTACTCATTTAAACACAACTTAAGTTGTCAAGGCTATATGTATTTTATGGCTTATACAGTTGTTTAAGTTATTTGGTAAACTTTATTTTACGTAATACTTGCTTTAATTTGATAACAAAGGTCTTAAAAACCTGCTGAAAAGCCTTAAGAGAAACTTCTTGAAAGTTGCATAAATCCTGATGAACAATACATAAATCACACATAAGGAGTACATTCATTTATAGACAATACTATAGACAATAGACAATACTTGGAAGTATGGGCTGGTTGAACACTTAAAAGCTCTAGCTGATGTACTTTTTACAGAGCCAGCAATTGTTAAGCATAAAGAAACCCCAAATGAATCCTCTGGGTTTCAGTTTCAAACACAGTACCTCCAAGTGCTTCTCTGATAATTTCCTGAGTTAAACATTAAAGGGTTTGATGTTTCCTTCACTAAACTAAGTCTTCAAACTTTTATCAGGCATGCCCTCTTCACACTCAAATCAGTCTACTGAGTCGATATAATAAAGATGAAAATGCTAATATGATGCAATGGAATATTAAAGGAAAAATCTAATGCATTTTTGCTGGAAGGTTTTTATTGGAAACCAATACAGGAAATATCGAGTTCCATATAGGAGAATGCTAACGAGTCCACTGGTAATTCATTGTGCAGCACTTGTTTGTCTCTTTCAGATTTTGCTTTCAGTCTCCTTTTAACCCCTTATATTGACTTTGGAAGTTAAACCACTGAAAGGTAATTGGGTCTTTGGCTTCAATTTACTACAAGAAAAGGTTACTCTAAAAAGGCAAATATATGTTTTTCATTTGTTAATGTATAAAATGGGAATTAGCAGATAATGTTGACGTATGGCTCACTGAGTCTCTTACAAGCAACTTCTGACTTGTTTGCAAAGGGAATTGAACAGATTGAAATCTCAGCTTTGAATGAGATTAGTCTTTAGGTCAGCGAGGAGATGGCGTTAAATGAGGAGTTTAAATAAATCCCTTAGTGCGTCATCTGAGGGTAGACCAGATAGTCCAGCAAAATGCATCACCCGCTTGCCACTTAAACAAGAGAAAATGCAAAAATGGTCTCTTCATATTGTGGCTTCTAGCTGCAGGCGAGGATCACAGAGCTTTCCAGCTCAGTGCTTCGTGTAATCATCTTCTCCCTTCTGCATGATAGACGAAAGCTCTATCAAGAAGAACACAAGAACATAAATCTGTGGTGAATGCTCCTGTGCATTTAATCACAGGTTAGACTCTTAAAACGGAAGCTGGTGCAGGAGAGATTACATTCAAGAAAGCATTGATGCATGGTAGTTTGAGATGAGATTTGACTCAAGATCATCTACCGATGGCAACATTTCTTGAACGTTTATTGCAGTGGCCTGTGTCAGGGTTCCACATTATTCTATTAGATTTTTAAATCTTGGTTTTATAGTGTGGATTTTGGCTTATGGCAAAATACATAGATAATTCAAATAAACAAAAAGCATAGTAAAATTGGTTTAAAAAAAAGCTCTTAGGTTGTTTTTTATGTCCCACATTCATTCACAACTTTTAACGATGACTCATGAATGATAGGATTTGTCTCTGATCTCTGTTTCGCCACTAGACTCTCAGAACTGACTCAAACTACTGCAAACTCTGTGTGTGAGAAAGAATCCTCTGAAGTCTCTCCACCAGGCTCCCTCTAAAGAAATTACGCAGCCGTGGATTCAGAATGCCTACACACACACATACACACGCAGCATGCTCACACATGCTGGGCGAGGCGCAGCTGAGAGCCAGTTTGGCGTGGTGTGGGGATTTGAAGCAGGAGGTTGCCAATTGTTTGCTCTCTTCATCTTTGACCTCTCCAGATCTGCGCAGAACACAGAGGATATTGGACATAAGGCTGCCGGCGAGTTTAAAGGCTTAGTTCTCCCAAATGAAACAAATAGGCATTCCAGCATGGGGCGCTGGGCTGTCACGCTTCTGATGCTTATTGTTTGAACACAATGTTAGTCCTCCTGCTTGAAATGATACAAAAAGACAAAAGTCTAAAAAATACCACCTGCCATATAATTAAGATGTAAAAGGGGTAATTCTGTTTTGATCCTGCTTATCTGCATAGCACCAATTTACAACAAATCTCAAGGCACTTTGCATAACGCTTCCAAAAGTTTACCTAATCTTAATTACTCCAGCAGAATACAGTTCTAATCAAACCAAAACATGTATATGGGGACAGTGGGAAAGAACCACTCCCTTTTAATATAAAAGAAATCTTCTGTTGTGAACGGCAGAGCATCAAGAGAACGAGAAAGGAGTCAAACAAAAACCAAAAACTTATAGATGCGTTGGAGTGCCCAAAGTCGGTCCTCGAGGGCCGGCATCCTGCATGTTTTAGTTCTCTTCCTGGTAATACCAACAACCTTTTCAGCATGTCAGTGATCTTCATAGGCCTTCTAACAAGCCATCATTTGATCCAGGTGCGTTAAACCAGGGAGAGAACTAAAACAGGCAGGATGCCGGCCCTCGAGGACCGACTTCGGATACCCCTGCGTTGGACAATGAGTACTTTCTATAGATATGGAGAAAAAAAGCTATTAATGAAACTATGGGTTAAGTTCAGATGCTCTGAACCCAGAATATATAGATAATCATCTCTTACTTCTTAAGGATTAAAATTTGGGACAAAGACCATCTTTTCAGGGACTTTTTCTCAGTTTTATGTTTCCCCTCTCAACATGCCAGCATTCCTGAGATTCTAATAAATCCCACTGGGGTAAGTGTGTTTGAGTTACTGAAGGCCGTGGACCTCTGTGGGGTTTTTAATGCACCATTTTGCTTTATGAAAAGACCCGGAGGCTGTTAAAGCCTCTCAGGGTGATTTGCAGTGAGCAGCTGAAAATGGCATTGAACACACTTGCACACGCTTGCTTAATTTTGTCCCATTCCCACACCCACTTTACTCCTGGGACTGAAACTTTGTCATGTATGCGGACAGGACCTGTAACATGCTACATGTATGCATGTATGGAACATTTATTACTTAATTTTAAAGGATTTTAACCAATTTCTAAAAAGGTTTCAGCTCAAATACAGGTATAAGTTCAGCACATAGATGTAAACACTGAATTAGATTATCATTCTTGTGAAGGTTCTGATAAGATCTTGTGGTGTTTAATACACCAGACTGAAGTCGTTATTTGAATCAGATACAGACACAGATTAGAGATTAAGCTGATCATATTGACTGAAATGTGATAGCTTTGTTGCGCATAATTACATTCAAATTAGATTAGCTAAGATTAATGCTTCTGCCAATAAAACTGAATTCATGCAGCTTGGACACTGCAGTTCATGCATGCACATGGCGACAGCCTTTTAGTGACAGTGATTAGTTTAAACATAGAGAAACAGATGGGGGTTCTGTGTCGATTGAGTGGTAGATAGCTGTCGTTATGTTTCCTGAGTGTAATAAAGAAGCTTCCAGAGAGAAGAGAGTAATGGACAAGGCACAGGCAGAAAGCTTCCTCCTGCAAGACTTTTATTTTCTATATCAAGACTTGAAGAAGCACATCCTTGTGATTGGTTAAGTGGCTTTCAGAGGATATTATCTGGTTCTGTATGTATCTGCGGTGCTCATTTTAGATTTCCGATCGAAGTGACGGAGTTAGCGAGGCAGAGCTGGGTCACATCTGACATCATACTCTAAATATGGAGCATTGAGCTGAGGTTAAAGGTGCAGCCCCGGTAAAATGAAGGCAGGTGGAAGACACAACGTGCAGATGCGGGATGGATGGATGTGGGTGAACATGCAGCACACTAACAGGTGACCACAGGCTAATTTCTCATGAGCATCTCTTAGCGGATGTGTCTAGTGGCTCTCCTGGGACTGTTTACACTCTCCCACCTTGACACACACACGCAGACACCCCCCACAAAGTCGACTTCCTGTTCCACCTAGAAAGCAGCTGCATCTCCTAAAAGGTGTGCCAAGGCAAGCATTAATGAAAAAGGCTGTGGTTTGTTGCAAAGTGTGTGTGTTGGCGGGGGTGTGCATGTGTGTGTATGTTGCAAAGTGAGGGTCCCGGCTTGCAGGAAAAGCTCCATCTGCATCGCCATGACAACAGCTTGGTAACAACCAAGAGACAACACCCATCTCCCAACCCCCCATCAGCTGTGTGCGTGCACATCTGAAGGGGTGCACTGTTGTGAAATTCCTGTGTGTGTGTGGGCGCGTGCGGAGGGGTGGGGGTGCGTGTGTGTGTGTGTGTGTGTGTGAGAGACAGAAGGAGAGACCATTAGGGAATATCCCAGCAGGTAATGCCTGGACCTCCGAATGATGGACGCAGCCCTAATGGCTCCTTCTGTATGTCTCAGCGGGGAGTGGTCACGTGCACATACAAGCACACGCACACACACGCACGCACGCCTGCATACACACAAAACATGCTTCATTGCTGCTTCTGTATGAATGGAACTGATACCTCAGCAGGACTTTCCTACTGTGTCTCTCAGCCAGCCAATTGTACGGCTCACTGCTCAACCTCCAGGAAGAGATGACATCATTTCTGGCCAATAGCAGCTCAGCTGTTGGGTGTGCTTCTTTCTGCTGGCCGGGTTAACGAGGAAGCCAGTCTGCGTGCGTGTGTGTGTGTTGTCACAGAGAGATTTAACTGATTGATATGCATCCATCGTCTACCTAAGGGATCAAAGATTTTCTTACTGTCCATCAGCATCACTCTGTTTCCTCTCTTTTATGTGTTTATAATTCTTGTTTATAATTCTCCTCTTTTGCTTGCATGTATTAATCTCCAAGTCTGTTATTTTCTCACTTTTCCTTAATCTTTTGCCCTTTTGTTTTAAATGTCTTGAGCCTCTCAGTTGTTCAATATTTATTAGTATTTCTACTCTTAATTAAGACGATTTAAGATTTAAGTTTCAAAATGAGCTGATGGCTTACTTTTTGTACTTTATGTACAGTCTGTAAAATGTAAAATGCCATTTTAACGGCTTTGTTTGTGTTTGTTTATTCAAAGAAAAGTTCCCCAGATAGAAAAATTAAACTGAGATATTTTTTCAGTTACTCACTTATCAGACTGAACCTTGGATAACAAGGCATGTCCTCTTTTAAACAACTGCAAATTAGTCACCTTGAATTCAAAATCACATATGTATTACATTTTAATGGCAGTACAAATCTCTCAAGTCCAGCACATGCCAAATGAAGTGTCTGTTAATTGGAAGCAGTTTGCTTTTCTAAAACCATTTGATCCCATTTGGTCTTTGTTTCAGGTTTCAAGTTAATCTTAATCCTTTAGTTCCCAACTGAAGGCGCTTTTCATCATAAACATTGTGACCAAAGGAAAAAGACAGTATAAAAAGGTGACTTAATCATTAAAAGCTGCAGCAGTGTTTGTTTGCATGTTGGCAGAGTTTCAACTTACAAAGATGATTAATCCTTTGCTGTCACTCATTGATTAATTAATGATTAATTAGATGCTGTGTCACCATATGTGTCTCTATCCTTGGTAACAAGGATGCAGCTCTTGGCCAAGGCCACCGGTGAAACAAAAAAAGTAAAAGTGCTGAAGAGAGTGAAAATTGAAGCTGAATTGTAGATGCCTCTAAGAATTTCCTCTTTTGACTTTTGCTGAGCAATTTTTTTACCCCTCTTCTTGGAAGCTGCTCTTATCTAACAAGATGATGGATCATAAAATGCAAAAGAGAAATATTTATGATTAATAGCCCAGCAGTACATCATCAGTGTTGTTAGATTTGGTAAATAAATAATGACCGACTGTCCCCCATCACCAGCCCTCATCTTTCCTAATTTTGTTTTCTACTGCTGGGCCCCTCAGCTGCTGCTTCCTCCCCTTTTTGTCCCCATCCTCTTTAACTGCATTGGAGAAAGCCATTTCGAATTTGTGGTTTTCCCTTCACACCTGTCACTGTTGAGATAGATGACCCTGGTGTGGACAGTAATGGCTCTGGTTAAATGGGAAATGACAAATGTATGTGTGTGTGTGTATATGCAATATGTGTGCACATGTCACATTTTAATGCCTCACTGCATGTCCAAACCTCAGCGTAGAAATGTGTGTTTGTGTGTGGTGGGGTTACATTGATAAGTCCTGAGACCTTCAATCCATCAAGGTGATGACCTTTTACCCCCAATAGGCAGAAAATTGGCTATTAATGGCCTGAACCAGAGAGGCAGATGGGGTGGCACCTGCTTCAGGGGAGAATCTGGAGAAAAAAAATTAAGGAAAAATACATTTTATGTGACCAGACTTAATTTTTACTATACATACTGTAGTCATATTTTATATTGATTCTATTTTAAAGGTGAAAACAGAACCTCTTCCTCACCTTTCACAAGTTTTTATCTGAAGCAATAATTAAAGGTTAGATGTAAATTTCCAGCTGAGCGAATAAATTACCCCAGAGCATCTTTGAGTTACACCAGCTGGTTCCAGTTGTCATAGACACTACCAGACTCTTTCTCAATTAAAGATAACAAGAAAGTACTCTGTACATGGAGTGGAGGAGATCTAAAACTTAAGGTCACTTAAAACTGTCAGTTTCATAGAAGAATACTAAAATTTTCATGTACACCTAGAAATGAATATCTTTGCGACAAATGCAACAAATTAGTTGATTTTACTGAAGGGCTTTTACTGTTTTTTTTGTTGTTTTTTCTAAATTAATATCTCCTTGGCTTGTTTACTGCCACAGAGTCAAGAAATAATTTAAACAGAGCATGTCTGTTAACACAGAGTAGCATTAAAGATCTCAGAAACTACATATGCCTCAATCTCTAGGAATTCTTAAACATGTCTGTCATTCTGGTTCTTTGGGAATCCAGAAAACAAAACATAGACCCATTATCAACAAATAAAGGAACCTTGAATCCCTGGTGAACCTTCTCAGAATTAGCAGGCCTGCCAAAATAACTACAAGAGCGCATCAGTAACTCATCCTGCAATCACAAAAAAACAAGAGCCACATTCAAAGCAGAGAGTTCCAAAAAAAGCACAAGGACTCAGCTCTAATTTGCAAAGAAGAAAAAAAATAACAACTATATTCCACAAGACTTTTGGGAAAATATTCTGCAGACTGGTGAGACAAAATCTGAAATGTTTAGAATATGTTAAATCTGGCATAAAATGACAACATTTCAAAAAAAGAGAACACCATCAGATATATTACTTCACCTGCCTCAGGTTAGTTCAACTTCAGTCATGCTTCTGGTTTAGATATTTTTCATAACAATGATAAGGAAAACAAAAGAGCACTAATGATGTAATTCATAAATGCTAATGAAAAGTAGCTCATAAGCCAAACTCAGATACAGCCCTGCAGACACATTCAGTTACCGTCGGATAAATGGGCAACCATGCTTGTCTGAAAAGAATGTTGCATTATAAATCAGTTTCACTCTACTTAAAAAGGGAGAAAATTGTACCATTTCATTTTTTATAAGTAAGCTGCAATAGATTTAAGATGCATGCTGTGTAAAAGGTTAGATGGAAGGAGTAGAGATATTTTCAGAGAACACCAGCTCTGTCTTTTCTGACTTATTCTCTTCTGCATCCCGTTTCTTATTTGCTGATGGAACAGTAAGATGCTTCTTTCTGTTGCATGATATCAAAACAAATTCACACGCTGATGTTTACACACCAACATCCTGGCTGAGTGGATCGGAAAAGGAAGATACCCAGAGAGAAGGATGATATGATGTGCTGTGGAGAGATGATGGGCTGGAGGGAGGGAAGGGATGCAGAGTTAGTGTGAGGAGACAGGAAATAGAAAGGATGGAACATAGGGGGAGAAAGGAGATAACAGTTAGATAAAAAGTTAAGGAATTAGTTGAAGAGAGGTACGAAAATTTTAGACATGCTGGTCCAGATGTTTTTCGGAGAGAGGAAATGGGACCACTGACCTACCTCAGCTTGTTTTCTCTCCCGTATGTGTCATAGAAAGAGATGTGTAGGAAAAACAAAACCGACAGGTTCAGGGAAAGGATCAAAGCCGAGCCTCTCAGGAGGCAGGAGAAGGCAGCAGTGTTTGCCTAAAGGATGGTAGATGGAGGAACCTGACTAGAGGAGAGGTGGAAAATAAAGCAGTGATGTCAAAGAAAGCCAGCGGATGAGTCAGACTTGTGTGTACACTTTGAGCCGTCTATAAATTGCAGCACAACGAGATGGTGAGGTGAAGTATGAGCTGCACAGTGAAGTAGGAAGAAATATATTGAACAGCAAATCCTTCATTCTCGATATCTCTCTCTGATTACTCAGAGTTCTGGCCAAGTTGGAAAAGATGGATGAGGGAGTCGGCTGGGGTTAAGAACTATGAGTTGGGTCTGAATATGAGTTTAAGAAAATTTAAAGTCAGTTTGAAGTTTTTGCTGTTGTTCCTGCTACCGGTGAATTATACTTTACCACACAGAAGTTTACCATCTTGTTTTATTGGCACATGTGCTGCAAATACACACAACCATACTAGTAGAGTGCTGTCTTTTTACCATAACTACAAATTAAGGTAATAAGTAAACCTCCCACAATTCTAAGGGGTTGACTTGAATGAGGTTGACAAATCTCCTTGCAGATTGCATTGTACCTTTTCACGCCTGGTTTCTTCAGTTGTTGTACACTAAGCTCCATCGTTTGCTGAGCGTAGAGTTTAATGGCAGCATTTAAAGAAAATGCGTCACTATTCGAAGGAACCAGATATTTAATCTGGGTTTGAAGAAAATTAAAGGGCGAAGGTTTGAGGTGAAAGTATCCAGAACTGAGAACATGACCGGTAATTGCTGTACTTGTAACAGAACAAATGTGTAATAAATAGTACCTGTTCTGTTAGGTTTGTATATAATAGACCAGCGCAACAAAGTGCATAATTATGAAGTGATAGCAAAATAAAACAGGATATAAATCCCTTTTTACATATTAAAATTGGAAAAGTGTGACTTCCATTTGGATTTGGCCTCTTCCAGTCAAAACTTATACAACCACCTTTTATATTAAATATTATATTTTTCATTAGTTTCTACCAATGTGGCAGATGTAAAAATAAGTCTTCCCCATTCTTTTCTCCAAAATACCTCAAGCTTTACCAAATTGGACAAAGAGCATCTTTCAATATCAATTTTTAAGTCATTCTACAGATTACCAATTAGATTTCGGTTTAGACTTTGACTAGGGCATTCTGAGACTTGAACATGCTTTAATTGAAATCATTTCATAATGTTTTTCCACCATGTAACATTGTTTATTCCAGGATTGTCTCTGTATTTAGCTCTTTCCACATTACCATATTCCTCAACCGTCTTCCTTGTTCTTGTGGAAGAAAAAGCTTTCCCAAACCGTGATGCTGCCACCCCTATCTCTCAAAGTAGTGGTGGTGTGTTCAGGCTAATGTGCAGTGCTAGTTTTCCACCACCATTGGGATTTGCATTTAGGTGGGAATATTTAATTTTGATCTCATCTGAACATAAAATTCTCCCATCTTTAGGCAGCATGATGTTGCTTATTGGTCCATTGCTTTTCTAAATGTAGCTGCTTAAATGAGCATTGTTTCAGAGTCAGGGATTTACTTGGCCAACCACTTCTCCATGAGAAAAACTGACGACTCAAGGAAAAATACTATATGTACAGATCATACAATAGGAGTCCATGATAACTGCCTCCAACCAGCTATGTTTTCCTCTTCGGTACACTTCACTGCACATGATGGAGCAATGCACACATAGGGCGCATTAACCTCTCTCTCTTTCTCACACTCGTGCACACACCCAAACATTTTTCTTCCTCAGGGAGACACCAGCTGGGGCATGTAGAATATTGACTAACCATGGCAACAGCATCAATAGGTGTGGCGTCAATAAGCAGTCTTTAAAGCTGTTTGCAAATACTCCCTCTTGTCTCGGTTGATGTGTGATAATTTGAGTGTTTTGAACCTTATCTATGTGATGATCTGGATATGTTTCTGCTCTTCCAATAGGTCTGATAACATGCTTGTTCTTTTTCAATACAAGCAGTTTGTACAGATTATTTTCATGATGATTTTAAGGAAATAAAAGAAAATAAAGATTTTGTCCATTTTCACATTTATAGGAATTCTTTTCATTATGCCCAAACTTTTATACCAGTTTTACCACTTTGACCATTTTTGCATCCAAAAAGCTGTACCCCATCGCTGCAAGCTTTTGTTGTTTGCCTAAATGCTAAACAATAAGAGCAATTCCTTTAAGTGATATAATGTAAAGGTTTGATTTTTTTATTTTGTATTTTTAGTGTGCAATTAAGTAATTAATTAACTATTTTTTTAAAGCTTTTTACACATCTTTACCACAAGTCCCAGTACTTGTGAAGACCACCATGTTAATCCTATTAATTTGCAAACACGTTCTCCAATCATAACAACTCAATGTGTGTGGCTCCATGTGTTATTAGCAGATGTATTAGACTAATCTGATTTACGATATCGTCTAATCTCATCCAGAGTAACATTTAATTAAATGTGTGTAACCTCTGATCATCCACTGCATCTTATGCGGGGCATGCTTGATGCTTTTTTTTTTTAATAACTATATGCGTGCAGCAAAATAAAAACACCGTCATCTTGCTTGTTGGCAGGTATTTGTGTGTGCTCCATCTTGTTTGCACACAGGCTTTCTCTTTGTGTATTTGCTTGTTGTGTAGTGTTGGTTTAAAACAGGAAGCTGTGTCTGTGCGGAGGCTTTGGGGAAATTTATGTTTACTTCCGTCAACGTTGTGTTTGTGTGTTCGACAGAGAGGAGATGTGGCGCCTATAGACCTGCTTAGCACATAGACCATGGGCTCAGAGCCCAGGGAAATAAGAGCAGTCATAATTACAAGCCCAACCTCATTAAAGCTTTCGATGTTTCTATGTTTTTTTTGTGTGTCTGAGTCTGATGAAAAGTTTCTATGAACCAATTTTTTTTTTTTTCCTGTTTTTGTAACTCCCCCTGCCCCCAAAACTTCCCATTTTCCTTCTCACTGAGCCTGAATCTGCTCTCATGAGCAAACTGAACAGATTTAAAGTCACCAAAATAAATGAGCCCAAAAGGAAAAGAGTTCAATCACCACAGTGTCAGGCATTGTGGATGCCTGCATGATGCTGATTGTAAACAAATAAGACTAATACAAAGCAGGCACACAGAGGGCATTTAGCCCTTCAGGCAGTGGATCGTCATCATACATCTTCTACCATGATGACAGCTACACCCATAATGCACACACTTATGTTTCACTCTCAGTAATGGTTTTCTCATCAAAGTGTAGATAGATGTTCCTCAGCTGGTGGATTTCTGATGGAGGAAGAGAAAAGGAAGAGAAGTAAACCTTTAGTAAGATTTAAAACTGAAAAAAACAAAAGCAGGTGAACAAGTAAATCATTGAACAAAATCAGACATTAAAGCCTGAATGATGAATATGGAGAGAGGCTCATGTGTTCTCTTGGTCAAATGCAGTTTTCTTGTGTTTCCTTTTTTTTTTGCTATGTAATTAAGATGTAAGAGTTTTGGCATTGTTAAAAGTGGAAATATTTACGATGACCGTGTTGACGAAAGGCCCCATAAAAACACCATTCAGGTCAGAGTCTAAGTTATGTTACTAAGCCTATAATGCATCTGACTCAGTGAAGAGAAAATATGTGACCCTGTTAACATTCTTAAAGGAGAAAATCTGTTTAGGCTTTCAGGAGGTTCGGTTTTCAAAGCTGCAAAAAATCCTGTCCCAACACCCTTACAGTTTAAGAATAGAATAGAATTTATTCTTTCCTGAACTTTTTACGCTATTGTGATTATACACTGGTTCAAGCAAATAAAACACATAAATTATAGGACTGACCAAGGTTCTCAACTTTAATATTCCAACATTCACTTATCAGTTTCAGAAATCCTGGATTTTATCATCAATATTGTCTTTCAAAGCTGTTGCTTACTTAACAATTTTTACTTATTGCTAGAGTAAATAAATATATCATTACTTAACCTGCTTGAAAAATTACATAAATTACTAAAATATCATGATTATTTCACCATTATTTTAAGCAAACTTCATAAGTACATAAGTACTTCATAAGTACTGTGACGTTAACAGGTACACAAAGGATACATTTTCATTTTATTCTGCTAAGGCATAAGGCATTGAAAATCAGTCAGAAGGAGAATAGTCTCTAAAGAGTCTTAGAGATGTTTACGGAAGTATCTCAACAATGCAGTGCAATTCCTATTATTGGTGATGGAACATGATAAGCACAAACCTTCCTTGGTGAGACTGTAGTAGCAGCATGCATGGGTTTTGGGTACTGAGGATCTTGGAAGCAGCAATGACAGATTACCCATGATGCATGTGCACTTGCATGATTTGATCAGGCAATTTGAATGAAGCCTGTCCACTTGGTCGTGTCTTCCTCAAGAACACTCTGCTGGGTCCTGGGAGAACAATGAAATATTTAAGTTCTTCAGGCTCCATGTCAAATTCAAAGAGACAAACCCGGGCTTTATATGTAGTGATAAGGAAGGAGGTGGACACAAAGAAGGAGGGACTGAAATTGACCAGCCAGAGTAGCTCTCCAGAGGCAACAACTTCTTTTCCTTCTGTGTTTGAAGAAAACCTAAATCTGCTACTTTCATATTGGAACTTTAAAGCTATTGCTACCTAGAGAGATCCTGAAAAGCCATTTTCAGTCAGTATCTCGAGGATAATAGTTTCAAACTAGAGTTTAGATTAGAGAAAAGACAGGGAGTTGACAGGAATATTGATTGCTCAGGCTCACTTGCAAATATCACAGCAATTAAACTTTAGAAAGAGAAGATTGTGAATTGAAGACTCTTTTCCCCGGGGTTGTTTCTGTCAGACTACACAGTAGCTTGTGCCCTTTCCTCTGATTGTTGGAGGTTTATTGTTACTAGAGTTTTTCTCCTTCTCTCACCTACACCACCACCTTGTTGACTTGCATTGTTGCTGTTGCTTTCTACCTTTAAGGGCTTCTAGAATACATTGACTAGACAGACTGGGGCAAACGAAGGTGAACTATAAGAGATTAATGTAATTTTGAAACAGGGGCTTCCTGCAGTCTCAGTGGGGGTGTGGGTGTATGTCATATCCTGTCCACCAGCTGTCAGTCAGTACAGGGGGTCTCAGTGATACCAGGCTGATTGACAGCTTACAGCAGTGCTTTGTATATGCGTGTTTGTGTGCATATAGTGATATAATACATCAGCATCCAGCTGCCTCCAGGGGTGGATGCTCTGCGTGAACGTACATGAAGGAGACGCTCATTCTTAATGACAGCAGAAGGTCACTGTTATCACTCTCATACTCTTGAGTGTGTACCAGTAGTCCTCACTCCTTCCCCGCAAATAAACCAGTTTGCTTCCTGATATGCAGTGATCAAATGACTCATGAGCTGTCACTTTTATCTGTCTTTTCCAGTGCCAGGAATATCTCAATCATAATGAGAGTTTCTTCACATGGACAAACAGGGTGGAGTACCTTTTTATTTCTCATATGTTAAGTTTTTCATATCCCAGGTTTAGTGACAAGGCTATGAAGGTTGGTGTGCATCTACCGGGTTTTTGAACAGTTCGGATTATATTATCACTTCACTCTTTTCTTGTTTGGTTACATTTTCATTTTCCTGAAGTGTTTTCACATGAGATCATGGGAAGCAATGAATTTTTTATAATCTGCATCTGCTCAGCTGACAGACTACTTCAAAATGTGGGGGACGCTCTGTGAAAACCCCTCCAACTCATTTTACATAAACAAAGAAAAAAAGGAACCACTTAACATTGTCAGATTATAGTTTTACTTTGTTATTTAGCAATATTATTCATTATTATTTTAACACCAATATTTGCTCGGTTGTGATGTTGGTTCTTTTATGTATCTGGCTGAAGAAGACCGACTGTCCTTCCACATCTCAGTGGATGTAGGGAGACAGTAGGTCAGGTAATACTGCCAAATCGGTCCGGTGGAAGTGCAGAGGTTTTTAAATGCTCTGCGACCGTGTTAGCAACTCGGCTCATGTGATATCAGACCATGATCTTCTCACAGTATAAAAACCTTATGTCAGAATTTTACTGCGTAAAGATATTTGCACGAAATACTTTAAGAAAAACTTAAAGATGATTCAGCTAGTTTTGAAAAAAACAACAACTCTGCATAGATAAAAAAAAAAAAAGATTTTCATTTTATCATAACTTTATTGTAGGAGCCATATATACATTTTTAGAACTTAATACAAAATGTCATTTTGTGTTTACATGAGTTTAATGTTTTACTCTGCTATTTGAAAAAGATAAGCATCTGTAATTGTTTTGTGCTTAAGCTCATTACATGGTGCCTTTTGATTGGTTATTGACTAATTAGTTTATGAAAGATGAAAGTACTTGCTCATTGTAGAAGTCTGGCACCTTGAGAGTAACACAGTCTTTTGACCGTCACTTTTTATTTGTTTTGAATCTGTTTGTTATTTTTATTTTCTTTTAAGTTCAGTAAAGACTTAAAGATGACTGTGGCATTCAATACCTCTTTTTTTTAGAAGAAATATGTCGCGTACGAAAGAGTTTTAAGGGGTAAGACTAGTGAGAGCTTGCCGCACTTACATTTATTTTTACGCACTCTTCTGTTATCAAAAGAGGTCGTAGTTTAGCTATTTGGCTCACTTTTGAGGTTACCTGGTTCAACTCATACTCTATCATATTTACACTTAAATGTGTGATAGAAGCTGCTTTAATTGCATCAATAAAAGCTGAATTTGTTTTGCATCCCACTGCATGTCATCTTGCCAAGAACAATAAAGAGATCTAATGTTACAGGCAATCCCCTTCAATGGATAAAACACTGACCATGTAACTTGATGTGCAGCTATGACAATGGCCGTGAATTTAAGAGTAGAAATTAGACTGGAGGCCACAACACAGAGATTACAACTATCTGGAAAGGAGTGATTTTTAACATAGATGTAAACATAAACCTTCATAAAGGTGTACAGCCACTGTGTTTGTGGCTGCAATGTAAAAATATGAGGATTCACGGTTTTTTTCTACCAGTAATCCGTGACCCTATCATCAGAAGAAAAAAGGAGACATCTGGATGAAGAGGGGTGAAGTGATGAGAAGGAGAAAGATAAACGTGAAGGAAGGTTCTCTGAAATCTGAACCATTTGCCTTAAAGCCCGTTTGAGATTTTGTGTGTGTGTGTGTGTGCAGGAGGTGGGAACAGCCCACCACCACTAACACCACCATGGTTCAGAGTGTTACCCTGACAACGGGGTTAGAGGCTGTCCCCCCAGCCAAAGAAGAAAGACCCAGCCTTCTGACGCCAGCCAAAGAAGAAAGACCCAACATTTTGACGCGAGCTTAAAACCGAGCGCAGCCGTCTGTTTGGAGTGCATTCTTCTCCTTTGTTTGGTGCTGTTCCTGTTGGAATGCATTCCTTATTTTTTACTTTCCATACTCGCTTGTAAATGCCAGGTGCTTTCCTTCTTTACTGCAGGTTTTTAGATTTGTCATCAAACACTTTCCATTTCATTTATTACTCATGCCTTCACACCCAAGATTTGCCTGGCTTTTGTTATTCTCTTGCTATTTTGCTCTTGCATTGAGATTTTGAAATAAACTACTTTATTTTATAAATTGCTGCACTGTTTCGCAGGGTACATATGCAAGACTTATTTTTCAAATTAATGTCACCAAACAGAGCAAACCTTTCGAAATGGTTTTGAAATAAACCATTTCTGTCATTATATTGTTGAACTATTACTTTGTAGTGCTTCTCTGTCCAATACTTTCATTCATTTCCACACCGCACAGTAGACAGTCTCACAAAATGCTTTAGGTGACTTAAGGTAATAACAATAATTCCTACTTATATCCTTTGCCTTTAAACAGTTCCTCACTGCAGTACGGATAATTTTTTTGTTGCTTACATTTCTATACAAGGGGAAGAAATAAATAAATGGAAATGCAACTTATGTTGCATTTTCATTTAATGCAACATAAGTTTTTATGGTTTTTTATTTTAAAAGAAATCTGAACAACTCAACTCAAAAAAGTTAGTTTATGCAATTTGTAAAATGTATCTTTCATATTTTCAAACAACAAAAAAATTAACATCACGTTCATCAAATTCTTCACATCTACAGACGTTTAGCCCCAAGCGGAGTTTCTGTGCAAGGAGTCATGATCTGCAATGTTAGCTAGTTTTAAAAATACTCTTGTAATGTTCTGACGTTGTCACCTACGTTACACACCGTTTTCATTTGTTTCTGCTAACATACCTTCTTTGACACATGTAGTTAGTTTTCAAGAGACATTCTTGCTAGCATTGTTTTCTTGTGTCATAGTTTCTTAATATTCTAGGGTAATGTTAGCATGTTTTCTCACTGCTGTGATATGACTTATTGATAACCTTTGGTGTGAGAGACATAGAAAATAAAATATTTCTATTAGAGAAGAACCCTAATTAGACAGAATAATGTGTACTTCCCACAGTGCAGTTCTGAGAGAGGCACACAAAAGTACTTGTGTTTTTTTTTTAAGTAAAAAAACTTAAAAAAAAACAACAACAACCTACATAACTGCTTACATTATGTAGGTGTGTTAAGACATAATGAACATGTCTCACTGGGGGGCTGACAAACATAATCAAAGACATTAAATAACAGATATCTGATACTTATACTCTGAGTTGATAGGTAAAATCAGGTCAATTTTTTTTTCTTGTTGTTGCAAGAATAGAAAAAACCTAAAACTACATATGCAACAACCTAAAAGAGTACTTGAAAATAAACAATTTTTTAAATAATTTTTGTTAATACAGAAATGGTTTTCTTCTATAACAATGCAGAGCCAATCTTTGTTCCCTGTTCTCTCAGGAACACATGCTGCTGTTCTTACTCAGTAGGCCAGAGTTATTCAGTTAAAAAAAATGTAGTGTTATTCATGTCAGGCTAATATGTGGAAGTGTATATTATCTATGACAGAAATAATAGCTTTAATGGTTTGTAAGTAGCTTCTGTATTTTGTACTTATTATTGATATTTTCATTTCTCTATAAGCAGAAATGCGTTTTGGCTGACGTAAACAGCTGATTGACAGTGGCGATCTTCTCAAAGACCCTGGAACTAACCTTTAAAAATGCTTTGATCGAGTTTGATCCTGATATTTCAAACTGGATTTGGACATTCCTAATTATAATATTTCATTTTGTGCCGGCAGAGAGTATGCAAACTGGACAGAGCTTATAATCAGTTCTGAGAGAGACACACAAAACAAATTCAAAGAACCAGAGTAAGACACACATACACCATATCAAGAAGGCTGTGTAATATATGCATAAATATGTGCATATATTTTGAATTTCTCCCCATTATCATCCCTTTCATTTATTTTCTGTTTAGGTGGTTCCGTTTTTTTTTTTTTTTTTTTACTTCATGATTTTGAGTGATAGTGATGTCAATTTTCACTTGGAGGAAGTGTAAAAGCCCTGAGACGAAACCGCGTAATTGGCCTGCAGTGAGAACAGTAGTCTAAAGTGAATGTTGGTGTAAATTAGGTGATGGATCACACTATGTTATCTTTAACTCATTTTCACACGTGTGCTGACCTGCTAAACCTCCTGTCATAGTTTCTGACTCTCTCTGTTGTCGCTTGTTGTTACCTGTTGGTGTTTTCTCTCATGTGCCCTAGAAATACCAGATTTATCTTTGTAGATCTCACAGATATGCACATACACATAGAGATGCATCAAAAGATGCACACCAAAACACATTATTGTGCGCACACACACACACACCAATCCCTTTCACTCCATTCACCCTCCCTAGGGAAAAAAAGTCCTGCATCAGCTGCTAAATTGCCTAAACTCCCTCTCATCTGCTAATGGGCTACCTGTCTTCCTCCATGTCTGCCTCTCTGTCTACATTAATGAGTTTCTGTTGTCTGTCTGTCTGTCTGCCTCTGTGTCCTCCTGAATGTTTGATGTCTTGTCTTTATGTTGACTTTATTCATGTCTCTGTAGAGGAGAGTTCCTGCTGTGCTCATACGCCTGTTTTCCTCTTGCCTGTTTTCATGTCTGCTCCTAATTTAACCGTTTTCTGTGTCTCACCATGATACTTCTAACTGCGCTTTAGGGATATTGTGTTACTGAATCTATTCTTGCAACTCTTACATATTCTCTTAATGAATTGTGCTCATTCCCTTGTCTGGTGCAACTCATCAACAAGAAAAGGCCAGTGAATGAGTGAACTCTTGCATGCAATGACAATAAAAACTTTAATATTTATGTTTGAAAGTGACATAATATTCAACTTTGAAGCTTTTCTGGTCATGTTCAAAATATACATAACAGCCATAAGAGTGTACATAAAAGTCTGTGGTGTTCCTTGAGCTTTTATATATATACTGATGTATTGTGGAGACAAGTAATCATAACAGTATTTGCATGTCAAATATTCTAATTTAAGTGTAATATTTTCTAAAAACTTTGTATTTACTCTGATCCTGTTGGTTTTGGTTATTTTTATGACAGATTGTCCCTGATTAAATCAAATTACCTTCTGACAATCATGTTTATTTAAGAAATATTTCATTACAGTAGACTATTAATAAATTATAGAAAATTTCCTTAGCTGTTGCTATGGTGTGAAATGTGTCTTTAATGGTTCTTCTTTTTTGTTCATAATTGTCAAATCAGAAATGACCAGAATTGAAATAAATGAAATAGTGAAGGGGTGAAAAATCTTCCACCCCACTGTTTTGTTTTCACAACTTTTAACCATAATGACCAGTTGCTCTTTTCCACCATTTGGTAAAGTTAAAAATAGCTTTTGCCACACACTGAAAATAATTGTGTGTGGCAAAAGCTTGCCACACACAATTATTGAAAAGTAAATCTTTGGACATGGTAAAAACAATCTAATAAATGTGGCAGAGGAAGATCTACTCTTAAAAGTAAAAAGGGAAGTACATGCACCTTGAGAATTGAGACTAAGCAGTCAGGATAGTAAAGGGTATCCTCTCCATCTTTGTAACTGCAATAAAAACATCACATTAGTCATTGTCACTGACTCCCACTCTACTTATTCCCGTTGTTCCACTTTTGCGAGGAGGTAATATATTCTTCTAAAAGATATGTTTTGCTCTCTTTCACAGCATTTAAGAACTGTCCTTGATCATCATCTTCTTCTGCTTCTCCCTACAACTTCAGATCCAATTTGTCTCAAAGTAACTGATCTGGGAGTGATAACACACCTAAATTGAGTGCAATCAAATGGCAAATTGGAAAACAGATGAAAGTATCTTACTGTTCTTTCTAGGATCCAGAATAGCTAATATTAGCAATACTAACTTGTATATTTCTTTTGATATTAAAGTTTAGCTCAAAATTATTCCAGATCTTACCAGATCTAGATTAAAAATCATTTTCACTGAGTTAAAATGTTTCTTTTTCATAAAAAATGTAATGATACAGGCATTTATTAAATGACTTACTAAAATATTGCAAACTGGTGATCACTTTTTAAATTTTATTTACATTTTCTTTAAACATGTTTAAAGAACATGTTTAGCAAGTGATAGTAAGACAGCATTTCCAAACTCTTCTTGGATTTGCTGAACATTTTCACTGTTATTCAATCTGGGGCTTTGGCCGGACCACTTGAAAATGTTACTTCTATACAGCAAAAACATGATTACTTTACACCTAAATCTGCCAGAAAATGAATAAATTTGCACCTAAATTGATACATTTGCAGGTAAAGATCAAATTCACAAGCTGAAGATGTAACTTTGAAGATTTAAATGTACAGATGCAGAGAAAAATGTGGTATATCACGAGCCAACCTTTGAATCTGGACCTTTTCAAAGGTCAATAACTTTTAAGCCTGCTTGACCCAAAACCTTATTCTGTAAAGTCAAAGGTTGTGAAGAAAAACACTCGAGCATTTCAAATACTTGGGTACCAGCCGTGCCGTTGTAGAAACAACACCTCATAGATGTTGAACTGCACTACAGTATTTTTTCTAAAGGATTTAGTGAGTGTTTTGTTGCCTTCACATATTAGAATACAGATGCCTGTTGTGTCACCTTTTATTGTCTATTGTTTGCTGGTCTCCATCACTGTTTCCCCTTTAATGTTAGCCTATTTCATGAAACCTGTCATAAATAGAGCCATGTTGACAGTTCAATTTACCTCATAACCCTTCATATAGACATATATGTGCACCCCCACACACTCACACACACATTGACTCCACTGTTGAGCATCAGTTCCATTCCAGGTACCTCTTGGGTTTCCACAGAGATGGGGAAAAAGCAATAACGGCACACTTGACCCGTCTGTTTTTTATTGGCCTGTTCTCACCTTCACACAGACCCACTCACACACACCTTGAATCTAATCTGGGAGACCTCGCCTCTGTGGTGATATTCCTCCATCCTCTCCAGAGGATTATGGGAGAGAAGAGGGGCGAGAGGAGAGGAGGAAGTTAATAATTTTGCCTCTCAGCAACCTGAAGGTGATAAGATTGTGTGTTTGTGTCTCGTATCACACGCGGACACTTGTGCAGCAGTGCAAAAAACACGCTGTACATAAAAGGGTCATTACAGCTTCCCATCCTTACTCATAATGTTTGTGTTGTCCCTGAAAAGTCTGACAACAATCTTGCTGTAACTTTATCAGGATTTGGTAGAGGAGCTGTTTGTGTGAACTGTGTGTATTTGATAGTGAGTCAGTGAACAACACCAGGTCTGGGGGGAAAAAAGAGGAACATAACTGGGGCAAATATTAGGAAAAAAGAACAGATTAGCCCTAGCGACAAGGTTGTTTACTGTTTATTCTGGTCGCCAGTCTCATTCCTCCTCATCCTGGCAGTCATGAAGATTTTGTTTTCACTTTTTATTCCTTTGTGGATTTTTATCCTGGCTCAGATTTCTGTCAAAGTTTGTGTGTGTGCACACAGATATTTGTGTGTGCCTGCCTTGTGCATTAATTATGTTAGGTTGCTCGTCTGAACTCAATCTTTCCACAGCCATCAGTCGTTACAGTGGCTTCAGGGTCCCATTTAGGGAGTTCCCATTTTTCTTCATGCAAATAGCACTAGAGCAGATTAGGTGAACTTGAAGGAATTAAAAGGGATTTATTGCAAATTGAAGGCAAGGTAATGAATTATGAATAACATGGATATAAATGTAATTCTAACCCAAGTAAACTGTTTTCAGTTATTCTGAAAAATGTTTTTATAAATAAGCTGCATTCAGACATTTCCTTTCTGATTGATTAGCAAAGCATTAACATACAAAGCCTCTGTTCTGCCCATAGAAATCCCCTTCTGCCATGTACACACTCTAGTTGGCTGTGTATAATTGAGGCTCTTCCTAAGAACACTTTGACATGTCGACTGAAGAAGCTACTGATCAAACCGCCGACCCTTCAATTAGTGGATGACCTGCTCTACCTCCTGAGCCTTTAAGCGCGTTGGTTGCAAAAAAAAAAAAAAAAAAAACATTGTGTAATGAGCTGAACGTTTGCAGCTTTTACTGATTCACACTCACACAGCTGAGGGGCCTTTGTGTGTGTGTTTGCAGCAGTTTTTCCTTTTGGTGATCATTTGTGAGCCATATTAAGAGATGCAACAGTCACAATTTTCTGGCCAATTTCTGAGGTCTGGCTTTAGTAAAGCTTTGACCTGCAGGCTTCAGGAAATTACGATTTCTCTTGAAGAACTGATACTACAAAAACAGCATTCAAAATATTTTCTGTCCAGCTTTCTTACTGTGAGCAATAAGTGTTTATATGACCACATCACTGAGAAGTGATGTCACTGAGGGCATTTGCTGTAAAGCAGGGTTTTACTAATATCCTAAAAATGTGTTGCAAACTGTTTATAGCATCTTATATGAGCAGTTAGCACAGTTTGCAGTGCTGAAGTGGCCATGTATTACTTTAACTATGAGATTTGCAAAAATAATGTCAATTTTAGAACATTGAAGGATCCAGAGGATTAAATAGATCAACATTGCTGTATTTTTTCAGTGTATTATTTCTGTTCAATGTCTTGCTCTTCTCTTGCAATTAGACTGGCAGACTGACATGTCATAGAGATTAATGTCTTACATCTCTGTGCTTCGTCTGGTCTCATTTTAAACACATCCTTGATACTGATAACTTTTTTTACTCTGTGTTGAAGACAGTTTTTGTGAGAGCAGCTTGGTAGTGGTTTACATGTGGTCCTTTTACTGATTGAAAAAGGCAGTGTTGTTGAGTTTCTGAATCAAGCTAAAAGTCATCCAATTGCAGTCAAGTGCCAATTACTCAGTGCGTCTTACACTGGAATAAAATTTTATGTATCTGTATTATGCTTTTATGACTGGACCGGTAATTTCACCAAGCCATTCTCAGTGGCCAAGACTTAACGAGTGAAATTCTGTCCCTGCAGTGTGTATGAACAACAAACAATTAAATTGTTCCTCAACAGATTCTCTCTTAGTTTATTGTTTGTGGTATTTTTGTTTTTTGTGTGGATTTGAAGAAGTGGGTGTGTGCATCCTTTTGTACATTGTGATGCTTCCCTGCAGTGCTGCCTTCTGTGGCACAGGTGTTTGTGTTTTGTGATGACTTGTATTGCATAGACCTATGCCACATAAAAAATGTGTTGGTGTGGCTGTAAACAACAGTTATCACTGTTGTTATAACTGTTTGCATGTGAATCTTATTTTTTGTTACATTTTTAAAGTTCATTTATATTTTTATGCATACTTGTTTTGCAGTCTTTATCATTTGGAAAAAGTTGTTGACAAATTTTATCGCCTTTTTAAATTTACATCCATATAAGTATTGTCTGCCCAGTTACACCTGGACTGATGCCATATTTTTTTTTATCTCTCATTTGTTACAGTTTTCAAAGGAGAAATACCTGCTGGAGTCTCCTCCGGAGAAACTTCGTAAAGAACTGGAAGAGGAGTTGAAGCTGAGCCCTGCTGACATCCGGAGCCATGGCTGGTACCATGGTCACATACCCAGAGAGGTATTAGTGCTGTCGGGTTTCTTTAATTGTTGGTCAGACTGCACAGAGTAAAGACAGTAAAACAGCAATATAAAAATTTTCAATCACAAGTACAATCATAACTTCCATTACCAAAGAATGGTTCACAAAATTCACGGGTGGGTTTAGTTAGCAGCTTAAAACCTAAAGTTTTTGGTTTGCTTTTGGTTTGCTCAGTCATAAATAATTCATCATATATGCTTTTTTTAAATATCAGTTTTCCTCTTGTGATGTTTAAAAAAAGAATGAATTAAGTAATTTGGTGGTAACTACGAGCATTACAGTCTCAAGTAAAGCTGACTGTGTTTTTTGTGTACAATAAATGGGGAGATATGGCTAATCTCAAAATGCATTTTTAGTTTGGAGAAAGAATGCTTTTTAGTGTTAAATTGTTGTAAAGATAAAAATACCCTGTTTACCACCTAAAACTGTAAGTTTTTTTTATGCTAAAATACATAATTGCAATCATATTTGAGACCTTTAGATAGATGTACAATGCACAAAAACCCCAAACCCAAAAATATTAAACTATCATTAATGTGGTGGACAACTCTTCTTTGCCAACTGTCTGATTGAAATCTGGGATTTGCCTGGTTGGATTTATTATGAGTGGGACTGAATATTATTTATACTGCTGCAGAAGCACTTCAGACATCTATGTCCTTCATCCTCCAGATTTAGAAAAACTTCCAAAGCTTCAGAGTTTATTTTTCTACTTTTCCCGGTTGTCTTTTTTGTGACTGTGTGCCACCTATTTCTCTGAGGTTTTATGATTATGTATGCATGAAAATTTCTTAGCAGCACTAGGTCACTGTGGAGGGACCTGAAAGACCTTGCAGACAGCAAATCAGAATTTAGATGCAAATTGGGGGCAAAAAGCACAAATGAAAATGAATGAATGATATAAAGACATTATGTATTTAATGAATGAGTGTTAAAGCTGAATTTTACAGTTCAAGGACCACATGTTCTTAACAATATGTCCATATCCAGAACTTTACACAAAGTACACAGATAAATCTGAGAGTGTGTCAGAAGATTAAGAAGGTCAAAATAAAAAAGGTTGTTTACAAATCTGTTCACACCGTCTGAGTTCAGAAGCTGAAAATATGTGAAACTATGTGTGAAATTTGGCAGAGAAAAAAATTGTATTGGTGTGACTGTAAACAACACACACCTAACAAAACCATTTCTGAAATATTTTGGAGGTCAAAGAGTTTGGAAATTACTGCTTTTCAGCTTTCAGTTTCTTTTACATTTTGTATTTTTGGCAAAACCGTCAAGAGAATAAAAAAAGGTTGAAAGTGCATATTATCATCTTAATCACACCCATGGCTCAAAATTATTTTGTTTCCTTCTAAATAGGAGGAACAGTTTTGATTCTTCTGATTTCATTTTAAACACCTTGCTGTTGCTGAAAATATCTTATTACGAAAATAAGTAGACACTAACTGATTTTAGTGGCGTTGCCATGGGCTTCCCAGCTGGGTGTAGGTCATGTTTTAAGAGTTTTAACAGGCTCACAGGCATAAAAGCCAACATGTCATATGGAAATTTTAAGGCTTAATTATGTTTTTTGTTAAAAATGTCATCTTAATTACAACAGTTTTGAATGTTGGTCAATTTTCTAGAAAACAAATACAGGAATAGTAGTTAGACACAAATGAAAGCAGATGCAACTCTACCTCCAGATTAATTCGTCCTGGTTACACACACATAAATCCAAGCCAAAGAAATAAGCAACTTTTGTGTAAGAATAGAAATTCTTTTACATTGAACAAATATTACACAGAATACACTTGTGCCTGTAATCACATGGTATTAGCAGAGTGATTACTCCGACATCATCTCTGGCTTTGAAAGCGCAGTTTAGGCGGTTTACTCACAGAACGACACTGATTAATGAAG
Organism: Xiphophorus maculatus; assembly: GCF_002775205.1. Classification (NCBI taxonomy): domain Eukaryota; kingdom Metazoa; phylum Chordata; class Actinopteri; order Cyprinodontiformes; family Poeciliidae; genus Xiphophorus; species Xiphophorus maculatus. The sequence continues at coordinate 8,603,701 of NC_036450.1, forward strand.
CCCATCATCTGTCGCAGCTCGGCAGCAATTGCTTTAGCGTTTGGAAGGAGGGAGACTCTGCCAAACAGACAGCTGCGTATGTTGCTGATGTACGCAGTTGAGCTTCACAGCTGGTGACAAAGACACAAATACACATAAACACACAGTTTGGGTGCACATGTGGAGGGTACATCTTCATCTTCATCTTCTTCGTCTCTCTGGCTCTTGATCAACCTGCTTCTCTTTCAAACACAAACATCAATTTGTGCCATCTGCATGTTTTTGCTCCTTTAATTTACGTAAAGTATTCATATATTCAAGGATTTCCCCCAGTTTAAACTTTGGGGAAAACCCCAGGCCAGGTTACCAAGATAGCACTTAGTGAGTTTATTTTAATCAGTTTAATCCCATCCACCCCTCCTGATTAGGTTCCTCATTCTCTAACCATTGTTTTAAAGTTAAAATATCTCACTTTTAAGGAAATCATATAGCTTTCCCTTCATATTTTTTGAATTTCTAATAACACAATCCTACTCCTTTTTACAGAATAACATTTGGCACTGGGGGAGATAAAAGCTTTGCATGAATTTGAGGCCTTTGATCTGTGTATTTGCTGCCTCCTGCTGGCCTGTGACACTGTTTTCCTTTTGGCTTTGTTGCACTGCATATTTCATGGTTTGTTTAAAGAATTTAACGCTTTTTACCATCTGCTTCACAAGCAGCCTTCTTACAGGTTGCTTTAAAAGACATACTCCTCAGGCTGATTTTAGTGCCTGTTTTTCCACACATCTAATTAACGGATATTTGGGATTTCTTTTTCTCCACAAGTGCTGTTTTAGTTGGCAATGATATGTGCAGCTTGACACTGTTTCGTTGATCTTAAATGGAGCATTAGTTTTCTAGATTGGCTCTTCATTGGTGTTGTAGAGTATTAAATGGATCATAAAAACTGAATCAGTGTGAAAAATCTGTTTAACACTGGGACAAATGTTTGTTCAGCAGCACTAAGTCCTGGGAACTGTTATAAATAACCACACATTTCCTAATTCAATTATTCATCTTTCAAATTGTGAGAAACAAATTGTTCATACACATGCCACAACTAATGTAGCCAAGTTTGCTTCTCTTTTTCTATTTGCATTGTAGTTTTTTTTATTTTATTTTTTACTTAACTGGGCTTTTTCTCCCGTTTAGGTGTCTGAGTCTCTGGTTTTGCGAAACGGTGATTTCCTTGTGCGAGACTCCCTGACCAATATTGGTGATTATGTTTTGACCTGTCGATGGGACAATGAGGTGCTCCACTTCAAGATCAGCAAAGTTCTGGTGAAATCAAATGAGACCAAGGTACGTCAACTTCTCTTAGAGCAGTTATCTTTGAGCAAGAAAATATAAAGCAGTCAATGTGAAAATCTGAGATACTTTTTGTTACGTAAAATATGATAAGAATTTCTTTGATATCTTTCTTAATTTTATTACATTTTGAAAAGCAAAGATCAGTGGGAAAAATGTTTAAAGAGACAATGAGGATGTAAAAATCTGATCTGGTGTATATGGCAACCAGTTGTAGTGAATTTCTATTCCTGCATACAGACAATATAATCAACTTGAATGGAAATGTTTGAAAATGAAGGAAGTTTAGGGACCTGCCTTTGTGGTTCCGTGCAGAACCCAGAGAAAAGAAAAACAAACACTTATTTTATGGTCACAGCACACTCGACACAGTCAGACTCAGCAGAAGCTCCAGATCAAAGACGTCTGCCACCTCCTGGGTTTAAGTTGCTCATCAGGAAAACTACACTTGTAACTAATAGCATTAATGATGCATTTGTTCTCATCTGTTGGGAGTTTGCCCAGTGAGTCATTGTGTTCAACTTTGATATTATGTGACTATTTCATTAGCAACAGGCTGCCACATGTTAGGTCTGTCCTAAATTATCAAACTTCACCGTGTTTAACTGCTTATTTTAGCAACGACACAAGAGTTCTGCATTTTAAGCTGAATTGGAAAGTTTTTCTTTGCCAAGACGATAAATATTTCACTTTTCATTTGATATTTTTGTGTTCGTTGTCTTGTTGTCTCTGCTAACATGGTGCAGGTGTACAAAGCTGACCAGCTGCGATCCTGCTTACTCTTTCTTTTATGTGTTTTTACCAGCTATGAGATCATTCCAGTGCTTTTATTGGGGGATCAAGAGAAACTGCAGATATTTTACTCACTTCATAAATAATAGAACAGAATAGAATAAATGTTCTAAGCAAGCGTTCAAAACATAACCTTCCTTCCTCGTCTTCCTCAGGTGCAGTACATGTTGGAATCAGACAGCTTCGACTCTGTTCAGGAGCTTGTGCGCTTTTACGTGGGCCAACGCAAAGCCGTCTCGCAGTCCAGCGGCGCCCACATCTACTGTCCCGTCAGCAGGACTCTACCTCTGCGCTACTTGGAGGCGACCTTCGCCCTGTCCAACAGCAAGCACAGCTCTGCCTACTCGCCGTCCAGCCAGAGGGGGGCGTACATCAAGCGACGAAGTGTCACCATGACGGACGGGCTGACGACAGAAAAGATGATGCCTCACAGGTGAGGAGAGCGCGGACGCCGATGTTCTCTGACAGTCCTCTCTCTTTTGCAGCTTTGTGAAAAATGTTATTGATTTTTTTATGTTGCATACATAATCAGTGATTCAGACAGCCCCAGTCCAGTTGAGACGCCGTTGGCCCCACCTGAGCCAGAGCCGGAGCCTGTGTCCGAATGCAGGTTGTGTTTATGTGTGTGACAACAATGGTGTTGCTCTGGTTCCCTCCACACTCCTAGAGCCCCTTCACTTCACAGACACCTGTAGTACTTCCCTTTGTGATGAGAACTGTTCACTTCTGCACCCAGTGAAGCAAGTTTTAAACGGCATGGAGCCGTTTAAAACTTGATGAATCTACCAATGAGGAGCAGACAAGATACCAAAGTTTTGTGACATTGTAACCTTAACTTCAAAATACTTTATTTAGAATATATTTAATGCCCAATTATGAAATGGAGTAAAAACAAAACATGGTTAAAATTTATTACTAACTTATGTGACAAGTGTAGTGTGCATTTGGTTTAAGCCTCTATGAGACAATACTCTGAAACCACCTTACCTGCAAATGTCTGCACGCTTTGTATGACCTAGAAACTAAAATCTTTGCCCAATTTTCTTTTCAAAAGAACTTTGACTCAATCAGATTGGATGGAGAGCTTGTCTGGACCATCATTTGGTCCACACAAATTGACTAAATTAATTTTGGACTTTGACTATGCTGGTCCAACACATGAGTTTGCTTTGGTTCTCCCGAGTCTCAAATGTTAATCCTCGATTTTTCTTCAAGCATCTTACTACCAATCCTGATCAGTAAAGCATCACCACAGTGTGATGCAGCAATTGTTTTGCTTTACGGGTGATATGCTTAGGATGACGTCCAGTTTTGGTGATCTAAGGCATGTGAGCCAAAAGATTTGACCTTGATCTCATCTGACTGTCATGTCATCTTCTGCATGTTTGCAGAGTCCCACACATCGCCTGAGGGAAACTACAAGCAGGAGTAATTATGGGTTTATTCTTGCTAGTCTTCCATGAACTTTAGATTTGTGGAGTTCATTTGTGCTAATTATCATTTTGTCAGATGCTCTTGTCTAAGCTGTGTAACTCTGCAGCTCCTCCAGAGTTAAAATTGGCCTCTTGGCTCCATCTTCTCAGGGTGGATGGCTTTTAGGAGATCTTGGGCACTTCAGAAGACATTTGTTTACACTTGATTTTATTTTGGTCTATCAGAGTAAAAGAGGTTGAAAATAAATGCAAACCAGACTTTTAAATTTTTTGTAAAAAAGAAAAATTGTATTGCTTATAATGGTGGTGAATCCCAGATATTGATTATTTTCTCCTGTTTTAAAATCAAATTCATGTCTGCTTCTGCCTTGTTGTAGTTCATAAATAACAGAAATGCAGTTTTATTGTGACCGTTTCACAAACTAAATCATTCCTTCTTCCCTCACCCTGTAAGAAAGAATATTTACATCCGTAACAAGATGGCTCCTATTATATAACGCAAGCTTTAAAATGCCGTTTGCAGCCCATCAACCATTCACCATCACAAAGACGCAATGCGCAATTGTGCGATGAGTATGGACCAGATTCAGGAGTACCGCTGCCCCTTGTCGCCTGTCGGGGAAACCCCGCTGTCTCCTGCGTATAGTGCTGGTAAGTGACAGACTCCGACACATAAATAATACATTGCCATTACACAGGCACCTTCTGCAGAGAGTTGAAGGCTCGTCTCTCTTTTTATCCAGTCACCAGGCAGAGAGCCCACTCAGGCGGACGGGCCCTGGCTGTCGTTCCTCCCTCCCCCGTGATGCGCCGTTCCAGCGACCCTCAGCTCAGCCCCTTGGACGGCAGCGCTCCCACTGAATATCCCACGCAAACTTCTCAGTCGGTACACTCCTCGCCTGCCCATCATTCCGCCTATCGATCGCAGTCGTTGGAGACGGCTGGAAGTTACTGTGACCTCAGACCCTGCGGGCCACCCAAACCCCCAACTAAGAGCTACGTAGAGCGACTGCGAGTAGAAGAGTTGAGGAAAGGTGAAGGCAGAGAAGGAGACGGGACATCTGTTGCCCCGTTGGTGGAGTCGACCTCCTTGTTCAGACCATCCAGGTACATCCAGGAGGAAGTTTAGGGTTAACAGGCAAAATCTATAGATGTTGTCTTTCTTAAAAAGATGAACTCAGTATGAACAAATGTGGGCTTTGAAAAACAACCAAATATGTGTGTTTTCTGTTGTAAAAATAGTACAAAAATAGATCTCTTCAAAAAAAAATTAAATTAAATTAAAAAAAAAAAAAAAAAAAAAATATATATATATATATATATATATATATATATATATGTGCTGATTGTGTTTTAAATAATGGCCAAAGAACAAAATAGCTCATATATTTGCACAAGTGAATTAGTCACATAGTTTCTTCAGCTGACATCTTTTTTGTCAGACTATCAGTTATTTATCTTAAATTTTTTTCTCTTTTTTATAGATTTTTTTTTTTTAGAGAAAAAAGAGAAAAAGATTTTTTTCTCTTTTTTATAGATTTTTTTTTTTTAGAGATTTTTATATACATTTAAAACTAAACATGAAAGCAATTGAGCAGGCAGCAACCCTCCATGTCTGTAACTCTGCTAAATTACCCTAAAATCTGAGCAACACTCTGGGTATATGGGTGATTATTACATATAAATACTGATTTTCATTAGAATAAAGAAGTAAAGTCCAAGACTAACTAACCTCTCTCCACATTACTTAATATAATTATATGACACATTCTTACTAGATACTTAAGAAGACAAAGCTTGTGTTTTCTTTTTATAATGCTTATAAAAAGAGAGAATCATTGTTCATAGCTTGTTCCTGAAATCAATGCAAACATGCAGTGTTGTGTTTTTAAAAATTTCAGGTGACCTTTGATCGATATGTAGAACTGGTAATATAACCTCTTCTTCACTCAGTGACAGCTTCAATACTCATGAGTATGTGTTTGTGCATTTAATGATTATAACAGACAAGATTTTTGAGATTTCCATTTATCTAGTGGTCACTACAGTCATGCTAAAAATGTCCTGAAACACTATCATGGAAGACATTTAAAGATGTGTATGAACACATGTTCAAAAGGCTGCATTTGTATATTAAAAATAAGTTTTGACAAATAGACTTGCGACATTTAATATTGATGGTTCTGTTGCTAAACCATGTCTTAGCTTGTAGTTTAATGGTTCAGTGCATACCGTACGGACAAAAGCTATTTTCCAAAAAAAATACTCAAAATTTATCTTTCAGTGATCTATTTTTTTTATATATTTGGAACAGATTAACTCTGTAAAAATCTGGATCCATTCAAAGCTGAACAGCTTTATGGGTCAGAAAATTGTGTAACCTACGTTTCTCCACATTTTTGCAGCAGCATTTACTGCTCCGAGTTCTGTCATGGTCCATTATTTCCTATATCTCTGAAACACTCCCTCTGCAGGTATGAGTCTAATCTACTTCCTGCTGAAAATAAGCCTCTGGAGATGTCAGTCCTGAAGAGAGTCAAAGAGCTGCTGGGTGAAGTCGATGCCAGTACCGCAGCTAAACACATCACACTCGTCGACTGTAAGGTATGTGTACACATACAAGCAGTTTGCACACACACACACACACGCACACACGCACACACACACACACACACACACATACTGACCCAAGCTTGCATGCGTAATTATAGGTGCAAAGAGAAACAAGCTCACTGCAGCTGGCATGACAAAAAACATAAATATTATAATATATGTATATTTATTTCTCTGGTTCAGGTTGCTAGAATATTAGGTGTAACAACAGAGATGCAAAGGATGATGGGAGTGTCCTCAGGGTTGGAGTTATTGACTTTACCACATGGGCATCAGCTGAGACTTGACCTGCTGGAGAGGTACAAATACATTTCTTTACATGTGGAGAAAGTTAAACGGAAACAGTTTTGAAATGTTGTGTAAGTATTTGAAACATGGCATAATCTTCTGTTTTTTACATTAGAACCTTATTTTTATTTTTTCAGGTTCTACACCATGTCTATCATGATGGCCGTGGACCTCCTTGGCTGTACAGGAAGTACAGAGGAGAGAGCGGCCCTGCTCCATAAGACCATCCAGTTAGCAGCAGAATTGAAAAGTAACCTGGGAAACATGTTTGGTTTTGCGGCTGTGATGAGAGCCCTGGAGATGCCACAGGTCAGTCATCTATCACCATCACTAGTGAGGATACCAAGGAATTTCATTTTGGCAGAAAGTCCAGCATGGTCTTGATTTCTTTTTGTCATTCGTTTGCTTCAGATTTCCCGCCTGGAACAGACATGGGTGACTTTACGCCAGAGACATACAGAGGGCGCTATTCTGTACGAGAAGAAACTCAAACCATTCTTGAAAAACATGAATGATGGCAAAGGTGAGCTGCTAGCCAGTAGCTGTTTGGTTAGTTAACATGAGTATCATCTCATGTTTATTTTCTCAACTGAACTCCAACCCTGTCTTTTTCGTCCAGAGTCCAGTGTCATGTCCAGCACCTCCTTCCCCCACATCCTCCCAGTCCTGTCTCTACTGGAGAGAGGCGCTGCCGTCGGGGAGGTGCTCGAACCCTGGGAAAGCTCCGAGGCGGGCGTGGACGTGGTCATGCACCACCTAGAGGCTGCACGTACCATTGCACATCACGGGGACATCTACAAAACAACTGCTGAGACCAGGCTGCAGGGTGAGACTTCCACGTTAACCTCAGGAAGACTGATTGCAGCTCTGTGATGATCACTGTGTGGTCAAAACTAAGAAACCGCCTTGTGGTTTTATGTGAATTAGATGCTTATTTTTCTGAACACTTTAGGTAAATAAGCTGGGTCACAGCACCAATGATCTGGTGTATCGACCCCATGCATATGGTTACTGTGTTTGGTTCATTGATCCAAATAATGTGCTTTTGGATTCGTGTTTGATGCCATTACTGCCTTATTGAACAGCCTGTCAATAGCTTTTAGCCAACACCTACAGTTTGTATTATAACCACCAATCGATCACCGTGACCCTTTTATCATTGAGGGTGAATCCAATCATTAACATGTTTAACTTTAAACCCTTGCTATGTTTGGAAATATTTTTCTTTTGTAGGTGGTTATGACTTTAAAAGTTTATTGTTATTTTTATCATTGTCAGTATTCATGTTGTTAATTATCCTTACTGGCCACATTTTGGTGAAATATATCTAACAAGTGGGAGATTACTAGCATATAAGTTATTACTGTGACATCACAAGCTCTATATAACCTTTTGCAAATTAGACTTTAAGTGAATTCAGTTGATTTAAATACTGTCAGTTGCATCTAAATACATCTAAATGTTCTTTCAGAAGCTTGACACAAAAAACAGGTTTCATCCAAATTCAGTGACAGCATTTTTTGTAATTAGTGGCATCTCTTGTAAAAATGTGAAAAATTACTTAAAGTATATTAATCTTTTATTGGAGTATCATCTCATTCTTGCATCAAATGCACACTTATCTTTTTACTGTCACACTTTGTTCAGATCATCAGTTTTATATCAGACAGAATTAATGAAAAAATACATAAAATACCATTTTAAAATGTTGATTTTGTTTATCAAACTCATTGAGCCTATAAATGACTCATTTCCGAGGTCATACAAGAGCGCAGAATAACATCTAAAACACAGCAGGTCTCACTGGTATCAATCAGTGTTTGTGATTCAACAACAAGAGAGAAACTGGGCAAAAATCGCTTCCATGTGTTTAAAGGGGAAAACCACAGCTGAGCAAAAAGAACCCAATGAGCCAACTTATATTTGTCAGACTGTATCTGATTTATCTCTAAAACCAAGAAAGTCTGACCGCTAGTTCATGGCTTTAGGCTCTAGATGTTTTAGGTCACAACAGAACAATAATACAGAGCAAGTTTTTGAATTGCTCATGAACGCAAAGTGGAGATTTTGAAGTGGTTTTATCAAAGTCTAGACTTAAATGTGATGGAGATATTGTGATTCGACAAGGCTGGCTTTGGGTGTTTTTTCAATTTAATAAACGAAATCTCCGTTGGAAAACTGCCTTTTTGTATTTACTCTGAATATATTTGGTGTTAAATTTTGTTTGAACTAAAATATTTAGATGTGACAAAAAAGCATAAACAGAAGAAATCTGTAAGATCACAGGAAAATTTATTACTTCCTCTGTCCTAATCAAGCATGTCAAATTATCAAGGCTTCCTTTTCAAATTTTTGCAATTTTACTTATTAAATTAGGCCTTAAACAAATTAGAATTGAGATGTTTCCTCTGTATTTATAAAGATTATTAACCTATGTGACCATCTCAACAAGGAGATTTTAATGGTGTCCTTCCCCAGAGCGCTTTCACTAAAAAAGCTGCATCAATTCCCTTGTTTGTTCTCCCTATGGTTGTTATTTCCCTGCTTCTTTTGATGCAGAACTTTGATTTTTGTACAAAACAATCAAGAGTATCTTTCTGTTTAGCTCTGTTTCTCTTTAAATACCATAGTTACAATGAAATCTTCATTGAATACCCTTATCACTTCTCCTTTTCAGGACTCCAGGAGCGAGCCGAGATACACGAGGTCTTCCAGACTGAGTTTCAGATGCGTCTGCTGTGGGGCAGCCGCGGGTCTGAGGGCAACCAGTCGGAGCGCTACGAGAAGTTCGACAAAGTTCTCACAGCTTTGTCGCACAAACTGGAGCCTCCTGTGCGTCACAGCGAGCTATAGCATCAGCCCAGAAACTCCAGATCGCCAAAACAACTTGTTGCACTTACCACTCCCAGTGGTATGGTTTTATTTTGTGCCGGAAGTGGGGATGATGATGTGAAAGAAGCAGAAATGAATGAGGAGGCAGCTAAAAGTGCACGAGGAGATTTCTTTACTTAGAACAAGTGTGGCACTCACTGTGGAAATGAAAAAAAAAAATCATGTGTACCTACCTCCCTGTGGACTAACCTGCTAAAATATTTAAATCTGAGGGAAAAGCTGTTCGATGGGAACATGTGTACGGTGGGCTCTGAGGGCCAAGTGAAGCTGCAAAATTTGGCTTCACTCCAGTAAAACTCAAACCTACGACTGCTGTCACAAACTATAGCCAAGATAACTGTAACGTTTTACATAGCTCTCGAGATGTTTAGTCTTTGTGAGTATGCGTGCATCGATAAGCCTACTCCTCCATTTTTGTTTCTGCTGTTTTATTTATTTGTTTTTTTAAAATAATATCAAAACACTGTGGCCACTGCTAAGTGAAACTCATGAATCTCTCAGTGCTAATTACGAAGGAACCCTGCTAACAAGACCTTATTTTATATGGATCACGCAATCCCATCTAGTCCTATTAAAAATGTATCAGGCATGCATTATAAATGCAGAGAAAGTGCAAGTCCGTCTCAGCAAATAAATTAATTTGTTTTTGTAATCCAGTTCAAAAAGTGACAGACTTTGGATCCAAACATGGCAAGAAAAGGTTTAGTGGGAGGAAAATGTATAAGAAAAAAGAAGACAAGCTGCAGGGATTTTGGAGTTGGATGTAATCTGTGACTGGAGTGAGTCTTTCTTTTCAGATCATAGTTTCTCAATAAGCACACAATGATGGGCAAAGTGTGTCTTGAGAAGGTTGCTGAACAAAACAATGTGGCCCACGAACTGCAGCATTCATCTGTGTAAGATGTGGTATTTTCTCCTAGGGGAAACTTTTACGCTGCCTTGAACTTGGTGATGCAATTTTCCTGCAGTTGTGCGGTCCAAATGCATTTAGTGCTTTAGATACATGCGCAGTTATAACAGTTCATCCTCAACATGTTATGGTGGTAATCAGATTTTGCTGATTAACCTTTCCCTCAAACACTGGATTATGATACAATGTCACTTGTTGAGTAAAATTACAAAAATAAATTAATCTTAAGATAATATTGTATTTTACAGAGACGCAACTGTATGTCATGTTTAATTTATGTTTAGCTTGAATGATGGCTGTATGTTTTTCAATTTATGTTTCAACAATAGAGCTAAAGTAATTGGAACAACATCTGTTTTATTTTCAAGTATTTTTGCTGTAAACTGGTCTGAGAAGGCTGTCGGCGTCTCTCAGAGCTATGCAATCGTTTCAGCTGGGAACTCTCAAGATACTTAAGGGATTTTACTTTTCAAATAGGTAATTGGAGATATCATGTGAGATATCAAATCAACTTTTTCCTGAAAATGTTCCGTCTACCCCCACAGTTGTGCATTTGAACTTTTCTGTGGATGTTGGATCCATGATCTATTCTGGAGAGTTGGTGCCATGTGCCACTTCCAACAGGAGAGGGCGCACTTTAGTCAGCAAAAAAAAAGAAAAAATGAATAAAGACATTACACAGAGGCAGGAAGAAATTACACAGATCTTGCTTGTTTTGTGACCAAGATGATACCTACTGGTTTAGGTTTCACTGACATGATGTTGATGTGAAGTGCTTTTATTTGTATGAAGTAAGCAAAAAAAAAAAAAAAAAGTCAAGAAATGATTCAGGCCTGATCTCATGTTTTTTTTTTTTTTTCTTTTTTGTACTGTACATAATAATTCACTTTTTTTCAAATAAAACAAATGCTTGTGTGGATGCGTTTGATTCTTTTAAGAAAAACAATAAAATGCAAACATCAATACAGTCAGTTATTCTAATCATTTCCTTCATATTCTAATCTGATGTCTGACTGGTGTCTGTTATTTTGTTGTCACAAATCTTACAGTATCTTGGTGAAAACATTTTTGAGGTAGTCCATTGCTGTCTATGTCCTCATTACTTAACATGGTAAAGGTGTATAAAACATCTGTCAGATAAATGCATGCTTTGCATATATAAGCACTCATAATTTTAGAAACAGCCAGTCTTCCATTTTGATATACTGGCTGATAATTGTGGCGCCAATTATTTTACTGAAATCACTTATTTCATGACCATTATGAGAGTTAAAACCTAATGCTAATAGCTGATAAAAGGGGTGTTTTTACAGCTATATTTGAGATTAAAGACTAGAGACAGAAGACAAATACAACAACTCCTCAGTTTATTTGAGCAGTACCATAAATAGTTGCAATATCATAATTTCTTCAGATTATGTAATTTTACAAATTATTTATAAAAAAAACAGTTGGGAGCTGCTGGATTGTTTAACTAATGTGGTCAACCATAGTGGTCCCTGTGTTTTATTTAACAAAATCTTTTCTTTTTTTAAAATTGCATCTGAGACATTTATCTCTAAAGAAATTAAATCTATGGGCAGGTATAATGAAATTCAGAAGATACATCTGATTTAAATGGATTCAAATTGTGTTTTTCATGATGAGGGTGAACCATGAACTACCAAAAATTTTAGATTGCACTAGTATTCACTCATCTGTCTTCATACACATGTATTAACTGCGTGAAGCAGTATACATGCATAGGTGCTGGATTTTACACAGCTAAGGCAATGGACGTAATTATTCAGTGCAATGTTGGGTGAGCTTTGTGTTTCTATCACTGGTTACTTCAACTCAGAAAATACAATAAATATTTATTTTCATTGTTTTGTGTACAAATGAAACATTCAGTCTTGTTGGTGTAAAATAATAAAAATGAAAAGAAAACAAATAAAATCAACTATTTAAACAATAAAACGTGGTTGCCTCAGGATACAACAGAATGTTTTGTTGAAAGAAAAAAAAAAACATATTAGGTTCCTGTTCAATTGGGTTGCCAAAAACTTTTTCTTATTATTTTTGTCATCCATTCCTACATATTTTCTAGCACACATTTCTATATGTTTTGTGACAAAAAGTTAATGAAATTATTTTTGCCCCGGTCTTGTGCAATGCACAATACAGGCCAGAAGATGGCGACATTCCCTTTTCAAAGCGAGCCTCACAGCCTTCATGTAACCAGCAATAGTCTTTGTTGATGTCTCCTCTCAGGAGCTACATCCACCTCTAAGGTGGATGTAGATGCACTATTTGCTGCTAATCAGACTTTTAGCTTTGTAGTTGGTTTATGCCCAAATGTGGACTTGACTTAATCCTCTGTCCATGTTTTGAAAGGTCAAAGTGTATGAAACAAACGTATCAAAGAAAGCAATAATGCATTGAGCGCATGCATGCTCTGTGAAGCCTCACATTGCTTTGCAGATAGAGCCATGGCCAACGCAGTGGGAGGGAGAATAGACAGATGGAGTGTGTGTGTGTGTTGAGTGCATATAGATGCATGTGTGCCCCTGAGTACTCTTGTGCATTTGTGCATAAATGTGTGCATTTGTTAACTTGAGTTCAGAGGTGTGTTATATCATGGTCATTGCAGAATTTCTGCTGAATTTCGTTACACCATCTGCTAGGGTGCAGAGCAAAACTGTTTATACCTTTTAAATTTCTCACGTTTTATATAAGTTGTTTTCAGGATAAGCACAGCTGTGTTATGTGGTTGTCACAGTTTTATTAGATAACAATCAATCAGAATTGTGAAGATCAAGGCACGGAGCGGATAGGTCAGGGACAAGGTTGTGGAGAAGTTAAAACAGGGGTAACTTCTAAACCAATGTCCTATAATTTAAACATCTGACACCGTACTCTGTAATTCATCATCCCAAATGAAAAGCGTATGGTTCAACTGCAGGTTTGGCAAAGGGAGCAGAAGTCAGAGAAGCCGCCAAGAGATCCAAAGCTCAGGCTGGGATAGCTGTGGAAAACTCAGTTATTACTTACAACTTCCACAAATCTGACATCTATGCAACAGTGACAAGAATATTGCCATGGTTTAGAGAGAAAGGCATGTCGAGGACACACCAAATAAGAAGTTGCTTTTGTTTGATCAGATCAAAACACAACATTTTGGCCTGTATGCACAAAGCCATAGGTGTAATCATTTTGTTTCTTTCCTGTGTTCCTAAGTCTTAAGTCCTTGAGTCCTTCAGACTTAAGGACTTAGTGCATTGACTATTTGTTCAATGCACGCTTAATTAAATAGTCTTGGTCTCTATTTGTAATCTCTGAGGTTTCAATACATTTTCATCAAAGGAAGAAACCTAAAACTTTTACTCATTTTGAAAACACCATACCCAAAGTGAAACATGGCAGTGGCAGCATAATACCACTGCCATTAGGGAGAAGAAAGTTGATCAGTTGATGGAAAAATGGATGAAGCTAAAACCATGACAATAATACTTACAAAGGAGCTGCAGACTGGATTGGAAGTTCTCCTCTATTTCTACTAAAGGAAATTTAAAGGCATCATTTCCTTCATTTTACAAAGCATTGTAATACTTTGTGTTGCTCTATCATGTAAAATTCCAATAATGTTTGTGGCTGCAACATGACAACATTTTATTCAGTGTAACTCATTGTAAAACGGCACTAAGGGATTTAACCAATACCAGAAGAAAGATGAAAAGAAGTTTCACCAACAATAGAGTATCAAGCATGATGGGACTCCTCAGACAATAAGATATTGTCCTTTTCTTTTGTTCCCCTTTTTTATACAGTTCCATAGGCGTAACATGTTATGGATGTAATCTCTAAGAGGATTCTCTCTGCTTGGTATCATGGTACATGTTAATTTCAGCTCTTTATTTTTCATATGGAAACAGACCAGAGATCTCCCGAGCATGCCAGCCAATTATAATCAATTCACCCACAATCCCCCCCTCAAACCTCCTTCTATAGCTAATCTGCCATGTTGGTCATTGTCATCTGATCATGTGTGACCTTGGCTGCTCCTTAGCTGGTGCAGGCAGCGTAGCAGCAAACGTACATTACCAGGCTGTTAAGTTTTAGTTTTTGTGGTTATCAGGTTTTACCAAAAGTGTTGTCCGATAATAAGATGAGATTTAATTGGTGAAATGACAGCATCTTGTTTTTAGTTTAAGGTTGAACTACTTCATGAAATAAAACTGGTAAATAAATTTGGAACAACAGACTAAAGTTCTGTCTCCTAATTTGGTTTAAGAATCACTTCAATGAAAGAAAGTAAATGTAAATGTAAAGCATCTTCCGTTACAGCTGTGCATGAGCCTCAGAGCAGCTTAGCCAATGCGACATGACATGCAGCAATGGTGTGCTCATTCAGGGGCAATTCACTCCACATCTATGAAACCTATAGCCATAAATATCCTGCGTTGTATCCCTTTACTTTCATTTCAGCTCAGTTCAAGCAGAAACAAAAATAAAATGGTTATGTCATTATTATTTTCCAAAACTTTCGTTGCAGCCTCATCTGTCAGTGGGCCTTCCTCACCCTTCTCTCACCCCCCCAGGCCTAGCTTGATCTGTCTGCGCTTGCTCCTCATTAACACATGAATACAGACGAGGAAGGGGCCTGCTATGGCGTGGACGCCAACAGAAGGCAGCAGATTTGCAATTCAAACTGCTGACCATCAACACCCCCACCCGTCTCAACTCCCGCTTCATCCCTGGGATACTCGGAGGTTCAAACTGTCTGCAGGATGATTGATAATGTGCGTAAGAAGGGCAAGACGAACTGAGCGGACAGATGTGGTTTCACTGTTTTACGTCATACTTCTGCTCACTTTACAAAATCAGAAGATTTTGTCACTGGAGCAATGGACTTAAGTTGTTGTAATTATTAATATTTTTTTCATATTAAAGAAAAGAAAATGGACCCATTAAAATTAGTCTACAAGAACCTCATGAGCTGTGACATTTGGGTGTGACATGACAGGAATTAGAAAGCTCTGCCAAGGTGATAACTCAAAGCTGAAAAAGAAAAAAACTTTTGTGAGTAAAATCTGGACTAGACATGAAATCATCCAAATTTCCTAACCATGCAAATCACTTCCATAGTGGAACACAGGTTTCAAACCACTGATGAAATAATAACAAGTGATGATATATCAGCAATCCTCTGGAGAATTTCACATTTTATAATGCAACACCTACTGTTTACTCCACAAGCTTTTGCTTTTAATTTTGGCCCATTTGTCCCGACAGACCTGGTGTTACTGAATCAAGTTTAGAGGCAGTTTTGCTTAGACACGTTATAGCTCTGTCCTGTCCATAAATGTTTTATGGGCTTGAAATTGGGATTTTCTGATAGCCATTAAGAAACATTGACTTTGTTGTACTTGAGTCACTTTGCAATTTATTTAGCTGTGTACTCAGTATTTCAAAGTAATGTTCTTTTTGTCATGATGGCATCTATTTTGTAAGATCATCAGTCCTTTTAACGCCACACAACATGATGCTGCCACCTGTGTAATTTTCAGTAAGGATTATTGTTTAGCTTTATCTCAATGCAATAAAGACAAAAACAAGCAAACAAACACAAAACGGAAGCTCCTATCTACATTCTGAACAGATTATTGGAATGATTGTGCTCTATATTATCTTCATAAATACATAACGCTTTTTTTAAAAAAACGATTAAATGAAAAGGGGAATAAAATGTTTGATGAATAACAATGAATATCATGAATCTAATATTCAACAGGTAAAATAAAAAGCCATACCTTATTTCACTCGAAAAGAAAATGAAAATGAAATGTCCTTCGAATTGAGAGTAGCCATGGTTACAGAACGGCGACTGAATACGTTACTTCCGCCTTCGCCTTCCGTCACTTCCTGCATGTGCGGACAACATGGCAGCCCCCGTTGCTGTTCATCTGGAGTTTGGGTAGGTACATTTTAAACTTTCCTCGATTGTATGTGTTTAGTTTTCTGAAACTGACAAACTTATATGTTCACTCGGAATATATTATTCTCGTAAACCTTGACTGCCTTTGGCTGTTTATTGCGTCAACGGAGCAGAAAACAGTTCGGACACCTTGCAGATACATTTTCTCAGAGCAACAACATAACAGAACATGTACTTTATTGCCTACATGGACATTTTGCAAGTCAGCTGATCTCCGCATTTCAGTCGAATCCGACCAGTCTGCACATACGGCCTGTCAGCTGTTAACAGAGCTGATAACTGTGCTTAATGAGCCCTGCCGAGAAGCATCAGCACTGAGAGGCTGCTAAAAAGCACCACAAAGACCTCAAAACAAACCCTCATTTAAACGAAAGTTGTGAGATTTAACTCTGTTTTAACTCCATTCATTCAGGTTGTTGAATTTATATTCTGGAAAGAACCTTAATACAAAACATACGTTAGTGCCAACCTGTCAAAAGTCTGTTTAATTCGAAGAAAATTGACTCAGTCTGGAATTTTACGACGAATTACGACTGAATTAGTTAAAGAAAATAACAGTCTCAACTTAATATGCGGTCATATGAAAATAATAAAGTTGCAACATTTTCTTCTTTGAAAACTGTTTGGATATGTTTTAAAAGATTTAAAATTGTGACTTTTGACACATTTTGATACTTTATTTCTTTTAAACTGCAGATGTGAGTTTTGTTGACAATATAAATTCATAATGGTATAGAAACCTTATTAAATATTTTAAACGTTGTATTAATAGTTTATTTAAAAATGTATGGAATATCTCTTATGAAGCTGTATTGCTTGCTGATCTATAACATCAGAATCAAATTACAAAATATATGAATAAATGGCAGCGGATGGTACAATAGTTGCTCACTTTAGTATGTTGGTCATCTAGCAATGATTACAAAAGTTTTCATTGAGCCACTTACCCTTGTAATGAATGTTAGCACTTTTTAGAAAGGACTCAGTTTCATGAATCACATCAATGTCCTCCTTATAGAGGGTAACATTCTGTATAAAATTATGCAGAGATGTCTCCTCTTACAAGTGCTTTTAAACTTTTCAATCATTCACTGGGTCTCCATTGGAGCAAGGTAAGAATTAAGGGTCTGTTGGAACAGTGACAGGAGCTAACAAAGATTATCAACTGATTACTGGAAAAACACTGTTTCACTTTGACTGGATGCTTAACATGCCAAGAATTAAGTTTTGTCTGATTATACATGGCAGCCAGGAACAGAGCAACAAACTTCTTTTACGGATTGCAATTAATGAAACAACAACCAAAAAAGATTATGTAACTGGCAATCCAATCCAAAATACTTGAATGGGCTTTTTCTCAAGGCTGTAGCCATCCTTGCTCCTTGTACACCTATTTATCACACATTTTTCTTCCACTCAACTTTCCAATAGTCTGTAAACCAGGAGCTTCTTTTGCAAGTAACTTTTGTGGCTTACCCGACTTATAGAGCGTGACTTTCTGCTGAATAACTGTCTAGTCAGAAATCCCCATAATCGTCTGTCATTATGCAACATTTCTGTAATTAAAATCCTGGTTTAGTCCTTATTTGTTATTTAAGCTTCCAGAGAAATTTGTCATTAGGTTTTTGGTGTATTTCAGTTTTATTTTTAATATTTAACTCCTGGTTCTTTTATTTAGAGGAGGAGCAGAGCTACTTTTTGATGGTGTCAAGGAACATCATGTGACTCTACCGAGCCAGTCTGAACCATGTGAGTACCACTTGTCACCTTAAAATACAGCAGTTAAAACTAAAAATAAGTCATCCAGTTCATATATAAACCTAGCTTTGACCTGGCCTCCTGTGCACCTGCTTAGTGTTACGATGCAACTTCATGTGTATCAGAACAAATCAGTGGTGATTAATTGTTTTCTATGTCGCAATAAGCAGCTATATTGCTTCCACATCTGCTAGAGATTTGTTGCCCGTTGATACTTTTCAGGGTTGTAATTGCTACACTGTTTTCCTAAATAGCTTTATACTACAACTCAAAGCTCAAATAGTGAGCTTTGAGTTGAATCATTCGATAGTATCTGTATGTTTAGATTCATTTTCCTGCTTGAAGGAGAGCCTTCATCTCAGTCTCAAAGCTGTCTTTTACAGGATTTTTAGCTAGTATATATGAGCTCCATCCATCTTCCCATCAGCTCTAACCAGCTTTGATATCTCCACAGCATGATGTGTTTCACTATGGGAGTGGTGCATTCAGGGTGATTTGCAGTGTTATGTTTTCCACCAAACCTAGTGTTTTGCATTAGAGCTAAAAGGGTCAATCTAACTTGACCACAGAGAAACTTAAAAAATAAAAAAATTTGTACTCTTGTTTATAAAAAAGCTATTGAACATACATGGTTACTGGGTATTTCAGATGTAAAGGGACTGATCCTTTACGTTGCATACCACAATTTTCATATTTTAGTTGCAAAAAAAGAAAAGAAAATAAGCAAATTGAAAAATAATGCATCTTTTTCAATCCATTTTACTATCATAGAATATTTAATCCCATAAAATCCCATTAAAACCCATTGAAGATTGTTCTTATATCATGAAAAAATGTAAACACATTCATATGATACAAGTACTGAGAGTCAGTGTATGTTGTCAAAAGACCAAATAATATCATTTAGTTCTCAGTTAAGCAAAAACCTTTGTGTTTGAAACATTAAAATAAGATTTTATTTTCATATGAACTCTCAAGTTCACACATATATGTTGTAATTTTCACAAGACATAGAAGGGGCAAAAAAACAATAATAAAAATTTCTACTGAGCGATTTTTGTCTGTGTTCAGGACAAATAGGAGGAATACACGCCTCTGCTTTTTGGCTAAACAATGGCTGTTCATGCAGGGTGCTGATGTTACCACGACAGCACAGAGACAAAAGTTGACCAGAACAGGGAATGTCTGACCTTGCTCCACCAGATGACCTGTAGGTCTCTGTGTGTGTTTGTCAGGAGCTTTGTTTCTTTTCAATAATAGTATCTCAAATCCTACATTTTCAGGCAGGCATTGTAAACATTTTGACTTTTTTTTTGCCTGAGCTTGGTGGTTTTGAGCAGACATCCAACCTGGCTGAGTTGGCTCGCTGATCTCTGAAAATATCCGTAACCTATATATATGAGGGTGTGTATGTGTGTGTGTGTATATGAGCACAGAGGGGGGATGCAGTGAAGGTTGATATAATTGGTTCTGAATCCTTCGTATTTCTTTTTTGACCCCGACCAATGATTGATGACCCTCAACTGAAAGACCCGTCCCCCCTCTTGTTTGCACACACACACAACAAAACCCCTATAGCCAGAGGATCCCCCCAATTTTTTTAAAGTTTTGCCCATTACATCAGCAGATAGATGGAACCCCTCTCCTCTCCTTCCCCCTTGCACACACTTCACATGACGGTCGTAATCGCATTAAAACGGAAAAGCGAAAAATGGAGTTGAATAAAGCGCGTTCGCAGAAGAAAAGGCTTTAGTATTAAATAAACATCAAAATGGCGCCTTTTCGCTCCCCTCCCCTTCTACACAGCTGTATCCCAGGGTGCACTGGGATCTTGTGACGCATGTTCTCCTCTATCATCTGCGTCTCTTCTCCTCTACCTGCACTGCAAAGTGTATTTGAAATTGTTCAAAGCTGAGACTTTTGCTGTTATTTTA
This sequence comes from Xiphophorus maculatus, assembly GCF_002775205.1. Lineage (NCBI taxonomy): Eukaryota > Metazoa > Chordata > Actinopteri > Cyprinodontiformes > Poeciliidae > Xiphophorus > Xiphophorus maculatus. Next base: position 8,623,627 of record NC_036450.1, read on the forward strand.
TTTCATTTAGCTGCCTGTTATTAAACCTATGTGACATTTTAGAGGAATTTATATTTATTTTACAAAAAAGCTAACCGGATTGTAGACACTTTGTTTTTATTGTGCAAGTATAATATGTTTGTCTGTGTTTCCTTAAAGAGAATGCAAAAAAAGAGGGCAAATGATAACGAGATAAGAGGGGAACTTTCATGTCTGGAGGGGTAGTGTGTGTGTAAGAGATGAAATGAAAAGGTAAATGGAAGAGAGTGAATAAGAGGTAATGGTGGAGAGAAATCCTAATAGTCAAAGGCAGAGGGCACAAAGAAGGAGTTATGATGGGTACAGTGATTGCTTCTGTTTTTAGCCCCGTAGAACTGCAGGTCAGTAACCACCCGTTACTGAGAGTGTGTGTATGTGTGTGAGAGAAAGTGTGAGTGTGCATTGGTTGCAAAACATTGTCTCTTTTATTTATATGGAAGTCATTATAAACTATCATGCAGTTCTGACTGGTCAGACGGCACTTTAGTTAATCTGAGTCTGAGGTTAGAAACCCAAATAATCTGCCGTGTGTGTCGTCCTTAAAGCTGCAGAGAACAGACAGAGGTAGGTTTTTAGAGCAAAGATTTATTTGATATGTTCAATATTTTATTTTGAATCAACAAAAATATAGAAACACAAAACCCAAATCCCACTGAGTCTGGGGTAAAATCTGCATTAGAATAACACAAATCTTTAAACATAGGATTGTTTGTAGATTCAACCTTGTTTCACACAAAAAAAAAAAAATATATATATATATATATATATATGTATATATATATATATAATAACGAGATTTTTTTTGCATTTTCCTAAAATGATTTAATGAAAAAATGTCTAAATATGAAGTAATCTCTGCTTGTTCTCCATCTCCTCACTAACAGCTTCCTGCTGCAGCTTCAACCTGCTCCTCACACCTGAATCCCTGTCCTCCTCCTCCTACTGCTGTATTCCACTCCTCCTCATTTATGCTCCCTCTCTCCATGTTTGAACCCCTCGTCTCCTCTGTTCTTTTGCGTGAAGCGGTCAAGTTCAGCGATTGAATTGAGTTTAATCTGTGTGTGTGTGCGGCTACCTGCAACTGTAGACCTGCGGACGAGCGATACTTGAGTCGCAGAGTAATACACAGTTATCAGGCAAAACCCATCTGAGGATTGTGGAAATTGTTGTTGTTTTCTTTGCTTGTCTGAGTATCTGTCCTCCTCTTATAAAATACATCTGAATACTCCTACACCACATTAAATGTTAAAGGGAATGGTTGCTGTAACCATCATGGATTCACAGTTGCTCTTTTAGTGGGGATTTGTCCTTTAAGCCCTGCTTCCATTGCTCAGTCTGAGTGAGGTTCAGCCTATTGTTGAGACAAGGTCAGTCTGATTGTTGACGAGGTCAGACTAATAGAAAATGCAGGCGTGGCTTATAATTAAGCTAAATGGAGAAGCCTTGCATTTAATATGTAGCAAAAATTCAGCAAAGAGAAAATTTGATTTCTTTTTTAATTCCAAGGAAAGAAACATGAAATTATTTAAAAATAGTCAATTAAAAAATTAATTCCAGCTTTTTTTAATGTACAATTTTTTATGAATTTTAACCCATTAAATTCAACATTAAGCCTCTAAGTATTTACATTCATCATTGGTTTGACTTCTGCATTTAAAATAAATGATATTTGTGCTGCTGTTGACAGTTTATTCTAGACAACCTTCCCCCTTGCAACTAGCATCCCCCCCCTCCTCTACTTATACTCATAAATATACATACATGGGCGCAGATATTCGTGCACCCCCTGCCCCACCTGGTGCCTCCGTCGCGTCACATCGACCGGGAGGCTGGAACCATGCACCTTGACCTCCAACCCCTGACCTGCGACCTGCGTTGTCTGCATGTGTTTGGGTTGCGTTTGTGTGTGTGTGACATAAATCTGTTCTCTGCAGCCACACTGCTGGGATCTTGCTTTTGTTCTTAGGGATAAAGGAAATGTTGAAGTTTTAGAAGACACCAGCTAAAGGTAAATGTTTTGGAGGGAGTGTGATGGAAATATGTGTCTGGTTTTCAGGGGACATGAAGCAGCTGCTGGTTTGGATCCAACGGAACCTGCTGAAGGAACGGCCTGAGCTCTTTGTTCAGGGAGACACAGTGTGAGTGCACTTGACATACACTTGATCTGCGGACATTGGAAGCCTAAATACTCTCCACTAAAACATAATTTCTGGAATCTTATGTTAAAAACACACATTTTGTTGCAGGAGTTTGTGTTTAAGACCATTTTTTCCTGCGTGATTTGGTTTCAAGTTGGAGGCCTCAGTGTGTGGCGTGATAACGCCACACTCATGTTGTGCTGGTGTGTGTGGGGCTCTCTGCAGTCCTATAGGACTGGCTGACTTTTACAGCTGCCTTTGTTCGCTACTATTTATAGCACCGTCTAACCAATGAATGGAGAAAAAGCTGGCCTACCTACAAACCTCACCGATTAGATTAAAGCTGGACATGTTGGCCGCATACATTTTCCTTTTTTTTTTTACCCAAAACCCTATCATTTAGATCTATTTTAAGTCTTGTTGGACACTGGCAATTCTTGCTTTGTCCTTGATTGTTTTGCATGTTTTGTTTTTTATATGCGTGAGTGTGTGTGTGTTTGTTTTCCTCTTGCATTGCCCTTTCTTGCTGACGTCAGAGACGATCTGTGTGGTGGGTAGGAACACTATGAGAGCCATCATCAGTATATGCCTCCGGCATTATCTCAGCATGCACATGACTTTAACTCTTTTAAAAACATCTGTTTGGAAGAGCTTGCTTTTAGCTCTGTCATAAGATATAATCCTCTACAACTTATTTATATGAAACTACAGATTTCCAGTCACACTTTTATTTATTTTTTTTTTACAAAATTCTTAAAAAGCGTATTTGTATGATTTGCTCCTCTTCGATGTCAGAATCAACCAGCGTTTTACGTCAGCCTGCTGGGTCAAAGTTATGCTGTATGAAAAATTAATTATATCTATTTACAGTTTAATTAAATAACAAAGAATCCAGATAAATATAAACGATGATTTCCAGAAAACTCTCTGTATACATCATACATTTCTGTGTCTATTATTTAGTGATTTGCATGCATTTTCTATGTAAATTACACTATTTTTTTTTTTGTTGCACTCTTTATTGCTATTTTGATTCCACTGTTCTACATTTCATATGATATTAAAATAGTTGTCTATTTATTATTTAGCTTAGTATTTTCTGTTGTAATAACATTCTGCCTGCCTGTTTTGTTGTTTTGAACCTCTGGAAAGCACTTTGTTTTGCATTTAGCTGTATGGAAATCAACAAAATGATTAAGAAAAACAGGAGACTTCTTAAATATTCATTGAATTAATATCAGAAAAACAAACAAAAGAGTTCATGTTTCTTAATTCACACAGCTCTAATGTGACCTTGAAAGAGCAAAGACTTGTCCTGCACTTATTATATATTGCACTGCAATTAAAAAAAAGGCAGAAAATATTTTAGACATGATATTGTTTCAGGGATATCCATTGGTTATATTTTATTTCTAAGTGGAACTGGCGATGCTTAAATTGAAAGGACTCAATGGTAAATATTTCCGACACAGAAATCAATCTAGTTTAATATTTTTTTAGTAGATTCTTGGAGTGAATTTCAGAAGCAATTTCCAGTGAGCTATTTTTGATGTGAGGTCCTGCTCAGGGGTTGGAGGCGGTTGTTTTGGGTAACTATAGGTATTTTTTGCGTTTCTGTGTGTTACTTTTGGGACAAGCGTTTGACTTGAAGCGGTGCGTTTTCCCACAGGAGGCCTGGGATCCTGGTGCTTATCAATGATGCAGACTGGGAGCTAATGGTGAGTCCTTGGAGTCACGTTCACTGTCAAATGATGTGGGGTGGATTTAGGTGTGTACTTTTGTGTATGAGGGAGGGGAGTTACGGGAGGATGCCTGACATGTGTAACATATTGTCTGTTGATCATCAAATGATCTCAGATCGTGTAACTTAAACTGTACGTTCAAAACAGAGGAAAATTATGACTTTTTAATTTGAGGGGGAGGGATAACCTGCATATTTGCTGATGCAGAGAATTGAGTTTGCTCGTTTTCTCCCAGTCAGTTATGGCTTCATAAAATGTGGAAGCAGCTTGTCCTTGGGGTCTCATAGCTGAACACATATTTAGATGCACATGTGGCCTGAACGGCTCAGTTTTAAATGAATTGATCTGATTACAACACTCGGCTCAGGGTGTAAATAAATTGAGAAGTTTGTCATTGATTGAACCCCACTGGGAGCACTGGTGGAATAGATATATTCATATTAATAAGCACAGTTATTTCTCCCTCATTTTCTGCCTGCAATAAGTATTGAATATTTTGTGTGTTTAAACATCAGGGGGAGCTGGACTATCAACTCTTAGACCAAGACAACATTGTATTTATTTCTACGCTTCACGGAGGATAAATAACTAAAAGGACAGACATCACGATGTGTATACTACATATATAACAGTTCCAGACCTCTACACCCTTCACTCCCCTTTCTGTTCTCACATGCAAAGAACAACTCTCCCTATTGGACGCTGATGACGCGTCAACGCCATCATGAAGTGCACAGCTGATACTGTGCAGCAGGAATGAGGGGAATTTCAGAGTTGGCTTCTGAAAACCTGGAATTGTGTGGAAGTCTTTGATCAAACAAGGCAGGTAAAAAGCCAGCCCAGAGTTTTCAATAAAGACCAGAATTGAAAAAGATATATCACTAAACTCTTGGACACTGAAACTCCTAAGTATGTGGAAACATAATCTAATTATTTTTTAACTCATGAGAAGAAAAAATTAAGATAATTACAGATTTGGTTGATATGTTAGTTAACTGTTTTCCTCTTTACAGCTATGCCTTACAGTATGTTATTCATCATGCAAGTACCCACATTTTCTTAATTTTCTTTTCTTACTTTCATTGAAATGTATGTATTTTTTTTCATTTAAATGTATGTATTGTTTTCCAATAAACTGAAAATAAATGGTTGATAGACTGAATTTATGTGGCATTTTTTCAGTCACACTGACTTCTCAAAACACTTCACACCAGAACCACAAATATACACACCTTCATAAACTGATACACAGATTGCTCTAGGCAAGTTGAGGGTAGTGCCTTGCCCAGGGCACATTGACAGGTGGCAGGAGACTAGATTCACACCCACATACACTGACTGTATTATTATTATTATTATTATTATTATTATTATTATTAATAATAATAATAATAATAATAATAGTTTTTATTTCAAAGCAGGAATATCTGACAATACAACAAAAAAATTAATAAGATTGAAAAAGCAATTAGTAGTGATCCATTTATACAGTTTGCAGCTAAATAATTTATTTTATTGTATATTTCCAAATAGAATTTTTTCAACCTATGATAAATTACAAAATGAAACAAATATTTTAATCAAATTTTTGCATAAATATTTCTAATTTTTGATATTAGTTTATTATACCATTATTGCTATTAATGGTATTTCCGTACATAAATTGCAATAGATTATTATGTAATGCATTTCAAACAATTAGGTTCACAAAAGGTAATTTTGTCTCGATTCTCTGCATTAACAAAATATCTTTTGTAAAAGTTGTTTTAAAATATTAACTGCTAGTTGCTATTATTTCAATTGACGCAATTTTTTTCTAGACATATCCCATTATTTTCTAAATTCATTAACACACCGCTCACAGAGGCCTCTCCAAACGTTTTTCCTAATTAAGATCCAACCGCACCTTTCCATATTTGATAGCTTATAAAATCGATTAAAGCGCAGCTCTGTGATCCCGCCGCACTTTTATGATGATTAGACTCAACTTGGGGCTGATTGTTACCTAGCTAAAAGCCACACTCGGATGGACCATTCATGCGAGGAGGTGGAGGATGGACGTACAGGGTGTGTGTGAGGTGGTGTGAACTACAGGACCACTGCGGGAGGTCGAGGTCTAGCCTCCGGGCTGCCCTCTCTTGAGCGCCCGAGGCGACCTAAAAATCCTTTTCTCGGTGGTGGAGTCCGATTTGCAACGGGAAACCGGCCTATAATGGGCAGCAGAAAGGAAATGCTAATGAGGCTGTGAGGGGGTTAGAGAGGAGAAAGTGTTGCACTGTGTCAGCTGCTGCAGGATATACCGAGGCTGTCTGCGAGGGACACGCTTACAAAGTGGAGGGAAATGATCCCACACATGTATCTGCAGCTGTGCGCTGAGTCTGTTGGCTCTTAATCTAGATTTTAAAGGATGTTTAAAATAGATGTTTAGTTTATGAAAAAAAAATACATATATATTTAGGAATTTAACATACTTGCATTTTCTGTGGTTAATTCAGATTATTCCGTCAACTTTTTATCCTTTTTTAAAAAAATTGTTGTTTTGCAAATTCAGAAGTAGTGGATTATTATTTAAGGTCACAGCTTGCGCACCGGCTGCTCAGCGGGAGACATGATGGTCGACCTTCCTGCCCTCAGCATCATAAAGACATGCCCAGTTCACACCAGCAGAATAAACAGCTCAGTCTGAGGTAAATAGACAGACAGTAAACAACAAGGACGAATAAGAGTGAGGCTTCATATTTAAAGATTAGGCTGGAAAGATGATGAAAACCTTTTCTGCGAAAAGAAATCTTTGCAGGCATAAGAAAAGCCGTGAAACCTTTTCTATAGTAACATTGAAATCAAAATTGTTAGAAATTAAAAAATTTTAATTTTTCATTCCTGCTGGAGAGACTTTGAGTAGTACTGTTTAAGAGAATATCACCTGTCCACTTTTTCACCTGCTTATGTTGGGTTTTTTTTTTTTTTTTTTATCCTAACCAAAATATTTCCCCTTAAGCAAACTATCGCGAGAATTTCTCATGTCCAGGTGCAAATACTTTTGAAAACTGGGTTTGGTGCACAGGCATTTAAAAACGAATTGCGAATTGAAAAATACAGATCTACTGAATTGTGGTTTAAACGAAGTCATTAATTTACTTTTAAAAAACGAAGTGAAAGTCTTCGAGTCTTATATCTTCGAAAGCATCTTCATTTTTGATAAACGAGACTTAAGTCCTTCAGATATACTGTCAAACTTGCGCTGCATTTTGCGCACTGCTATAAGATCAAACATTGTGCATTAATCCTCTGGTATTAAAAGAGGTTAGCGTTTAATGTCCTACTACAATACACACATTGCCTAAGCATTTGTCCGTGTGTGTGTGTGTGTGTGTGTGTGTGTGTGTGTGTGCGTGTGTGTGCGTGTGTGTGTGTGTGTGTGTGTGTGTGTCTGTAAGAGAGAGAGAGAGAGTCGACAGTTGGTGTGTCTGTGTATATTAATTAGTCTATAAGTAACAGCAAAAAATTAACATATATTGAAAAAGGACATTTTATAATTCCTTATAGTAATTCTGAAAGAATTAGCAAATGTTTCATTTTCAACAACAATAATAATAAGTTCTGGAAATTTTAGCATTATTTTTGACTATTTGCAGTTATTACGTTTTTCAGTTGCTTTTTCTCCTCAGAATGAAGCATCTGTCAAAAATTGACATAAAAAAGTCCCACGTGAATTATTAGTTATATTTAATATCATAAGACAACAGTTCAGGATTGTTTATATGTTTTCCTTATTTTATTTTATTTTTTTACAGAAAGTATTGCACCTTTACATTTAATAAGATGCGTCACATTTCATAGAAAATAGCTTTAGGGTCCCTGCTGCTAAATGCGATTTAAAGACCCATAGCGTTTATTCGTGTCATAAAATTCTGTTGGTACATCCACGTTTTTTTGAAAATACCCAAAGGTGCATTTTTTTAAAGTAAAATGACACTTTTCAATAACTAAGTTTAATTTTTATCAGATGGTTTGCCACTGTTTCCCTCATTCTGTGCTCGTGTCCGATGATTGGCTCATGTCACCAACAGCGTGCGCCTCCGTGCAATATGCAGGCCTCACCGTGAGCCTGCAACCATATTTGCCAAATCCAGTCGATACATCAATGCATCCAGTCGATATTTACCTTTTAAAACAAACAGTCTTGATTAGATATTCGACAAAGTGTAAATACTAATCGGGCAAACACGCCGAAAACACAGTCTGAGGCAGAAAAGGGTTTTCCGTCACTTTATTGGCCCAGACTCGCGTTCATATCCTCTGAGTGAATAACATGCAGATTTAGATATGTGTCTTACCTGCAAGAGCTACAGTTACAAAACAAACAGAGGCTCAGAGGCCTTTCTGCTGGCTGTCTCGGTGATGGTGGAGGCCTGGAAGGCAGCGGTTGATGAATGTGAGCCTGCAGCAACAGATGTCCATACACAATTCTTGGGGCTGAATGGGATTTTTACTCAAGAATTGCGTTTGGACAATCAGTCGCGAAAGACTCTTTATGCATATTCTCTATCCACAGGATAAAAGGTGTGGGAGAAAATAAAATAATAATAACAATAATAATAATAATAATAATAACTCACACCAACAGTGCATGCGTGTGGGGCCGTTTTGGGGCCCCTGGGTGCACCTGCTGCCGCTGCCCTCATGCCCCCTAACAGTGTGACGCAGAAAGCTGTTTTCTATTTCTAAATTATTGCTGTTATTATAATTCTGCTCAGCTTTGCCTCTTAGACGAGCAATTTCTCCAGAAAAGCTCAGCATTTTGTCATACATTTCCGTCTCCGAGCTGTTGCAGCAGGATGCATTTGCAGTGACAGCACTGAGGCAACCTGTAGTACAACTTCCACTCTCTTTCTGAACACATCAAACATTGAAAACCCCCAAAAAGAAATAAATCACTTTTAAAACACCGTAAAGAGTCATTTCAGGCTTTTAACTGTGTTTCTAAGCGTCATATCTGCTTCGGTTTAGTTTTAAAGTTATCTTAGCAGTCCTTTAAAATGGGTGAATGGACACTGCAGTTTTAACCAAAATGACATATTTTTTATGGGTTTTTTTATAGTCTCGTGAGAAATTGCTTAAAAAAAAGAGTAAAAAATATCTGTCCAACAAGAGAGCGGCAGGGAGAGAGTAAACGCAATTCCTGCATCCGTGTGTGCAGAAAAGAGGAAAACTCCTCAATTCTGGTGCCTCAAGGTGCAACACAATGGTTTTCCACGGCTGTTAAATTACTGAAAAAAAATCCCCCTCCTGTTTGAATAGAGGGACGTCGGGCGGCTGTGGTCCTTTCCTCCACTGTTGAAACCAAAAGGGGGAAAAAATAGAGATGGAAAGCGCTCTAGTTCCTGCTGGCACGTCCTTGGTTCTGTTCCCACGTCGTGCGTTCCCCCTCGGATGTCTGTGCTCCGTCCAAACGCTCGCCCCCCTCTCGTCAGAAGCTGCGGAGCCAGCAGGCTTCATACTCTCCGGACAGACGCTCCTGCCTCCTCTCCACCCATCCTTTACGGGCTCTGGCTGACAGACACACTGTGCGGATGCGCGTCCCTCTGCACCTCCTGCTCCAACATTAAATGCTGCGGCTGCGACGCGAAGGCGGAGAGAGGACTGGAGAAGGTCTTCGCTTGGTACTGAATTTGAATAACACCACGGGGTGATAAATGTCCATTGTACTGCTTAAGTAATGAATCTCCGCTGTCCTCTGTGTCACACACACAAACGCGCACGCACAGACGCACGCACACACGCCGGCAGCTGCGATGAGGGACCAGCAACCCCTCTTAAAGACACAACAGCCCCATTTTCCTTCCCTAAAAAGAGATTACAATCCGGACACTGTTTACTCTCTGGCCGCGCTGCATGACGTGTTGAATGTTTCTCTTTTGGCCCCCGCTCACTTGTGTGACCAAACTAGTGCAACGCCGTAACCAGGCACTTGGAGATAAAGCGGTGCCTTCAGCGCCATGCGCAACCATTCTGCTCCTCAAAGGGCAGTTTACTGCAGGCCTCTGAGGAAAGTGACACAAAACGAGGGGATTATTACATACTCATGTGACAAACGAGTGATAGGGCCACATTGAGGATACTTATTCACTGATTAACCATATATATATATAAGTGAGAAGGAATTTTAATAAAGTTAATGTAGTTGCACCCCAAGGCTTAGCTTTAAGTCTCCTTTTGTTATAAAAAAAACTTGCCATTTTTGTTTCTTCATTTAACTTCTCAGATTTGTGTTGATGACATGCTTTTGGATGTGTCTGAGGAAACTAACTGCTTGAACACAAGAGGCTTGCTGTTTGCCTCACGGTTCCGAAAGTCATGCCTTAAGTTAAATGTTTTAGAAATATCTTTGTCTGATTATTTAAATCTAAGAATCAATGTTTGACAGACAAATCAAACAAATCCCATATCAACTGATAATTAGGATTAATGTAAAAAAAAAAAAAAAAAATCCGTCATATTTGGGTAGATTTTAATCTACATTTTTAAGTTGAAAGGATGTAGTTTTAACAGCTACAAAATACTTAAATAAATTAGCAAAATCCCTACGATTTCTTAAAATGTAATTATCTGCTGGTTACTGATATCAAGGTGTGCAGATGTTTTTAAAAGTTATGATATGAGGACTTTGGGTCCATTCCCACTGTTTGAGGTTATTTTAATAAGATGTCAGAGTTAGTGCTGGAATGACCACATTGGAGCATAAAGTAATGTTGTGCTGCCTCTGCCCTGCCTATGCTGGTCAGCTGGCTGAAAGTGGGATTTACCACAGTTTTGCATAATGTAACAAAGACAAATTTTTGTTTGGACCTTGTTTTTATCCACACAACAGACTGTAAAGATAAGATGATATATTTTTACTTTATTATCAATCAAATGTATATAAAATGTATTCATTTTCCTTTAGTATCTTGCAAGAAAATACCACATAAATATATTTAAGATGCACAAAACACCTAACTAAAATAATAAACGTGAGAAAGAACACTTTCAAAACAGTGTACTTTTAAAAGTACAGTTGGCAAGCTAGAAGTAGTTTGTATTTATTCTCATTATTAAAATTATTTTGCTGCTACTGATGCACACAAATATGACTTTGACCTCAATTTAACTGTTGTCAACATGTCACCTAAAAACTTCCTTGATAATCTTTTAGATCTAATCGCCTTCTCTTATCCCGTCCATTAAGGATCAAAATATTAATGTTTTTACCACCTCAACAGAAGCATATTATGCTCAAAATAAGTTTGGCTGAATGTTTCTCATATGTGAAATTATCTTTTATATAAACAATATTTAAAAAATCTATTTTTATTACTGACTTACGTAAGTTACGTATTTCCCACCATTATCCAAACTACACATTTTATTGGTTGATTAACACGTCATGATGACTCCAAACCCGGAAAATCTGTCTCCACCTGAGCTGCTGAGTTCTGACTTAAATGAAGAAGGAGAAAGCAAAAAACCTTCATCAACATGGCTGAAGGGAGCATGGATCACCCTGTTTGGATTTGTTCATGATTTATTTCTATTGTTTTTCTTTTTTTTTTTTGTTCATCAAATTTTTATGTCAGACAGTCAGTACATTTGAATGACCTCGTGGTTCTGAAAACACATGACAGTTTTGAGAACCTAAATACACTAATTGACCAGAGTAAAGCATTTTTCTGGTTCTTTCCATACCACAAGATGGAAGATCAAACTTAGTGCCGCTCTTCTTTTTTTATTTTACCCTCTCTGCTTTCAGAATCTTCTTTAAATCTCAAAGAGAAAACTTATGGCACTAGTTTGATTTTTGATTTGTTTAAGCACTCAGCTAATTATTCAGATCTTTAGAATTAACACTAGTGCTTTTATTTGTGTGTTTTTCTTTACTTATTTAAGTGATTGGTTGACATTGATGTGATTCATAATGAAATTCTTTCTTGATTACTATAATCACTCCATATTTTTAATACTTAACTCCTGTTATTTTGCATTTTCTTAGTTGGTCTGGTAAATACAAAAGAAAGTCATACTTTGCACCAAACTTAAATTCAAATACAAAGAAAAACTAAATATTTAATATTTTTAAAAGAGTGAAAATGAGATAATTATAAAGCAAAATCTAGAAAAAGAATAGTTCTTCTCACCACGTCTTCAACGTAAAATACAATAAGCTCGTCTAAATTGTTTTTTAACGGTAAACTTAAGTGTGTCCACTTCACGGGAAGCTGAAATTTGAACCAGCAGACCCATCCGCATGTCGTGCATATCAGCACTTTTTGAGTGCTGCGTCTGCGCTGCAGGTTTTTGATGCTTGCAAACGGCACCTTCCCCTCCTGCATCTCTCCTCTCTCTCTCCTTCTCTCCCTTCTGTCTAATAAATCATCCTGACTGATCCCGCCCCGCAGGCGCAGGGGGTCCTCCTCTTTAAAAAGCTCAATCCGTTTCCCCCCCTTTCTCTTTTCATCCCCTCTTGAAGACGCCGAGTTAACCTCTGAAGCTCCGCGCAGCCAGGGCTCCTCTCAGCTCCAGCCCGCCTCTCATTCATCCAGCCAGTCACTCATTCATTGCTCTTTTTTTACCCCCTTTTTGAGCCCTGAAAAGCAAACTCCTCCATCTCCAATCCCCCCCTCTTCTGCTTTTTTCTTGACTTCTTCAGAGGCGGGAAGGAGTCAAGAGGGTGAGCTTTCACTCTCACCTCTGAGCGCACAAACGCTTACACGTTTTCTGCGGACATTTGGAGAGATTAAACAGTCCGTGTTTTAGTACACTGTGACCTGGTCCATGGCTAGTATTTGTTTGGTTGTTAATTTGAATGTAAAATTGTGCTTTCTTTACCAATTAGATAGATTCTGAAGTAATTTGGTTTCACTGGGGTCTCAGAGTAAGGGGAATGTTATGTAGTCCAGCCACAAGGGACTGGACAACATAATGGGAAGAGGGGGGGCTGGCATAAAAACTATTAATCCCAGAATGCACTGCTTTCAGTTGCTGGTGGAAGATGGGTTTCAGTGCTTGAATTTGTGACTTAGCATGTCTGAATATTTACTTCAGACGTGCAGGTAGCTGAGAATGAAACTATTTGGCTGTTATGTCCTGATGACATAATAGATTACGATTACGGTGGACCCCATTTAGTTATCAATTTGAGCTGAATTTTATTTGTGACTATCAGAGTAAAGAGGGTTAAAATACACTCTTCTCACAGTCTCTAAAAAATTGCCAAACAGCTCTCTGATACTGAGATTATATTTTTACCAGCTTTATCTACTCAGTTATGGTCTACTTTGTGTCATTCTATCAAAAAATGTTCCAAAAATACATTAAACTCTGTGATTTTATCGCGACCCAATATTAAAAAGTTTAATACATAGTGTTATTTTTGCTTTAGACAGACAGACACACAGACAGTGACCGTTGCCTCAGTGCCTTTCATGCTGGATGTTCGTCTTGGTGGTGTATTGTCACGATGTGTGTGCACACACACACAGAGACAGTAGGAGGCTGCTGCACTCTGTTGCTGCTGTGCTTCCCTTCCCATTCACAAATCAATGTTTAACCTGCTGGCTAAAAGGCCTTACTGGGGGAGGCACAGAGACTGCGGTGGGCTGTGAAGCAGTCCTGTTGAGAGATGAAGGAGGGAGAGAAAAGTCAGAGCAAACAGGGGAATCCTTAAAATAAACCTCCTTTGGTGAAGGCATCTCCTCCCTGCTGCTACTGAGGATGAAGGGGAGAGTTAGGCGACACGGTGCCAGGCGGTGTCATTGAAATTTATAGTGGGACGGCTGTTTAGGCAAGCCAGCACACAGAGTCAAATCTACAAAGAAGTAAATTAGGAGGAGAGTCCCTGAAAAGGGTCAGTGGACAGACACAAACTCATGATCTATAAATCTACCTGCTGTGATGTTGTTAAAGGATCATTATGAAGGAGAAACTAATTTCACCTCGCAACATAGATGGATTACTGAGCAAGGCATGCTCAGGGCCATGGGAATTAACCAGACATCCTTTTTTATGAAGTATAATAACATCAACAACTACATGACGTGACATAAAAATTGACCAGGAGAATAGACAAAATTACCAAAATATAGAAATTAAATATGAAATCTTCCACTGAATAACAACACATGCTACTAATTAACAAAAATATGGCATTAAGGAACTCTGAATGAAAACAAAATGACCACAAATATGAATATTATAAATGTGTTGGTGTTTGGAGTTGTTAGTATTTTTATTCAGCTCCAGTTCAGTTTGCCTGTCAGTATCACGATCTCTTCCTGAGAAGTTGCATTAGTTTCATGCCAGATGTAATGAGATTTACACTTTTCAAAAAGTTATGACATGTTTCATTCTGCTTGGTGTTGTCAAACAGGTTCTATTACGTTTCTTGATTCAACCGACCAGCCAGTATCCAAGAATGAAATTGAACCAAAAATGTTCAACCAATTCAGGATTTAACAAGGAGCAGGATTCCTAATCAAATAGGCTGATTTGAATAGCCCTTTCTCATCATGTCTGTCTTTTGTTAAATTTGTTCAATATTGGACAACTTTCACAGACCTCAGATAAATTTTCATTGTAGTGACACAAAAATCGACTGAGAAACATCAACATATCAGTACTGTCTAAAAATATGAAATTGTACCATTTTACTCTGTTAGAGTTCTGTTTTCCAACCCTAGATCTTCTCATTGTGACACCCATTAAGTTTAAAACAACTTCCAATGCTTTTTGACACTTCTCTCCATGAAACGTGATCCAAAAAAAGTGCTTTATCCCCAACCATAATCTGTTTTTCATTATCATAATTGTTTTTTTATGCCAACAGCTTGAATGCATCATGTCCAGTGTCAATTATGTTAGTTGTCATGTTGAAATTTGCTGGATGCTTGCATTATTTAGTGCAGCAAACATTTAGAACAGATGGGTTAGAGGGATCAGAATACAACAGGCAGTGTTTGGCGTTGTAGGTCTTCAGAAATCTGACTTGCACGTCTCCAACACTCTGATCAAGAGTTGGGAAAATGCCTTTCATCATGAGGTTTGATAGAGCTAAAAAAAACATTTTGTTCTGACAGACAGCCACGTACAATAATAAAAGAAAATGCCAAATCGAATTTCTAAAGACCAATCCAATTGTTTAAAATTCAGTTTGCAGAGTTTCTATTCATTAAGTTTTTTTTTTAAGCTGATAGACCAAAAGTGGCTTACTTGGAGCTCAGAGTTTTTCCATCATTAAGATGCATTTACCTCATTGCTTCTGTGTCCACAATGTCATATGTGCTTTTCTCATTAATATTGGTGTAAGAGCTTTTTTTTTGCAAAATAATTAGCAATAGGGCTCTGAATGCAGCAAATCCCACGAGTTCAGCTACAGAAAGAGACAGGATATTGCTTAGCTACATTCAAAAACATGCATAAAAATGTATTTGAACTTTATGAGTGTTGTTTTTAGCAAATACGTAAAAAGCTGACAAAATATAATACATAAAAGGATAGCATTGTGTTGCACTCATGAAAATCAAAATTATTTCAAAAATAAAAAATACATTTCCTGTTTTAAGACCAAAAATAAAACTGAAATGGACAACTCCTCATGGTTTCTCTCCGCTCAGGTGAACACACTCCTTTCACCCTTTTGCTGCTTTTCTACCACCATTATAAGCACACCCCTACATGCCTAACACACACACATACATGCACCTGCTGCTGCACCCCACCCCCGAGCACACCGCTGCCCAAACATCCCCTGAATTCTTTGACAGCGGCTGCGCTGTTTCTTGGCAACGAGGAGATGAGCAGCGTCATACAGGGGGGTATCAGAGAAGGGGAGAGGAGAAGACCTCAGTTATCTCACAATTACCATGCACAGATCAGGCCACAAAGGTGGTCAAAATAGTCAACATTTTGCCTTTCTAAATTTAGTTTTGCAAGGCCAACATGAATGATGTTTGTTTTTGTCCTGATTAATCTTGAAGGTAAATTTACTCTCTTTTAAATTCATCAAAGCATAAAAAATATATTATTCTCTTGAACGTCAAATAATTATTTCAAAGCCTTAGTTTCAATGTGCTGGCAAGATTGTGTTGTGTATAGACCAGACTTAATGTACTTGGGTCATTTTGTACTGAAGCGATTCTTTTAAAGTGCTTGAGTCAAAACAACAATATTGGCCACCTGGGAATTTAAGAAGAAGAGGAGGAAAAAGAAACACCCAACCCACTGACATGGCAAGTCAATTTATCTATACTGCTGCCAGCAGCACAGAACTTCCCCTTCAAACTGTCAATTAAAAACACAAACATGACATCTGTGAAGGAATGCAGGACTGATTTAAAGATGACTTGTGGTTCTTTTATTGCAAGCACACCTGTTACTCAAATTTTCAGAGAAAAATGTGTAGACCTGTTGACATAATTAGACATAAAATGATCTCTCACATCCCTCGTAGGATCCCAGATTTCTCATCCAAAAGATGGGCAATTTTTATTTTTTCATGTGTTTTCCACCTTTAATGTGACAAATATACAATAATAGTGGAAAACTATTTTATTATAGGAAAAATAAAAATTAAAGGAAAGAAATTTACAATGATTTGGTTGCATAAGATAATATGATCTCATTTTTGTGAAGAACCTTTTTTAATTTATTAATTCGTTTGGCAAGAATCTAACTGCAGGCCTCTTCCTGACTCAGCGGGATTTGTTCATGCAGGCTTGGAAAACGTCTTGAAATCTCATAGATTGCAAAATCATCTCTTGTCCAAAACCCTCTTCACTTGGAACCAAAAATGTAACTTGATGTTTATTTGGATGTGTTTTTGGACCAACATTGATGCAAGCTGATGGCGGTGAACTGAAGCCATTGTAGCCACAGCTGGCATGCACCAGCGCAGGGGCCACTGAGCCCTTTGGCCACCACCAGCAGGAAAGGCTGGTGAACGAATGAGGGAGACAAAGTGGGAGTTTGAATCCACTTTTCACAGGGCAAACTCTTACTAACATTGCTACCATCACACCATTCACACAAATGCATGCATAAATGTTCAACATGCGGTTCCATCATGTTGTGAGGGCTTTGTTGGTGCCAGTTCAGTGCCCAAAATGACATCCAAGCTCAATATGAAGACATGCTGACTGAAATTATGTTCCTTTAAAAATATATTATTTAGCATTAAAGTATTCTCCCTTAACATGCAAGTTAGCCATAGCATCTTTCCTTTAGCACCCACCTGTGAGGATTTTCTTTGCTGATTAAAAACAACAACAACTTCCCCCTTCTTCTCAGTGACCATTAGCCAAAACACCAAAACCAAATGTTGATTTAATGGAGTAAGATTTGTCTGTTCTAATGCCGCATCTGCATTATTGCATATTGCCTTGTGAAAAATGTTTAGAAAATAAATATTACAACTAGTTTGACATAATGCTGAAAAAAATGTATTTGTTAAAAAATAATAATAATAGTAAAGCTCAGATGGAATTATCTATAAATTGTAAAAACGTGACCATCTTCGGTTACACACCCCCAATGACAGGGAAGGCTGGGAGCAGCAGGCTGTTGTAGCTGCTGAGTAAGAGGGTGTGAGCTTCCATTCAGACCGTGATTGGCAGGTATTGACCTGGCCAGCCAAAAGACGTCTCTTTGGGAGCGCTATTGATTATTGCCACTGCAATAAAGGTCCTGAAAGCCTGTGAGAATGTCACAACTCGTCTCTGGACATGAGACACAGGCCCAACACAGCATTGCAATGACAGAAGCACTCTTACTACATGACATCCTAACCTACTCATTCTTTCATGCAGGCAAACAGGTTCTTAATTAGAAAAATTAAGATGGAATTGGTGGTGTATTAGCTAACAATAATCCCATCTATTCTACTTGAATCAAGGCAGACATTTTAAAGATATCTAAAAAGATTTAAACCCACAATACAGTGGAAGCTCAGCAGTGACCTTCCTTTCATGCGCATGGTAGAGTGTGATGGGGTTAGGAGTGTGCAACATATCAGAATCCAAGGGTAGGGTAAGTTGGTTACCCTACCATGGGGGAGTTGGTTGGGGCCACCAGCACCAGTATGACTTTGTCATTGAGAAAAAGAAGCAGAACCAATGGTACTGGACTTATGCCAATGTCTGTGGCAGTAGCTAGTGTGCTGTGATCATGTGTGTAAATCAAGGAGAGCATAAAATGGGCTTCATCCAGTATAAAAGACACCTAAGCAGAAAAACAATTTTGAATGGATTCTTTATTTACTCCATGAACAATACTAAAGATAGCAAGGTTTTCTTCATCTATCCATTCTTTGTCTTCTGCTCGGACCTGGCAGGGAAACCCTGACATCCCGTGCCCTGTCGACTCTGAGAGGTCTCAAGACATTCCCAGGTCAGGAGGAATATACTTAAAATCTCTCCAATGATTTTTGGATCAGCCTCAGAATCCCCCCTCTGAGTGTGACATTCCTTCAAAGACAGACTTCCAAGAGGTATTCAAACCTACACTACCTCCGCTACATCATTCACTGTGGAGAAGCAGTGACTCCATTCCAAGCTTCCTCTGGATGACAGAGATCTGTGCTTTATCTCTAAGCCTGAGTTTAGCCATTCTAAGAAGGAAGCTCATCTGAGCTGCAGAAAAGATTTGTTTCCAGACAGTTCTTGGCCAATTCCTTACTGTGTGTGTGTTATGTGTTCTATGGTGGTTGGGTTTCAGCATTCCTTTCCTTGGCGATGTCTTTGAGCACTAAGCACCTTGTACTTTGAATGATTGCAGGGAGGATGCAGTTCTATGCCGAAACTACAGAATAATGAGTTCCTAATAGCTTTATGTTTGATTTTCCTCTAATCTTTTTGTACAAAATTGTAGAAATGCAAAGTAGTCAAAAGAAAATGCAGCTTGAAAAACCTAAGCGCCGTTCTTTTTGACAAGGTTTAGGCTAGCCTTTGCAAACCAGACAATCCAAGAATGCCATTTATTTTCCTTGGCACAGTTTAGCTGTACGCACTAGACAGAAATAAAGGCTTTGACTAAACAAAACACTGTGATATAGATTCTTGATTGTCTCAGACCTCAACTTCTTGCATTAAATAAATTCAGATGATGGACATGTTTAAATATATTTTAAAAATTCATTTGAAAATGTATTAAAAATAATAATATTGTCAAAATACTCACTTACTGCAAGTACAATCTCTTCAGCCCGTTATTGGTCTTCCCTGAATTTTTCACCAAGAAAACCCTAAATAGAGAAACCGAGGAGGTCAACTCATTTAATGCCCGAACCACTTTTAGTGGCTCCTTTCAGTGTGATAGAGTGGTGGCTTTATTTTAAAATTTCCCTTGGTTGATGGATCAGTACACGATGTGAGTTTTACGTTTACACTCAGCTCTTTCTTCACTGTGCCCAGCCGCAGAACCAGCACCATTTGTTCTGCAAACGAGTCCCCAGTCTGTCTGTCTCCTGTTCCATCCTATCACCAGACAAGCAAAAGACACATACTTTGTTCTCCATTTGTCCACTTTGTTCCTCTTACCAGAATAAATTGCCGGCGTGTAATCAAAAAGACTCAATTGAAGAGAAATACCAAATACAGTCCAGATAAACTCTGACAAAATGCAAGAAGGCCAACTTTCTTTTGATCAAACACATTTTAAAAGATTACAAGACATACTTTGGTGCTTGGAAACAAAAGAAATGAAAGCTTTGTGTTTAAGGATGCAGGACTATTAAAGGTTAACTTAACAATATGTTTTTAAGTTGTTAAAAAAACAGATTTAAGTGAAACTCCTCTATATAGTGGAGTTTGTGCCCTTTCCCCCCTCACTGATTCTCTTTTGCAATCTGCTCAAGACAATGAAGATTTTCTTTTTGTCCTTCCCTGCCTATCCTTGCCCCTCTGTCCCTCGTTCACACACTCTCTCACACAAATGCCGCCTCCACCCTTGACCTCACAGTGAAAAGTTAGCGCACCCAAGGTTGAACTCTCCCAGATCAGCTGCAGCCACAAACGCTGGGAAAATTGCACTGGACGCACACACTTGGGGTCCGTGTCAGTGCGTGCGGGGGTGTGTGTGAGTGTGGCAACACTTGGGGTGTCAATAGGGGAGATTTGACCCTCTACCCTTGTGACCTGTCCAAACAAACGAGCGCCTTTAACCCAAGTCCACCATTGTCACCACCGACTGCCTTCGTTTATTCACAGAACACTGGAAAAAACCCCTCAAAATTCATTATGGATCACTTTGCTTATTATTGTTCAACAACCCTTTTTTTCTCCTGGGGTCTTTATTCTCCACTCTTTCCATCATTTATGTTCCCAACACTTTCCTTTCTAAAAGCTTCCCCTCTGTCCACTTAGACTTATGATCCTAAATATTCACTTTTGATCAGACTGAGCACAAGTACTATAACACTTTACCACACCTTGAGTGTTCCTCTTATCGCTGAATAAAGCTGTGCTAAAGTTTTAGTCAGTGTCTTATAAGACAGCAACTAAATGAGTTTCATTCAAGCTATTTAGGAAATGGAAAATTAAAACAGATAGAAAAAACTAAACACAGTTTGTAGTCTTCTACAAAATGCACTGGTTAAATACTCTGGACTACTTGACATAAATTGCAATTTCCTGGTGTTTATTACCTTTAGTATGAATCATTTTCAACATCTGGCCACAATTCCTCAGTAGGAATGTCTATCTCCTCTTACAGTTCCTGAAAGTAGACAGTGGGAGACTTCCCTCCTGTAGAACCTGCTCCCAGTTTCAAACCTTGCCCACCTTGAAGAACAGACTTAAAACGTTCTTTTCTGATAAAGATAAGTTATTGTGGCTTATGTTATCATGACCTGTGTCTGTTGTTGTTGGACTGTTGCAAGATTGTTCCTACTACTCTCAAGGTATGCATTATGACCAGTTACTGCTGTCAGTAACTCTGTCTATTTACATTTTCCAGAAAGTAGTCCTGTCTTGGAGAGTTTTTTCCATCTTTTATTACACTTTTATTCTAATACGGATTGAACTGGCTCTGTCTAACAGCTCTGACTGCAAGCACAATTGGATTTAAACAGAACTGAATTGTTTGACATGGACATGTTTATATTGTAAAAAGTGTTGAGATTATATTTGTTCACCACATCAGAATTTCATAAACCTGTTTCATACTAAATTATTACCTCTCTTATTGACCTGTCATAAATGACACCCTGCCATATTCAACATTTGTCTTTGACTTTCCTGACACACATGTGATTTAATTTGCGACGACCATAAACTCTCCATGTTTTATTAAATAAAACTTCCAACAAACTCTATGTTTTACATCTCTATTGGGAATAAACCTTTATCTAAACAAAAATAACTATAATTTACGCAATGGCTAGGTTGGTCATGTCAAAACCTCAAGTGTCTACAACTTTAACCTCATAATTACACCTTTAACACAAAGGGCCACGCGGCCTTTGTGGCGCACATTCAACTTTTTTGCATAAAATTCCTGTTTTTGCTTTGGATAGAGCAGAACATTTGTTTAAAACATCTTTGTGCATGATCGTTGTTATACATAGTTATGCTATTGTAGGTTTATGGCTGGCTTTAACTGCTTTTGCAGAAATAATTAACCACGCGGATGTAAAGAAGTAGAACAAAAATGATATTAGAAAACAATAACCTGAAGATACAACCCCTCACTATGACCTCTAACGTCACTAGGTGCTTCTTTTGGATCAAAGCCGCCCCCTGCTGGTGATTTTGTTTAATTGTTTCCAAAATTGGTTTCACGTCAATCTGTTTTAATTATTAGGAAGCTTATATATAAAGTACACATGGGTTATTCGGGCTATTTTAGCTAACAACTACACTGCAGTTTGTTGCAAAAAAAAAACAACAACAACAAACAAACAACAACCCCCCCCCCCCCCCCCCCCCCCCCCCCCCCCCCCCCCCCCCCCCCCCCCCCCCCCCCCCCCCCCCCCCCCCCCCCCCACTATATTAACTGATAAGAAGGACAAGATTTTTATTTATTTATAAATTGAAATAGTTAAATTACAGAAAATAGAGAGCATATATCTCTTAATGTCTGTATAAAAACGTTTTTTCGGGAGTAAGAAATGAATCTGGCCCAAACGTGATGCCTTTACTGCATTGCTAGATTTTTCCTTACAGCGGAAGTTGCGAGTCCTCTCCCAGTCTGAGCTTGCATGACTTCACCCAGCAATGGGAAGAAGTAGGTGGTTGATCATTTGGGAAAGCCCTCTTTTTCTTGGACTGCTGACGCGTACAAGAGTCTACGGGCTGCCCAGAAGCGAAGCAGCATTTTCATCTTCACCACATTCCACCATGTTACTTCATGTTTTAGTCTTAGCAGCCTTGACTTCCCGGGCTGAGTGTTACTTTGTTGAAGAAAAGTTCCCGGAGGAGTCCGGGATGCAGCCTCCCACCGTGGTGATCGCGATCATAGCCAGGAATGCGGCGCATTCCCTGCCGTACTACCTCGGAGCTCTGGAGAGACTCAACTACCCCAAAGACCGCATCTCTGTGTGGTGGGTGTCCTGCATGCTTTGCTCTCGACTCCTTAGTCAGGGATCAGCTTCTTATACTCCTTCAAAAGGTCAAAAACATTTAGATGAGTTGAGGAAAGGAGCAGTCCTGTTCCCCCTCTGAGCCTTTCTCCCAGCGCAGGGCTGCAGTCAGCTCCTGCTGTTTGGAGACAGTTTTAAATGCTCTGCTCTGATTTGTTTCGGCAGGCTAAAATAATAATTGGGCATGACTCAGTTGCTGTTTTAAAAATCTATACCCACCATCACTAACTAAACTTGGGCGTGTTTTATTTACAGAAAACTGAATTTTGCCTTCTGTAAAAGTAACAAGTAAAGTGCTTGCAGAAGTTTTGTCACGTTACACCAACAAATGTTAATGGATTTTATTAGGACTTTATGTACAGACCAACACAAAGTAGTGTGTGACTCTGAAATGGAAGAAATAGAAAGCATGTTTTTCAAAATCTCTTACAGGAAGAAAAAGAAAAACATTTAGAAAGTGTTCCATGCATCATTTGTACTCAGCCCACTTTACTCTGACACTCTTAAATAAACAACTCCACCAAGCACTCGACAGCTTCTAGGGAATAATGAGAAGAAAGATCACATGCAAAAGTGCAGTGGAAAACTTAATATTACATATAACACATTTTTATCAATAAAATAAGTGTCAGCATCATGCTGTGCCAAGGCTTTTCTTCAGTAAGAACACGGAAGCTTATCAGATTTGATGGGATTATGCTAAAGTCCGGACAATCCTGGAAGAACACTTTTTAAGAGGCTGCAAAGGACTTGAAACTTTCACTTTCCAGCAGGACAACAACCCTAAACGCACGGTCACCACAACAATTGGACAGTTTAGGATAGAAGCTATACGTCTATGTCTGAATGGCCTAGTCAAAGTTTAGACAGAAATCCAACCAACCAATCCATTCAGACAGTATACATATGTAAAACATTATTTCATTTCTTTTATTCAAAGAAGTAACTTTTCTTTCCAGCTGCTGCTAAAATTATATGAAATATTGATAATTGCAGTTATAATATGCATATATCTAACATTTTTATGCTTATCTTGACTTTTATAGACATGAGTTAAAATATACTGTGTTTAGTTTTAGTTTTCATGTTCATATTTTGCATAATATAGATAGCCTTCAAATAAAACACTGACATGCCAAGGATATTAACCCTGTATTTTGAAATTTCATAAATATTTTGAAGCTAACATTTTTGAAAGCAAGGTAAAAACTGTTCATAAATAAAATAACCAGACAGGAGAATAATTTTTCTGGCAATAAAACAAAGCATTAGAAATTCTAATTTATAGGAAAGTGTCACACAAATGTTATATCGGAGCAGAGACGTTCTCCAAATTAAATCAATTAGGCGAATCATTTATAGTGGTGGGTTTTTGCTCTAAATTAATTTCCCTCATTAAGGGACACTGCTGAAAAAAGATTCTCGATATTAATGGTTTCTTTCACTCCTCCGCCCAGAGGTGGTGGAGTGGAGTAAATTATTTTTATAGCTTATAACAGATGGGACTGCTGATCTGATCTTCATACATTCTTAAAGTCCTGTCCAGATCCTTTCTGATTTCTCCTTGCTCCTCTCAGGGCCGCGACAGATCACAACTCAGACAACACCACAGCCATTCTGAGAGAGTGGCTCACTGTCATGCAGAGATTCTACCATTACGTTGAGTGGAGGCCAATGGACCAGCCGACGTAAGTCCACATTTATCTTTGTGTTAAACTTCCTGCAGGGCTGTGGTCCACGAGAGCTACAGGTCACAGGTTAGTGTGAGTATATAAAAGAACAGGAGAGAACATTTATAACCAGATGTTGTTTACATCTCAAAACTGCCTCTTAAGTTTTCACTCTCACTGAGATTGAATTATATGTCACACTGTAATCTGAAATAAAAAATATATATATTTTCTTTTTGCATGTTTCTGCTCATCTGCTGTTATGCAGATAACTCTATAATAAGGAGCAGCAACTTTTAATGTAGTAGTTTAGCTTCCAAGAAACCAAATGTTCTTCTGTTTTTTGCTTTGTCTTGGCTCCAGGAAAGTTTCACTCAAGCTTGTTAAAGGTCTTTTCAAAAAATGTACTTTGATCTATCTGCTTTTTCTAATCATTTTCAGGCCAGTTCTGGAAACAAATATCCTCTGAATAATATATTAATATCTGCTCAGAATCACTTTAAAGCAATATCTAGAAAGTCTGGTTATTTGGAGGCAAACTGTAGGGAAATGAGTGACGACAAGATTTGTATTCAGTTACTCATTCTGACTAAACCCTATACTGAGATGTTCCGGTCATAAAACTGGCCTGGAGGATGGCTTATGGCTTACTCAGGGATAAAACTTTGTCTTGAATGTTTGTCTTGATTTTTTTCATTCTCAACACATAACATAAGGCAAAGTCCCTCATGTGGTTTTCACCCTCTTGAAATTCCCTTCACATGCCAGTTCAGAAGTTTACATACACTCATCCTGAGTATGGATGTCATGGTCATTTAAACATTTTTTTTTTTAAGATTCATTTGCATTGTTCATTTAACAGGTGGAAATGACCTTGCTACACAGAAATTTTGTTGTTTTTATTGTCTTGGCATCCATTCTTGGATAATGAAAAACAAATGTGCATTCATGAAGAAGCAAAGGGATTTTGTGGAACAGCATGTAAATAATGAAACATCTGTTCTAAATGGCACCTGTGTGTTGAGCTCAGTCGCTTAGGATTCACAGTGTTCAACTGGGTGAGGACTGGGTATGATACTTCTACTGTGGCTCCACAATAACATGTTAATTTTCTAATATTTAAGGAATAATTTGCCATCTGGGAGTGCCCTCATGTGGGGAGATAATTAATAGCCAAATCAATCAGAAATAAGACCATACCATCGCTGTTACTATGTGTTTCTTGCATCATGAAGTGAGTGAAACATGAGCAGAACTATTTTTGGATAATTGCTGCAATATTTGTATCGGAGTTCTTTGTCAGCCTACGTTATTGTTGAGGTGCACCAGCACCACCAGTGCCTGAGATTTCCTAAAATGTTCTTAGGTTCGAAAGTCTCACGTTGACTCCCAAACATACTACTTCTCATTGTGACCAAAAGTCAATTTTGGCTCATGTTATCATCAAACCTTTCTCCAGAAGACACATGGCTTGTGTGGACACCTTTAAGTGAAATTTGTGCTTGGAGGCTTCTTTCATAGTCAGCACCCATGGTTATGGTTATAAACTTTGTTTCACTTTGGATAGTGACACTGGTGTTCCAATTTATAATTACCTTAAGAGTTGGGTTGTTCCTGAACATCCTGACCAATTTTCCTTCATCTGAAGGTGACAATTTGGGTCTGATGGTTAAAACGTCAGACACACTTGGAAGTTCCAACCGGATAAGGATCTTCAAAACACTCCAAAGCGGTTTTGGGATAAAGGTTAAAATTAAACTTTGGAATGAGCCTGAATGAAATGTTTTTGAATGCTTATGGAATATGCTTAAGAGCCTTGCAGTGACCGAAAGCAATCTGATCTTAAACAAATGCTAAAATATGGCTTCAAACAGTGGTCAAATATCCATCCTGAATGATACTAGGAGATTAATAGTTTATTTAAAAAAAACAAAAAAAAAACTTCTGCTCAAACTGAAACTGTCTAAGAGTTATATAGCCAAATATAATTTGTACCCTGTGTAGAGAAAATGATCAATGAAATACAATCTATGCACCTAATTCTTAAAAAAAATTAAGTCATTTGTTTCACAAAAACTATCATATGAGCCTCAATTTCTTTTGTTATTCAAACCCTTCTTGACTCCAAATAAGATTCTTAGCAGAACTGTGAATATGAGGAAAATGTGACCTTCAGTTTTACTAAATTTTTTTCAATTTAGAAATTGTAATAAAAAGTGGGGTGTTAAAGGTCAAAGTTTCATTTTACTTCTTGTAAGATTGGATTTGTATTGGAAATGCATGTAGCTATCAGGATCACTCAGTTTAACTCAGTTATAGACCGGATGGGCTCTCAGAGAGCACATCGTCTTCTGAGACCCACATTTCTTTTAAGAAGGAGGAACCAATTCTGCTATAAAATGTAATGGTTTCCAGCTTGTGGATCACTATGCTAACAGTTCCGTAAAATTCCAAAACAGAAATATGTCCAGGGATGACATCTGTCTCTTTTCTAGGTCTTATGCGGGGGAGTTTGGTCCAAAGCACTGGCCCAACAGCAGATATGAGTATGTGATGAAACTGAAGCAGGCAGCTCTCAACTTTGCCAGAAAACGCTGGGCTGACTACATATTGGTATTTTATTTAACCATATCTGTTTACAATATTGACTTCTCTCCATTTGCTTTGCTGCGTTTATGTTTCTTTGCAGCTGATTCTTAACGCATTTAGAGTTAATTTAATTCACTGTTGTCTTTGTTTTCTGTGTTTCCTATTGGTCAGTATGCTGACACAGACAACATCCTCACCAACCCAGAAACCCTCAACCTGATGATTGCAGAGAACAAGTCGGTCATCGCTCCCATGTTAGACTCCCCGGGAGCGTATTCCAACTTTTGGTGCGGTATCACACCGCAGGTGCGGAAACGCTAAGAAAAAATTAAGACATTTCTCACAGTGGATGCATAATCTGGAAACAGTCATGTTTGATGCTCATTTTCATTGTAGTTATTTGTTTCTTTTAGGGTTATTATCGACGAACAGCGGAATACTTCCCGACACGTTACCGCCACAGACACGGCTGCTACCCCGTGCCGATGGTCCACAGCACCCTGCTGCTGGATCTGAGGAAGGAAGGCATGAAGAAACTGGCTTTCTACCCTCCTCATGAAGACTACTCATGGCCCTATGACGACATCATCGTTTTTGCATTTTCCTGCCGCGCTGCAGGTTTGTCACCTCAATACCGACAAAATGTTTGTCTTGGCTTCTTATAAAGGCATTTATATTCTGGAAGTGGTGAATGCAGAGACTGCTCTAGATGTTTAGAAGTTCAGTTAAAGAATTACAGCTTTTGGCCACCAAGTTTCAAAAGACAAATTTAGTTGGAGAAGTTTCCCATGGGGTAAACTTTCCAGAAGATGCTGCTGTTTATGTTTAAATGTTCCAAAGAAAAGGAAGCGGCAAAACCAACATTTCCATGCTTATGTGGGGATCCGATGTTTCCATGACAAAAGATGAAATGATTGGATGAAGACTGGGCTGTATCAAACAAGCTCCAGTTGCTAAACACTTTCCCCACATATATTGTAAATACTCTTCCACAGAAGATGATCATTTTTGCTTGTGTAGAGGTCCAGATGTACGTGTGCAACAAGGAGCGCTATGGCTACCTAAACGTTCCCGGCAAACCTCATTTCACGCTGGAGGACGATTGTCTCAACTTTGTCCATGTCCATCTGGAGTCACTGAGTAAGAAACCGAGCACCAGACTGTTATCTGACAAGTGCTTTACATCACTGAAACCTTTGTCTTATCAGCCACATTTGCATGATTTCTGCTGTTTTCTTGCATTTCCTCTTCAAACTCAAATCTGGTCTCTGTTTGGAAGTTGATGGGCCCGCCATGTATCCTTCTCGATACGTTCACATGTTCCCAAAGCAGAGAGACCTGGTAGGGTTTGATGAGGTGAGACTTTTATGGTTTGAGTTTTTTTTCTGTTCAGAGAAAAACATTTGTAAACCTAATTTATTTGTGGCTTTTACTGCCAAAAGAAAATAATGACACAATGATAAGAGCATGAAGGAAAGTGAATTCTAACCTAATTTAATCCTGCAGTTCCTGAGAAGATGTCTTTAGATTCACAAAGTTTGAAAGCTTTTAGTTATTCTGCAGCGTGTGTGTAAGCTTTGGTCTGTCTGCAGATCTATCTGATTAACCTGCGACGCCGGCCTGACCGCAGAGACAGGATGCTGTACTCCCTAAACGAGCTGGAGGTTGACGTCAAAGTGGTAGATGCTATAGATGGAAAGTAAGCACACACTAAAAGTCTCCAGACAGATATTCATCAATACAGTTGCTTAAGTGTCTTTATCATCAAATAAAAAAATATCCTAAATGCAAAAAGTAAGAATTAGAGAATGTCAGTATTTGAATGATTGGTAGTAAAACCATCCAGTTGCGGACTTTGGTGCTGCATGTGACAAACTTTGATAAATATGGTCTTTTTTTGTTTGTTTTAAAGCCAATATATATTTGTTTCTCACTGTGTGTTCCTCCAGTGCACTGAACAGCAGCGACATTAAGTTCCTGGGTGTCGACTTGCTGCCGGGTTACTATGACCCGTTCTCTGGACGCACACTGACCAAAGGAGAGGTGGGCTGCTTCCTCAGCCACTATTACATCTGGAAGGAGGTGAGAGAACTAGGCTACACAAAGATCTGGTGTAGTCACTCCCAACCTGGAGGGGCGCTAGAGAGTTTACAGGGGCACCCACGAGTTAGGGCTTATGGGGCCCACGAATATTTGAAACTTGAGACCCCTTTCAAAACACCTAAAACTGCCTATTTTAATAGTTCACACAGCAAATATACCTTAATATGCATTAATACACACAGTGAAAACTGTGTGTTTTCACTGCCCACACAGTGAAAACTGTGTGGGCAGTCTTCCTTTGTGCTCGGGGTTCTGTCAATCCTCTCCAAGGAAGATGAATGGTGCTGCATGATTGGCTGCTTTGCAAGTGCCAGTCAATAGTATGTCAGGTAGCATTGCACTGATGTATTCCAGCTTCCAAAGCTGTATTTTTTTTTTTTTTCGATTTTTGGTGTGTGAACTACATTTTTAGCCTTTCATCAAAAAAAAGTGGAAAAAGAAAGCAAAAATGCAAAAACAGAGTTTGATTAAATTAATGTTTCACCTAGACATTTGAGCTTTAAGTAGTGGCTTGTTATTTTGAGATGCAAATCATATTACCTTTCCTTTTGATGTTACATCAGATCTCTACCTATCTATGGTCCAGTATCCGTGGATATTTCTGTGGAATGACTCCAAATTATTTGTGGAAAATTCATCTATTTATAGATATTTTCATAATAATATATATAGCATATATATATTTTTTTCTCTAGGTTGTGGACATGCAAATGGACAAAGCCCTGATCTTTGAGGATGACGTTCGCTTCGAGGCAAACTTCAAGCGACGAGTGCTCAGGTTAATGGAAGAGGTGGAGCAGGTGGAGCTGGACTGGGACTTAATGTGAGAAGTTTTTTTTTCTCCCTTGGTTTTGGTAAGGGATGGGAGGAGTCAAGGTAACAACAAATTCAGCTGTCTGAATGTGGTAAAGAGTGGGAAAAGGGGATAAAAAATACTTCGTAGATAGCTATCTGACTATTCAAAGTAAGCTGAATGTTCTCAGTGTAAATTCCTTATTGTGCGTCTTACTGGTGCTGGATTTCTTTGTCTCATGCAACCCAAAATCAGCTTGTTTCAATTTAAATCATACTGAGTGTGTCGGACCAAACGTCAGACATGGAATCAAAGCACTTTGAAAGCATCTGTTAGCGGGAGGAGGAACCATTACTAACTCTTTTGTGCATATTGTGTTGGTTAGACATGTGTAAAACATATGCAAGGAAGAAAATGAAGAGGAACAGAAGAAACTAAATCAAATGCGTTTTAGAAAACACTTTTTGACATTTTTCTTGGTCTTTCTAAGTTCGCTCCCTTTCTTTTTCCACAGATATCTTGGCAGGAAGCAAGTGAATCCTGGAAAGGAGGCGGCGGTGGAGAACGTTCGGAACCTGGTGGTGGCCGACTATTCGTACTGGACTCTGTCCTACGCCATCTCTCAGCAGGGAGCCCAGAAACTGCTCAATGCTGAGCCGCTCTCTAAGATGCTCCCTGTCGATGAATTCCTCCCCATCATGTATGACAAACATCCCAAGTAAGTATTTAGCATTGTTTTAATTCTAGATGTTCTCTTAGGAGAAACTATTTTTAATGCAGCAGTTCTAAAGAAACGTGAAAAATAAAAAAAATAATAAAAATAAATATCATTTCAACATGTTTGATTGGGATTTTATGTAACAGACCAACACAAAGTAGCACATAATTGGTATGTGAAGGGAAAATTCTGCATGGATGTTTTACAAATAAAAAGTGTGGTGTTGATTTGTGTGATTTGTTTATAACTTAACACCTATCTTCATAACTTTATCAGTGACCTATCTGTGGTGTTCCTGGGACTTCCTGATGCTGTTTATTCACTAATGTTCTCCAACACACCTGAGACCTTTGCATAGCATCAATATATGAACTAAGTTTAAATTACACACTGAAAACCTATTAACTAATTTTCCAAAGACAGTTGCACTAGATTTGATTTAGCGGTATAAGAGGGCTGAATTCAAATACATACCACACTTTTTAAAGTTTTATTTACAGAAAAAATGACTCCTAGTATGATCTTCCCCTAATTTCATAATAATGTTCTACAATTTGTTGGTTTATCACATGAAATCCAGATAAAATAACTTGATGTTTGTGCTTGGAATGTGGTAAAATGTAAAGAAAAAAAATTTAACTGTGCACACATTCATTGCCTTCAATACATTCCAGTGTTGTATACTGGAATGTAATGTAAGAGATTTTTAAGACTCTACCCAAGTCTTAAAAATCTAAAAACGGGCCTCATAATTGCTCAACACATTCTTTAATTTACATGCCTGAGTTTCATATTTAGCTTTGTTTGGTGTGGGCCTTCCAGATTAAAGAGTCAGAGTAAAAACTGTGGCTATCCTTCAGTGTGCTCTAGTTTAAAAATAATTGCAGTAATGTTTAACTTTAGACTTAAAGGAGATTTTTCTTTTTACGTTGTGCATGTTTGTTGGCTGCACCCCAATCTCAATCTTATTTTTACATTAGCATGTTAGCTTCTCTTATTACAAAACTCAGATCTCCTGATAAACCCACACGTTCACTGAAAAAAAAACACCCTTTATCATCAGACTGCAGAAATAACATGTTTCATGCTGCAGAATATGTAAACCAGATGGGAGGTGGGAAGCATGCATGCACTCCATACTGTGTGGAAAGCTGGCAACCAGCCAGCCCACTTTCTCTGTTCTCTGTCTCTAACCTCTGAGAGGCTCATTTGATATGCTTGACTGCCCTGCTAAGATTACACAGCGTCTGCATCCCACGTTTGGTCCTTCTGTCTGACCTTTAGTGTAACTAAACGACATTTAAAATCAGAGTGAATCACAGCATCTCTTTTTTTTTCTCTTTCTCTTTTTTTTGATTAATATGAGAGTAAATATTTGTGGTAATAAAACAAACGACTGAAATCACACAAAAAAACTGTTTAAATATCTATACTTCATTTTCTATTTACAGTGAGGACTACAAGTCCCATTTCCCCAACAGAAACCTGCAAGCCTTCAGCACACGCCCCCTTCTGGTACAGCCATGTCAATACGCCGGCGATCCTGAGTGGGTGAGTGACACAGAGACCTCCACGCTGTGGGATGATGACTCAGTAAGGACTGATTGGAGAGGCTCCCATAAAACACTGAAGGGGGCTGCGCCACCGCCTGAGATGCTGTCTGCCTCCTACAGGGACGAACTTTAGTGCCGGGACGCTGGGAGGTCAGAAAGATGGACGCTGAGGGGACAACATGATGTCAGACTTAATATCAGTCGGTTTGATGAGGCAGACATGCTCATTGTCCTAAGAGCTGGACCTTTTCCATTTTTATTGTTGTAGAGGGTGTGTGGTACTCCATGGATGATCTTTGGGGTTATTTATTGACTCACTCTGTAGCAGCATGCTTTAAATGTTATGCAGAAACTTGCACAACAAATTTCCTCAATCAGTTCAGAGTTTTTAAAGTTTTTATTGTTACTTCTTCTTTGATGGGTGTGAAAGAAATTGTGTGTTTCATGTGTGCCTGTGGTGACTGTATATCCAGAAAACGGATCTCACAGCGTTTGTCCCTAAGTCTGTCAAAAAGTCGGAGGATTCCATTTCCTTTTTAGTGTAAACAATTTGTATTGTAATTTTTTAGGTATTTTTTTTATTCCAGTGGAACTGTTGACAGACAGAACTGCACCTACTACTAAGCTCTACATGGTAACAGTTTCCACAGTGAAAGCTTCGACATGTGATGGTTCAGAACTCTTATGAGTGATTCGAGATTGGATTCATCAAATATTGTGTTTTTACTCACACATACTGAATGCTACAGAGAATTTTTAGGAAGCGTTTCTTAAAAAGGTAAAGTTTTGTTATTTACAGAGTCAAATTGGTAATTTAAACTTAACAAATCGTGGGTTACTATAATTTTTAATATTTACAAAAAAAAGAAAAAATATTTTATTCTTAAAAATTGTTCAATTTTATTGTGATCTGGACTTATAGTGGTTATTATTTTAAATTAAATAAAACATCAGAATTATTTAAGGCAGCCAAGATTTTCTAAATATTTATGTTTTTTAAATTGATAACAAACATCGATACATGTTTCTTAACACTTCTGCTGAGGTTAGAAGTGTTTATTTTTTATGTTAAACGGACTTGATATGGGTTTAGGAACTACATAAAACATTTACAGTAGCATTTATGAGCCATTTGAATTACATAAATGAGTTTTGACTAAACTTGTACATTTATTTTCTACACCTAAACATGTGTAGGGACCTATTTTCTGTTTCAATTGTTTCTGATAATCAATAATTAGCAGAAATTATTATTAGTTTAATTTATTGAGTCTTTAATGATGTGTCTTACTGATGAATCAAGACTTATTCTTCTGGCTGTGTTTTTTCTCTCCCTTATTCATGTTTTAATGTGGGGTGTATGTAACATTTATCATTTTAAAGTGACAAACAGGTCAAATAAAAATTATAATAAAAGAAGACTTCAACAATAATGTAGTTGATGAAGTTTTCATTCAGCTTCCCATGCTGTACAGGCCAGGATTTACCACAAGAGGGCATCATTTCTCAAGTATCACATAGTCGTAGCAGTGGATGGAGTTCATGAGAAAGTACCGGGTTTGTAACTTTGTAACTTGGTTTGTGTTCTTGAATTATTGCAACTGCAGTCTTTCTGTGGCTATTGTTTTAAGGAAAATGCATGAATTTTAAAAGGGTATTCTGTCAATCAGGTCATAAAGTTTAAAATAATGTATTTTATAGTGATGATTTTATGAGGTAAAAATAGTTCTATACAATATACATAATTATTTCCTCAACTTCGCTGCTCCAGCTGATTACCAAACTACTAGAAATGTCTTCGGTTTCTAGAACTACTTATGTGTTCATGCGCTGTGGTAAAACAAGTGATAATAGGTATGTCTCACTTTAAATCATTTCAAGGGGTCCACTAAAATAAAATTCATAACAGACAACAGCAACAATTCAAGTAATCCACACATACAAAGAAAACAAAGCGAATTAGTCTTGGACACACGTACAGAAGTGTATTAAATACCTTGTGGAAAAGCCTTTTTTAATAGTGAAAGCTTCAGAATGTCTCCTGTGTGGAGAAACCAGTCACATGCATTGCTCAGCTGGAATTTTGACCCGTTCTTCTTCACAAGCCATTTTCAAATGCCAGAGATTGTGAGAGTCCTTTATATGCAGATATTTGGTTGTTGCCATGGATGTTTTAGTAGGTGGAAGTCAGGTGACTGACTTGGCCATTTCTAGCAGTTCTAATTGATTTCTTATTAAGTGTAATCATGTTAACATGAAAATCAACTAATCTATTTTACTTAAAAAGAAAAAAAACCTTTATTTTTTTACCTTTAAAATCAGGGTGATACTCCTAAAGAGTTAATAGAGTCTTAGTAAACACATAATCAGATCAGATTTCTACACATGTTAAGCTCTCTGGTTCTTGTGACTTGATTTATCTCAAATCAGAATGAAAGAAGCCAAACTGAAGAGTGGTTCACAGTGTACAAACTTTACTCCTGGACTTGTTTACATGGCCATAGTACACAAGCTTATCGATCAGTAACTTGTGTTTAAAAAGGAAAATATTATTCATGAGGAACCCAAAGGTTGCTGAAGCTTCCTTCCTTTCTTAGATTTGGATTTAAAGCAGAGCTCACACACCTATAGAGAAAATAAAGTTACAGGCAGCAGTAGCTCCTACACTCAGCTTCTGTCCTGTTCAAAGCTGTACAAACTAGACAGAACCTCCTGTCATAGGAGGGAATCTAAACTCAGCAACCTATTGGCTGCTGGTTAGGAGGTGTGGGCTCAGGAGGCCAAAACAGGCAGACCGCAGCAACAGGGAATAAGGTTTCATAATGTGGACGTACTAAAGTAACCGGCATTTCTTGTCTTCCTAAATTATTTTCAGTGTTCATACGCATGTAGAAACATGTAGAATTTGTTTTAAGTGCTTGATAGAAAAACGTATCAGTCAAGTTATTTCAGCCCCAGCATATACATATATATACACAGCTTCATCTGTTTTACCTGTAATGGAAACATAGTTTTACTAATTAACCTCGAGTTCTTCTTAATTTGAATCAAGGAGTTTAGATTTACTGTACGTGATTAAGACTGAAGGAAAATCCATATTTGTAATCAATTAACAGTGAATGTTTGTACTTTAATGTCAGAAATGGACAGAAAATGAGTGAAGTAATACAGAGATGTGTATCTACAGAGGTTTTCCATTTCAGAACAGGGATTGTAGAGTGAATGTATACTGGAGACTAAGATCATAACTTTGTATCTTTGTGTGTAATGGGGTTTACTGTACTCTACTTCTGCTTCATTAGGCCTTTGCACCTGAAGGGATTTGATAAACAGCTGCTCTCCCCGCATCTAACTAAAACACTTATATAGAAATTAGACAGGATGGAAAGGCAGAGGACATTTTTGTGTTTTAAATATTTGTACAGTCTGTATGGCCTTTACCCAAAATATAGCACATACTGTGCCAAAGTTTAAGAGGACACCTAGGTTTTCAGAGGTGTGCCATTCTCTAATTTGATTATCTGATCTGTAAGATGTTCACATCTTTGAATGTTTTATAAAATAAACCTGCTAAAAACTTCACCACAAACCTATTCCTGAGCTGTCTGCTGCGTTCCTTGGTCTTTTTGTTTGTTCTCAGATGTTATCTGACATACCTCTGAGGCCTCAAAGAACGACTGCATTTATAACTAGATTAAATTACAGATGTGTGTACCCTTAAGAATAACCAGACTTCTAAGGGCAAATGGTCGCAGCAGATTTTCTGGGGTATCAGAGTAAAAGGGGCTTAATACCAAAACCAAACCTTTTCATTCCGTTTTAAATTAATGCACTATTATGTTAGTGTGTCACATAAAACGTGGAAACCTAACAGCTGGAAATTGATGTCCATTAACGCAATAACAAAACCATTAGTAGGGTTTTAAAACGTGGCAAGGCTTTAAAAATTCCCCTGCTAGCTCCTGAGATCTTTATTAATGATTGCTTTTTTACATTTCCACATATTATATTTTCATGTTTCTATAGGTAACAAAATGAGTAATTCCAAGATGACAAATAACCACAAAATTGCATAAATTTCAATCGATGAAATTAATCAATAATGTTAAAGTCTATGCTGGTTTGCTTCTGTTAAAGATTGCAGTTCGCATGCAGCCTGCAGGGTGCCAGTCCTGTTCTCTCCCTACAGAACAGTAGAAGCTCGGCACAGTGGGCTGAGGGTGAAAGGAAGAAGGAGGGATTGCTGAAGGCAGGGACTCAGAGCTGCTGTCCCGCTACAGATCGTGCTATCTGACAGCTTTGCTCTCCAACCCACGCCGCACCCCCTCTGTATCGCTTCGCTTTTTTGGGAACTATTCGGCCATTTTTACCCACCAGCCTCCCTCCTTTTTGCACATAGCACATTCTTTTGAACCAATTTTTCTCCTCGCATCGACTGCTTTTGTTTTCTTTTCCGGGGCGGTCCTTCGGACTCGATTGTAAGTTTTCCACGTGGAAACCCGGACTGCAACAAAAAGTTAGAGTGCAGTGCATCTCGCTGCAGTTGTGTTTGGACTCCATGGTCTGTTTGCCACGTTTCTCCAATTACTGCCGTTTAGTAACATGCCGTTCCCGTTTCACAGCCTTCTTTACCTGCACGGTGCTTCTACTGTGTTGTTTCATGCTTTATCGCTTGCTTACACATTAACTTGCACTTAATTTGAAAGTGTAAAGTGAAAGAATATATAGGTCAAACTTTGTTGCAAAAGTTATTTTAAACTCCTTTAAATTGAGCTTGCAAATAAGCTTCCTTAACTCAGTTTTTCTTGTGTGTGTCCTGACATTTTTATTTTTATTTTTTTCTGTGATATTGCTGTTATATTTCTTAGCTTGCTGTGCCCTCAATGATGGTTGGCTGGGTTTATACTGGAGCAGCCCAGTTCCACGCACCTGGTCCTGCATTAATTTGAACTCTGCTAATATCTGCCACCTCATATTTATCTTGCATGATAATTACCGACCCGGCGTGTGTTAGTATGCCACCTTTTAATCATTGGCTGTGATAATGGACCACACTTTTAGTTTCAATCTCTCTATGCAGGATTTCAGCTCAGATAGCAGCTTCAGGCTGTCAGTCTAAGGTATTTGCTGACATGTGTTGGGCTGTTAAAACACACCTAATAAGTTGGTCTTTCCTCAATGTTTTTACCAAACAAAATGCTATATGTAAGTTAATCCACAATATTTTCCAATCACACATGTTAATTTAAACTTTTTATAATAAGATGATTTAATTTAAGAAAAATATTAAATTGAGGCATACAGTAAATATATAAAAACTAGATCTAACTCTAGGAAGACCTTTCTCTATGTTTTCTAGGCAGCATAGACCAGCATGAGAATCTGATGAAAAAATACCATAATATTATTAGCAATATATTTAATACTGATCTAATAATATATATTTTATTACATTAACTGTTATTTTGACACAAAGTCTTATGTAAACATCTGGAGTAAACACTTGTTAAATGTATTTACTTTTGATTTATTTTTTATGTTGCTGTATTATTCTGCTGTCTTCTCTCTATATAGCAACACAAAACTAACAGTCTAATATTAGCTAATTAATAATTCAGGCAGACTATGCTATTGTCATTTGGGTGTTTTTGTTTTTATCAGATATTTTTCCAAGAAGCCAAATGGCAGGGAATGGTGTCTACCACCTTCTTTCAGCCAGCTGACAAGCAGCGTGCAGCACCACTTGTGCTGCTCACTGCCTGTCAGCAGTATTCAGCACGAGAAAATTTTCTTTGGTATCTTCTTAAAAGTAAGAACTTAAATCATAACATAACAAAAACAGTTTCTGGTTTTCAGACTGTTATCCCTGTTTTACCTTCACACCAGAAACCAACCCATGGTGAATTGATAGAACTAATAAAAGTTGACAGAACTGATAAAATTATTTGTAAAGATATTTTATTTTGGAAGAAAATGTCTTATTGGGTTTGTCAACCTGGTCACAGAGGTGATGGCCTTCATTGGGCGTGCAGTCCAGCGCCTCGTATCAGCAGTGCGTCCCTCTGTAGCCCCACTGTGCCGGACAAGTTCTCGGTCTTACAGCACTGAACACACCAGTGAAAAGAGCGTCCCCTATGAGAAGACACTCAAACAGGAGGAAGGAGCTTCCACAGGACCCACTAAGCCTTTACCAAGGTTAGCCTGAATGGACAGACAGAGAGTTTAACATGTTAAGATGATGTTTCAGCCAGTAAATTTTGCGGTTGTAAAGTTAGTTTTGTGCTTATGTTTAGCAGATTTTTATTAATCTGCTTCAGCTCTTTATATTCTGTCTTAATACAAATAAATATCAAGGCTGATTTTTGTTTCTCTTAAAAGACACAAACTATAAATTTAGCATTGTTTCAACCCAGCTTTAAAAGTTACTTCCTGTTCTGTCAGGTCAGCTGATGTGGTGGTGATTGGAGGAGGTAGTCTCGGCTGTCAGACCGTCTATCATCTGGCCAAAATGGGGATGACCAACGTAGTTTTGCTGGAGAGAGACAGACTGACTGCTGGCACCACCTGGCATACGGCCGGTAACTACCACAGAATTAATAAAAACAAGTTGATCTAAAGTCTTAGGTTGTGTAAGTAAGAGTTTCTGCCTGAATTTAGATTGCCTCATTGTTAATGCCAAAACAGTCCCAGATTATGGTTTTGTCTTGAAGATAATTGTACATGTTCAAATCAATGCACATTCAATCACACAACTCACATCAGAGTGTTTTTTCAGGCCTTCTGTGGCAACTCCGTCCCAGTGATGTGGAGGTGGAGCTCCTGGCCCACACCAGGAACGTGATCAGCAAAGACCTGGAAGAGGAAACGGGTCTCCACACTGGCTGGATCCAGAATGGAGGACTCTTCATTGCTTCCAACAAGCAAAGACTGGATGAATACAAGCGCCTCATGTCGGTATGGACAGCGATTGCTTGGTTCTTGATTTCCTGTAAGATAAAGTGCCATGCACTGCTGGATCCTTGTAATAAGTGTTTTGTTAATATAAAATATTTGATTTCATAGGATTAAATAGAAACATTTCAACAAAATCCAGACAGAAATTTTCATCTACACTGCTTCCCAACAGCAGTACAGATAGATGTCTTATAGAAACAGAATTTTTAAACGCATTGAAGTGACAGGCTTAAAGGTTTTCACCGTAATGGGAACGGTTCACCAGAAATTAGGGGTGAGTAAATGTTTTTTTCAAGAACTTCCGATAAAAGATGCTGAAACAGATATGAGAATAGCGAGTTTATCTCATGTGGTCGTTAGAGATCCTTAGTAATTTGAAATAGCTTTGTATAGTTTAATTATATTTAGACATTCGTAGTACAAAACCTAATCTGAACCTTTTTATGCAGAATAATCAGTTTCTGTAAAGGTGTTAAATGCCCAAGACTATATGTCTCAATAATTGGTTTACTATTCGTATATCTGATTTTTTTTTTTTTTTGGAAGAGTGCACAATCTATGTTTTCCCAAGCTTTCCATCGCATTTTATTTACCAGAAAACTATCTTGGAAGTTCGAAAACACATAAAATATGAATCCAAAATCATAGAAAATAAGTCAATTCCCATTTGTGTTTCAGCTGGGTAAAGTTTATGGCATCGAGTCTTATGTTCTGTCACCTGCGGAGACTAAGGACCTTTATCCCCTCATGAATATTGATGATCTGTATGGAACACTGTATGTTCCCAAAGATGGCACCATGGACCCTGCAGGCACCTGTACCACCCTGAGCAGAGCTGCTACAGCCAGAGGAGCCACGGTAATTTGTGCTAATCTACTGACTCTGTTTTGCTGTTTTTTAAAAAAGGGATTTTTTTTTTGTACAAAAATGTCAATTTACAGAATCATGCAAACACTGCTGAATTTCAATTGTTCAGCAGACAGATGCTGGCACCTTTCACAAAGCCGCAGAAGATGACTACACTTAGAATTCTTGATTGAAGAACACTAAAGGAAAGTTTAGTGGAAAGACAAAATGAAAACGACACAAGGAACATGCCTCTTGCTTTATTATGTTATTCTGCTTCCTTAATAGAATTGTATAATAAAGCCCTTTCAAGAGTTTGGTGGAGGTTCACAAAATCTGGACTGCAGCTGGAGAAAGGGCTTCATGAATCACCACTCACGGATTCATGAAGCCCTTTCTCAAAAATCCTACAAAAATCTTATAAACTAAATGAGGACAATGACTGACCAACTTTAAACAGTTCTGGATGTCATGTGTCTTGAGGTATTACTTTACTACACCGTCCTGTCTGAATCAGGTGATCGAGAACTGCCCAGTGACTGGTATCCAAGTGCGAACGGACGACCTTGGGGTCAAGAAGGTCAAGGCGGTGGAGACACCTCATGGAACCATTGAAACACCGTGTGTGGTGAACTGTGCAGGTAAGACTCAGAGAAACTTTACCTATCCTTTTGACAATGTGGCACATTTCTATGTTGCTTAGAAAAATGTCAACACATTTGGGCGAGGTAAAAGAAAGCAACATTGGAAAATTTTGTAAATATTCACGTTTACAAAAGATTATAGCGTTTTGGTAAACCTTGTTACTTACAGGTGTGTGGGCCACCAAGCTTGGTGAAATGGCTGGAGTCAATGTTCCTCTTATTGCCATGCATCATGCTTATGTGGTGACAGAGAGGATAGAGGGCATACAGGTAAGATTTCTATTAATTATTATTTCCTTTAGTTCACCAGACATATTAAATGTTACAAACACCGGGCCAATGTGACACTAAGTGTGGAAGTTGAAGCTTTCCCATGTATCAGGTTAATATGACCAGCAGGGGTCACTGTGACCAAACAAATTGCTGCTCCTAATTTTCCAGGCTGTTGTTGGTGTGTTTGGAGGAAAGAAAAAAAAAAAGAGGTTAATTTGTATCTATTATTATTTGTGCTTGCTTTGGCTATGCTTGTTTACGCTATATAGCACCCGTGAGACATGGAATGTAAAATGCTTCAATGTATCACTGCAGTTTCCGTCCATCTTCTGCTTGTTTAATGCAGTTTGTGTTCATATATCCTCTTCCCTGAGAGGCTGGTGGTTTTAGAGTGGGCTGTCAGCGCTTTCTTGTGTTGTATAGTTTAAGAGAAGCTTAACAAGCATTACCTCTCCATCATGCACACAGACGTCAGCCCACCCACTAAACAGATGTCGTCAGGGAATCTGTCCCCAGTGTGTGCAACTTGTCAGGTCAAGCGCTTCATGCTGTCCGTGTGTCTGTATTTGTCATTGTGAGGCTGCTGTGGAGGTCTGTGCATGTTTTTATCTATGTGAGTGATACAGTGTTCAGTATTGATCACATGGAGCTGCCACACTGAGCTGAGTGCAGAGGAGGGAGAGGACAAAGGAGCAGTTTGGCTTTCGTTATTTGTCGTGAGCAGCTTTTAAAATGTCAGCTGGCCTGCTGGTATTTTGGTTTTGTACCCAAAAAGTCGATGGAGTCTGGGAAGAATGAATACAGACCAGACGGTTTTGACACGAAAAACGATTTTGCAGAAAGATGCTCTGGCACACGAGAGTTCAATACATCTGTCCAGTTTTAGAATGTAATGTCAGGAGCTTTGAGTCAAAATGTAAAACAATTTGAAGGTTGATTTGATATATGTTTCCACTGTTGCACATGCTTAGCCTGAGCAAGAAATAGTTCTGAGATCAGCTCCCACAAAAACAATCTGAACTCGTTCATATTGATTGATTTCAACCTGAAACATCGGAGCCAAATTCAAATGAGCTGGGTATTAAAGTGCTTGGCTAATTCAATTCATTTCAGTTGAGCAAAGACAATATGTCATAGTAACATAGTCCTGGATGACACCATTAATGATCCACCTCATTTGTTTTTGCAGCTCCTCTTCAAATCTTTTTCTGTATGATTTTAAAATCGGGCAGAGTTTGAGTTGAGAATTTGATCCTTACCCATTAGAGAGAGTTTTATTTTCCTCCTCCTCTTTCTGCTCTTTGGTCCTGCTCTGCACCCATAAGGCCTCTTTTTTAACTCCTCTTGAGCTTGGGGTCATAGTTCAAGTATTATTTGAGATTTTTATTGAGCAAAATTCTGTTGAAATGCTTGCAACTAGCATAACATTACAGACACTACAACTGCACCAAGTATCAGGAGTTCAGTTTGAATACTTTTACAAGTGTGTTATTTTGTTCATATTGGGTATATTACACATTTTCTGAGCGACTTTTTTATAATTGCTTGCATGTGGTAAAACTGTTCATTGCAACTGGACTGCTGTTGAGACTTTAAGTCACTTGATAATAAAGGAGGAAAATTACATAAAGATTTTTTCCTTCACTGTTTATTTTCTGTATTGGATATTGACTGGTACAGCTTTAGATGCTTTCGTCTCCTTTATTAAGTTTAAACATTTTCAGTATTACCTACTAGAATGTATTTTAATGAGGAAAACTCACAATAACTTTAAAGACTAAATAATTAAGTGGGAATTGCAAGTGAAAACAGTTTACCTCAGAGGTCCTTGACTTGCATCTGAGATTTCTTCAGACTAATTTCAGCTCTAATTACTGAATCCTTTAACTTTTCTTTTCACTTCTTGCAGAACATGCCAAATGTCAGGGACCATGACGCATCGGTGTACCTGCGCCTCCAAGGTGACGCTCTGTCTGTGGGTGGTTATGAACAAAATCCCATCTTCTGGGAGGAGGTAACCCTGAATATTATGTGTTGTTCTGAATTCTGTCTGGAAAGATCTCTCATCAAATAGTTCTGCACAAATGGAAAAACCTGCGATATGCAATAATGATGGTGAATGTTGCAATAAATATATGATTTCCATCAAAGTAATACTTAAATTTTTTTTTTATATCTTTATACTTTGGGTTTGCAGCCAATACAGACATGATGTGTGCTCTATTCAGCTACTGGAGAAAAACGCATTATTTCTATTTTAACAAGGCTTTATTGAAAAACTTGCATTTGGCTGAAGTCTGCTTTTTTAAACTATGAAACAACTTAGTTGTTGCTTCTTAATTAATGACTTGACAATATCCCAAAACTATTTCTGTTGCATTAAGTAGCAAGTGTTACCACATAATTGCAGTCAGAGAGAGCCGCAACATGTGACTACTAAATAATTAGCTAATTTGTGATACAGTCCTGGAAGTTTATTGCGATTTGTATGTTATGTATAGGGATTGCTTTGCCCTATTTTAAACTAATAGTGAATTATAGTCTCTATATTTTGAAATGGTCAAAAAAGACTGACAACTCTAATTTTTTTTTTTCACATTTTATATGAACAACTGAAACAAGTTCTAATTTCAGTTTATTTAATTTTTTACCAAATAAGACAACTGTTTCCATAGCAACACAAACTAAAGGCTCACGTGTCTGTAGGAACTTGTTTGTAAGTGTTTTAACATGGAACCAATTCTAATTAGTTTCCATTTTTGGTACCAAAGTGACAAAATTAGATTTTCAAAGTTTCTCTTTATTCCCCTGTAATAAAAGCCAACCCATTGTGGGAAGTAAAATAGGACTTGGTTGTTGTCCACAAGAACTGTCTTTAACAAGAGCACAACATATTTTCCAAAGATCAATCAACTCGTGTGATTTTAATGATTTTTCTCTGATTCACCCAGAAAAGTTTACTCTCTTTACCTTTTTGCATTAGAGGTGGCCCTCATTGGATTATTTATTTCAAAGTATTTCTTCTAAAAATTCAAATTTCAACAAAACCAGTTGAGAAATCTAAAAACCGATTCTAGAGGATGTAGAGGGGTTTTGCTTTTGTTTTACCTATGAAGTGTGTTTGCTTTATTGGATATGTTCTGAAACATCAGAGGGAACAAAGCGGTTTTAGAAGGGTTGTTGTGTGTCTTTTGTACATTTATGTTGGATTTAGCCCCTCACTCCCTACAAATCTCTGGTTTTTCAAAGCAACTTAATCCTGTAACAGTAACATTCATAATTACATAAAAGACATTAAAAGATGTCTCTTTTTCAGGGCCTTGATGATATCTTCTTGCTTCTTGCTCGACCTCC
Source organism: Xiphophorus maculatus (assembly GCF_002775205.1). Lineage (NCBI taxonomy): Eukaryota > Metazoa > Chordata > Actinopteri > Cyprinodontiformes > Poeciliidae > Xiphophorus > Xiphophorus maculatus. Next base: position 8,667,629 of record NC_036450.1, read on the forward strand.
TCAGTTTCTTCCATTTTTGCAGCCTGCCAGTCTGCATATTCCTCTGTGGTTTTATGTGTGAGAGGATTTCTTTGTGCGGTGGCAGCTTCTTTTGTTCTCGTTTGGTAGCTGAGGGTTCCTTTGATGTCTAAGACGGATGGAGAGAAAAAAAAAGAGGCAATACAGAAAGGAGAATTAGTGGGAAAACAGTGAGAATTGATGCAGAGCGTGATGATAAGCAGGACCGATGGGTCGGGAGGGACTTGGAAAGCTGTGCTGCTCCCCTGATGCTCCAATGGAGTTCAAGTATGTTTGATAAAACTGGTGCACAGAAAAAATGCAGGCTTACAAAATTCCTTTTAGATGATCTAAGTTGACATGATCTATGTTGGAGGCGAGGTGATTACTGCTTCTATGCATACACAATAGACATTAAAGGTTTAGCGCTGGTTTAGTTTATAGTGAGTGAGTTGGAAAGAAGCAAAAAGATGAAGCGCAACTGCTCTTTATTGAGTAAGACAGGGATTCTAACCTGCTAATCATTGCTGCTTAATCAGCTGGACTTTCTTCTTGGGTAGCCAGGCTGTGGTTTATTTGTGGCATCTGGTTAAGAGGACTTTGAATTATAGGAACAGTACAACTTGGAATTTTAGACATTTTAAAACTGTAACCTCTTGAAAACATGTTGTACATTCACATAGGTTACAGATCCATTCCTAGGTTGAAGGAAATTTAAACTCTGCATCAAATTGAATTGTTATTCATCTTGAAGAGAAACTTTTTTCACTGTGCTGTTTGGGTGATGTCTCAGGCAGTAGGGAGAATCAAAAGTATTGTTTTGGGGAAATATAAAAATGGAGAGGTTTCACATTTCTTTGCTTGCTAAAATTGATTTGAGTTCATATTTGGTACAAGAAAAATACAAAATGGACCCCCAAAAAACTAATTTTCTGTTTCCATTTTTCATCTTTGACTTGCTTGCTGTTATGGAGTTTGGATTTATTCCCAATGTTTCTTTATTTCCCAGGTGTCAGATAAGTTTGCCTTCAGCCTGTTTGACCTGGACTGGGACGTATTTATGCAACATATTGAGGGAGCTATAAATAGAGTTCCTGTTCTGGAGCAGACTGGTATCAAGTCCACTGTCTGTGGACCAGGTACAAACTTTCACACTCTAGCACATAATGATTTATTATGGACTCATTATAGGGTCCACAATAAATTTGTCTAGGCAAGTAATAAAGTGTACCTTTAGCAGCTGTTGGATTCTTTTCATTACAGATTAGGGTTAATTGGTGTTAAGTTCCTGATTTGTCCTTTTTAAGCTTCTAAGCAGAGAGGCCTGATAATCTGACCAAAAAAAGGAGAGTAGGAAACTACACATTATGGTAGTAACATTAGAATTAAACAAAGGCATGCACAAAATGATTTATTTAAAAAATGATTACCAGCACTAGTCCTGAAGGGCCAATGTGCTGCAGATTGTAGATGTGTCCTTGCTGAGATACACCTTATTAAAATGGCTGAATTACTTCCTCGGCATATCACCTTGGTCTGCAGAGTTTTGTTAATGAACCATTCTTATAGCTCCGGTGTGTTGACTCAGGCAAACATCTAAAATATGCAGCACATCGGCCCTTGCTCTGGTTTTGGATGCCACTGGTTTAGAGGATTTCTATAAACTTTGGAAAATGGAAACATTTATATGGAGATGTTTCGCCCTCTTTTAAATCTTTAGGTACTGCTGTAGCTGTAACACAGTGAAATACCTACATATTTTATTTTATGTGCAAACATTGCATCCATACATACTGTCCCATGTCTGTCAACAATTTAACTAACCATCCATCAGTCCATCCATAATTGCATGATTATGGATGGTCTTTTTCTCCAATAGATATATTGGAGAAATATCTACTGTGAATTCATAGTCCACGTTTAAATTTATGCTTAGTAAAGCAGGCTACAATAGACAGAAAACTCTGGTTGTGAAAAAGCACAGAATTTTAATTATGTAAAAAGACAGTATTTAAAGTCAACTTTGTGATTTTTATCAGAATCTTTCACTGCTGACCATAAGCCGCTGATGGGAGAAGCACCAGAAGTTCGAGGTTACTTCCTGGGCTGTGGCTTCAACAGTGCTGGTATGTGCTGCATCAATTTAAAGAAACAAAAAGAAAAGATATTTTTCTAAACTTTATCTTAAAGTTAACTGTTGAAATACTTGATGTGGAGCTTTACCTTGAGAAATTTGAAATAATGCATGAAAGGCTGAATAAACTTTTTAAGAGCATAAATGGGCAAGCAGGAAAAACAAGGTGAAATGTTTGGATGCTTTTAACAATCTTTGACCTGGACTTATATCTCTGTGTACATGGCCAAGCCACAAATACATATTAGAGAGGACTTCATAGAACACATACACAGTCTTGTTCATGCACAAGTCACTCCATTACTGCACTGAGCCTCTGACATTCGCCCTGGAAAAATATCAGTATCTAAGAAGTGTGTGACAGAGAGAGGAGGCGTAAAGGCTGAAGTAATCAGCAAGAGCTTTAATGGGCAATTGAAAGAAAGCTTTTTCTCTGCAGAGAGCTGTAGGGTCACGCACACGAGATGTTCTGACAAAAGACTGGGGGTTGGAATAAAGTTGAGTTCTGAGTGGGCCCCAGTAAATTGTTGTCACATATTACATAATACTGTGACCTTTTGGCACATTAATATCAGGTTCTGTCCATTAACCTGAATCTTAAGTCTGGCTAAGGCTTTGTCAAGTAGTATTCTCATTTGGGAGAGAGAAAATCATTTTATAGCTCTTGAAATTGTTTTGTTTAAAATCTAGAAATGGTTTGAAGTTGAGAATTATATGGAGATGTTTTTCCCTCCTTTAAATCTTTAGGTACTGCTGTAGCTGTAATCGGTTTTCCGTTATGAGAAAACATGTAAAAGTCATCCACATGTACTGGGACCTGTGGTAAACACGGACAAAAAAATCTTAAAATGAATCAGTAAACTGAAACACAATAAAGGGAAAATGGTTTTAAATTACAAAGTCAGTCTTTTATGGGATTTATGAAGCCAAAAGCATTTTTTTTTATTTGCTAATCTAATATCACAAATCCTTACAGAAAAAGAAGTAATTTTACAGAGGTACCCTGGAAAGAAAAGGGAAGAAAAAAAAGAGTTCTGGTGTGACAGGATGAGTGGAACCAGAATCATGAGAGCTTACAAGCAGACACTCGCACGTCGGTGTGGTTATCTCAGGTGACATTTATCTGTGACACCTCGCCTCCCTGGTTCTCACCACTTTGTCTGGGGTGAACTCCATCATTCTCCTCTCACCCTCCTCCCTTTTATCTCTCAATCCATCCATCTATCCCTCCATCCAGCTGGCCTGCCAGCCGTTCAGATTTCCTTCCAGACTCAGAGTTGACAGTTCCTGGCTGCAGATGAGTGAAGTGATGAGAGATGGAGGAAGAGGACATGCGGGGAAATGATGGAGGGATTCTGTTGCCAATGCTGCTGCATGTTAATGTTGTGCATGCAGCACATTGTGCAGTACTCGCAACGTATGCAAATTATAGGCAACACAGCACAAGCAGGGGTCTGCTAAAGGGACCCAGCTCATTAACCCAGCAGTTCTGGGACTCGGTGGATTACAGCGTTGAGCTGCCATCGTTTGTTTGGTGAATGGTTGGAAACAAACAGAACACTGCAGCTGTTGGATAGATGATGAGGTCAGATTGCTCAGGGGATGCCTTGAGCAGGGGTCAAGCATTGGAATAAAGGTTAATGCAGTCCTCTGTGGCTCAGTCGTATGTCACACAGCAGCTGTGGCAAAGGAAAATATAGCTTTCTTTCTTTTTCAAATTAATGAGACTTTCTGTCTTTCTGACAAGTTGGACCATCAGGCAGGTGAAAAAGGGAACAGAGCTTCAGCTGCTTGTTAAGGTTTTCTCTTGTTTTGCCTTCAGAGGCCACAAGCAACAGAAGCTGCATTTGGAAACAAAAGGTTCTTCAATCTGGAAATGTTTATATCCATATATCTAGTTTATGAAAGGTTGCCAACAGAAAACAAACTAAGCATTATGTCCTGAAGCCTAAGGTGAGAATTTGAGTTTGTGGAAGACAATTTTTGGGTTTTGTGTGCACATTGAATGCCTCACAAAAGTCTCCATTCACCTTGAACCACTTACCTTAACATATTTCTGCTGATTTTATGCTGCAAGATTATGTATTTGACTTATATTATCTATCGCATGAAACCTCAGTAAAATACATTGATGTTTGTGGTTACACTTAAAATACTATATATGTTTTAATAAATGCTTTATATGAGTTTAAAATTAATCTGTTTCTAGCTTCATGAAGTGGATAGCGCAACTTCTGAACTAATAGTTGTTGGTGTACTTTAGAGCAAAACGTGTAGATGGTTTTTGCTGTCCCCCCCCCATTTTATTGAATACTCCAGTGCACTAAAAATCAAACAGGTTTCAGCTCAAGTTTCACCTAAAGACTGTTAGGTTAGATCAAATCAGCAAAGTTAAGCTGATCTTAAATAAAATTTCAATGTTCCCAACATTTCCTCTTTATCTTTTTCTGTCAGGTATGATGCTGGGAGGTGGATGTGGCAGAGAGCTCGCTAAGTGGATCGTACATGGCCGGCCAGAAAAGGACATGTATGGATATGACATCAGGTATATAGGCATGCATTAAAAAGACTCTTCAATGGCATTTTATCAAATGGCACCAGGAGCCACAGCTTGTATTGAAGTCTGAGCGACTTCTTTACTGAGCATTAAATTCCTCTCCCTCCTTTCTCAGACGTTTTCACAGTTCGCTGACCGACAACACACGCTGGATCAGGGAGAGGAGCCATGAGTCATATGCAAAAAACTATTCTGTAGTGTTTCCCTTTGATGAGCCACTGGCCAGCCGTAACATGAGGAAGGACCCTTTCCATGAGGTACGGCAGTTATTCATCATGTTTCATCAGCATTTACCGACTGACAAATAACTTTAATGAGCAGTCCTACTCCTGTTAGGATGCATTGCTTGCTTCAAAGTTATGCTGGGTTTTTGCTCCATATTATGCTCCTTATGAGAAAGAAAACGAACAAAAAGTTAACTAAGAAGTTGGCCATCTGGGTTGGATTCAAAGTAAGCATTGACAAATGGTTTTGCAGGCCATTTCCTATGCTGCCAGTTTGCCTGAGACTGACAGTGATGAAAAGCTGGCTCAGCTTATCACCTCCCTGGTTTAGTGAAACTTCTTATCTGGAATGTCATATTGCAGTTAGCAATCATTTCACCCCTTTCAAGTCATCAGGGCATCTCCCGTCAAGTTTGATTACTTCCACTATTTTCATAGATTGCATAACCGTCTTTCTCTTTTTTTGTCTGTAATTTTGGCTTGTCAAGCACCGACACTGTTTCTCTCAGTGGGTTTGTCTCTCACATTTCTTCAGTCTTCTCTTTGCCTCCTCTTGATCTCATGGCTGATTCAAAGTGATGGCATAAGCGGTGCAACTTAGCTCTGCAGTGACTGCATTTGCTAATGCATGACTATAAATGATCCACTCAGCTTTGGTGGCTAAGCCGTGAATGTTTTTCAGCTTTGTTTCTCTCCTTGGCCTAGCACAAACTCTTAATGGATTTCACCGCCGTGTTTCACACACTAAATTAGAGACATACTCTAATTCTTTAGAGTATGTCTCTAAAGAATTACTTAGAGACATACTTTTTTGAGTGCAAGAGCCTATTTAACTTTCATTGTTGGACTATTAACCTTGTACTTGCATGCATGAATTTTCTAGAACAAGCTATGGTTCCATAAGTTTCATTTGTGTCCCAAGTTTGATTTATTTAGCTTCTGTAATACTTTACAGGCATACATAAAGCTTTCTGCAGAGATTCATTAAACAATTGAGCAAAATGAAAACAAAAAATGAGAACTAAAGGGGTGATGGAGGAATTATTTAATTTAGTCTTTTGACTACGGTACATAAAGAATTAAAACTGTAGCTATGTAAAAAAAATAGTTTGAAATTCTAACCCTTATATTCTATACTTGACAACTTAGATTTTTGAAGACGGCTTAACCTGCCTTAATGGGAACACTTGTATCCATTTTTCAAATCTGAAATGACACAGTGTTGTAATGCGCTATAGCTAGAAGGTGTCCTTTCAGGTATGACCAGGCAGGCAAGCTGTCTCTGTGCAAATAATGAGACTTTCTACTTATAGGAGGCAATATGTGGTTATTTCAGACCATCAGCAAGTCATCTCTGACACTGCTGCTCGCACGCTTTCTCCACCTCGGTAGCACAGATGGTAAATATAGCTTAGTGTGGGACGTTTTGGCAAAAGACAGACAGCTTGATGCCTGCTCGGGGGAGAGCATAGCACAACATACCTACCAACTGTGGGCGACTGTCAGTTTTAGCAAGGAGGATGGAGAGCCTCAAAATATCTTATCTGAACAGTGTTCAAGAATTAGGAAGAGTTTTTCCTCTGTTTCTGCAGCCACTTGATGTAAACAAACGTGGTGCAACGTGTTTTTATCAATTCCTCCATTAGTGGAGAAACTTCATTATCTTTTCTTAATGCAACAAATGTCAGCAACTGTCTGGAGTAATCATTATGTCTACATTTGTGTTGGATCAAGTGGATGAACTGGCCTTTTGTTTCATTAGCTTGTTGATGCAGACAGATCAATAGACTTAAGGAATAACATGTTGTTACTGCAGCTCTAAGTTACTAAAGTTGGTCCTGATCAGTAATCATACTATTGCAAGAGATAGATTGATCAATTTTGTGCAAATAATTTCCTTCAGAAGTCATAGGAAAAGTAAATAGAGACCAGTTAGCTGTTTTGTGAGGGCCTCTGAAGTTTACTAGAGAATATAAGTGAGCATGAAGACCAAGGAGCACAGCAGAAAGGCCAAGGTGAATGTTATGGAGAGGTTTGTAGCAGGGTTAGCGGCCCAGTTAAAGTCCTGATCTAAATATAATTGGAAATGTGTGACAATAAAAATTGCTGTTCAGCAACCCAGTCTGACTGAGTATTTAGTTGGATTTTACTTTGTGCAACAGATTAAAGAGGGTTAAATGGAGATGCATGTATTTTCATTTCACTTTGAAGTTATTCTCTGCTTTGTGTTGACATATCCCATAAAATTCACTATTTCAAAATAAACAATATTTAGTTTTTTTAACCACTGACTTGTATTTTCAGTAAATACTGACAAGTAGATTGACAATATTCTCAGCTTCGTGTGCCCTCTGTATATTTTGTAGCGATTTGATTTGTTTTTGTATTTATTTCATCACTCCAGGTGCTGACAGAGCAAGGTTGCATGTTTCAAGAGAGGCATGGTTGGGAGAGACCTGGTTGGTTCAACAAAGAGGGACCGGCTCCTGTGAGGCTCCTGCAACAAACACACACTACCACAAATGTACTGCTTGTAGTTGCCATGCTTTAACACTGTGTTTGCTTGTCTTGTTAAAAGCCTAAAAACTACGATTACTACGGCGCTTACAACATTAGGAATAATGAGAACTACAGATACAAAGAACTCCTGGGCAAAGAGTACACCTTCGACTTCCCTCCGCATCACGATGTGGTAAGCTACAGAGAGCAGAAGTGTTTGTGTGGAGTCAGAAAAAGTTCAAGGGCTTGTTTTCTCTGTCAAAACACAAGTTAGTCTGATGAGTGTGAATGTTTACTTTTCAGTCTACAGAGTGGAAAAATCGAAAGTCTGAATGAATTTCTGTCATAAACAAGTAATGGTGGTGGATATCAGCGGTGGGTTTAATGATGTAGAAAAAGCTTTAAACCTCCAAGCTAATTTAGCAACTTGATAGAGTCTGGGAGTGAAATCTGTGATTTTTGCCTTTAACTACACTCCCCTGATGAATTCTGCTCTTTATGATGCAACTACGATTAAGCCTTCTTCAAAATAAGAAGACGGCAACGTGTTTGTATTATTTTCCTTCAGCGAGTGTGTTGAACATGTGTGCTGAGTTTTGCTGCTTTCAATGCAGATTAAGAGTGAGTGTCTCTCATGCCGACACGACGTCACTGTGTTTAACATGTCCTACTTTGGGAAGTTCTATCTCACCGGACCAGATGCCAAGAAAGCAGCCGATTGGCTCTTCTCAGCTGATGTCAACAAGAAGCCAGGTTAGTCGGGCAACTGTTTGAAGAAGCACACATGCCTGTCTGCACACACATGCGCACACCCACACTGCATACCTGAATGAAATGAATGATTCATGACGAGGCCTCAGCAGAATTTGATGACATACTTAGGGAGTGATTCAGCCCTTTCATTCAGGTGTGTCGGTTTTGGGACACAACTAAAACATGTAAGACACCGGCTCTTTAAGACTAGAGCTTGAGTTATGCATGAACTGTTTGTATTTGCACAATTCTTAGTTTTTCTAACTTAAAATGAAGTTTGCACATGGATTAAAGATGCAAATTATGCAAAATATTACGTTTTTTTCCCCCAACTTGGTTAGTTTGTACGTGGTTGCAGACACAGTGTGGACAAACAGTTCTCCACCGTTAACAAAGCATCTGTCTATGCAAGACTATCCTTCATGTTTCCTTTAAATCCAATATTTCATACCTCTCTGATCATTTTATCTCTGAGGCAATTACACTACATCTCCCTCCAAGCCTTGTTAAACAAATCCTTCTTGAACACATTTGTATTTGTTAACAACACTGACACAGATAATCACTCTTTTAAATTACAGCTGATGAAGGCATCATCAACATGTATTTAAGCGTGACTGCAAATATTAATTCTTTTGGCAAAGGGATGACGCATCATAAATGTGTGTCACTTGTAATTAGTTACAGATTTATTTGATTTTGGAGGTTTTCTTGATGATGTCTTTATGACCAATGTCTTTGCAAAAAAATATGCCACTTATACTTTGGTACATATTTAGAGTCATCTGGCTGTTACTGAGCTTGTTTCCTGTCAAGTGGTGTGCTATAGTAATTTTAAAAAATAATTTTGGTCATACATAGATTCAAGAGAGAACATCCAGTTGAGTTATTTATGGTGTGTTGCTCTTAGGAGAGAAAATAAACCATGGATTTGGGGTGATTTTGAGGGGAAGTAAATATTTCAACTCTGAGCTGCACATATTCAAGGCTGCACATACAGTATATATAGTGCATTACATAATTCTTCATAATCATTGAATGGTTTTCACATTTTGCCACAAATTTTGATGTATGATTTCTTGCAATAGCAATAGGAGAGGATTTTGTTTTTTGCCGCCCAACAGGCTTTCTTCCAGGACTGACCTGTGTTTCGCTCCATCCATTTTCTCACTGACTTTGACCAACTTCTTCTGTGGTCCTGCTAAAAAATAGCAACTCTATTGCACAATGCTTACTCCACAAAGTTTTACCATTAAGGCGGCTTGTTGAAGCTCATGTGCACTGATACTTTGATGCTTTAGCCAAAAGGTTGGGCTTTGCCCGATGTGACCAGAGCTCTTATGGTTGCTGTTCCCACATTGCTTTTGTAAAACTGCAAATGGGACTTCTTGAGTCTTTATTTCAATAATGACTTTCTTTTTGCCTCTTTTACATAAAAAAACTAGATTTATGAAGTGCCTCACTAATAGTTTTCCCACCTGAGCTGTGAATCTCTCCAGCTCCTCTAGAGTTACTGTAATCTTTTGACTATTTCTGTGGTTAATGCTTTCCTTTCCTGACCTGCCAGCTTAAAGCTACACTACATAACTTTAATTAAAAAATATATATTTTTTCTTGCATATTTGTTAAAACTGTCACTTTGTCAAGATAGTAAAGTATAAGTCAGATAATCTGTGAAAAAATTGAGCACTTTTGTCTTCTCCCAGTGCTTCCAGTACTAGCTGCAGAAATACACCGCTTAACAAATACATAAAAAAAACATATTTTTGTGAAAGGTATGTACTGTAGCTTTAAGTGAAGATAACATCAATAGGCATGAATGCTGTTGCAAAGCACTGTAAATACGTATTCACTGACAGGTGTTTGCATGTTTCAGGTTCCACTGTATATACGTGTATGTTGAATAAAAGAGGAGGGGCGGAGGCCGACCTGACGGTGAGCAGGCTGGAGCCGGGCGCCGCCAAGCTGCCACTGGCACCACCGTCAGATGGTGAGAAACAGACTGCCATCCTCGTTTTAATGAACTTCACCTGAAAACACAAAACAAAGAACTGAGTCTGAAACAAAACTTGGTCAAAATGTGAAGAGATGTGAGGGAAGAGAGAACGTGGGTAGAATTATTATTTATTAGAATCATAGGTGAATATCTTCACACAGATGCCAGCATTAATGCAGCAGGGTTAGGGTTAGGGTAACCATACAGCATGAAGGTAAAGGAATGAAAAGAGTGAAGTTAAACAGTTTGATGTGATTACATCTGCATTGTTATATTATTTAAGATGTTAATTGGTATCCTTATACGACATGTAATGAGAAGCTAAAGAGTCATGTTGTATTTTTCTGCTGGGTAGCTATGCCTAATTTTCTCAAATTACTGGCCTCTCTTGCTCCAGGTGATGTATACTACCTTGCCATTGGAGGCGGTGTCGCCGAACACAACTGGAACCACATTAGGACAGTTATTCAGGACCAAGGCTTCCACTGCCAGCTGACGGACCACTCCGAAGACATGGGGATGATCAGCATCCAGGGGCCTAAGAGGTGGGACGACGAAAGAAGGTGGAATGGTTATAATTTATCCCTACTTTAGAGAATGGGGAAATCATAATGTAGGTCAAATTTATGATTTAGTCATTGAACAGTAAAGATGGCTAAACATCACAGAGACACTATTTTTTTTATTAAGAGCATGTCAGAGTAGGTAAGATGCAGAAAAGACGATTGGACCAGGATTTTAGAGTACAGATGGACAGTAATCTAAAACAACAACAAAAAACGTCTGTAGTGAGGCTAGAATCAGTTGCTTGATCTCAATCTCAAAAAGCTACAGCACAGGAGGAAATGCTTCAGCATTTAGTAATGTAGTGCAAAGGAGGAACTAATCCACTGATCTACATGCCAACAACACGTTCTCATCAGGGTAATTTTGTGAAACGACAGGGTGGGGGGGTCTGGTGCCCATCTCCAGGCAGGCTGCCAGTCCATCACAGGGCAAGAGCACCTCAGTTAAATTTATTTTCTATGAATTATTCACAGTACCAATAACTCTGGCACCAGTTACTTTTATAAAATAAATATATACAAAATTGCAGAGGAGAATTTTTGTAAATATTTAATGTAGAAATACATAATTAAATTAAAGATTTAATAAAAGCTTAATTTATTAAATTTTTTTTCCTCATATTTACCATTCATCATGATGAATGTCCAGAAACTGATCAGTTTTTATTTAACTGATAAAAACCAAGTCTTTGACATGGCAGGTGTTCTTAAAGGCTTGTTTTCTATTTTTTGTTACTCTCTTCCTTCTTTCTGTCTTTGTTGTATTTTTCACTCATTGTGAACATCTCCTCCATTGTAAATGTGTTTTCATCAGATTGAACAGTGTTTTACGTGTAGAACTGTCTCTGTGGTTTACCGGAGCCATAACCTTCGGTTAGTGACTCGCTCAAGTAAAAAAAAAAAAAATGCTGTGAATAAACGGTAGCCCAGGTGTGTGCTGACTTCTTCCAGCATTTCTTTGTTCTTTTACTCACAGAGCAAGCCGGGCCAACTTTGCTTCTTCATTCCACTCTGTGCTCACCTCAGTCTATCTTTTCCTTCTCCCTGACCTCCTCTCCTCCCCACTTTTCTGCCCTCTGCCTTTCTTCTTCCCGTTCACGAAGCTGCAGGGTCCATCCACCCCTGTTCTCTGTGTGGGATTTGTCGATATCTTTTCCTGGAGGCCTTTTTTTTACCGTCTGTTCTCCTCAGTTCCTTTTTTTTCTCCCTCTGGGGTGATCGAATAGTTCTCCTCGTTTGTCTTCTCTCACTGTTTCTTGCTTCCTGCTTGGTTGGCCTATTCTGAGTCACCTTGCCCCTGCTTTCATGGTTTTCCTCACTGATCTGCTTACGTCAAGCCAGGAATAATTACTTCAATCCCGACTGTAGTCTAGCAACGACAAGTTCATTTGTTTGTGGATTTTTTTTTTTTTACTGTGTTTACAAGATTGCAGTTTGTTTTGTCTCTCTCTCTGCCTCTCCACAGTACCATATTTTATGTTTTGCCTGTTCAGAAAATTACTCTTCCTCTGTCATGGTTTTGCTCCCTGATGAAGCAAATTGATCCCAGTAAAGCTTGAGCAGCAAGAAGATGTGTTTAGTGTTTACAGAGATGTGTTGGGGTTTTCTCTCCCGATGATGTCTCACTCCAGTGAGAGGAGTCTTTGATTTTCCTTCTCGCAGCTTGGCACCATGTTTCAAAGTGTGAAACTAATACTCAGCCGCTTGTTTAGGTAATTATTAACAGTATGCGTAATTGATAAAATTATGAAACATCCCGTGTGTATGCACAGCTGACAAGTCAATGTTAAATGGCAAAACAAAGAAATCCCTCCTTTGCTTCCTGGCTCTTTAATTCTCTCGAGAAAGTTTGAGCAAACTAGAGCACAGTTTGAGGTAAACATCAGCCTACATTAGCTTAAGAATAAAAATTTATATTTGTCTGTGCCCACATCTTTCTATATCTGTTACATCACTTGCTTTCTAGAAGAAGGAACTTGCACAAAGCTGCAGAAGCATAACCTCAGTCATTCCACAAATATCCACACGCCTGGCTTCCTGGAACACCATGGCGAAAAATATCCTTAAAAAGCTGCTTTCTCTGTCTTCCCACTCATAAGCATATGAGGCGAAGAGTGCAAAATAAAATATTTATTATTTTGTGTTGACTCATCATTATGTAATATTGATTGCAGTGTAGTTTTCAGGAGGAAAGATTGCATATTTTCTCATTATTCCAGTGTTTTCTGTTTGAGAGACATTTTAGTAACCTAGAAATCAAATAACTTTTTCTTTAATAATAAACTTACAGCTTAGAATTTACAACTTTGTGAATTTTTTTTATAATTGTTTTGCATGTCCTGTTTTTAATTTTACACCAACTTTGTAACTCAAATAGCACAGAATATATTCAGATGTGAACCAATTTGTGCCTATTGTTATATCAGATTGCAATTGTTTTTTTTTGGGGGGGGGGTTTATCAGTCACAAACAGTGAGGGGCAGAAGTGATAAAGAACACAAAGAAGAGTGGAAGAAGAAAAATATTTCATAACTTGGCTCCATCTAGACCTAACAAGGTGCATGTGCCATAACTAAGTTTGAAAAGTTTAAGGATTTGAATGGTGTAACTCTGCTGTACTTTATTTAGCGTTTCTGTTATCTGCTGAAAATATCACTCTCCTCTTTTTTGCAGCCTGAATGAACCACAGATGTGTTATGGAACTGAGGGTTCCTTTAAGATAGATTCTTATGTCATGGTTCTTCTCTTGCTTTTGTCTTTAAACACTGAACTAAAAGTGGAAATAACTAACTTCAGCCTTCCGCAATGATTGCAAAATGACAGTGCTTTGAAATTGTGTGTTAAACAATCAAATAGATTGAATTTTTTCGTTTCTAACTGACTAGTCACCAGTCAGGGAGTTGACCAAATGGTCACCAATTTATCATACAAGCTGATTTCAATGTATTTCTCTTTTGTTTACTCAGTCCAGCAATTTTTGGTATTTGACTTTACATCTAGCTTCAGAATGAAAAAGAAACACAATCCATGGTTTGCGTACACTTAGCATATCTAATTTGGTCAAAAATTGGTGGAATGACTAACATAGTTTGTGACTCTGTTTTTTTCTGCCTTAACAGTCGAGAAGTATTGCAAGATGTTTTGGATGCAGATCTCAGCAACGAAGCGTTTCCCTTCTCTACCCATAAGCTTGTGAACGCAGCAGGATATCAGGTGAAAACACTAAGAATCACACTCAGTCATAGATACCAATCCCATACCATTGAGTAAAAGTTTACTTTTGAGATTTGCTAAGTGGAAATTCTTTATTAATTGTGTTGAGGAAGAATAAATTATATTTCTTACTAACATGTCAAATCAGTCCACATGTGAACTGGAAAGCCTAGTTTAATTAAATGGGACATTTGCAGTAGTTTATAATCGAATTGTTAAAGTTTTATACCTGCACATAGCGGTGCACTAGGCATTGGTAAGTTACTGCTAAGGCTTAATGTGTTTTTAAAAATGTACTCTTATGATTTTGGTTAGGTCTGCATCAAAATAAAAAAGACAAATTATTATAGATAATATAATATGTACTAATTGCTATGTTGCACTATTTTAGCAGGGATGATTGGTGCTTTCTTTTTTAAATTGAACTGTTACAGTCCAGTCTATTGCATACGTGTGTAATAATTCTGTAAGGTATTTGTGATTTGACCTGTGATTTCTGACCTCCTGATTAAAAGGAGAGAGCATTGCACTCATTACAGACTCATGCAGCGGCACATATGTTCACTCATCCTCAGTCTGTCTTACCTTCTCTTGCATAAATTATGCAAGGTCCTGGTGATTGCGATCTGCATCTTCATACGTCGCTGCAGGAGTGTGTGTGGATGTGTGCCAAGCGAGGCGCTTGTGTTGTTTTCCAGCTGGTTGTTGGCCTTGTGTCAGTGACAGTTTAATGGTTGCAGTGCTGTTTGTGTGAGCAGAGCTCTTCCTGCCCCCCTGCACCCCCTCACTGCTCATTAGACTCTCTCTCTGTCTGTTTCTGTTTTTCTAACTTGTCATCGGCAGCGGGTGCGCAAGCATACACATTTATCCATCTAATTTCATGTTGTGCTTCTGTCTGTATGTTTGTTTTTTGCTGCTTGGTACATGAGTGTGGTGGTGTGTGAGGCATGCATGCCTCTGGTGTGTGTTAGGGTCATGTGCTCAATGTACTAACCTACGCTGATCTTGGAGATGTGCATATGGAGCCTGCAGTGATCCCTGACTGGACAGATGGACTTTCTGTCATTGCACCAACTGCGAGAACTGTTGGAGAAGTTTCCTTTCCTCGTTTTTTTTGTCCCCTTCCGCATTTCCTTTCCTGTTCATGTGGAGTGTGCTATCTTTTCCTGTCAATATTTTTGCAAAATTTTTCTTACCCTCTTCCCTGACTCTCATTCATTTCTTTTTTTTTCAGCTAGTTATGTGAATGAGCACAAACGATTCCTCGTTGTGGCAGCTTGATTCTCCACACAAATACCTCCTCTGCTCATCTGTAACCCTCTTTTCTATGCGGCCTGTCATCCAGGTGCGAGCAATGCGTCTGTCATTTGTCGGAGAGCTCGGCTGGGAGCTCCACATTCCCAAAGACTCCTGTGTTCCCGTCTACCGAGCTGTCATGGCCGCCGGTGCAAAGCATGGCATCATCAATTCAGGCTACAGAGCAATCGACTCTCTCAGCATAGAGAAGGGTAACGTAAACAATTTAACCTATTCAGCTGAAATAATGATTTTCTCTCACCATTTGTTTCGCTACAAAGTCGGTTTTAGGAGGGGAGGTGTTGATGCTCATAAGTCCATATTTAAAGTCACACAATTTAAATCTCTTCAGGGTACAGACACTGGCACGCTGACCTTCGGCCTGATGACACACCTTTGGAGGCGGGGCTTGCCTTCACCTGCAAACTGAAGAGCTCCATCCCGTTCCAGGGCCGGGAAACGCTGGAGAAACAGAAGGAAGCGGGACTGAGGAGGCGTATCGTCTGTTTCACCATCGATGAGTCAGTAGATCCTCTGTCTGAAGGCAGGAATTAAGCCTTCAGCACAATGGGAAGAAAAGTTGTCTTTTTATCTTTGCTTAAAATTAGTATGCAGACATGAAAATGATGGAAAATTCATTCTACAAATTTCATTGTAGTATTTTATGTCGGGCATAAAAAATTATTTTTATTGCCGTACTTTAATTGATGATCCATCCGAAGTTGGAGCTTGAATCTTTAGAAATATCTTCCTTAGATTGATAATGATTTTTTTTGCATCATATTTTTTTAAAAAGAAAAGAAGCACAGAGAAATTTGGAAATCTCAGTTAGGAAAGCATGAGCCAAAAATTAAGTTATTACTCCTTTACACAGATTTTCAACTTTTCCTTAGTATCTTTGGTTGCACTTTGAAAGTATTTTATGTTTTTTTCAAAAATCTGAAACAAGTATGTTCCAACACCATTGTTTTTTTGTAATCTTTTACACCAGAAAAATACCAATGTTCGGTCTAGAGGCCATATTCCGTAACGACGTCCCTGTTGGTCACCTCCGGCGAGCCGACTATGGCTTTTTCATAGACAAAACTCTTGGTTATGGATACATCCACAACCCTGATGGAGGAGTGGTGAGTTTGTTACACATTGTATTCCCTGTTTATTTAGGTCTGCTGGACTTATCCAGTCTTGGTTTCTGGGATTGCTCTTCCTTCCATAGTTTCATATTATTTCTTTTATCCCTCTTGGACCAAAGCAGATTGACTGAAAGAAAAACTTAAAATATTTAATGTTTATGTGGGAAAACATTCAGTTCAACTGAACTAAATGAGAAGTGAATAAAGCTGAATATCCCAGCAAGGTTGTAATTATTGATAAACCATGAATGTGGAAACCTTGTAGAAAGCCTTTTATCACTGTTTTATACAAGAATGTTTATTGAAATCTAAATCGTTATGTTAAATATTTATTATCTTAAGTATTTTCCTAAATAGATCTTCCTGGATAACCATATATCTGACCCAACTGATAAGTAAAAAAATATTCTCCAAAGGGCTACAATGCATTTGCTACTCGTTAAATCTTTGTTTCAATGAAGCGTTGGTATTTTCTTTGCTGCAGGCAAGTGATATTTAAGGTTTCTATATAAAAACCTGGTGTTACTCTGAGTTTTCAAGCAATAGGCAGCCGTCTGTGTTAGTTTCACTGTGTAAATGACTGAGAGCCAGAGTGGAAGATCAGTAGGGAGGGCTGCCGAGAGGGAAATGTGAGCTGGTCAGTGAAAATTAGCTTTCTGTGTTTCAAGGGAACTGACAGCCGAGTCACAAAGGGCTTAATTGCTTTCTGCGTTCAGAACTTCCAAGCTGCTCGTTTCTGTTTGTTGTGAATCCTTTGAAATCCCTCTTTCATTCCTGCTTTCCTCAAGCCCTTTACATGTCTTTTTTTTCTTACCAACAAAATATTTTTATTTCCTTCACTAGGTCAGTGGCGATTTCATTAAAACAGGCAAGTTTACGCTCGAAAGGATGGGAGTGGCATACGAGGCCAAGGCACACCTCAAATCTCCGTTCGACCCTGAAAATAAACGGGTTAAAGGAATCTACGAGTGACCGCCAATGTGAAAGCACCGTGGTTAGAGAATAATATGCAACCTGCTGCTTTTCCACATTCAGTTGCCACTACAATTGTATACCTCTGCCATTGATGGTGTTTCATAAATGTGAAGTGATAAAGTGACATTTACGGAGATTGAATTTAACAATATTTGCTCATTCTTAAATGATTTAAATGTTCGAAATCAAAGCAGGTCCACTGTTCCTCGACGTGTGCTCTTATACAATTATTACCATAAAATTTCCACCAGTTCAAGACTTTATCAAGACAAAATGTTTTTGTAACAATAAACTTCACTATCCTTTCAGGAAGCAAACATAACTTACTCGAATAATTCATTTTTTTTTGTGCCAAACTTGCAATTCATTAGGGGATGTTAGTGCAGCTATTTGCATTTATTACTTTAAAGACTCCCTTTTTAACTTTGAAAGTCTTACTTCCTGTAGCAGCTCACTTTGCACTGAGTTGTTGAACAGAATTCATTATCATGACCATAGATGTGTGTCTGTGTTGTAAAGTTTTATGTGAAGCACTGAGGGTGTCCTTAACCAAAGAAGTCTTAAAAGGGCTTGGAAAAGAGATTATACGTGTGTGTGTGTGTTTTTACTCAAAGTAAATCAAATGCTGCAGCTTCCCAGGTAATTGAGTATTTAATGTAATTTGGCTTAAATTAAGAATAAACCTGTTTTTGTTTTTCTTTTTTTTTATCACCAACAACTAGAGATCAAGGCTTCGTCCTGAAGGTAAAATATTCAGTAATCTAGCAAAGTGACTGTGTGTGACCTCCTGCTTCTTGCTTCAAAGTTTTATAACTGTGCCTTGGGCGCTTCATGCCCACCAAATGGCTGAGCTATGTTTTTTATGAGGTTAACTATTTATCACGAATATTTTTTAATAATGATGCGACAGGGGTCACAATATTCCATAAAGGCTCTTTTTGCTCCATTTGGTTTTTTTAAAAAAGTACTTACAGGCTATGAGCTCTGCTGTTTTTCTACAAGTAAAAATCTCCACAGAGTTAAAAAAAATAAAATAAAATAGTGCACTTTTAAAAAAAACCTTTTCCAAACATTGTTAAATATCAAATCTCCTAAAATCAAAGTTTCACTGTACCTTAAGTTGCATGTTTCTCTGGTATGTCTGTGAACCGGACTTAGCATCCTGCATCTATATAGTCTGCGTCAAATTACAAACAGATGAGCAAAGTAGAAAGTTTCCTAAGAAAATGGCTGCGATATGGAAGCTTTCAGGCTTTGATATTACTATGATCCTTTGAAATGGAGCTTTGTGAAAGGGCTTAAGAGAGAATATTTCAAGGTTTTAATCTATTTCTGTTATGTTTTCATGTTCCAAGACAGAAACAAAAACAACCATAACTCTTAAGGAAAGTGAATCATTAAGAGTTTTTAAGCTTAAAAGAATGGAGGCTGCTGCTCTGTGAGAGGTATCAGCTTAGTTTGTTAAACTACTGGTAATTGCTATAATTTGGATTTTAATTCAATTTCAAAGAGTAAGAGAATTGGAGACTAATATTCATGGCTGCAGAATACCAAGTTTTAATCGTGATTGAAGCTTCTCTGGTTGAGGGTTCAGGGTCATTAAATTCTAGGGCTGAAGTTTCAGGTTAGCATAAAAAACACAGCATCAGTGACACGGAAGCTGCAAACGTTTTGCAAGATTGCGGTTGGTTATTGCAGTAACTCCATTTGGTTTCCTTTCCCAATTGCTGCCATTCACTTTAGCAACATTTGTCATCGTCGCCTTCAATCTCAGTTCTTCCAGTTATGTTTATTAGCATAGGCTTGCTTAATAATCCTTCTATTTCCTTACTTTTAGAAGGTCAATTGTTGCTAGGTTAGTAAAATTAGATCTATCATTTGGATTACCTCATAATTAAGATTATTTTTGCCAGACAAGAATCTACAGGAAGTAGCAAATAGCCACATCGTTAATATGAAGTTACTGAGTATGGAGTAAAAGTTGTAGTAGTAATGCTATTCATGTAATAAATTCTTTACTCTGTAACTGAGCCTTTGAAACATAAGATGTTCTTTAATCACCGGATGGGTTTATAAGTTGTTTATCATCACTCTAGTATATCTCAGTGATGCTTGCCGCTGCACATCAAGCACAAAATGTTTACTAATTAATTATTTAAAGTCATTGCTGACTTTAAATAACAAAAGATCAGCAATGACTTTTTGTTATTTAACAACAAAAAGTTGTTAAATAACAACATGCAAAGAGAAATAGTTGGAGTAAATTATTCATGTTGATCTAGACTTGTTACTTATGTTGAAGAGAATTTCTTTATTAATAAAATGTGATTTAACCTAAAGCACTTTGTGTATTTTTCTTTTCAAAAATAAAACCTCCATAGGAACAAACAAATACAACAAAGTCCGGAAGGTAATCCAACATTTTACTGTAATATAGAATATTTATTTAACTGCATTACATTAAACTATATGACAAATACAATGCTTTAGTGTAATTTAACAGAATCGCGAGAAATGTTTTTCTATTAATTTTTGGATAGCTTTTATGTTTTTTGTTTTTATATTGACAGACTTGTGATGTAAAATATCTCACTGTCATTTTCATTAGATGTAACACATGAATAACACTGCTATTAGCTTAATTAGTATGCACTAATAATAAACACAGCTGGTGGGTGTTTGCACAGGCATATAATTACAGTAAGCAGTGGATGCTATTTATCAGCTAATGTAGAGATAAAACTAAATTCAAACTAAGTCACATTTAATAATCCTCTTTAATCTCCTGTTGGTCTGCTGACCGCTCCCTGTCCTCAAACTACTCCAGATGTTTCTGCTCAGCTGTACGACTCTGCACCTCCTTCACAGGGGTAGCGATGTTTTGGTAGGATGGAGATCACTTCTGGTAGGGGCTGTTTTTCCCATTCACCCTGGAAGAAAAATGTTATGTTACAAGTAATTGTTTTATTTAAAGGCATTTTCTTCTGTTTCTTTTCAACAAATGTCCAGATACTCCATATGTCTTCCTTGGTTTTTTGTTAGGCTTCTTTATGTAATACACACAACTTTGCAGTCTTGATCTCATTTTAGCACAAACATTTATAGTAAACATAATTTGCTAAGTACAATAAATGTGTAAATGTCTTCAAAAGAAGACTTGATGGGTAAAAACTGACAAGGAAAGGCACAAAATTAAATGGTCACAGAATAATGCAATTCAGGAAATAGAATTTAGGCAAAACCAATTACCATAAAACTACTTCTACTGTTACATCACTGTTAGTAAAACTTGATTTTCTTTTTCAGGTTATATAAATCAAGCACTTACTCATTAATATGTTTGAGACATTTTACTCAATTCACTTTTAATTTGACAGCGGTTATCTTTGTGTAAATTTAAAGTTTGCTTGATAATCTGAAACATTTTAAGTGAAAAATCTGTAAGGATTCATGCCAACATGCTGAAGCAGCACACTGTTGTGTGCAATGCTTTGAGACTGAGCCATTCAGCCTCTGGTTGTTTGTTAGAATAATTCTAGCCTGTACTTGCTGCATCAACTTACAAAGTTTTGTAAGCATGAACAAACATATTATAAAAGAAATCACTGAGGAACAATGAGAATGACCGCAAGTAATAATGCTGACTTATTTCGTTTTTTTTTCTTATATATTTTTATCTTGAGCTGTTTTGCCTTCCATTAGTTCATAGACATGTCAGTGTGAAAAAAGACCACATGCTGGGCTTGACATTAAAGGTCTTTTAAAGTGATAAGGTCCTGCTTTAGTAGATTTTCCACCAGGCATGGTGCGTTAGTTATTATATTTTACCGGACATATTCCCTTCCGTAACATTTCTCTTCTAACCACATATTTTGATAAAGCTGTCTTAGCTCCATGTCACTAAGCTGTAGAGTGACATTAAAAATTATTTAAATAAATTGGTTTTAAATTTGTCTCCTGTTTCTAAAAACCAGAATTCCTAACTCTAGTGTTGTGAGGAAAGAACATTTCTGTCCAGAAATCTTGATTAAGGTCATCATTACATTTGAAATCAATTTACTCACTCTCATCCCAACATCTTGGAAGTTTGTGTGGGTTTATTTTACTAAAGCAGTCTGAGTCTCACTCTTCTGAAATAATATCCATCTTGATTTGGGTAAATTGGTAGCTTGTCAGTCAATTGTAGCTTGTAAATATGTGTGTATTTGATGAATGAGGGACTCACAGGAAAGAGGCGTGCAGTGGACTGATTGCAGTGCATGGAGATGGGAGCTGTGTTATAAAGAGAGTCCAGCACTTCTCCGGCAAAATCATCCCAGTGCAGCTGATCATACTGATCTGTCACACCAAAATCGCCACACACACACTGGTCATTTCCGTGGAACCTTGATGGGAAGAGTGGGAGAGATGGAAAAAAGTTCACAAAAGAAGGAAACGAGGTATTTTAAAACACTTATCTTTGCTTTTAGAGGATAACGGTGCATTGCGTTTGAAGGGGAATAAAATCCCAATTTGTTTCTCTAATTCTTCACAGATCTCAGGAACATTTTGTGCTATTGTGGCTTAAGTTTCCTCCCATTTAGGTTGGATTGAATGAAAATAGCTCAGATTTGCCAGATTAGCTATCAAACCAACAAAGTCCATGTTTTATCCAATGTTAACAAGAACTACTGCAAAATTTTACATTTATTTATTTATTTTTTTTTTTGCCCTTGCTTTTGATTGTGTGTTTTGGTCCTTGTGTGTGTGATGCATTTTTGATTGTTTTTTTTTTTTCAGATTCAAACAGTGGAAAAATGTATCTCCTTACCTTTAAAAGGTATAAAATTCCAAAAATATAATTCATATTTAATATGTAGAAGGAAAGAATTGTAAAATATTGACTTAAAGTGGAAAAATATTTTACAGTAGATTTTAGAAAGCTGAAATTGTTTTGACGCCGGGTCTCCTCGTTTTCATTGCTACTGCTAATCATTCACCCATCTCAGTGCTTTTAATATTAATAATTAAGCACTCCTTGAAATGTATTTTGTCAAAATTATTGTAGCATTTTTATGTTTCTCATTAAAAACAGCAGAGTTATATGAATGCATTTCATATAAAAAAATATTAGTTTTGTTTTTCCACAAAAAAAAATGGAGTTTGCTAAACATACCAGCATTAACAGCATTCTAAAAAAACAAATATATAATTCCTGATTGATTTGAATATTTCTGACTGAAATCGGCATAAAAGACAGACGGGTTTAAGAAATCAGAAATGATTTAAAGATCTTTCTGCAGTACCTGTTAATGAAGCTAAAATATTTCTGCAGGTACCCTGGGTCAACGTGGCTCTTGCAGAGCTCCAGTTGAGTCCGAGGGTAGTAATGAATATAATTGACGCACATTTCCTCCATGATGCCAAAACCTCCCTGTGGAGATAAGAGCAGAACAAAATAATGAGTATGAGGAGCATCAGAGGGATGAACTAAGGGTTACAGTGTTAAAACAAGTTTTCGTTTAAAGACTGAAACTTCGCACCACTGTAGGCTTGTTCCTGTCCTCTGTGTTGTACGTGCACTTTGTTATAAGGACGTCGCTCTGCAGGATAGAACAATAATTACACAAGAAATATCAGCAGCCAGTTTGGCGTCAAACAGAAATGTGTTTTGTGGATCAGAGATACTGTTTGGTCAGTCTTCTGGGAATTTCCCATGACATCTCAGATTTTACAGCCTCCTTCTATTTACATTCAATTTAAATGCTTCACACAGTGGTAAGAATCTAATGCACTGCTGTGCAAGCAAAGGGGAAGAAAATATAAATAAACTTGAACCAGATTCTTAAGAATGAAATAAAAAAAGAAAGCAGTTGAATGCATTACGAATAAATAGATAGATAGATTGTTTTTCACATATGAAATATATACATACATTTTTTATTCAAAAATCCACAAATGTTATACTTACTGGTAAAATATTGATCATTTTCTTCAGAACTCGGATTGTCTACATGTAAGAAGAGAGCAAATTCAGCTGAACAAAAGGATTCATGAGTCAAATATCAATTGTGCTTCACATTAAAAATCAGCTTAGATATGATTAAAACAGGATGCCTTTATTGTTCTCCAGAGTTAACCATTCATTTCAGTATAGTATTTTTGCATCATTCTGTACAAATACTTTAATTACAGAGAAGAGGAACAGCAGCCGTTTCTCTCCCCAGGACTTTTTATACTGACAAATTTTAGAAAATGTGTTAGCTTGGCAGAGAAAGTTGTAACAAAGGCCCTCATATGTCTAACGAGGCCTCAGGTTCTGAATTAAAACCACTCAACATACATTTAGATGAGTCTCACATTAGATCATATTGGGATTTTATCACATAACGGGTGACGAGTGTATACATATGTAGCATGCAAAAAGCATGCGTCTGGGCTGTAACTCAACATATCAATGCCGCTGTTTCTCAGTTTATAGCTGACAGATAAGGTCATTGCATCTTTGAAATTACAGTTTTGTGCCTGATGAGGCCTTAAACCATGACATGAGTTATATTGTCGTTACAGCTGGAAATAGGAGGCTGTTGTGACTGTAGCTCCCCCTTTTGGTGGATGAAGAAATGGAAAACAAGCCACATCAAACCCACTAAAAAAAGTCAAAATGTGGAAATGCTATCTAACACTCTAGTAGGACAGAAATAAAAAAAGTGCCACCTGTGCTGTATTGGTATTTATGTTTATAAACAAGATGTCATTAGTTTTGTCATTAGCTGCCAACCTTCATGTGACAGGAAACTACCTCAAGCTGTTGGTTGATAAATTAATGGTTTTGTTCAAGAAAAGAAGCATTTTATTATTATTGTTATTCTTGATCAGGAATTTTAAAATAGCAACTGTCTCCTCTAAAGCAGATTTTTGCACACAATCACATTAGCACTCTAGCACAGCCAGCTGCTGCAGGAAGTTAGCACAGTAGCAGTTTGTAACCCCCATGAATAATTGCTTAAAAATGCTTTTCAATGCTGGTATAGTAAAATATATATTGTATTAATTTTATTTCTTAAACTATTTTATTTATATTGTAATTTTTTTTTTACTAAACAAGTCATCATGGCAAGAGTTTATTAGAAAATGAGTAATAGACTTCACTCTGTTTTGTTTCAGTTTCCTGGAAGATGAAGTGGTTAAATGACAACATGAAGAAATCTTTAAGCTTTTCTTATTTGTTAGAATAATATTGGAGGAAAGCTGTGATGTGGCACCTCGTTTGCCCACATAACACTTTCTGTTTGGAACATGGACACTTCTTTCTTCTGATAAACTTTTTACTGTTTAGTTGTAAGTTATGGATGATCATACTTATGAAACAAGATGAAAAGTTTTCACATAGGGAAAAGAGCTTGATTTCCCTCCTGAAATTTTAAAACTATATTCCTGAAATCATTTAAAGTATGATTTTTTTAAAAAAATGAATTTTCCAATCTTTTTGCATTAGAAAACAAATTGCAAAAGTGCATCATTACAGCATTGACATGGATAGATATGTCCTTTCTTTCACCTGGTAGTCTGTACTGAAGTGTTGGTCTTCCTGTACCACTTCCAGCTCTTTCCCTCCCCTCACCAAAACTGTTCTGACCCCACGGCCAGCCAGGTGGGTGTGCAACTGTGAGGCAAATACATAGATGCCTCCTGGAGGCAAAGCCTAGAGAGACAACCGGCAGACAAACAAGAAGAGTTTTTAGATTACCAAAAAATCTCAAAGCTGAGCTTCTCAACTTTTGAACCATTAAGTGATGAAGCTTTTATGCACGTACAGTCCGGGTGCACTTTGATGTGCAATACCCAGTGAGATAGAAGGTATGCTGCTTTGGAGGGATCGCCATGACAGGAGTGTAAACGAGGCCCAGCTCCATGATCCCTGCATCGTACCGCCTCAGGTTGGGAGTGTAATGCAGTCGTATCCCAGATGAGTCATGCCTGCCTGCATTAAAAATACAGACTCATTAATGTTTGATGTACGATCAAAAAAACCTGTGGAAAAATATTCCACAGGTTGGGTATTTGTACACCTTCCCAGTCTTTGAAAGATGTAAAAATGAATATGTTTTTTTCTTTTTGTTTTCTGTAGCAGCCTTCTGCAATTTAAGTTGTCAGTGATCATTGAAAGTGTCAAATAGACGCTTTATCTGGTCTTGTCCTGAGATGTGTTTGGAAGCACTTATGGTTTGGACAAGACAAGGAAATGCTAATTGTGTTTTTTTTTTTAACAAAAATAAGAAAAGTTAAAAGAAGTGTGATGTTATAGTAACCTAACATTTTTAACTTTCTGTGAATTTTGCAAGTCACGAATTTTAATTGAGATGCACTGGAATTGCCTGTTCCACTTGATCAGCCCTTTCAAGGTGGTCAGAAAGTCAGTTTGTGATGAAAGAAGATTGGAAGTTAGCTATTTTCAGTATCAGAGTAAGGTGTTTTGAATTAATGAAAGCACAGAGAAGCTGTGTACACATCTCATATGTCTTCTTTTGCTATGATTCTTGATGATAAATCAGGACGTAACAGAAAACAGATTCTCATTGGCACACCTACAACCTGTAATATTAAATTTAGCCACATATCTTCTGGTTTAAACCTCTAGATTTCTCATAAATGCAGAAACATGTTTCAAATTATTCATTTCAAGGAAGGAACATGAGAATATTAATGTGAAATACACAAATATTTCACATTTAGATACATATTTGCAAAAATTAAATCAGCTAATCGAATTAGAAGAGGCTAAAACTCAGTGTAATAGACAAAACAAAGCTCCGTCTGTTTTTATTTTTCTTAAAAGAATATGTCTGCCATTGGCAGTACATCCTTCAGTTAAGTATTGATGTGTGTACTGTGTGTACCAGATATAAGGAGAGGGTTGTGGTAATGGACTTCCAAACGGAGAAACCTTGAGGAACCAGGTCCACCTATGGCCAGGCCTGCATCAGGGGGATAGTAAAAAGCCTGCAAGCACACACATCCATGCACACATGAAATATAAGATTCATGAGAAAAACCACAGCAGGAGTTTGTGTAGTGCAGTGGCTAATTGGACGACTTACCATTTAAAGTTCATTTAATAATTGTGTTACAACTAGACTCATGTTTTATAGTAATCAAGATTTTCCCTTGAAAATAAAATACTTTTAAAATGTTTTATATGAATAAATTAGTCTCTAGTACCTGGAAGGTAGTAGAAATATTAGAATTTGTTTCTTTGCAAAGAAAAGTTGCGCATCAGATAATTTGACTTTTGTTTTTGAACCTATCAAATAATTTGAAATTCTATGCTGGCATGTAAAGTGTATTTTTCTAAAAAAAAAAACATTTTAAACTTGCTCCTCCACTGTTTCAAAAGGACAGTTCTCCATAATTTATTTCTCCCTCTTTTTTCAGCTGCTTTACAAGGCTTCAATACCCACTTCTTTCAGTGCACCGCCTAGGAGAATAAAACAACACTATAAGAAGGTGATGAAAGAGGCCTGAATATTTCCAACCTAATCTTGTCTTCACAGCTCACAGAAGGCATCCTGCTTGTTTTTGTTTAGCTGGCAGATAATCCAATCGGAGAGGGGCCAGGCTTGCTTGTGATACAGTGGGAAGCGGTACAGAGAAATATGGTGACAGCCTCGCTGTTCCCTGTCCTCTTTGCTTTATGTGGAGAGCAGGCTGCTTTACTTACTCAGCCGCTGCTTTGTTACCTTATGGCCTTGTACTCTTCTTCTGTGGAGTTGAAAGTTTGTCATTTGGACAAAATCTGCAGTTAATCCATATTTTTCCATACTGAAGATTATTGATTTTAAGGCCAATATTTAATCTGAGCAACATGTTTTCTCTGACAGGAAGTCATATTAATATTTTGGAGTTTAAATCTTATAGAGAATCTGTGGAGGAAGCTAAAAATTAGGGTGATGCCAAGGAAACTTTTAAACCTGAAAGACTCGGAGCTCATCACTAAAATTAAATAATTAAAATTCATGGATTATTGAGAAGGTTGTAAATAAACATTTTGTTTGTTTATTCAAGTTGTACAAGACAAAGTTTACTCTGGCCAGGGCATCTTATCTGTCACAAGAAACTTAGGAATTATCTCCATATTTTTCACCACAGCCATTGTAATTACTGACTAATCCCACAATAGATATAAAAAAATATGCGAGATAAAAACTATCAGGGCACAGAAAAAAGAATGGCTTTATTCTTTCCAGCTAATTATTCAAATGTAACATGCGCTTCTGCAAGTTTTAGTCTGCTATTTCTGCAATGAAGAGATTGCCAGTGGCACAAAAAATGCTTTAAAACTAGTTGAAAAAACACAAATCTAGTCTTAAGGACCCATTATGATTTTTTTTTTTTTGTATCACCTCTAAAACGTTTCATTATATGCGTTCATGAAGGGTTTTCATTTGCTGTTTTTGTGGGTGTATTTTTCTCTTTTCATGTCTGCAAGTTTATAAATATTTGTGTGCTTCCCACATACAGACTGTCTCTTTATAGAAGAGATGTGTGTGGGAACATCTTTACAGAATTTTAAAGACTGCAGCTCCAGGCTTTAATATTACTAGTGTGGGAGCTTTTGTTTGTCTCTTAAAATAGGTGCAAGGTCTGCACTTAACCAAGTTCGTCCCAATGCTCTATATCAATTAGATGCTCTGTATTTACATTAAACCAGGGAACTACAATATACAGTTATTTTGCTCTATATTTTGGTCTTTGCATATTTAAATATTTTTTTTTATAAACTGATGACATTTAACCTAATTGTCACATCTTTAATTTGAGTATGGACTGTTGGATTATTTGTCATGGATGTTATTGTGGAAAGGCCCCATTCATGTTGTGGAAATGACTTCCCATCATACCTCAGCCCCCATTGCCCAGGCAGCCAGCACATGGCGGCAGAAGTTGAGCTTTTTGGGTTTCATCTTGTCGTCACAGGAGCCGCTGTACTGTGGTACCTCTCGCAGATCTGGTGCACACTCAAACACTTCGATATGATGCACGATGGCTTCGTTACCTGGAGTTATCACAGACTCATACTAGAGGAAATAGTAAAAAAGCAAACAGGTTTTTTATATTAATTCATTCAAGTATTGATAAAAATGCGAAGTATTTATTATTTTAAATATCCTTATACCATGACAATGTGGTTCTTGGGCATATCATCAGACAACTTCTGGATGAAGCACCAGTAGGTAGTTTCTTGGTTTGGTATGATGACGTTTGGAGCAAGAACATCCATCGTCTTCACATCTGGAGGCAGAGTGGGTGATAGCATGTCAGGGCGAAGCATCAACACTCTCTGCACCCCCATGTGGATTCTGGACAGGTTCAGATCTCCAAGAGAGGCAAGTGGTTGATCCAACAAGCCATAGATGATGTGCACGGTTCCTTCCTGATGAGTCAGAGGAGAAAGGTTTTAAACAACTACAAAGTTAAATATGGGAGGCTGATGCACACAGACGCACACACACACAGGAAATAAAAGAACAACTCAATAATAATGTCTTTTCTTACCTCTATGACGTAATCTCTGGGATCACAGGTACTAAATGGTCTTTTGAAGAGCAAGTAGAATCCATCAGCTTTCTGTTTAGCTTCAATCAGCTCGTAGTCTTGATGGCTATCCAGTGATACATGGCCTTTGCTGTCACTCCATGCGTCCTGTAGGAGATAGTGAGGTGAAACAGGACCACCCGGAGACCTCAATCTTTAATTACAGTACTTTGGAACAGCATCATTTACAGGAAGGAAAAAGGAAATATATACAATACATTTTGGATTTGTATTCATCCTCCTATACTTTGCTACACCTACAGTAAATTAAATACAGTGCAGCCAACTGTCCTTAGAAATCAGCTAATTAGTAAATGAAGTCCAACTGCATGTATTTTAATCAGAGTAAATACAGCTGTCGTGTGAAGGCCTGAGATGTCTGCTAGAGAACATCTGAGAATAGAGAATCTGTTATGGCAATTATTTTTCATGATTTTCATAAATCTAGTCTCTGTAGCAAGAAGAAAGCCATTGCAGAAAGATATCCCTAAAAAGTAATGTGTTCAGTTTGCTATAAAAATGTTGAAGACAGTGCTCTGGTAAGATGTTACCAAAACAGAACTTTTTGGGTTACATGCAAAACTGTAATAGTGCAAATCTAACACCATAGGACATCCTGCCACTGGTGAAACATGGTGGTGGCAGCATTATGCTGCTTAATGCTGTTCTCCAGCAGGAAGAGGGAAACTGTGCAGAGTTATTGGGAAGATGTATGAAGCTAAATGCAGGGCAATACTGGAAGAAAATCTTAGATTTGTAAAACAAAATTCAAAACCAGGCATAGTTTTTCCGTAACCTCTTTAGTTAAGCATTACTTCATGTTGGCCTTTTGAAATATCAGTAAAATATGTTGAAGATTGCAGCTGTAACATAAAAAAATGTGAAAGAAATTAATAGGGTTGGAATACTTTCTTAAAGCAATGTAAATCCTCCGCCATCGCAAATGAACTGATGAACAGATGAGTTAGTTTGTTGGTAATGTCGCAGCCTTCGGTTCCAAAAAACAAAAATAAACTCCAATAAAGGCTGTGGGTGGTAACGGGTGGTTTGGGATTTGTACGCACTTGTACTGATTCATTTATTGTTAAAGTTGAAATAAAAAGTCTTGTAACTTAGTTGAAATAAAAAAAAAATAGTCTCGATTTAATGTTCAACTGTTCCAGTGTTCAAGTGTTCAAATGTTCAAGTGGTCAAAAAATCATTTTCCAAAAGCCTCCCGTCCACACCAGACATTCACCAAACAATCCACCAAACAATCCACCCCGCGCCCAGCACCCGGTGTGTTCTTAATCGCTCAAATTGGTGGGCGGGTCTAACAATTAACAATGTAATCTAAATAATTCCAAATATAAAAATGAATTACAAATTTTGAATCTAAATTAACTTAAATATATTTCCACTACACAAAGAACAAAACAAAACTGGTAAAAATTATAATCTACAAAACTTTTACATAAATGGCCACGACAGGTAAGGTACCCTATACAGCAGTTTGAAAAAAAAGCATTTTGAAGTGAAAAATAAATTATTATAATCACTGTGACAATTAAGACAGCTACAGAGTAAATACTGCAGCTGTATTTACTCTGTAAATGACAGAAATATACAGAAAGTATGCTTCTGTCAAGAAACATACTTGCTGTATGTATTTCAAGAAAGGGCAAAAGTAAGTAATAGTAGATTATTAAGACACAGATACTACTTCTGTAATTCCAATAAATAAAAAAGAAACTCAAAATTGGTTACTGAGTAATAATTGTGACAAATGGCAGCAGTCGTAGTCAGCTGTTTGATGGCAAATTATGATATAATTCATAAAAAGAACTAGTTAGAAAAAGAGTGGCATTTGGTGTTGTGAAACCTTCTCCAACCTGGCAAACAAGATGTTCTTCTTCTCTGCCAGAAGGCTTTGTAGCCTCGTCTGAGTTTCTCACATTCCTACCTGTCCAAAATAACACCTAAGATCTCTCATTTTCATCTCCTCACTGTTACTCTTATGTAACTGTCCCACACGAACTCCATGGATTTTGAAGACATCAGTTTAGAAAGTGTGCATTTTGTAGAAATCTAATAAAGCACGCCATAGTACACCTTGTCCAGTGTGAGTTAGAGGTTTGCGGAGAAAAAACTGAGATATATCGGGTGGCTGGCCCCATATAAACCTTAAAACATTACTCACTGTAGAATTTTAGTGATAGCATCATGTCATAAAATTATTTAAAAACTTAGCTGTTGCTGCTGTCTTTGTTCTTATATGTGACAAATATTATTTTTTTTCTCATTAATCAGATGTCCGCACTGATTTTTTTTTCCTTTGCTCTGTTGATGTTTCCTTGCAGACACTGATTAGGTAGTGAGAGACCTAATCAGAGACAAAATAATACCAACAAATTTCCAGTTAAAATTTCTTAAAAACTGTTTGAGGCATAATGGGGAAAAAAAGGCATTTCGCACATCTTAATTAACATGTGATTTGGCTTTGATATGCAAATATCTGCTAATGATTCCCAGTAGAGCTGCAGCTATTAGTGCAGTTTGACTGATTTCCAATTAGGAAGGCTTGATAACATCTTTAGCGACTCTGTGATCATGCAGCAAAACTCTTCCCCAGGCTGCTTGTGCAAAAATGCCTTTCCCACACCCCTACAACCATGGAGAGACAAGGAAATGTAGGAAATTCCTTCTCCTTAAGATTCTTTATAAAATCCCTGCAAAAACAAACAAAAATTAATTCATTCAAAACATACACCATAGACCAGCATCAATTTTACCCCAAAGTAGCTCCTTGTTCCATTGTCCCACAGCACCACCAGGTCTGCGTTGGTGAGTTCACCGCGGTCCGACATCCCCAGGACCACCCCGTGTCTGAGCTCTGCAACCCTCAGCTGTATGTAGATCTCCTGGGTGGCATAGCTGATGTTCCAGGCCAGCTGCAGGTTTCCAAGTGGGTCCAAAGGCATATGGAAAGGCATGGGGAGAGGTGGCAGAGAACTGGAAGGGCTCGGCTTTAGGCTGGACACGTCGATGGCGTTGGAGGGCGCCTGATACGAAGCCACTAGGATGACCATCAGGGCAGCCAGGCCAGTGAAATACATGATGGTGATGTCCTGAAGGCGGACGTCTTTGCTGAAGATCCTCATGCTGGTGGACAGATCCTTTCAAGTTTTTTCTTCAAGATCTTTTTCTTTTCCTTACTTCTCTTGCCAAAGTTGAACTGAAGTTTAAGTTGAAAAACAAACTGCGAGGGAACTTTTTCTCCAGTCTTGCTGTAAAAAAGACGTGATTCTCCAGACTAATACACTCGCATTTGTCTTGTTTGATTTCAGGCCTCATATGACAGTGAAGAGACACTATTTCTTCCTGTGTTCTGTCCTCTCCGTCTGTAATGTTAGACAAAGTTTGACCTTCTGTGGAGCATCTGTACTTCTTATTTTCTATTTATCTGGTGAGATCCTCTATTGGTGTCCTCTTTCCTCTGAACAACCGTTACGTCTCTTCCGACCTCGTCCACCTCTTTGCTTTTTAAAAGACTCCTCCCTTGTGAGTTGCCTGTTTTTATCCAGCCTAATGGTATTACATTTGTTGAGGAAAATTGAATTGGGTTCTTTAAGCCCTGGGGGTCGGTCATGATTCTGCACGTCTGCCAGACCCTAATTGATCCAAATTCAGCCAGGGGCATTATCAATGATCATCATTTTGGACTAACTTAAGTTTATTGTTCTTTCTGTTCTGCTTTGGTAAGCAAATCACCAAAATGATTTTTTTCTACATGTAAATGTTTTCTATATATTCTCCCTACACTAGAGGCTGTTCCCCCATTGATTCAAACAACATTTCAGGGGCAGTGGGAGCTTGGGTGATGTGTAAACAAGGCATTAAGGCATTCGGTCCTCCTTAACCTATACCTTAGGCTACAGAAGACCTAATCTAACTGTCAATACAGGTTTTCAAGAGGAGAAGCGATGTGATCTAATAGGTTAGCAAAGTCAATGTGAAAAGGGTGTTTAGTGAAAAAAGTTTACTACAGTAGAAAAACACATTACAGAGACTGTATGAATTAAAATAAGGATTTATTTATTTACTTGCTTGGCTATTTTCATTATTTGTTTTTACATCATGTGTGGTCTTCAGCAGAAAAATATTTATTTCTCACTTAAAATAACCTTTGCAAATTGTGGAAATTGTGATTTTACTTATTCACTACATTTTCAACAACTAAACGTGCAAGGATTTATAAATATTAAACATATATTTAGATGAAAAACTGGATCTGTAAATCATTGCAGATCTGAAGCATAACAGGGACCTGACTCCATCTTGTTTGACTTCTTAATAGAAAATCATGGAGGTTTCCAAATTTCTGGTACTAATGTATTTATATTTTGTTGATATGCAAACACTTTTTTTCAGCAACAAGAATAGAATATGGGGTAATTATTTCTTTTAAAAAATAACAGTTTTATTATATGTTTGGTGTCCAAAGCAAAAAGTCACTAGATGTTTTCAATCCCACTTACTATTAATTTTAAATAAAAGGAAGAAGTTGATATCGCCAGTACATAATGAATGCTTTTGCTGTTTCCAATGTTTTCCAAGTTAAGATGCGTCAGTGAAAATCTTGAACTAAAACTCTTGAAAAGTATCAATCAAATTTGTCAAATTTACAACAATCTCCAATTACATTTGGATTCAACACAAAATCAAAACTTCGGACACCATTAGCTTAAGGAGAAATGTAATGATTTTAATAAACAGAATCATTTTTGTTCCCAAATGTGTTAAGTATGGACTCACCCTATAGCAATAGCATAAGTGTTTACCTCAAAACCATTTTTTTACCACATATAACAAATCAAAACTTATTGCTACAAATCCCAAATTCAAACATTAAGTTGGAAATGTATTGATTACTTGAATATTCATACTCCAGAAAACAATAGAAAAACGTAGTGATGATTTCAAACCACTCTTTTTCATTGGAGAGGATTCAATAGATCTCAAAATTCCTTCAATTGCAGGTGAAGCTCCGGTACAACTCTGCTGCAGGGTGACTGCCAACTCTGAATGAAATGGAAAAGAAAAAGCTCTTATAGGATGTCAGACTATTGAGTTTTTGCTTTTTATCCAGAAGGGAATCATACAGGAAAAGCTTTGGGTCAGAACAAAAAAACAGACAGGATAAGAGAAATCCTGCCATTGTGGTGGTTAATGTAATAAAAACGTCAAGTCCCCTTGGGCGCAAACAGAGCTCTGTATGTTCAGAGAACAGCTCTCATATGAGGCTCAGTGACCTTCTCTTTGTCTCTACTTGCTTGACAGTAATGATTTCGTTCTTCTCCTTCATTCAGTCACATTTCTGATGCTTGGCCCGCTCTGCTTCTCTCCCATCACACGTTTCTCTGCTGGGGCGTCTTTCTTTCACTGTCTGCCTTCTCTTCTTCTCTTACAGGCACACTTGTCTTTCCGGTGCCACTACTGATGCGTCAGCAAACAGAGCTGAGACGCTGTAAAGTCAGCTGTGAATTGAGGAGAAGAGGTGTGGGGGTAGGGACATCGGATGAAACGAGTTATTACTCTTGGGATTTTAATGATTCATCTGAGCCGTTCCTTCTGTTTGAGTGGGCTTGTTGTTATAACTTCACTGAAGAATTGGATGCATAAAGTTGAATATGCTGAACATTTTCTTTAATCCACACAGGGTCTAGGTTTTAAATCAAATTAACATGATGGTGTAGGCTGGGGAGCAGGGCCACATCCCAACCACAGCTCTAATTATCCAATATTCTACTCACACCCAGTTCACCAATCAATCTCAGTTTATCATGTTCATTTGACCCTGCCCTCTTTTTCTCCCTGCAGGGCATCATTTCATCAGTAGTCTCCTTCCAGTCCTCTTCTACGCTCAGCTATTTCCCTCTACTTCCCTCCTTCATTCTTCACTTATATTCACGTTCCTTCTTTTTCTAAGCTCCATCTGGTCTTAAGTTGCCCACATGCTGACGCTCCTCCTCTCAGTCCTCCAACAGCTAGTGTCCAAATGATGATGTATCATCACATCCCATATGACTCATCTCCAAATCTATATTTTCACTTTAATATGTACATGCACCCCCTCTCGTATTTTGTTAAATGTCTGCTTAGGAAGTTGCACCTTGACCACATGCTTGTGCCATCTCGCCAACTTCTTGCATAATTCTGGCAGAACATTTTAAACTCTAAACAGAGAAAGTGAAGTTTAACTGTCAGACTGTGCTGATTTCAATTTAAGTTTCAATGATGTTAGCTTTAGTAGCTTCACCTTAACTTGCGCCTCCACCCATGCTTGTCTTGGCCATCAATCTTCTGAACAGAATTAGAACTTATCTAAATTATTTGCTTTCCTGAAACAGACTCATAGACAGCCCCGCAGCATTATACTGCCACCACCATGCACCAGCTCTTGGTTAGAAAGCTTCACTTCAAAAGTACTTGTTGGCACTGTGAGGGAAGAAAAGAAAACTCAGTTGAAAGATCACTTAAAATAAATATTTTAAATCCCTAAAACAATGTAAAACTCATATCGGTAATGAGCATATGTAAAGTTTTGTCTGAACTATATGTGTATTTTGAATCCTGAAGAACAGATTGATCAATATATGTGCATAAGTCATGGTTTGTCAGGATAACATCAAATATCATTTGACTGTGCTCTTGTTGGTCCATATTGTTGATGATGTTGTTGACAGGGGTTATATTAAGACTGTATAAAGTATCCAGTATGATGGAAGAGGATATGAAGGAAAGTAGGAATGGTTTGAAATGATCGGATCTGTGGCCAGCGTCCCTGACTCCCTCTGCTGATGCCTCTCTGATAGCAGTGACCCATTTTTGCCACACTGTGTCATGGTCCAGTTTTGGTTTTATTATGTGATTTATTTATTTATTTTACTAAAATTGGAAGCACCTTTTGCAGACAGGACGATGTAAAACAACCCAAGCTATTTTTTTCAACAAAAATGGCAATAAAGTGTGGTCTTTATAGTGATCAGATCTCCTCTCTAGCTCACATCACCCTGTTTCCTCGTTGCATTTGTGGAAGTCTATGAAAAGCATAAAAACACATAAAAGCAGAATTCACCCTCCCCTCACACACACACACACACACACACACACACACACACACACACACACACACACACACACACACGCCCACACACACACACACAGCCAATTCAACCATCTCATTCTCTGCTAATATAAATATTTCAACACCGCACACTCTCAAAGTGCTCTAATCTCCACTTCTTTCAGTCTGAATAATGAATGCAATAAAAACTCATACCACTGCCCTCAGCAGTGCCTCAAACTGCCCCGAGCCTGATCTGGATATGAGACCCAAGCAGTTGTAAGTTGGATTGGATAATTAGAAAAAAAGATGAGTAAAGAGGTTTTAGGAAAGAGTGGCTGGAAAAAAAAGGGATGGAACAGATTTCAGCAGTGAGATAACTGAAACTGGACCTTATAGTCAGGAGGCAAAGGGAGCAAAAGGACAAGTGACAGAAGAAGGTACAGGGAGAAAAATGATCCTTCAAGGGACAATGTGTCCATCTTCCTAATGGAGCTTGATTAAGGTTTTGTTCCTGATGAAAAGGCCAGTTTGTCATTGTGACCTGGCTGAACGCTCTGTGGTCAGGTGTAATTCTTTTAATTATTAATATGGATTTGGCTGTCCTAAAATAATTGATTATGGTCACAAAGAAAAAAAAATAATAATCCTGTTTGGAGGACAAAGATTTGGAGTTTTATGGTTCCTATTCAATAATTGCAGGTATGCAATGCTGCACAAACGTTTACATAAATTCAAAATCAGCATGACATTTAATAACGCTTTTCGCTGTTTCCAACGAGGCGATTTTAAAGGAATCACAAAAATACGCGTGACATTTCATTTATCCCTATGAATAAAACAAACAAAAAAAAAGGTTTCAATTTCCTTCCATTTCCAGTTGGTCTATCACATAAAATCGCAATAAAATACATTAAAGTGTCTGTTTGCAATAGTAAAAAAAGTTCAAGAGGTATGGATGTATTTTTTTCCCACGTCACTGTAGCCTCAGCCCAGACCGTAAGCACTACTGGCTGCATTTACTACACTGACTTTCCGTTCAGGCACTGTGGCCAACCTCCCCTGGATTTAAAGCGCAGCTTTTTTTTTCGTCTCTACGCAGAATCAGACGTCACTCTGCAAGAATCGGCAATTAATTGGCCAACGCGGAAATAACATCAACCGTGCATAAACAGACGCCGTTATTCTCGGAGAACTATCCAGTTGCAGACGTTTGCTTTTCCACAACAAAAGCTTTTTTAAAAATAATAATTAAAAAAAAAAAGCCGGATAGCGCACATGCGGTAGGAGGATAAAACACTGGGAAGGAAGCCGGAGGAGATCCAGAGAAGAAAAGAAAAAAAGAGAGCGGGATCTAAGCGGGGCTAGAGGCGCAACCTGGAGCGACGCTACTACAAAAATCTGACCTCGACCTTCTAGGACGCTGCTCGAAAGTGGTCGTTGGGGAAGAAATGGCGAAATTCCTCCCCTTCTCCCATGCTGTTTCTCCAGCGCACATGTTGCCCAGGCTACTGGTGCTGCTGATCAGGAGGATGTTTGCGTAGGAGTGTTATATTTTTCTGCAGATCAGTCTGCACTGTTTCAACAACTCTAGCCGAGCGGTTGATGGACTCGTGCGCTGCTGAGCACATCTGTCAGATAAAACGTCGTTATCACCGGAAACCGGTTCGCTTTCTTTTCTTTTTTTTTTTTTTTTTTTTTTTTTTTACATTTGAAACCTTTTTGATTTTGCTCCTATATATTTTTTTCGTATACTCCTGTCTGGAATTGAGCCAAATCAAAGAAAAAAATAATTTTCATCTCAAGAGAGTGTGAAGGAAGCTGGTCTACTGGAAACGATTAAGGAAATAAGCCTGGACCTTTGCATCTTTTGTCTGTATTTTTTTTTATTAATGAATGACAGTCAGAGAGGATTGGGCCCTGTTGAGGGTTATGTTTGCTTTCAGTTCAGAGTTGAAACTCTTTCAAAAGCAAAACAAAGATTTTGTATTCTCTTTCTATTCTTCCAATTGATTTTTTTTTTTTTTTTTTTTGGCCATTGCTCAGATTTTTTGTTTGAATAACTGAAGTCAACTAGGAGCGAAAACTGCCCTGGATGTGACCCAAAGAATTCATCTTATCTCTGAAGGTAACCATGCATGCATAGATAGGTAGAGAGTTCAGCACCATGGATAGAACCACTTACTTGTCTTTTTGAGTGTTTTCAAACGGTCTACTGAAACCATGAGCAATGTCAGTGAATATATAGGCCCAAACCAAAGATATAAACAGATGGGAGAGTGAGCATAAAGGCAAGGGACAGGTTTCTGCGCTCTCCATGAAGCACTTGCTGCCTGGCTAGGCACGCCACACGCTGACAAAACCGCATGGCTTGTGAGCCAGAACTTCTGTCACCAACTGTTAGGAACGGTTGCAATCCAAGTTGTTCAGCTGAAGGTATTTTTAGTCAGACAGGGCAAGAATGCATATCAAGAAGCATTAATGTCGCTCAAATAAAAAAAAAAAGAGAGAGAGAAACAGTTCTGTAAATGTTGGTAAAATCACAGCATAGGTTTAGAGGGAGGGGGTTAGTACAGGATGCAATCCATCACCTACTGAGTGTATTGGAAACATTTTTGATACATAGCGCAGTGACTGACCAGATGATATGTCAGCCAACAAGCACATTTCTAAAGGCTGAGATGCAGTTTACACTTTAAGATATTTCTAAAATTCAAACAAATATTTTCTTTGGCTCTATCTCCTCTTGTGATGATGGTGGGATATAGCCACTCAATCTAAACTTCACACTTAAAAAATAAAGCAGAAACAAATCTGCTTTTCACAATCTAAGCCAACAAAATCAACAGAAAGCAAAACAGAACCACTGAAATAAAATCCTTTGATGCTGTTTATAATTATACAAAGGCTAGAATTTGCGTTGCAGTACAGCTAACTGTTAGAGGAAGTTACAAAAGTCAAATTTTAATGCTTTAAAATTATAATTAAGTAAAATAGGCCACTTTTTTATCAATAACATTTAAACAACAGGGACCCTGTGCGGTGTTATGCAAAAATAAGCTGCTGCTGAGGTTCAGTAAGCTGTTCAGCTTCAACACCCGTCAGCAGAATGCACTGAAGTATGTGATGGCCTTCAACTGAAGTGATGCACAGTGGCACTAGTAACATGTGTTCTTCTTATGCCTTATGTGATAGTTTATGATCCATGTGACAGCCATTAAAAAGATATTACAATCATTGTAATATGGTGTTTTAAATATTAATTTTACTGAGGGCATTGATATAATCTGTACCCTTAGCAATATTTTCCAAAACTAATAATTTGTGCTTCATATGCACCTCACATCTACATGCAAACAGAGTCCTTGCTGATATTTTAAAAAACTAGTAAAAAGGAAAGAAATCCAGAGATTAAAGATAAGATAGTAGCCCGGTTTGCTCAGACACATGATCACTTTCAGTGATAGAAACCACAACAATGATGCGGCTGTTTTTGTTTGTTTGTCCTGACTGTTTTCAAG
This sequence comes from Xiphophorus maculatus, assembly GCF_002775205.1. Lineage (NCBI taxonomy): Eukaryota > Metazoa > Chordata > Actinopteri > Cyprinodontiformes > Poeciliidae > Xiphophorus > Xiphophorus maculatus. The sequence continues at coordinate 8,707,172 of NC_036450.1, forward strand.
CTGAAAAAATAATAGACCAAAAGAAAAGGATCAACAGAGTCAAATCAGACATGAGCTGCAGCTGTTTTGAGAGAATTGTTTTAAAATATCTTTAAGCATTGCTTTAGGAAGGCTCCATATCTTCCTTATCTGAATTTTCAATCCAATTGAATGTATTTATATAGCACCAATTTAAGCTCAAAATAAGTTACATATGTTCCAACAGCATTCGAGTTTAGATAATTATTTCCACTGGTGAAAAGTTTTCTGTCTAAGGAAGCCCAGATGGTTGCATCAAGTCACTGACTTTGGAGCAATCTCTCCCAGAACCAGCATGCAGTGACAGGACACAGTCAATTCCATTGCGTTTTGACTTTGCAGCCGTCCGTCACTGAGCGTGCATGTAGCATAAGTGGAGAGGAGAACTCTCCCTTCAGAGGAAGAAACCTCCTGTAGAACTTGGCTCAGTAAGAGCAGCTGTCTGCTGCAAACAGCTGGGGGTTTGACGAGAAACGTTCATGCGTTGATGTTAATGCCACCGATTACTGGTGCAGCATGAATATCACAGCATTTTTACTTTGAATTTATCAGCATGAACAAACAGTTGATTGAAGATGTATATCCATAGGGGAGCATAATTATTGTAAATGTTTGCTCTGACTATGTGTTACGACATTGTCAACTATTTTACCTATTTAAGGTATTTTAAGATTATACTTGAAAGTAAAACCGACAACCATGTCACGATGACAGGCTTACATTCATTGTAATTACATTTTTTCGTAGACTGAAAATGTATTAATGACACCCACACTCCTAAAAACGTTGTCATCTTGCATGTTGTGACTAACCAACAAATAATAGAACAAAGCAGGGGCAAAATATATCCATTGCCTCAAGGAAATCCACCTCTATTTATGTTTAACCTATATTAGAGGCATATGGTAGCCAGCCTTGACCCCACGGTCTGTTTTCAATTATCACTGTCTGAGAAAATATTAACCATGATTTACGTTCTCAGAACTCAAATCACTTTAGAAAAATACTTTCGATCTATGGTAATGAAAGTGGTTGTCAAATGCAATGACTCACCACTACCTAGTTGATGCGCTTTTGGCTTTACAATCTTTAATTTGATGATGCATCATTTGAAGTTTTTTTGTAGAATGAAAGGTCGATGAATCATAACATGTTTCTCATTAATAATGGTGAAAGTCTACTGCTCTACTATGTATGTATGTATGGATTAGATGACCAAAGAACTATAAAAGGCAAGGAGGGGTTTGTGTTCCCATGGTGACTCTCTCAATGATTCTCAGGTCACCCCAGGCCTCTTGGGAGATAAATCTCCCAAGAGGCCTGTTATGTTATGTCTTTAACATATTTCTGTTATAGACAGTCTTGATTTTTCCTTGGAGCCTGACTTGAAGGTGTGGTGCATCTACCTGCTGTTCTACCAGCTTCCAGTCTATTTACCAGGACAGAAAAAAATGAGAAGAGGGAGAGAGGGAAGCTGAAGGACAAACAGAAGGAGGAAAAACACATTTCCAAGACAGATGGGTGATGAGAAAACATCAGGAAGGGATGTGGAGGAGAATAAGGAAGGTTTTAAAAGTGATAAAAAAAATTTTAATTAGTGGGTAACATATTCAGATTTTTGTAATTATTTTAACCTAACTGGGTTAAAAACGCACTCTTGGTACTCCTTGTTGGGAGAGTGGAGAGGATAGATTGAAACTGGGGGGAAGGGAACATGTCTGCTCACTGATCATGTTAAACAGTCACCACCCGCTCCTCCTCCCCCTCTTCCCCTTCACCACCACCCATCTCTTCACTCCACCCCCTCAGCACCACGCTTTCCCCCCTCGCAGCTACACCCTGACGTGCTCACTCATCAGTTGTGCACAGACGGATGTGCTCAGACCCCCAGAAGTGACCAGCACACGAGCATGTCTGTGCAGAGAATCTATTGGTCGCCTGACCTCATCCCACTGAGTGATTGTTTAAAAAAAAGGAAAAAAATCTGATGTTTACTCCAAAGGGAGGTGGGGATGGAGAGCATTTGGTCAGAGGGCGTGGAAAAACAGGCTGTTTCCCTTCATCCCTCTTGAGTTTCTTCCATTGCCTCTTTGCTGCGCTCGTCTGCTGTAATTTATTTAGTTATCTTAGTTCTTTGTTAAATTTGAGTAAAAATACAATTTTGATTTAAAAATAACCATTTGCTTTAAATGATCTAGTCTTATTAAATGTTGTCAGGATGAAATCTTTAAGCCTTAATAATTCATCAAAACCTTTTTTACACATTTGTAGCATGCAGAATTTCACATAATCAAAAAATAACAAAATATGTTTCCATCAATTTTGCGTATTATAAATACATAATCCAAATTGTAGCTATATTACATTATGATGTGAAACTGAAATCGACTGAAACCAGAGCTTCTTTGTTTTGAAAACATCCCTTAACCCTCTGAAATCTGACAACGAATATTAACTGAAATCACAGGACATGGTTTATCTTTATACTGTTTTTTGTGCACATATGTGCATATTACATAATAAATACTAAAGTGAGATAATATATTACTCAGGCTAAGTTTACACTTTTAATTGAATAACACCACATTCATTTTGAAAAAGCCCAAGGGTATTCTCATTATTAATTTCATGGTCCAAATCATTTTTTCCAAGGCTTATCAACAGAGCCCACGGTTTATAGCTTTAAATCTGAAACATAAAAGTTGCAAATGTCAGCATGGTCCCTTTTTGGGGAGAGATGTAATTAGAATAAAAATACAAAACAAAATACCCAGACGCCCAGGTGGTCTTCATAAAAATAAAAAAAAACAGTAATTCATAAACTTCTCTGTTTAGCTCATGATTCATTTTTGTCCCTCTTTGCCGTTTGCACATGAATCTTTTTATTTATCAGCTTAGAGCAAGCTGGGGAAAGTTGGTGCAAATAAAACTACTTTAAAAGCATAAACCACCCACTCAAAACCTGAAACTGTAATGGCAAAATGTCAGTCTGTAATAGAACTGTAGTCATAGAAACTGAAGATCAGCTCATACTGTTGCTCATGCCGCCTCTGGAGCGCTGACCATTAGTTGTAACAGCCAAGCAATCAACAGATTTTGAAAACACTCCCAAAACATTTCTATTTTTAAATTTTCTCCGTCCATTTTTGTCTTCTGATTCAATTTTTTTTTCACCATGTTCCATATCCGTTCTGTTAATTTATCCTTTTTTAAGGGTTTCTTACTTTTCTTTTTGTTGGTTTCATGTTTTGTAATATGAATAGTGCATCAGCTATTCTTAATCACAGACAAACATGCATCCGGTTTTATCTCAGGATTGGAGCATGCAGCTGCATGCATGCACAGGTTAATAGGAAACTATGTCTGCTTTTTGCATGCATAGACAATGTCAAATGCATATTCTGACAAAGTCACATTCTGGCTTTATGTGAAATGTGGCTTTAATCATTAAACTAAAAGGCAAATTAACTCCCTATGACTGGATGATGCCTTGAAACAACATTTTAAATTCAATTTAAATCTAACAAACTGTGCAGAATTAAGTAAGTTTTTAGAAACTAATTTTCACATCTTATTCAATTTTGTATACGTTTGCACAAAGAGAAACATTATACATGTGTCTAAATGTGAAGGAATGGCATCCATTTTGTGGAAAGAAAGTATGGTCATGTTCCTAAAGTGCTGCTTTTGGTATTCCCCTGCTTTAACACTAGCATTACCAGATGCTAGTGTTAATATAGCGTCTCCTTTTGTGTATTTTTCCTTATGATCTGAACTTAGTTCCATGAGCGTCCCCAAGTGGCCAAATATTTATTTACTGAATTAATTAGAATGTATGTCAGTGCTACTAAGGAGCTGTTCTGACTTTTCAGCACCCAGAATTGAGTTGAAACTTTATCAGTGCAGATATCAGTAGGTTGCCGGTTGAAACCTTTTGTTCCATTTGTCTCAGTTGTTGTGTCTTTGAGCAAGACACTTCACCCGTCTTGCCTTCTGTTGTTGGTCAGAGGCCCTGGTGGCACCAGTGCATGGCAGCCTTGCTTTTGTCAGACTGCACCAGGGCAGCTGTGGCTACAAAGTAACTTGCTACAATCAGTGTGTATTGTGTGAAGAGCTTTGGAGGCCTTGGACTTGATAAAGAGCTACACAAATAAAGGCCACTTATCATTTTACCTGTTTTTATTAATTAATTTCCCTAAATATTTGACAACTAGGGGGCACTAAAGTTTTATAAATGTTCAAATAATAAATAATAAAAATTTACTTTGACACAAAATTACCTTACTTCATCCTTACATAGTATCCTGTAGATTCCACATCTTTCATTCCAATATGCCTCCAATTTTACACAATTCCAAAAGATACACATGCTTATATGTGATATTGCCGAATGTTTTACCAAGAGCTGCATAATTTCTTCAAGCCTCTTTTCTGCACACGTTTTGACAAGCAGGTGACAACATAAGAAATAGTTTGGCAGCATCTTTACCTTTAGTCAGAATATCAAATGGGAGCTGGAGTTTTGTCATGTTAGACCACAGAAAAGAAAAGCCAGCCCAAAGCAATGCTACAGAGGATTTGTGATGTAATCTGAGCTAAAATAAAAATATTAAAACTGATCATTTTAATAGATATTTTCTTTTTTTGTATTCACACTCTACATCTTTTCATCCACATGATTTAATAGTCATGTGTCTTGGCCTACAGTACTCTACTTCTAGTTTCACTGCATTTTTTTCTTGCGGATGTAAAGGTATGTTCATGCAGATTTTCCTTACATGCTGTCATTTTGGTACATACATACATTTAGATGAAATATCAAACGACACATCCATTATGAGGGCATTGTGATCAGGTTGCATGTCCTTGAGGTAAAGAGAACCAGTGTGTGAAACTGCAAAATCATCCTGCCTCATTTTCAGCCTTCTCCCCAATTAGAAACAACTAGCTAAGCAGATATGTTCCTTTCTTATTAAAAGATTGAAAATAATTTGTTCTATTTAGTTGAAATTGTCATGAAAATGCCATTTGGGCAGTTCAGGAAACTTATTTCAGTTTTCCAAAAGAGTCTTGCAAAAATATTGGACTGCACATTATTTCAGCTTCACATCAGCTCACAAGTCTGACAATGCTAGAAAAAAATAGATTTTCATATCATAGTACTTGTTTCATCCACACTCACAAGACAAAGCCAGCACTGACAGATGTGGGTGTACTCTTACTGTTCACTACAAACTTTTGTTTGAAACGTTGACATCTTTTCATATGCATATTTTTATAGACCATAGCAAACGGTTTACAGTATGTGACCAAATTTGAAATGACCTGTGGGGCGTAAAATGCAAAAATTCTCTCCTGAAAAGAGCAAGTGCTTTGTTGACATTGACTCAGATTGAATTTAGCAGCATGTTGCCTTACAAAGGAACAGCAAAGAGTTGCATTTAGTGGAAGGCAGTGATTTAGCTTGAGCAGTGCGAGTGAAAGATGGTATCTATATACAATACAATTGTTGCATGTAGATAACAGTTGTATATAGATATAGATAGTGATGTACTAATCTATTAGTAAGTGTCAAAAACATGATTTGTTTTGTCAGTGTTCAGCACTTTTACCCTTTGTTTCCATGTAGCAACTATAAATGATACAGCTAGTAGTTCATTCTCTGAATCTCTCATAAGGAGCAGATTTGGCTTGTAAACCAGGAGGAGGTCTGTAAGACATCAGAGAACAGCACTGGCTATAATTTTTAATTGGACTTTATTGTTTTAGAGATCATACATTTTGTATCCTACTATTTAGTGATAACCAATTTAGATTTACATTGTTAACTGGAGAAATCTGTCTTATTGATGTCCTTCAAAGTGACATTTGCAGCTTGAATCTATCGCTAGCAGGATTGTCCTGCTTTTTGATTAAGAAAGGAAGCCAAGTTATCCACATGGTGTGAGCTGTACAGGGCTGCACAGTCAGTGCACATGTGGGAGCACTTCGAATCATAACATTGATCTGGAAGATGTAGATGCAAAACAATTGTGACAATAACCAACACATTTCAGAGCAGTTTATTTTAAGTGGATTATATCGACAGGTAAGAATCCTAATCCAAAGTATTTTCTGTTGTTTATTTCTTTTAGAAAATCATGTTCATCACCCCCCCACCCCCCCCAAAAAATTTGCATAACATGTAACTGAAGCATCCCTTTAATCTTTATTGAGCCTCAAGTTATTCCATCATTGGATTTTTATGAATGATCTGACAGGTGCCAGTCTTTCGAATGGGAAAGACAAGAAAACATGAAATTGAAGTAAGTTTGTTCATTCATAAGTTTAAAATAGCTAAAAGAATGTAAACTGGGACATGTTGGCTTTTAGAACAGAGAGAAGCAAGGCTGATTCAGGATCCAGGTTCATTTAGCTAGCATAGACTATGAGGAGGGCGTTAAGGGAGACAAAAACTCCAACAATTTTTCAGGCAACCTTTTTGAGTTTACCCCACCTCTGTCCTAATCACTGCTACAGATCCTGCTTTACCTCAACCGTGCAAGGATAAGCGGGTTTAAACAATGGATGGATGGATTCTTGACTGAGAGGCTTTGGTTTTTGTGCCGTTTCCCTAAATAGGTTTAAAGTCAGTCCCTTTGAGCTTGTGGGCAAAAATATGAGACTAAAAATCCTGAACTTTGTCTTCATGAATCAAAAGTACAAGCATGCTGTCAGTCAGCAGAACAGCGACTACCCTCAATTCTCTGTGATACTGAAAGAACTGAAATATCTCAGACCCCACTGCAGCCCCTGGTGGTGCCAAGATTATAGCCTGTCATCCTCAGACCAATGGTGTTATTTGCACAGCAGAGGGTAGAGCTTTGTGAAGCTGAGGGGGAGGAACAGGAAGTGCAGCATCAGACTGACAAAATGTGATTACATGGAATTATTTTGAGATGATTACAAAACTGAAAGCTTTTTTTTCCTTCCTTTAATTATTTGGAATAACAGAACATGACTGACAGTCAATGTTTATAAAGTCAATATGTTTGATGTAAAATGTAAAAAGGAAACTGGAGATTTTTAAAAGTGTTTTGAGCCACATAGATGTCCTAACATTGGGCGAATATGCTTTAACTGTGCTAGATCTACACAGGCATGCCAAGAGTTGCGTGACTCATAAAATACCCTAAATTTAAACCTCTTGTTTCAATGTCCTGTTAAACATGGCAAAGTTGGCTTAGACATCCACAGTATTTGGTGAATATAGGAGATTTTTGCAGAGGATACTGTACATGGCCATTTTAAAGCTATTCATACACCTTGAACATTTTCACATTTTATCATATTATAATCACAGTCAGAGTATTGTGGCTCACAATTGTGAAGTAGAAAGTAAGGGATGTATATTTTTCAAAGGTTTTTCATATTAAAATCTGAGACATGCATTTGTATATAGCCCCAATTACTCTTGTGCCCCTAATTAAGATCCAGGCAATTTCCTTGAGACGTCAGCACAATAGTAAATATATTTATACTATTTTCACTTCCGTAAAGGTATTAGAGGATTGTTAGAGAACATTAGTGAAAACAGGCATCATGAAAAAAATCACCTGGCATTAGGGTCAGGAAAAGGTCAGCTAAGATCTCTGCAGACCCCACACATCCTGGATCAAACCACTTATAATGCTAAACGTTCAGCCAGAGCAACAATGGAAGTTCAAAATCAAGTGTGTCCCAGTTAAAGTCCATATATACTGTTAAAATTTTAATGTGGATTGACTACATAAATCATAACACATCAAGTTTTTGAAAATGTAATCACATTTAAAATTAAACATATTTTAATGAGACTCTTTAAATCAATATTTTTTGTCAAGAAATTTGAAACATTTTTCTGAAATTTTATAGTTGATCCTAAAACTTTAAAAATAAGTTATTTTGTTGTTTTTCTGGTGAGCTTTATGTGATTTCCATACTTTGTGGTCCTGGAAGTAGATTGGGACTAAACTGAAAAGAGAGAACAGATATTTATCACATACTAAAGGACACCAAAAAGGGCAGTCATGGTTTGTTGCTTCAGTCCATGCACAGCACATTTGAGGTTAAAGAAGCAGACTGGACTTAAATCAGCCTGCAATTTGTAAAGAAGAGCAGCAAGGTCATTCAGATGGATGAGGGACATTTAGTGAGCTGTATAATGAAATGAAGAGACCCTCAGGTCTCCTTTCAGTGCTAAATTCATGCAAGCCAAGAGCCATTTTTATGATATATCATTTGCAGAGGAGCACTAATTACAGAAATGTTTCCTGGGCAATAATGGGACACATGTGGAGGATAAAAACACATTTATAGCTACCGTCTTGTTCTTCAGCTACAACCCCAAATTATTCTCCTTTCGTCCGTTTCTCACTTGTACCTGATTCAAGGTCAGCATGAGGAGTGAGTTAACCTGGTTTTAGCAGAGGGATGGGCTAGAAGGGACTTACCCCCAGGCAGTCTTCATCTGAGTTGTCATTATTCTTGGAGATGGGTTCAGGGACACAGAAAGATGGTGGAATAATATGCAAGGACAGAGTGAGTCAGAAAGTGAGAGTCAAGTTATACAGTCATGGTTGGTGCAGCCAGACATCGTGATGTAGAGAAAAGCAATATGTGAAGGCTAAAGGATGACTTTTTCAGCCTCTAAAATTAATCTTTACTTTAGTCTGTAAGAAAGAAGATTACATTGTGGAGAGTTTTAGAAGGTTTTTATTTTTTGAAATACTTAACCTAAATTCCATATAATTTCCAATAAGTTCTTTTTTTGAGTTACCCATGAGCAGACACTTCATCATGATGTGTTGCCTGATTGCAGAAGATGTATGTTACAAGTAAGCACCTTTTGATCTTGGGCTATTGGGTAGTTTATAGTAGAAACAGGAGCGACTGCTTTTGGAAAAATGGTTCATATACTAATTTGCTTATCTAAAATGATTAGTAAAAATCCCATGTGTTTAACTACTTTCCCACATTTACGATGTATTCTGAACTGTAGTTCAGAAGTACCATGTGAAACACATTTGCTTTGGGAAAAAAATCTGATTAAAATCTATTACTAGCAACAGAAAGAAAACAGTATACACATCTATGATAGAAAAGAAATGAAAGAGTGCAGCAACAGCGGCTTTGAGCTTACTTTCAGGCCGACTTATGTTTATCCTGATAGGATTCCCAGGACAAATTGTGACTCCGGTGGTCAACAGGCCATAGAGGGCCCGTTAAGTCAGAGCCAGAAGAATCGGATGAAAGCCTTAATGTTCAGCAGCTTTATGGTCAGTCAGAAAGCAAAAAGTTCCAGTTTACAAATACCAACTTCTTACAACAACTCCAGTTCCAAAATTTCCTTGTCATTTTATAAACACTTTTGCTTTAAATAATTGTTAATATCGCAGGCAGTCATGGGTCAGTATTGCATGTGAAATAACATATCTAATTCAAAGCAGAAAACACTAGATGTCATCCGATGCAAAACCTAACAATACTTTAGGCAAATGCTACTTGATGGATTTTTACTCCTAGATTTCAGCGTGAAATCCAGTATGATGGTCAGAGAGAAGTTAAAAGTGACAGGAGGCATTAAGCTGCAGGTTCTTTCCTTTGTTCATCTTTGCTGTACCTGCAAACCCACAGGTGGTCTCAGGCTCCAGTGAGCTACCAAAAGAATCTGGTTGCAGAAATATCTTAGCATAATCCGTTTAGTGCATGAGCCTGCAGTTTTTACTAAGAGAGAGTGAAGGCATTTATTATCAAAAACGTATCAATTTAAGGACAGACGTGTGCATGTAAAATATCATACTGCACACAAATCACAGGCCAAACATTTGGTTTTATATAGGGATGTTGCAAGGCTTTCCAGGTCAAACTAGCTTACCCTGAAATGTTGTCCTTCTTCTGTCCTCGTCTTCCTCTCTGACAGAGGTAACCATTTCCTGATTTCCTGGAATGTTTGGTCAATGAACTCCGCAAAAAAAAAAAAAATGGTGTAAGAATTTCCCACTACTGAACTGAAAACATCCAGAGTAAAACTGCTGCTGGTATTTAGAAATAAATACATTGTTGATTCAGACATCACTCTTTCAACTGCTGATAGATATTAAAAGTGTGTCACAAAAGGAAGAGTTGAAATCTACACAAACATGTATTAAGTGTTTTTCACATCATGGTCAATGCCAGCCTGTTCCAACGTGTTGTAGGTTAGAAAGTAACTTAAATAGCACAAAAAATAAAGAAACGTTTTTGATTTTTTTTTTCTGAATGCCTCATTGCAATAAAACTGCATATAGATATAGAAGTGCTGTTAAAGTCAAAGTAACCAGTTCAACCCGATTGACTGAACTGCAATAAATGTTTGTTGAGGATTAGGATTGCATCCCACAGCAGTGTGTGACCAAGATGGTGACCAAACGAGGGAGAGGTGGCAGGCTAGTCAGGCGGTCAGTGTTGTTTGCGGTTCTCTCACAGAGCTGAAACTTTTGTTTATTAAACAAGTACATTGCTAATTTCCAAATACTTCAAACTTCAGTCATCCAGTTCAATAAAATAGACCCATTTGCAAACTAAGCCATTGGGTCTTTGGAGGGAACGATTTGGCAAATTTATCAAGAGCTCAACCCAAATGTTTTTTTTCTGTACAGATGTGGCACCATTTAAATGGAAATAAACAGACTTTCCAGTTACATGTGATCCATTTCCAAGAAGCATTGTTATATCAAAAACAGATGATTGAATTTTTTTTTGCTAAACAAACTTTTTTAATCTGTATCAATCTATGCACCCTCTCTGAGAGGAAGTTCACTAGCTAGAATATGTGACCATTTTTAGTTATAGTTACTTTGTAGTGGGACTGACAGGACCTTTTATTAAAGGGAAAGGTGCCGTCTGCGATGAGATCATTCAATTATTCAAACATCATTGCACTGATTCTCATATTGGCAGTGAAGCTGACCCAGGCTCACTAGTTAAAGTTACTGGAAAGAACTGGTAGCGAGCTGAATTCCCTAAAGAGCACTCTATGGCTATACACTGTGGCATTGTGTACTCTTATCATTGTGTACTCTAGTGTATCTGTGTTGTTCAAATTCGCTCTTTGACATCCACCATTGCAACCGAGTTCTTCCCATTGTTCCAGAGACATGTTACTGTCTGTTGTGCGCGACTCAAATCCACCACCTACTGTGTACTTCTCTACCGCTGAACTGAAAGCCTGTCAACAGCCATTATTCCAAGCAAGACCTCTGCTGTGATCCCTGCCATGTTTCATCGAAGTGTGGAAATTTATTCTAAAGCTCACTGTCTGAGCATGTTAGCTACTACTAAAATTACAGCATGTGGGTGTTTGTGGGTGTTTTGTGTGTGCGTCTACACGCTGCTATCGTTCTACTGCTTCCAACTCTTGTCATTCCTGTGGACGAATCCCTGCAAAAGCAGCTGAGTGGACGGGTTTCGAAGGCTCTATTTCACAGTGGAGTCTGAAGGACTTGTGTGTGAGGGTGTGTGTGGTCAAACAATTAGCACTGTTTGTCACCTTCTCACAACACATCTCTCACACGCTGATCTGATTAATGGAGTCCCAATGGATTGTCTGCCTAGCTCTGCCTAGCCTCTACAGTGACTAAAGTAATGTCTGTGTCTCTGTTTGCAAAGGATCGTAAAATTGTTTTACTTAGTTTTTTTTTAACCTTTTAGATACTATAGGTATATAGCCTGCATGAGAGGCAGTGTGTCTATTTAGACAGAATTACATATTTAACCAAATTGTATATAGGCTCATACCTTTTGTTCTTCCACTTTTCTCATTCAGACAATTCCAGTTAACAGAGCTTACTCCAAAAACCTTTCCACATTTTGTCACATTACAACCATAAAGTTTATGTTGTAATTTACTAGAAATGGAGTCTCATTTAGTAGACCAACAGAAAGCACGACATGATTGTGAAGTTGAGGAAATAAGATACATAAAAATTGTGACTTGCATTTTTTTATTCAACTCCTATAAATCCCAATTAAATTCTGAAATGTCCAAAGTGGATGGATACTTTAAGACCATGAAAAAGGTGGAAAATTATTTTGATCAAAATGTTTGGCTTGGATAAGGGTAATGACTTCAACTCTGCAAAAGAAAAAAAAAATAAATAAATAAAAGTCACACTCTCAACACCCAGGAGTGTCATTTGATCCCTCTCATATATGTTCCTCTGGATTTCTGAACAAGTCCTCCCCACTCAGGATTTGCATTTGATTTTGCTTGATCCTAATCCTGACCAAATCTTCTAATGTGGAGCAGAAATACAAATTAGAAGTGCATCAATCTTTGTGACATTCAATTTCTAATACTGGGATGATGCTTTCATTTAATATTCTAGTTTTTCTGAGGGACTTTTTAACCCCTTAAGCCACACTTTGTGTCCCACTTCTTATGTAATTTTAGTTTGGCTTAAGTGCATGTGTTTAAAATGCTTGATGTATTTAACACAAAACGAAGAAAAAATATATCTGAATGTATTTTATAAGAATGCCCTACAACCAAGACGTTTGCGTCTGATGATAACTCATACCTTCATTCCTCAAAGCATAACAAAACAATGAGAAAGAAGTAGACATTAAAATAAAATAATTTGTTTGTATTTACATTTATTTTACAAATGGCATGCTGAAAATGATCTTACCCTCCTCAAGTATCAATGGAAACACCTGTTTAGACTTTATGGCAATCTTATCAGAGCTAGCAAGATCTTTGTTAACATAAAAAACATTTAGCCTTGCTGTGTGTGTTTCTGTTAATGTTTACAAGTATTGCACACTGTAACTAATTATTTTTATTACCTAAGAAGAAACATATGGCTCCTTATTTTTTTAATTTACCAGTTTCTCAAATGAAATGTTTTTGACTCCTGCCTGTGGTGCTCTTACTAATGCTTTACTTGCTCCAAAAATGAGATAAAACTTTATCTTCTGCTTTCTTTCGCTGACACAAAGTTCTGCACATCTTTTAATTACAAACCTCTGAGGCCAAAACACACTGCTCAAGCTGTTCCTTCTTGTTTGGTTGGCTGAGTGACCTGCAGACTGGATTAGAGTCCAGCTGTATCACAGCTTGAGAGAAGAGCAGCGGTGTTTTGTTTGTAGATGAGCAATATGATTTGTGTTCCTCTAAACCTTACAGGGTGTCTCTAAGGAGACACGCTGCAGAACGGTTTTAGAATTCAAGAACGTTACCGACTGATGCATTCGATATAGGTTAGCGTTGCTTCAAGGGTATTGAATAGTTCTCTGAATAGCAAATGCTTTTCACTTGAAGTCACTCCAGTAAATTCAAGGTGAGATGCTGGGATGTGTTTGGAGCAGCTGGAGGAAAGTTACCTCTACAATATTATTTTTTTTTACAGAATTCTCCCTTTTTTATTTGTCTTGCTCATAGTGAAGTTTCGTCTTTTCATCATATGCCCATACTTCAGTGCTGTGTTCCCACTTGCTCATAATGACTTTTGCTATTGAGTCATGACTTGGCAACAAGCCTGCTGGCCTATTTTTGGTTTCAGGCAATTATCCAGAATGCCATGTGTTGGTGTGGTCCTGTGACACTTTCAGATACAACAAAAAGAAAAGGTCTCTGCCCACATTTGTCAAGTTTCAGACATAATAGCATGTTATCAAACTTGTAGACGGAATGACACATCTCATTAGCTGACATGTTGTGGAAACGACCCAAAGATAGAAACCAAATCAGTTTTTAGCTGCATTGGTTTGCATAATATTATCTGCTGCAGTTACTTGAATGTAATAAAAAAAAAACAGAAAATATGGGAAGTTTTACAAATAAATAAGTAAACCTTATCTTTCACAGATGAAAATCACAAACACAACAGTGAGAGAACCAAAATCTGATGATAAAGAAAAATTATATTCATAAATTAAATTCCAGCACTTTCCACATTTATAGCCCCAGCAAAGCTAATGTATGAATATTTTAAAAGAACCAATGTGTATTTTATTCATACAATACTACTGAAAATATTTAAAAATATATGACCTTTAATTTGAGAGAATTTCTCCAGTTAAAAAAAATCCAACCTCGATAATATTTATATGTTTTGCACAAAGTCACATCTGCCTTAATAATTGGTACTCTTAGCTATCCTGAAATAAAGCTGACTGACTTGACTGACCTGGAATTTTGAATTAGTTATCAATAATGTTTTGTGTTTCTGGGGTATAAATGTGATGTGGCACAGAAGCACATTTCTCTTCATCACATATCAGTATGGGAAAGGCAAGAGCACATAACATTCAAGTAAGGTAGATAGACAGATGATCTTGTTAATTTGGAAGTTATTCCAAGAATGTCATCTAAGTTTGTCCAAACTGGGAGTCTATTGAATAATGAAAATGTTAAATAACTGAAACTGTGACATTCAAGTTTGGCAGAGGACCCAATTTTATCTTGCCATCACACACACTGAGGAGAATTATTATAGAGTTAAAAAAATTGAGATTATACTACTGCAATAAAAGGTAAATTTATTTTAAAGAGTTATTTTTTGCAGATCATTCCCAGAGGTTAGAATATCCTGGGAGAGCAGTATGTGAAAGAGAACTGAAGCCACAGATTTTAATTACTTCTGTGTGTGCAAAGAGTCTCCTATAAAGGTTTAATAAAGATAAAAAAAAAATCCTTTGTGATAAAGTACACAGTTAATTAAAAAGTGAAATGTTCATCACCAAATCTATATTTAGTAGGAAGCATATTTTTCATGCAGGACAGCATATCTTCCATTTGAATATAATAAAAGCAACAGATTATGAACAATTTGCTTCAAAGAAGTGAAAGAGGACATCAGTCATATCTCTTCTTCAGGCTAATAATTGCATGCTGTTCAGTCCAAAACGTTTTTGGGACGTGTGTCTTGGCTGATTCAGTGGACAGCTTGAAGTGAAAATGTCTAAACCCCAAACTCCATCCTCACAAACCCACTTACTAATGAATACACCACCTAACCCACTCTAATAAGCAACAAAAATATCAGCAGGTCTAGTGATGGTAAAATTACAAGAAAAAAAATCAGTTACCATAGCTACATTATTAATTAGATGCAATTCTAATGTTTACAGTGGCATTCTGCACCAATATTCACAACATTCTGAATAACTTGGATGATGCCTCGTAGATGTGAAGTTAGAGAAATAAAGAAGCATGTTCAAACATTATTTTTAAAACTCAGTGACATTTGAAAGTAATCAATCCTATAAACTCATTTTCTACTGTTGTGTTTTGCTCTGCCAAAGTGGAAATAGATGTGCAGGACAATAAATAGACCAGTAATTTAAAAAAAAACAAAAAAAAAACATCACGTGTTAGTGCAGCATCGACACCTCATGAATATGTAAAATGATAAATGATAGAGAAATGCTCACATTTCATAAGATTTGATGATCATGAATACATTTTACCTCTATATTTTTATACGTTTGCGTTGCCACAGCATTTTACTGTCAGCTGTGAAACACTCCTCTTTGTCAACCCCCCGTCTTTTCTCCCACTCTCTCCCACCTACTCTTCTTCATTTTCATGCACCGTCTGCTTTTGTTCCATCTACCCCCGTTTATTTTCATCCATCCTTTGCGCCATTTACCTCTTTGCTCTGCTGTCATGCCTACGTCTCATTTTTTACAGCTGTCCTGGAGTTGATTGCTGATTTTCCCCTCCCTTGCAGACTGTGTTCTGCTCCGAGATCCTGTCTATATTATGAACCACACTTTCAGGATGATTCCATTACATGCCTCCTAGCTGCTGGATAATTCAATAAGCACCACTGAGCTGACACACAGTTATAATCTACTTAATGAAGCTACTGTACTGATGAAGTGTTTGCTGTTTCCACCTCTGTTTTTGCTTTCACTCCCTTCACCGTTCTTCCTCTTTGCTCTTTATTTCCCTCCTTCTTCTTGCTCTTTGCAGGGTGTTGATGGAGAGCCATTCGAATGACAGCCGGGACAGTGGTCATCACTGGTGGAATTCTTGCTACGGTTATATTACTCCTTATCATCGCAGTATTGTGCTACTGTAGGCTACAGGTGAGGCTGCACTGACCAATTTGTTCATAAACATGTGAAATGATCATGCCTAGTTGTAGTATTATAAAATACGATCAGTTCTTTACTTTTCAGAACTTAATAATTACTCTCCTGGAAGAAATTGAACTCTAAAAGAACCTGCAAAGTATTTTACCCATATTTAGAGGTTATTTTTCAGAACTTAAAAGGTAGTTTGCTGGGGCTTTGATGGAGCTTTCCAATTGTTTTGGAACTTCCTGTATAGTACCAGATACTATGCTGAATACTTTTCTGGAAATGTCTTAAATACATTTCCAGAATGTATTTCTATTAACTGTCTCAGATGTATTTTTCAGTCACTTTCTTCAAACCTACTCTATATACAGTCAACAAAACTGTTTTTGTAAGTTTCTCAGAATTTTCCAATAACTTTTCTGAAACTTTCCTACAACTTGTTGGTTACTTAGCTAGAATTTAAATGATGTACCAAAACTTACCAGGTACTTATTTGATACTTTAAGATTATTTTTCCAGAACTTAGAAAACAACTGGTAAGGTCTCTGAATGATCCATTAAGGTACCTGGTTCCAGAATGACTTAGGCTTTGTAGTCTATCTTTATTCTTACTAGTAAATGTAGACATGAAGACATGAAGTCATGGATCAATATGTCAAAACAGACCTGGTTAGTTCTGGGAATGTATCCTCTGAGTTCCCAGAAAAGTAGCTGCTAAATTTTAGAAAGGTATTTGGTAAGGTTCAGAATTTAACCTCCTAGGTCTGTGAAAGTAGCTTAAGGAAATGCTGACTGTATTACAGGTCTACAAATATGTTTTTCCAAAGTGAAAAGCTGAACAGGTCCTGAACAACATAATCCTCCAGTCCAAGTACATGTATCCTTGTCAACTTTAGTCTACCACTTGGGCCATTTTAACCAGGTGGCAACAAGTGCCATTTTTATTCTGAAATGTTTGAGTTTTAAGAAATTTCATGATATTGCACATTTAGGACAAAGTATTAATTGACTCATGCTTCTATTTTCTGATAGACAAGAAACAAACAGGGTTTAAGAATGACATCACACCTCAGTTTTTGTCTAAACAGACTAATTAAAGCCTCTAATCCAAATATTCATCTTTTGTCAACAGTTGATTACTGTTATAATTTCAGCAAATTTCAATGACCAATAAACCAAATAGGCAACAGTAATGTCTAAACACAATATCCAAATCACATCTTAAAACTGGTTTTGGCCAGAAAATAAGATAAATTAAAAAATTTAGTCTTATAGTCCAGGTACTGGCAGCAAAAATCTGAAAAAGTGCAAATAACTTTAAGGGTTAAGGGTTAATAACTGTTTAAGGGTTTGTCACAAAGGAAGCTGCATTATTCAGATTACATGTGAAGCTATAAAACAGAAGCCCTTAAAAATAATTTAACTCTTTCAAAAATATTCAGACCCCCTGAACATCCTCACTTTTTCTCTCATTTTTCCTTCTCTTCCTCTCTTCAACCTTCTTTAATTTCCCCTCTCCAGTATTATTGCTGTAAGAAGGAGGAGTCAGAGTCGGAGGAGGAGGAGCCGGACTTTGCTGTCACGTCCCGCATCCCACCGGTTCACTCGAACCACAACATTGTGGCGGCGACGGCTGCCGCCTCCTCCATGCCCAATGGCCCCGCCATTTTCTCCACCCCTCCTTTGGCTAGAAAACTGACACGCTCGCAGACCTTCTGTCCATCGTGCACGCACTATGATTTGCCTTTCTACCTTCAGCCTCCTCCGCCGCAGCAGGTCCACCACCAACCAGAAGGACTGAGGAATGGTGGAGAACGCGTTAGCTACCGCAGCGTCCAGCAGCAAGATCTGGACCTGCCAGTGCCTGTTAACATTTCAAACTATCGTAAGCCAAACCTGGCCCGCTCAGTCACCATGAGGGAAATGTTTACGCGCAGCTGCAGCATCAGCACTGATGTTTAGCTGAGCAAAGGTGGACGTTCATTGCTGTGAGTTGGTGCGACCACAACTGGACAGGACTTGAGTTTTGCTAAGTCTCATTTTACCTGTCGCCACCTGCAGATTGGACCACTCTGATGGCCAGTCAGACAGTCAGGACAGTTTTTTTCTCTCTCACCTTTACACTTTTCAGGCCCATGAGCTTATTCATGGTCCAGTGCTAAGTATTTAAAAGTGTTCTAAAATGTCAATGAATGAAATAAGCTTTGTTTTATTTTGAGTGGTAAAGTTTGTGTTGCTCTACTTCCCTACTTCCTGGCCTGAAACAGTAGCAGATTACTGCAACACCAAAATGATGATGTGCTCAGGGGGGATTTTATCTTGTACACAGCTGCTACAAATGAAAAATGACTGGGAGAAATCTGGTGCCCTCCATTAAGAAAGGATGATCTATTTGTTCCTCCATCAACAGATTATAGAGATTTTTAAATATTATCCACAAAGATTAGAGGGGAGGAGAAGAAGGAGGGTGTTTTCATGTTTTTAGCTACCACCCACAGATGTTTTTGATAGTTTTAACTTTGGACGTAACATTTTAAGACATTAAGGGCTCACGGAAGATTTTAATTCCTTCTCATTTTTCAAATCCTTTCACGTCTCAACTTTAATAGTCTCTCTGAGACAGCACAGCGGGTTTATCCCGCTTGAAGACGAGAGGAGAACCTTCATGTTCTAACCAGGAGAAGTGGGCTGTGTTATTGCATTGTATCCAGAAAGTAAATGTGAGTTTACGGGCATGCATTGTGGCTATAAGCGTGTATTGTGTTCTGTTGTTATGCCAGAATTTTTCAGTTCATTATAATCAAACACAACCTGTCACCCAAATGTTTAGTGAACCAGGAGCTGAGGCATGTTGCAATAATATTTCATTGTGAAAAGGGAGAACACCATGAGCCACAGAGAGACACATCCAAGCAGATTATTACAAACCCTAACAATATTGTTTATCTTACTGATGGAAAGTGTAAGACAGAAGTTAGACGAGCGGTATTTAACTTTCAGTGTAATCTCTGTTCTTTACTGAAGTTTTAGCTTGTGGACTTTGCAGCGTACATCTTGTATTGTATGTGACCACTGATATCCGAATGCTTTGGCTAAAGATTCACCCTTAAAGGCACATGCATAAATATTTAATAGGCCACACTTCAGTTTCTTTCCCCTCCCTCTCTCTCGAGTCAGTGGACTGAAGAAAATGTGCTCTTGCTCTGAGGTACTCCGAGAGTTCCTGCTCTGGATTGTTTTTATTTTCTCCACAAGGCTGACCGGACTGGCCGAAGGGCTGATTTTTCAACTGGAAGAGCAATTTATGGTCCAAGGACATACGGCTGAAAATTATTCACTGCTTGATTTCAAAAGAGTCGTCTGTGTGAGGGATTTGAAGCTGACTAGAGTGTCCTTCTTGGATCCCCAACAGCCTTTCTCTATTAAATAGATGGTAGACACATGTGTACGTTTCGCCCTCCATTTTTGTCTCTCTGTAATATTTACCAACAATTATGGTTGTTTATTTACCTGGAAGTGAAACAGTCCATAATTTCATTTTTCCTTTTCTAACATGATCAAACAGTGCCTTGCAAAAGTATTATTATTACCCCATCACATTTCCACATTTTGTCATACTACTACCACAAAAATCTGTGTATTTTATTGGGATTTTATGGCATAGACTAACACAAACTAATGCGTAATTGTGAAGCAGGAGAAAAATTATATATGTGCTTTACAAACAAAAATCTAAAGTTTGTCCCTGCATTTGAACTCACCCTCCTTCATTCTGATACCGCTAGACAAAAT
This sequence comes from Xiphophorus maculatus, assembly GCF_002775205.1. Taxonomy (NCBI): domain Eukaryota; kingdom Metazoa; phylum Chordata; class Actinopteri; order Cyprinodontiformes; family Poeciliidae; genus Xiphophorus; species Xiphophorus maculatus. Next base: position 8,727,071 of record NC_036450.1, read on the forward strand.
CCAGTGCAATCAGATGCCTGCAGATGTCAACCTTCTTAATAAATGTAGATGATGTGTAAGTACTTGAATCTCAATATAAATTTTGCTGCTTGAAATCATTAGTGTTTTTCAAAATTTTTCATGATGGAAAAAAAATATCATGAAGACCAAGGAACATACCAGACAAGTCAGAGATAAAGTTGTTTAGAAGTTTAAAGCAGAATATATCATAAAACACCATTCAACATGTCAACATGAAGCTGGTAAGACAGGTTAGAGCTAAATACAAGGGGGTCCTGATTATCAAGCTTGAGATTTGAGGTTTGCTTCTAACAGGACAACAAACCAGAACAAATAGCCAGAGGTACAATGAAATAGTTTAGATCAAACTAGATTCACATTAAAGTGGACCATTCAAAGTCCACACCTATTTTTAGTCTCTACATGTGGAAAACTACCCCCCCAAAATCCTTATAGCTTTAGTTGCACAGGGATCAGCAATAACATAATCTCTTTATTTATGTTATTGCTATCTCTGTTACTGCTACCACAGTAACAGAGATAGCTCCAGAGGCAAAAAATACAAGTACACGCCACACTCTTCATATTTTTATTCAGGGTAAATGTTGAAATTTACAAATTTGTACAATGATGTATTGCTTTCATATATAAAATCCCATTGAAATAATCTGAAATGTATTGTTGTGAGATAACAAATGGAACAAAGTTCAAGAAGTATGAATACTTTTGTAAGGCACTTTACAAAAAGTCACAACACATAAATAAATCTGTTCAAGGGCATAACACAGCCATAACACACTCTCCTGTTCTATATTTTGATCATATTTGTCACAGCTGACCACCAAGCCTACACATTTGTACTTGTTGAAATTTAATTTTTATCTTAAACCCTCTGATGTCCCTTTAAAAGTATGAAACTTGGGAGCAGCAAAATGCTACCAAGGCCTGACACCCACCCTGGTCCTCACAGAGACAGCTATAGCTAAACATGTTCACACAGAACACATGCAGACTCACAAGTTCTCATTGTTTATATCTTTGAAGCTGAATTTTTGCCAGATGCACAGCTAATGTAGTGCCATAAAGAAGTGTGCGAGAAATACATTATTAAGAGGACTATTATTATGATTACTATCATTAGAGGTGTTTATTAAAATGAATTGTGATTTGTGTTCAGGTATTTACATTAGTTGCATTATTTTATGATCCAGCTGTTTTTTCAGACTCAGTACAGTGCAGCAGACATGTTTCTGTCCCTGTTTCTAATATATAACTAACAAACACATTGTTGCTAATAAAATGGTGTTAAAATTGCTCTGTCTTATTTTGTTTTGTTGCTGTGCTGTTCATTTTTAATCCCTTGATTTTATGTGCTGAAAAGATAAGGGCAGTTGGCATATGCTAATAGCAATATTTACGAAGAGTAGATTTATTTAATTCCCAGATTACATTGGGTCCAAAATAATTGGTTCATAAAAAAGCATTTTTAGTTATTAATTAGCTGCCATAAAGTTTAGATTTTCTTAGGATGTGCAAGAGAACATTTCACATGACACTACAACTAGTCTGCCATCAATTCAAGGTTTTAGAGGGAAAAATTAATCTGAATGCCAGTACAACCACATGTCTTGCATGAATTAATGTTTAAAAATGAGATCAATACGAAATGTGCTTAGATCTCTTCATAGTGGTCCAAAAATTATAAGTATTTGACTTGTTGTTTTAATTCACAGAGTGTGTTGTTAGGATTCTAATATAGATATTTGCTTTTACTTTTGCTTCCACAGATACTAAATGAAAAGGAAGTGCATGGAATAAACTGAGTAAAAGCAGAAAGGTCAGGAGAGCAGTTTTCATGTAGCCTATATTATTTATTAATAACAGTATTTATTAATAATTGAATCACTACATACAGATTAAATTCACTGATTGGAATTGTGAAAAGGAACTTCCCATGAATCTCATGCAAAAAATAACATTTTTACTTTTGTCACATAACACTTGCTTTATTTGATAAGTTTGCATCTCTGATTTTGTTGAAAAGACAGCTGACTAAGTACAAAACTGACCAATAACATTCCTTTTTTAAGACCACTTCTTCCTTTTTCATTATCCAGTATATTTTAAGAAATCAAAATACTTAACAGTGTCACTACTGTATTTAATGACTGGTTTTCAGTAGCTAGATATTTAGTATTTGTGAATTTGTATTCCCAGAACAGCAGAATAATGCTGCCAAAATTCTACATGTTGGATACAGAAACAAAATCATATAACAGTTTGACCAAAATTCTGTATTTTGTGCAAGTGTGCTTGGATTCTCAAAAATATAAGGTGAAAGATTACACCATTTTGCAGAGGTTTATGATTGTAATTTGACAAAAGGTCAAGAAGAAGGTGTGCAGGTTTAGCAGAAAGCTTACACAATTTTCTTGTACAAATTTTAAATGCATAAAGACAAAAGAAGGTGGTTGTCTTGTGGGCCAGTGAGAGAAAACAATAGCTTTTAACTGATTTTCATAGTTTTGTGAGAAAAAAAACTCCAAAGACAATAGAAATCAATGTCATCATCTCTCTTCATGAAGCTAATAAAGCAACATCTGTTCACACTATCAGCTCACTGCAAGAAAACTACTGCTGTGTTTTCCAAAGGATGTTGGGTAAAGATTTATTGGAAGAAGACCAATGGAACATTCTTGGCTGGTTCTTTAATTTTGGTAAGACATAAATTATTATCATGAGAAACAGGAGCACCTGCCAAGTTTTAAACTCCACAACAGCAATGAGGTCTGTATGCATACGCAGCCAGCCCAGAGGCAACAAGAAGACAGTTATGACACTAAGCATGTTTGAATGTCAAGGATGAGAACCAAGAACTGGGGGGGAGGGGGGGGGGGCTTAAGGGTGATGATAAACAAATCTGTCAGAGGTGAGAAGATGATAGTCACTCAGAGAATATGAGTGAAAAGATGCAAACAGGATGCTTTACTGTGGCAATAAACTAAATGAGTCAGAGAAGGAGGGAGAGTAATCATGCAATATAAAGAAAAAGGGGGAACTATTTCAGAACGGAAATGGATGTAATTATTAGAAAGATGAGTCAGAGCTCATGAATGAGAAATAGAACATAGCATTGAGCGCACAACAGATGGATGCTGAAAGCAGAAAAAATCCAACCCGGGTCAGCCAGTCAGAGACATAATCAACCATTTTCTGATGGCATTTATATGACAGAGCAGATGCATTCATAGAAAAACATTCTGATTATGATAAATCCCCTTTAATGCAGATATTTTCAAGCTATTATTTACTGCTAACATTCCTCCTCAAACCTCTCCTTCAAGTTTTTGGCTCATTAGCAGATTTTTGTGCCGCCGGTTTAGATATGGTTCTAGAAGTACTAGGTTTTCGATTTCTCCCCAGACTTACTGAAACAGTGCCAAAAGAACCAACGACTCTGATGGCTCAAATTAGCATCCATTCTTCAATTGTAAATGTGGTCGTTGACCGTCAGGCCAGAAGGTAGGAGTGTGAATAGTCCATGTTGGGGGTGCGTATCTATGATACCAACAGGAGATCAGATCTCCTGTAGGTAATGCTCTTCAGTCTAGTTTTGAAGCATACATGAAGTGTTTTTGGAGAGATGTGACCTTTTGCGGCTGATGTTCTGCTGCATTATCCAGTCTAAGTCTAAGTCGAAGTCTAAGTCTAAGGAACAATTGTGCAACTGTGAGATGCGTTGAGGCCATTACCAGGGTACTTATAAGGTAATGGCCTTATTTACAGAACAAAAGCAATCCTTCAGATCATTTGGCCTATCTCTGGATGTCAAAGTGGTGTCAAGGTGGACTAACTCCAGCACTTCTAGTGTTAAAGATGTATTAATTTGTTTACATGCTCAAATGAGCAGTTTGACTATTTATAGCTTTTTTTGTGCGTGTATGCTTTTATTTTGAGATATATGCCTCGTAAAACTTGCATTTCATGTTTTACGTGAAAAAACATATTTCTATATTTCTATATTTAGCTTATATTTAGCACAAATAAGCTAAATATGTCAGCTTATTTGTGCTGTTTTACATTTCAGTTTTGCATGAAATGTAAAACTTGCATTTCATGCAAGTTTTACATTTTGAACAAATTTAGTGTGTGCCAGGTTTGGATATAGGAGGAGGATCTTGGTCCCTAAACACAAACCATTTTTGTTGCTCTTCTCATACGAATTACTTTTATCCTTTCAAATGGCAATAGATTGATAACTGGGAACCTGATTGTGAAGGTTCTTCAGGCTTTTTTAGGAGGGCTTCTTCTTGTATTTTGGACAAGCAACCTGGCATTTAGTACAAAGAGAACATTGTGATTCTTGCTTTATTTTGTGATAAAAAGAAAAATTAGGAAACACGTGGTTACAAAGCAGCTGTTCAATGAAAAACAAATAAATATATCTGTGCTGCTGTGTGAAATTATAAGGCAATATTCCTTATATATTTTGTTGAATGCTTTATGTAAAACATTCAGATCTGTCGTGTGATGTTTTTTTCATGAGTGAAGACTTTTCTGTCATGTTTTTTAAGCTTTTCAAATGCACAACATAATTGATGTCTTCAGAAAATCGAAATTTTCAAGTGAATAAACCTTAAAACCCTCAAGTTGATGCGTACTTAACCATCATGCTGTATTTTGCAAACTTAAGCTGTTGATGCTGACAACCCAAACTGGGCTGTCTCCCAGAGACCTACATTTTCCTAAATCTGGCCTCCTGTTGGTGAGCACTTGATAATGGCCCTGGATTCAAGGAGTGAAGCTAATTAAGGTCAAAAGTGAAGCTGGATCAATATGTTGAGAGTGAAATCTAATTAGGTAAGTGGTTGTGGAGATACTCATTTCATTATGACTGGTCTTGTCTATTAGGCACTCGATTCACAAATTATACCAAAACCCATTTCACAACCGTCAGGCAATAAATAATTTCAATATTTGTCATGAATCAGAAAATAATGATGAAAATGTAAAAGGTAAAACCAACAATATGTGGCCTGTCAGGAAGTACATGGAGCCACCATTGTTTAAAGACCTGCAACCAGTTAAATTTAACTGGTGCTTGTATTGAATATTTGTATTATTGAACAGTACATCAAAAAAAAAGCGGGAGTATTAATTTTAGTTTTCATTGTTAAGTTTAGTCTCTATATATTAGTCTATATAATATAAATATAAATTAAGTAGGGGTGAGGTGATATACTTACACAGTCAGGATGGACATCCTTTAAAATGTTAATCAGTATTTCACGACATGCTGGTTATCATCCTCTTCACCTCCATCTCACCCAGCTACACTAACTCCGTCTCCTTCTGTCCACCTACTGTGGGTGTTTTGTACTCCTTTGGTCTCTCATCCTTAAATATGTCAGCTTATTTGTGCTGTTTTATTATTTCTTAACAGGATTAGTCAGCAGTGGTGTGGGTGCTGCACAAAGGAGTACTTGGGCTTTCATAAATTATAAGCATGCTGTTCAGTAAGAGACTGTCCAGCTTGCACAAGAAACAACTCCATCCATCCATCTTCTAACACCCTTGTCCATACTGGGGTTGGGAGGGTTCTGGTGCCTATCTCCAGCTAACGTTCCAGGCGAGAGACGGGGTACACCCTGGACAGGTCGCCAGTCTGTCGCAGAAGAAACAAGTCAGAAGCCTAAAATTATAAGAAATACAGGGAGGAATCTTGACTAATAATTGAATTGAATAATTGATAACAGTTCAATGATTTTGTTGATGGCAAGTGGTAAAAAGTGTACCTGTCTCAGTAAGGCAGTAGATTGCACTGAGTCTGGGTTTTACAGCAAACAAGGATTCAGTGACAGTGGAAAGGAACCACTTTTAAACCAGAACACACTTCTAGAAGCTCAGCATTTGCAGCTGTATGTCACAACAGGTTGGTGGGTGAGAAGAAACAGAAATGACAGAGAGAAATAGCAGGAGGACCCCAAATATTCATTGTGCCCCCTCACAAATATGTTTTTTAAAATCCTATTGAAACTGTCAAGAATATTCTTTATTTAAAATTTTCATATGTCATAAAGTCCAAGGTTCTTAGATATATTGAAAGAGAAACATGCCTACCTCATCACAGCTCCTCTACCATACTTACCAGTGGGTGAGAGTTGCTTTACTAGATATTTTAATCATCTATTTCACATCACACTTTTTCCAGCTAGTATTTTCTGAACTACATATATTATATGATATAGATTTCTTGTGCCATTGTAACTAAAAGGTTTGTACTTTCAATTCGAAATTGTTTGTGAGATTTCTCCAGAACTTTTAATATTTATTTGCAGTTTCTAATGACTCACATTAAGGAGTCAATATTTTTTCGTTGTATTCATGTTTTCCAAAATTCAAATCCTTGGCAACTCTGTTCTTGTTTGAGAAAGGTTGGATATGGCAGACATTCTGGGTTTGTGATGTTATGACTTCATGCCTCTTACTGCTGTGTCAGAGATGGGGGAGAAATAACTCACCTCCATAAATCTCCACGCCACACACACTAACTCGAGTGCATGCAGGAGCCATTACCCTCCAGTGTCTGTAGTAGTGCATTTTCCAAAAGGAGGAGAAGCCATGCTTCTTGTCTGAATTTTTTATTCCCCGCACTCTCTGTTTCTGTATAACAACTAATAAATAAGCAATGAATTCAGAACATAACATAGAATGGACAGGATTTTATGCCCTCTGCGCCAAGTCTGCTCCTCCTGATGTCTGGTCTTCTTCCTGCTCCAATCTCTTATTGTTGACTTTAAATTTTGCTTCTCTTTTTTATCCTTTAAGGGTTAAATCTTCTGCAGTCCGTCTTGACCTTTTGCACTTGGGCAGTGAATAGAATCAAAATGACTTTGGCCCCGGTGTGTGGAGAAAGCAAAGCGTCTTGTTTTTTGTTTACTTAGTATGACATTTTGCTATGTTAATCCATAAACCCTTGTAGCATTATAGTAATCTTAACACCTTAGATATTCTGAAATACGGTCTGTTCAGATTAGCTCATAATGAAATTTGACAGCATGACTTTGTTTTCACTTTAATTTTAATAGAAAAGTGTGTGGGTTGTCTCAGACAAAGGGTCAGAAAATTCAACACTGTGAAAGAAAGGTTAGTGAGGTCTTTGGCGCCATCTGATGGAAAGCAAGAAAATAAAAGTACAAAACAGTCTAATACAGTCTCAAATGCAATAAATAAACACATAAAAAAATTGCATTTCTTTTAATTAACTTTTTTTTTTTTTTTAGAAAAATGTACAGTTGGTGGTTTTAAACTTTTAGTCCTACTAATCAAGAAATGTGCTAGCATTGTCTTAGATTTACATTTCTTCCCCTCAGTAGTGTGTTAAGAAATAATTAAGCTATGAAAACCTGGCCCTAAGCTCTCAGTTTCTGCTGCAGTTCTCAATTAGTTAATTGTTTTCCCGTTCAGCTTTCTCGTCGTGCATAGTAGCAATACAAAGTTATTTCACATTTCCTGTTTTGTGCAGGCTAATTGAACTCCCCTAGCACATCATATTAATACCAAATAGAATTAGGAAATCATGAATTACTGATCCGAAATTGCTTGGAAATTTGATCAACTAAAAAAAAATCAATCAACTCTTTATCACTCATTTCAGAAAAGACCTCATAAAATATTACATTATATAAATCTTGCATATTATATTATATACTAGTATATAATATAATATATAAATGTATGGTCTACGGCTCAGGTTTTCATGGGTGTGAGAAAAAAAGTCATATTGTTACTTTTTTCTTAAGAAAAAAAAAAGGTCAGAATTCTGACTTTGAAAGAAACTATGTTAAAACAATTTGATTTGAGTTCTGTATTTCCGCTTTCCAAGTCCCGCCTCTACTTTCATTATCCAATCACATAACTCTATCGGTTCTGTTTAGTATTTGCCGCGAGCTGCAAACCTGTTACTCTTGTCAGTGTTTTTGTATGAAAGATTAACGGTAATGAAATTGTTTCTCTTGAAGTTCAGAGAAAATGAGCACGGAGCAAGGAGTTGACAGTGCAAACAGCGTCTCAACGGGGGAGGAAAAGCACCTCAAGAAAGAAGCACAAAAGAGGTAACTGACAGCTAGCTTAGCTCTGAGGGGAGCTAACGTTGCTAAGTGTTCCGTGTGACGTAGCTTAATTAATTTTATTCAGATTTTTGTTGTTATGAAGGCGTTGCACAAGTGGCATTTTTATTCGTCTTTGGGGAGTTTATTGTTGTGAGCAGCAATAAACAAATCAAACACACCAAGAAGCACTTATTAAATAATAACAATCGAATAACGATGTTTTAAAAATATATAAAGTACACAAGCGAGGCAAAGTGTTCCTGTTTTGATGTGTTTAGCTGAAAACTAAGTCTAATTAAACCCAGAAAGTAATGTTCTTAAGAGCCTTTGTGTTGTAAATAAAAGACTACGTTAATGTTATGAAATCTCTTAACCTGTTGACAATAGTCACAGATGCTAAAGTTGCGGGAGTTGCAAAAGTTTAAAAAATATATTTTAATCGTTTAATATTTATTTGTGAAATATATCACTTTTTTATTCATTTTCAATCTAGAACTCCATTCTCAAAGTTTAAGAAGGTCAATTCCCACTTTAAATCTCCTGTAAGTAGCATTTCATCTTTTAAACACTTCTTCAGTAGTGTTTTGCTTCCTGTGCCACACATACATTCAGTTTTTATTTTTGGGGGTTTGAACCTCAAAGCTTCAAGTACCAGACAGCCCTAAAGTGAGTCCTGAAGAAGAGGTTGCAGAACTACAGAAGAAGAAAGAGCAGCTGGATTCAGAGATCGCACAGCTGGAGGAAGAGTGAGTACAGCTGTGTTTTCCATTCTGTATTTTATAAATCTCAGGTCAAACCTCAGTGGTATGTCTAAGACATATGATAATTGTTTGGTCAAATTTTGGTAGCACATGAAGTTAATAGATTTCCATGTAAACATTTAATCATTAAATACCTCAGCACAAGGTTGTGTTTTCTACTCTTGTAATAATTTAATATTCATTAGTAGCAATAATCAGATAAAAATGTGTTTGTTTAAGGCCAACATTAAATGTTTTTGCAGGGGTTGTAGAGTTGAAGAGTTGGACCAGCATATAGATAAGCTGCACGAATACAACGACATCAAAGATATTGGACAGTCGCTTCTGGGACGCATCGGTAAGACATTTTCACATTTTAAAACATTAAAAGTATAGAGAAGAGGGCAAGTCAAATGTCTGTAAAATATGTTTGCATTTATCAAATATACAGTAGAATCCAGATGTTGTCTATGCTGTATGGAAAAATTCATTCATTTCTTTTCTTCATTCACTGTCTAATATTTAAATGAACTATTTCTGTTCTAGGTCATTTAGGTTTACCAAATTGATCTTTATCTGTTAAATTCTAGATTGGTAAGAGATAAAAGTTTCTTATTTATTTCTTAAGATTTCTTTAGTGTTTATACGTTTTCTTTAGTATTTGGTGAAATTGCATATTAAGTTGATTTACTTGGGTCAAACATTCTTATGCATCCTTGCACAAACATATTAGTTTGATGGAATTAAGTGAATCAGGTTTGTAGACCGCTTTGCTCCCACACACCGGTTCAGTCCTTCTCAAAAATGTCCTGTTATTTATTCCATTTTGGAGCTCTCAAGCAGACAGATTTATCTGCTGTCCTGATTCTTAAGTTTTGTATCCTGTGATATTGCTACTATTAAAGCAAGCCATGAAGTAGATGTCTGGAAAAAATGGGAGTATACACATGGGACCTTACAGGAAACTAAGTCACAGAAAAAGTGCAAATCAGCATTTAATTTTGGCTACTCGCATGTGAATAGTTAGGACTTATTTTTGCGGTTCTACAGCCAACCATTAGAGGGCAGCAGAAATGCACATTTGTTTTCTTGTGGCAGGTTCTCCAAATGCTAAGTCTTAAGTTTTTTCATGTGTTTATGCCTTTAGTCATTCATTATGTAATGTTAAGTCCACAGTTAAAACAGCCATTTTTTAAACAATAGTGTATTCATACTGTGTATAAGTGTCATGTAGTAGGGTCAAAACGGGTGAAGTTTACTCCTCTCACAATATTAGGAAGTTATGGTGAATCATAGACATGTCAGCTTGACTCTTGCTCTGTATGTTTATATCTTTGTATTTCAGCCACTAATATGAAAAGAAAAATGTATTCCCTTTCATTCCCCTTTTATTAACTTCTTCTGCATTGATGACAAGTAGTAAAAGTCCAGTTATCTCTGTTTTATGAGATAAAAGCTTCCTATCTCTTTAAATTCCAAGTACAATAAAAAGTTGAGATGATAATGACCTCTTAGTCAACGGAGGTGGTGTTTCCCCTCTGACACAATGACGGCCTTTCACATCACACACACATTGACAGACAAGTACTGTCTCTGTCTGTCCCCATAGATATATTCATACAGTCACACATCCACATGCAGTACAAATACAAACACATATTATCTTCTCTCACCCCTCACTCCTTTTCTTGCTCTTTCTATCTGTCACTTTCACAAAGAGTCTACACTTAAACACTGAGTACTGTTGTACTGTATGTTCTTATACTGAGAGGGACGGGATTTGAGGGCAGGGTGAAAAGTAAAAGATGCCCTGTTTAGCCTCTAAAGACAATTGTCCTTTTGTTACTTATTATTGGTTTCTTTTCATTAATAATTTAAACAAGACATTTTTAATTTATATGTTTCAATATGCTGGCATTATCAGTGTCTTATGGGTAATTTAATGGTATGACCAAAACTTTCTTTGACACATTATTTTTTTCATTAGTTTGTATCAGCTAAATTTGTACACATGAAGTTGGATCACAAAAAGAGAATAAGATAAAAATTGTTGGGGGAAAAACGAACTTGGTGTGCTTTGAATTTGGATCTGAATTCAAACTGACTATCAGAATTGGCATGAATGCGGCATGGTTGTTAGTGAAGGGTCCAAAGAAGAGAAATTGTCCAACATGTCCAATGACCAGCAGTTGTGTGGATGAAGTCAATTCAAGTAACTTTTATTTTCTTTACTAATAGCTTACCAAAAAAGGATAATGCACCATGTCACATTGCTCAGATTATCTCAAACTGTCTTTTTGAAGATGACATTGGTCTTACTTTACTCCTTTGGTTTCAAAGGTCATCAGATCTAAATTTAATAGATCACCTCTGGGGTTTGATAGAATGGGAGATTTGTTTCAAAGATGCACTGCCACAAAATTTTCTGCAACTGTGTGATCTATCATGTCAAAATGGACCAAAATCTCTGAGGGAGGTTTCTAACATCCTATTCTGTAAAAAAAAAATTATGGAGTGCAACTCAAATAACAATGTTATTTAACAAATAATAATTATCTGAGATTTGGCCATGTTTGTTTAACCAAAGTTTTTCACAGAGCTAAATTTTCTCAAAACAGTTTCTGTCAGTATGTTTTATCTATACTTGCTTTTCTATTAGTTTGTTTTGCTTTAAAAGTTTATATTTAATCTTTGGCTTGATTATGTTTGTGTTTTCAATTAAACTTGCTGTTATCTGTACAAACATTTTTTTTTTGTTGAAATGAAGACTGGAAGGAAATAATGTGTGAGAAGGCAAGTTGCATCAACATTACTATCCAAGATATAGTATGTATAGTATGTGGGTATATATATACAGTATATATAGTGTATATCTTGGATATTTAGGAACATAGAGAAAATTATTTTTTTTTACTGTGTTTTACTATTGAGTGATTTAAATTAAATGTTTTTTTCAGTTTCTGATGTCCTTTTGATTTTTTTTTCACTTGATTTATGGTTAATTATAAACCAGCAATAACAGCAATCCTCCTCTACAATCCTTTTAGTGCACTCTGTTAGGTCATTGTACTTACTATCAAATGCTAAAGCTGAAGTTGTGTTAAAATAATTTGCGAAAAAGCAAACAGTTGCATTCTCCTGAGAGAAATTAAAATAAGTACCTAAATGGTCAAGAATGGAAAACTCTTTTCCTTGTGGTAACATTTTAACACACTTGTTTTGTCAAGCCGTATTTTCAAAGTGGCTGTGGATTTCACATGCTGTGGTCTGGTCAGTGTTTAGTGGATTGTTTGAAAAGTGGAGCGGAGCAAGTTGACCCTGTAACCTGTGTGTGGTGTGTGTGTGTGTCTTGCAGCTGCTCTGAGGGGGACCACCACGCGAGATCTCTATGCACACTTTGGTCTTGAACTGGATGACTGAAAATGAAACTTTACAAAGTTTTCAATTCCTTACATAAATGCTTCATGAAACCAGTTAAAGAATATAAAAGATAATAAGAATCTGTTTATTTAAAGGGGGTATCACTTGCCATTTTTAACTTTATCATTTTTATTCTTGTTTTTTGGGATGGGGGTTAGTTGAATTTAATAGATGCAAAATAAGAGATCTGAGTAATAGCATGGAGAAATTGGGCAGAATGCAGCATGCATGTTGTTGGAAACATGCTTGCTGTCGTTTAGCTCACTGCAAGTTACTGCATAATTGCAGACTTTTTTCCCAACCCCCAGCTGGTCTAAAGTGTGAGATTGTAAATTTATTTCTGTTGTGTTCTGTTCTGTTGTGTTGTAACTTGAAGGAATTTTAGTTTCATGCTTTGAATTGCATAAAGTTTGGAGAAGCGTGATTGCAGTGACGTCACTTGTTGATTTTGTAAAAGTTTTTAGTTCTCGGTGTAATTTTCTTGATGCAATCTCTAATGTGCAATAAAAAATACAACGCATTGTCATTTTGGGATATTTATTATGCATTCTCACTTCAGATGAAGATTGAATAGATTTATTTTAGGTGTTTGAGTGATGTTATTTTTTGTAACCCCAAATAAACAAAAGTCTCAATCCTGTTAAAAAACCCATGTTGCTGTCTAGTAAAATAAGTCTGTTCTAAATGTGCTGAATGAAAAGGCTTAATCTTATGGGAGTGGTTTCATCTGTCTATTGATAACTTGTCTAACTGGTATCAGCAGAGGAGTTCCACAAACGTAATCTTCTCTTTTATTATGTCTTTTATGTCAGGCAGGATTTTGTCCCTCAAGTGAGTAATAAAGATTACCTATCATTTGGAACGTGAAACTCATATTATTTTTTTCATATTCTTATGATTGCACCACTGCATCATTTCTTTGCAACGTAATACTGCTTGTTCCTGTGCTGAATGACGGGGATAAATGCAATGTGATCTGCTCACTTTTATGGTTTAATGATTAATGATTAGATTTGTTGCCAAGTACAACCAGCCATTTGAAATGGGTAACGTAAAAGTAAAGATTGTGTAGTGTCTTACTTTTTTTCTTATGGCTAAAGAGAGTACAGTGTTGTAGTACAGATCCAGAGTTTTGTTGCAACAGACCTTCTGCAATCTTGCTAGATTAGGCAACGTGTTTGGAGACATGTCACATTCCTTTTATGTTATGTAAAATGTGAACCTTCTTGTACTAAGCACTTGTCAATGTTGGGAATTTGCTGAGAGCAATGAAGCAAATGGTTAAAATGATCCACTATGTTGCTTTGCATTGCAACAAAGCTATAAGTCCTATATTTTTATATTTGTAGGTCTGCTTTGGCCAGACTTTTATTTTAAAAACAATAAATAACTTGAGCTGAAGCTTGAAGTAGACCCTGACCATCACACCACCACCACCATGTCAAACGGGCAAAATGATGTTCTTTTCTGAAATGCTGCTAGTTGAACATTCGCACATTCCACGTTTTGATCCCCAGAGTATTTTTCTAAAGGTCTTGGTCCTATGAAATGGGCCTCTATTCTTTTCATAATAGTTTTTTTGGCTTTATGCTACCCTATTTGTGCAAATTCTCTTTCTTATAGAATCATCAACACTATTGTTGATTGACACAAGTGGGGCCTGACATACTTTAGATAATCTTTTTTTTTTCTTTACAATCTGCTAAATCATTTAAGTCTTGTAGTAATGTCTTTTTCTGAGATGTTTTTTTTTTTCACCTGCTTCGTCAGACAGGTTCTGTTTATGTGATATAATTAGTTATATTGAGGGCTGTTTCTCAAAAGGATTGCGAATCTAGGACTTAAGATAAAGCCAGGTTTGACATAGCACCATCAGCTCTAGCTTTATCAGTTTCAGGAAGGCCAAACCAGGCGCAGGGGGTGCGACTTTATCAAGACAGGCATTCAGGTAAATGTGCGTCCACCAATTTCTTCAGCTGACCGTGATATCAATCAGGTTCACTGATGCTACGTCGGTTAAATTGCGTACGCCGTACCTCACATCAAACAAACATCATTGTTTGATGAAGGATTGTGAGGAATTGCAAAGGAAACTGCCGCGACATAATGGATTGATTGATTGAATGCTTAATTACCCGCAAAAAAAATAAACTTACCCGCAAAAAACTACATTTCCAACCCGTTCTAATTGGATGTGTCATTTGCTCAAATAAACAACTTTAAACTTATAAGTGAACAGTCAATATTATAACATGTTAATTTGACAGCAGATTTGTTCATGTCACTCTTTGTTTGTTCCGCATATCGATATAAACAACACAACAGACCGTGATTAAATAGAAGAACATTTTGCAGTATTTGGGAAATATGTGGATTAAATGTTGACTAAAGTGCACATGGCTTGTTCTAATAACGTAGAAGGTCCCTAACTACCTCGCCTTTAATTACCTTTATGGTTAACTTCCTGTTGTAGTTGTGCTTTTGTTTTGAATGGCAATTTATTGTTTAGCTGTTAACGTAAGGGCAGCTTAACGGCATCAAAAGACTAAAGATAAATTGTTTATACATTTTTCTTATTAGCAATCCCTTTGATGAAAACAAAAGGTATGTTTATGTGCGTGTATAAAATATTGTGTAATTTAAACTGGCTATTGTTTAATATATGCCAAAACTAAAGTTATTTTCTTATTTCTAATCAGATCATCAGATGATGTTACTCGACTGAATACCAAACTGAGTGATGTTTTAATGCAGGGTGATAGAAAGACCATAACAGACAGATAAGAAAACGAAATCACGGACAAAACATATTGGTTTCTGATCGGCGTAATCGCTGACGGAACAAATAAGGCTTCAGGATCAACTAAGCCTGGTCTGGAGCAGGCTAGCTGCACAGAATAAATTGCCATGGTAACCTGCGCTAATGGTTTTGTAAAATCCAATCAAGGCTTGAAAATCTCGGCTTAATCGGTTTGTAGTTGTATGAAATAACCCTTTGGACAAAAAAGGTGATTAATCACAGTTAATTCATAATTTAAAATAGCGTTACATGATTTTTTCTCTTAAATACAATTGTCACTTGATAGCTACTCCTTATAGGTTACTGTTTTTACAGTAAAACAATATAGCACCAGACTGAAGACTGCTATTAACTCAACCGTCAATTATCTTGATGATTGATTGGATAAAAAAGTGGCGCATTCTGCAGATTTTTAATTAAATTACTTAAGCCTGTTTTATACAATGTTGGAAATGCATTAATAATTGCAAATAAATCAATCAATTAATTTTTAAAATAAGAAAACAAACATTGTATTTCCAAAATGCAGTTGGTATTTATTTAGTGTACACTTGATCATTTAAAGCAATCTATTCATCTGCAGCTAAAAAAAAATACTTCTAGCATTAACATGTGAAAAGTTCAGCCCCTTCTGCTTACATGACATCTATAATGTTCTGTTGATTATTTTATTTTATCTTGAGTGGAAAATGTCGTTAGTTTTGTACAGTTAGGCTTAATTACTGCTCTGGATATGTTTTTTTTTCAGCAAATAGCATAGTTTGGAGTCTCTCCAGTTAACGATTATTTGATTAGCTGACAATTATTTCAATACCCAATTAGTCATGAAACAATTAATCCAGATTTTAAACCCTAAATTGTATTTAATCACATTAAACATTTAAATATATTAAAAAAGCAAAAACAAAGGAAATTTGTAAGTGGCCAAATACTCAATTTATAACACAAACAAAACCACCCGGTGCCATCAATGTGTTTATTTAGGATGTTTTTTTTTTAAATTTCAACATGTCACTGATTACTCATTGAGCAAGTAATAAGCACACAAAAAAATCAAGTAGCAAATTAAATAAATCTGTACCAGTTAAGAAGCTGAAGACGATCATTGTCACAGTTTAGCTTTATCATCACTGCAGTATCAAGCATAGCTTGGCGGTCATCAGAGTTAAATTCTTCTTTCCCATCACTTTAAAACTCATGTTAAAATTGTTCATATCTCTTGCTCATTCCATTTACAAATGAGCTTGGTTCTTGTCTCTTGTGATGTAATTGACCCAAATGCACAATAAGCAGAATTAGCTACATTTTTCATCAAAGCTCTTTTTACCAACCTTTTATTCATGCAGTTTTGTAGTAAATATTGATACTTTATTACCTAGCTGTGTTTAATTTAAAGTGTACATTTTATAATAGAAGTACAACAGTAGAGGTAAGCTTTA
Source organism: Xiphophorus maculatus (assembly GCF_002775205.1). Taxonomy (NCBI): domain Eukaryota; kingdom Metazoa; phylum Chordata; class Actinopteri; order Cyprinodontiformes; family Poeciliidae; genus Xiphophorus; species Xiphophorus maculatus. The sequence continues at coordinate 8,743,581 of NC_036450.1, forward strand.
AAAATAACTGCACTTTTCCAATAACCGTCTGAGATTGCAATCGGATCAGCATTTTGCCAGTTTGAAAATTTCCAGGTTAAAGGTCTATAAAGGGGAGAAACTGGTTCTTCTAATTAGCACATTTCAACATCCTGCCCTGCCTCATTCCTTGCTAATCTGTTGGCCTCTTTTGTTGACAGTGCAGTAGTAATTGAGTGGAGCAGAGCATGGTGAAGCAGGACTCATTTTACACTGTTACGGTCTTGTCATTACCGGGTGGAGACGGCTGTGTGGGCTGGCCTGTTTGGGTCCTCACCATTTGAAAGCCAGAGAATATAGCGGATGCACTGGGTGGACAGACTGTGTACACCATGAGAAATGAGCGTATGGGCGTATTCCAGATGGTCTCCACTGGCTTAACAACCAGTACACCTACTTTGACCTGACTTGCATGATAAATGCTGACATAACATGATTCTTTATTATGAATAATCCCTGTGGATTTAACATGACTTTCGACTTATGAGTTTTGAAAGAATAGAAACCCTACTCCAAGAGTACGTTTTACATTTAAAAAAAGTAAACATAGTATATATTGTTAGTAGTAGATACTAGCTCTTTGTCTGTCTCCTATTATACTGTCATGTCAGTGACAGTTTTAACAAAAATGTAAAAAAAAATAAATAAATAATAAATGTAAATTTTAATAAAATGTACATACACCAGCTTCAGTCTGTTGCAATTTGAGTGTGTAAAAGCAGGTTTTGTAGTGTCAACCTGTCCCCTGCCACTTTTTTCCTGTAAATGGCAGTGATAAACTCATCCCGCACGCCGGCGAGCCAAAAAGGAGCAGACCCCTAGCCTGCCGGGCCAACAAGCAGAGCCGCATTTCCTCTCCCACACCGCAGCAAACCCCACCTCTCCCGGACGAGACGTAATACCATCTCTCTCTCTCTATTGGTCCGCTCAAGCCGTCTGTCAGCGTTTATTCCTGATTCACTGATTTGACACTGACTGAGGTGGGCGGGCTCCTCTTAGAAAATTATAAGGTCATTTGAATTACGCCTGCTTGTGAACTCACCGGTTACAATGAATCGAAGGATATTATAAATTATTGTGATCCTGATGATGATCGTAGGGTCAAAGTCGACGCGTATCGCTCGGGCATTTTCTCAGCAGCAGCAGCGGGAGGTCGTTGCGGGGTTGACCACAGGAGGAGAGCCCAGTGCGAGCGTCTGCCTGGGTGCGTTTGTCTGAATCTCTATCCAGCCGGAGGGAGCGACCAGGCTGGCCTGTAAGCCGATCAAGGTGGAATCTCCCACAACGAGTTTCACATTCGGATCGCTGAGCACCTACATGCTGTAGCAGTGAGAGGAAGGGGGCAAGGTACGTAAAAAAATCCTCATCCCTGTACCACAACTAGGGGCTTGGTGTGCGCCAACTACGCGGATTGGTGGTCAGGTTTTTATTCCCTGGGAGAAAGGAAGATATTCCTGACACTTTCTCGGTATTATGAGCGATTGACCCACTTATATGAATCAAAGAGTTCACTCTGATCTGTAATTTCAGGCAGCTTTAGATCCTTAAAAGGTAAATTATGCATATGGAGACCGCATGCCTGTTCATCATGAAAGATACAGCTGCTGCTGTCGTGCTGTCCATCCGCTTCCTTAAGCAGAGGCGCACACGTTACGCAGCGCATCCTGCCAGTGTAGAAAAGCCCATCACCACGATGAGCCTCATCTTGTTACAATACAATAAACACAAACCGACCGGCTCAGAAATGAAGGCCGTATCTGAAGCGCACATGGCATCTGGTTAGAGAGGTTACCAGCAGTGGGCTGAGCCTTCCTCTCCGTACCAGATCCCCCACCGCAATATGATGCTCCGCGCCTTTAAATTTCCGGGTTCAGCGACGGCGGATGATGAAGCTTTTGTCTCTGTCCGTCATGTGGCTGCTGCTGCCTTTCTGTCATTTCTGATTTTGAATCACTCTCAAATCCCATCCGTTATTAATAGCGAAGTAAAATTAGGGTATGACACGGAGCTTGTTTAGGTTTCATATTTCGGCTTAGCGATGAAAATCACAATCGCAGCCACATGTTGGAAAAGAACACAATCACAATTTTGAAGCAAGAAAGCAAGCTATCACTGAATGTACGGGCTTCTTTTAAGGGTGATTAAGAGAGGAGACTAGGGCTGGTAAATTTCTTATAAGCAGGGATATAATATTTACAGACAGATCTCCTTTCCTTGCTACCAAGTAGCCGTAGCCACTAACATCAGTAACACTTCAGATGCTTTGTGTTTAAATAGGGTTTCCTCAAGGTCTTAAATGTTCCTCAGCTGCAAGAGAAAAGTAAATGATTTTTTCAGGAAGCTGTGTATTTCGTTTAATAGTTTATTTTATTACTACACAAGCAAATTTCACTAACCATTCATTAGGATGTCTTGCTAGAATTTATTATGATGCAAAATGTCGCGGATAAACCAACACTACATATAATACTGAACACACCATGTTGTTGATGGTGGTGGCATAATGAAGTCTAAGGGAAGATGGATGTAGTTAAATATAGGACAAATGTCCCCTTTTTCTCTGATATGCCTAAATGAAATCAAGAGCAATTATTTGCCTTCAGAAGTCTTCTAATCGGTGAATAGAATTAATCTGTTGATTAACAATTGAATGAACTGACCAGGCAATGAGATCATTAATGGGAGCAGCAAAGAGTTCAGTGACTGACAGCTTAAGAAGGAGAATCTCGAAAAGTCAGCTTGTAGTCATGCATTTAAGAATCTGGCCTTTATGGAAGAACAAGATTAAAAAACCATTGTTAAAGAAAAACTCTAAGTCCTGTGCTCAGTTTGTGAAAAATCAAGGACTTTTGTACATGTCCTTGACAAGTACAAGTATGTGAAATAAGGTTCTCTGGTCAGATTAGAGCAAAATTAAACCTTTTCATGTATCAGAAAACTAATGTTTCACATCATCCAAATGCACCATGCTGAAACATGGTGGTGGCAGCATTGTAATGTTTGGACGCTTCTGTAAGAAGGGCTTCTTAGGCTTGTCACAATAAAAAATTTTGCTGGACGATAAATTATCTCAGGAGTTATGTGATAAACGATAATTTTGCTGTTTTGAGACCGTTTTCAAATAATATAATGTTAATAGCATAATAATGCAAGAACATACTGTCGAAGATCAATAAACTTTAAATTCTAATAAACATTTAACACTGGAACTGGAAGAGATTTTAAATATTCAAATTAAATAAACAAAACAACAGAAACAACAAATAAAATTGATTATAAAATCTCTGAACAAAATAGTTCTTCAAAAAAGGGCTAATTGAGATCAAAGCACCAGACTGAAGACTTTTGCCATCCATTTGTATTAACCTTTTTAGAAACCTACTGGGTAGATGGTTCTAAAAGTATTGATCCAGAGTCCAAATCCAATAATAACAGTATTGCATGCCACACTTAAGGATTTGTTTTGTGCAAAATGTTTAAGTCATGCATGGTTTTTCTTCTAATAAACAGTACTGTGTTGCACTGTATATAGACAGTATATACAGTACAGACCAAAAGTTTGGACACACCTTTCTAATTCAATGGGTTTTCTTTATTTTCATGACTATTTATAAGGCAAGAAATCCCACTTATTAACCTGACAGGGCACACCTATGTAGTGAAAACCATTTCAGGTGACGACCTCTTAAAGCTCATCAAGAAAATGCAGAGTGTGTGCAAAGCAGTAATCACAGCAAAAGGTTGCTACTTTGAAGAAACTAGAATATAAGGGGTATTTTCAGTTGTTTTACACTTTGTTGTTTAGTGCATGTTTCCACATGTGTTATTCATAGTTTTGATGCCTTCAGTGTGAATCTACAATGTCAATAGTCGTGAAAATAAAGGAAACTCATTGAATTAAAAGGTGTGTCCAAACTTTTGGTCTGTACTATATTATACTGTATATATAGAGGTTTTGAGAAATGTGAAAAAATTTGAGAGATACAAATACTTTTGTAAAGGAGTGTGTACACCAAGCCTTAGTTAGTAGTTCAAACTTGGCACAGGATGTGTAAACAGAATCACAGTCGATAACATTCTTTGGCGCTATGGCAGCGCATACTCAAAAAACCCTTCTTGTGTACATACTCTGCTAGCAGTATTTGTGTAAGTGGTCTAATGCTTGGCCTGAAAAGATTCTGATTTGTAGTTATATATAGGTGTGTGTGTGTGTGTGTGTTTCCCCTCAGGATGATGCGTCTGGCATGTTGCACAGTCCTGCTGTTTGTGTTGAGGCTGCTGGTGGGCCTGCCTTGGTACCAGGTTCTTCCAGCCATCCTGATCTTCTACCTTGGAAGTGGAGGATGGAGCTTTCTGGATATTGTTGTCAAAACAATTGGCAGAGATCTACAGTAAGCATAACATATATATTCATATGTCAAATGTATTCAATTATACCACGTTTTGATATTTTACAACACAGAATTGGAATTTCTGCTACCGACCTTTAACAGCCCCTGTATAGATAATAATCATTCACTGCAGCTTTAAAACATGTAAAATAATAGAACAAGAATTATATTTAGGGCTTGCTTGTTTAAACCAGAGGAAAATCCTCTGATATAAAGTAATATCAATTTTCCTTTAATAAAAATATTTTACAAGTTAGAAATGTTTCTCTTTTGAAAATTTGTCTCATAAAATTATACATTTTAATCTAGCGGTAATGATTTATAGATATCAAGATATCACATTAATTATTCAGATAACATAAACTTCTCATTTCTCTCTGTCAGGACATAATTGCAAAGTGCCGTTTTGATTATTGATTCCTTCACAGGCCCTTCCAAGAGTATTCACAGTCCTTTATTTTATTTTGTTTTCTTATAAATTGTCACCTGACAATTTCAGATTTCCCTCAACCCCCCTACCTAAATACTTTGTAGTGCCATCTTTTGGGGGCACTTACAGCTGGAAGTGATTTGATGGTACATTCTTCTTTGCAAAATATCTCAACTTCTGCCAGATTGGATGAAAATCACTTGTAAACATCAGTTCGCAAATCTTGCGATTGATTCTCAGCCACAAATGAACTTTGATCTAAACCATTACTCTGTATGCACTTCCAAACCTCTTAACATGAACTTGGACTGCTTTACTTGTTCCTGCTTAAAAAAGGGTCTGTTCACAGCATGATGCTACCACATTGTTTTGGTCTACCACATAAAATCAAAAGTTGTGTTTTGCAAGTGACTGAAGCCCCATTTCCTTATTTAATAGCAAGCCTAAAACATATCTTCAGATCAGATTTCATTTGCAGAAATGTTGATGGGCCACATGATAGTTTCCAAGGTGCTAGCTTGACATATATTTCTATGGAAAAAATGCCAAGAATGCAGCTAGATGGTGATTATTTAATGTGTGAACCTTGAGCTAATATTTACAGTTAAAGGTTTCTATGGTGATATGCTGTGGTTAACTTCCTTTTCCCCCCCATCACTGGTTAAACGGGAAACTGTAAACAAAAACCTGTCCTTTTAAAAACCTCCTCCAAACAAACACACCAAAGTGGTCCAACTAGTAGTGGTGCATATTTCCGATTAGTACGTGTAAAATAAGGACTCCATATTTGTGAGTTAGAGGTACATATCCTCATTTTCATATACACATACCTGCATCTTCTTTTGATAAAACCGGTAAGCTTTTTAGTTTTACTCACAGTATTACCTTGAATATTTCTATGAACCAAGGATAAGAATTCAACAATTTCACCTGGGCTCTGGCTAACATTTCCACTGTGACTCATTGGATGGTATTGTGTGATGTAGTTTGACAAGCCATTGGCATTTTGTTCACATGTGCACTTGTGACAGATAGTGGTATGCTACAGTGTATGACTAAAATGTATGTGGTGTCTTTATGTGTTCTCCTAAACTTTGCATTAGCAGTAGAAAATTAGCTTAAAAAGGCTACACTAAACAGCTTACTACTATTCTTAGTTTTCTTCTTTTGCAACAGGGAGAATCCCAATAGTTATGTGAGTGAAAATTAGATGTCTGAACTACAGTAAACTGCATTTATCTCGACAAGCATAAAACTAATCCCTTATGCAATGATAAGCATTTCCAACAAGATCACAGTACAGCCATGAAATTGCTTGGCTTGTTGGTTTTTATGAGGTTTTTGTAATAATTTACCTCAGTCAGCCATGGCTTCTGCTTGTACCTCTGTGTAATAAATACAGAGTACTGAGCGTTACTATTAAGTCAGACTTTGCCCCCTGGATATGCTTATTAAAATATTTTACTTCTCCTGCTATGAATTGCATGTGTGTCGATAATGGATCTAATTATATATGAACAATAACTTAAAGGTATATTTGTACCTTCTAAGTATACCTAATATAAATGCATGTTTTGTAATGCTTCCCAGCAAATGAGGCATGCTTCATGAAACTGCCAGCCAAGTTGACATTTCTTGTTAAATATTATGTGTAGGTTAGGATTCTTTTGCAGAAGGACTTTTATCTTTGTAATATAATAAAATCAGTTCTAAAGCTGTAACTCTAAGGTGTGTTGTATTTTTCTCCTAAAGTGCGGCCTACGTGCTACTGCGCGTGAAGCTGAACGTCAAGCGACATGTCAGAGAGAAGAACACTCTTCCAAAGATCTTTGCAGAAACTGTGCGGCGTCATGGCGACAAAACTGCTCTCATCTTTGAGGGGACCGGAGAGAGGTGGACTTTCCGACAGTTGGATGAATACTCCAACCGAGTGGCCAACCTGCTGCTGGATCGTGGCTTTAAGGTAAAAAAAAAAGATTGAATTAGAAATAATTTGTAAAACTCATTTTCTCATCTTTCATTTTTAAAAATGGATACATTTTTTGTCACATTATAACCACAAACCTCAATGTGTATTTTTTTTATTGTACTGTCAACACAAAGTCATACATATTCATGAGGCAGAAGGAAACCGAGGCATGGTGTTCATAATTTTCGTCATGAAAAAGTTGTGAAGAGTTGCCTGTTCTTCAAAGAAAAGCATCCCCACAGCATCATACTGCCAACGTCTTTTTAGGGTGATACGTTAGACTGGAAAGTTCTGTCCAGAGCATTTTCACAATCACAAAGGTCTGCCTGGATGCACTATTTATTTAGTTAGTTCTTCTGTTTTAGGTGCTCTGCATGTAAAATCAGCTTTCCAATAGTATAATTGCCCAATTGTTTGTACATTTTGATTCTAAACAACTGAGCCTGAAAGAGAGACTAGTGATGGGGGGGGGGGGGGAAAAAACTGGTTCATCGCAATCAATATCACAATTGAATTTTTAATAATACACAAACTGACTCTATTTCCTCACAAGGTAACTTCTGGAGGGAAATTGTTTCACTGGAATTTAATTGGGAGCATCAAAGTGGAAGGAATGAGTGCAAGTGCATGCCACACTTTTCTGAACTGGTGGTGGCAGTATCATGCTGTGGGGATGCTATTTATTCTTCAGCAGGGAAAGGCTGGACTTTTCAGATTCTTATTTGTAGGAAAAATTTGAACGCCATATAGAATTTCTTTCTGTCTTAAGTATGCTACTTCGTGTTTTTTGTTTTTTTAGAACTACATTGAAGTTAATGGTTGTAACGTGATAAAGTGTGAAAAACGAAAGTGGTGTGTATACTGTAGGTTGACAGCACGTCTGTTTTTTGTCGTTCCCACTTTAAGGAAGGAGATGTGGTGGCCCTGTTCATGGAGAACAGATCCCAGTATGTGGGCCTCTGGCTGGGAATGGCTAAAATCGGAGTTGAAGCTGCTCTCATCAACTTCAACTTGAGACTAGATGCTCTGGTCCACTGTGTTACCATCTCCGATGCCAAGGCTGTGGTGTTTGGTTCAGAGCTTTCTGATGGTAAGATAAAGGGAAGAGCTCATGTTCTACAGCCACCTTAAGCCTCCTGTGTGCACAGTACTGACTTATGCTGATGGGTGCTGTTCTTCTTCCTTTGTAATGAGTCCAGGGAGAAAGCAGCTGAGGTCATAAAAAATACATGGTTATTTGAGTAGGTGTTTCTTCAGTATCAGTCAGTGGAGCTGTCTTTATAGCCAATGTGTGGCATTCAAGGTCTGACAAGAATACCATCTGATAAGTGATAATCAACAGCTGATGATGGTGACAGAAATGTGTAGAACAACGTTCAACTCTTACAGATTTTTACTAAAGGTCAGACATATTCAACATTCCCTTTTTGATGATTCAACTTTTTTCAAAATCAGTAAATGTTTTTAATCCAAGCTTATGTGCACACATGCAGCACATTATGTATTTAAATGTGACTTTTTCTACTAGTTTAAAACAGGTAAAAGGTAAAAGTCACTCAGCTGAAGCAATGCCTGACTCACTCGTTAGATGAGTTATTAAAAGGTCATGTGCGTGAAATTAAAATTGCATTAATTATCTGCTATCTACTAATGAACAATGTCTTAATAGACTGACCGTCTTTGCATGCTACATGAACATGCAATGTAACATTCATTTTTGATCTGTTTTACTCCTGGATCTATGCTCCAACAGGGAAAAAAACATTGACCTCAACATCTATAAAGAGAGTGGAAGTGTACATTCGGAGATTGATGAAGCTCTCTCTGTATCGGTTCTTCAGCCTGTGATGTGCTTAATGCCTTTAAGTAATTGAAACTGCAGCCTTTTTATGGTGCAGCCAAACATCATGCTTACAGCATCAGCACTGAGCCAGAAGGACATAAAGCTTCACTTACACACTGTTTCTGTTTATACAGTATGAAAAAAACCATTGAGACGTTTCAGTTTCACACTCATTGTCACACGGTACTTTCTCCTGTTTTTTTGGTTGAGTCGCTCTGGGCTTATTTTTTAACCTTCTTTGCCCTCGTATCATGTGTTCTATCTGCATCATTGATTAAATTATGATAATTATCCCACAATACTCCAAGGCATTTTTTCTCTGTCTTTCTTTTACAGCGGTGTCAGAGGTCCACAGTTTGATGAGGAAGGCGGTTCTGATGTTTTGCTGTGGAGACTGGGACCCCAAACGAGTACCACAGGGAACAGAGTGCCTGGAGCCCCTGCTGACTGGCGCCTCATCTCGCCTGCCTCAACGGCCAGATCGCTGCTTCACAGGTGAACACACAATGTCAGCCGGATTTGACTTCACCTACTACAAAGTTTATACAATCTGCCTTTTGTTACATTGTTGGGAGTTGTTTCGATAATTCACTTTGTTCAGATGTATCTTATGTTTCTGATTCCAAACATTTCAGTATGATAAGATACAAGTTTATCATACAAACTTTTAATTTTGGAAAACATTGCTTGTGTGCAAAGCAAGCAAGAGGATGTGTTGTCATTTCAGAAAAAATGTAAAAGGAAAAATCTTCTCTATTCTCAGTACCTGTCAGGAGTATTTATATCGCCTAGACATTTTCACATTGTGTCTCTTGCTTGTGTTGCTTGTGTGCAAATGAGAGGTAGACAAAACAGTGAAGCTGCAAGGAGTTAGAGGCATTGGATGTAAATGATTTTATTTCAGCAAACATATACTTTTGGAGCCTGAGGTGGCATGACAGACAAGTTGTCCAGAGTGGGACCCGCAAATATCACAAAATGCATGAACACATAGTATCGCCCTCAGAGGGAAATACAGTGTTAGATTTCTGGTACATGTAGCGTTCATCAAAAAGTTCAATTTTGGTCCTATATGACTAGAGCCGAGTGAGAACGTAACAAAATATAAAAAATTGTTTCCTTTTGTTTCCATCCCCCTGGCACTCTGAAACCAAAAAATATTGAATGTAGTGAATCTAATTGCTTTCAAAATCCACTGAATGAATAAATAGTCCATTTGTGGACTATTTATTCAGTCAAATGGTATGACTGAATGGTATGGATACTATTGCAAATCTTTATATAAACATTACATTTAAATAGAAACTGCTCTCTAACTGCTTAGTCTGGTTCTCACACAAAGTACCTGACACAAAGAATTTCTATCTACCAAACAATTCAGAGGATGTAACGTTTCCACCTGACCTTTACTCACACAGAGCCACAACATTTCTTCACTCTGACTTTGTTTCAGATCTATAAAAGTCTTTTTGAAATTATTCTGCTTTGTTTTGTTTTTTTTCAATCTTTGTGAGTTTAAGATTTCAGGTTGTAAGATCAGACTATGATGATAGGGCTTACTATGATACACTGCTCAATTCTGTCTCTGCTCTGATCAAGAGTAAGTGAGTAACTCCTTTTAGAAAAGGTTCTACACTAAGGTGTAACACCGTGCATGTACTGTATATATATATTCAGACGTTCAAATTTAGCTGAAGAAAAATTCTTAGATGTTTATCACATTTGCACAATATCAACCTGATATTATCTTCTTTTTCTGTGTTTTCTGTTTTAGATCGGCTGTTTTATATCTACACATCAGGAACCACAGGAATGCCTAAAGCTGCCATTGTTGTGCACAGCAGGTAGGAAGCAGGCGTTTGGCCAACAAACAGACACACACGAACTGCAGCTGTTCTTTTTAGATCCATGTGTATAGTTCAAAGAATCTTAGCGCAGAAGGAAACAGAGATAAAGTAAAGCTTGCTGCATTTTCAAATGTGCACTGACTTGACTGATATCTAACTTCATTCTTGTTTTCAGATACTACCGCATGGCTGCTTTGGTATATTACGGCTTTAGGATGACACCAGACGATGTCCTCTATGATTGTCTCCCGCTCTATCACTCTGCAGGTATGTTTGTTTAAAATTGATTTGGCTTTGCACGTCATCTGTGCTTGAGTAAGTTTACTTCTTTTACTTCTCTTTTGGCTCAATTTCCTACTGTACAAAAACAATTTAAACAAACGGTAAAAACAAAAACATGTGTCGAGCCAGTCTCTCACATTGAGGCTAGTAGGAAGAAGGATTTACAAGTAGATTTTCTCTCCACCTCAAATGCAAATCAAACTACATGAGGGAGAGCTGCAGTCGTTGGCCGTGGGTTGGGTTACAGTTGTAGAAACGTCACATCCATGTTGGTTTGAGTCCTTGTACAAACAAAGCCAAATTAGTTTGACCCACCTACAGCACTTCCTCTGAAGAGCCTTGGCATCATGTTGTTTTCAACACAATGTGTGTTTCAAATGTCAAGAAGGAAAACAGAATTAAACTAATTTTAATGTTCATTTAAGCTGCATCTTCAATTTCAGCTTTTCCATTTTTTGATGACCTTGTACAGAAAGACTAACTGTGTGATTCTTCATATTCTTCTTACTCAGGGAACATTGTGGGAGTGGGACAGTGCCTAATACACGGAATGACTGTGGTCATCAGAAAGAAGTTCTCTGCATCCCGTTTCTGGGATGACTGTGTCAAATATAACTGCACTGTAAGACTAATTTCATTTACAAGTTCCTACCATGAGTCACTCTTGAAAATATTCCTCAAAATATTTGAACAGCCTTTTGTGAACCTAATTGAATTGCTATTAATGATTTGAATCATTTCTGTTCCCATTTCCATATTCAACATCTAGATTGTGCAGTACATCGGAGAGATTTGTCGATATCTACTAAACCAACCAGTTCGAGACTCTGAACGTCAGCATCGGGTGCGCATGGCGCTGGGGAACGGCTTGCGCCAGTCCATATGGGAGGAATTCATGAAGCGCTACAATATCCCACAGATTGCAGAGTTTTACGGAGCCACAGAGTGCAACTGCAGCTTGGGCAACTTTGGAAACAAGGTGGGAACACAACCTGCTAAGAAGCAGTGAGAATTCTTTAGTGAAAATAACATAAAATAAAGACTGCAAGGACTCTGAAATACAAAAGGAATGAAATGTGCAAAACCAAAATTGATTTGTAAAATAGTGTAATTAAATACTCCTCTAAGAAAGCAGCACATCAGTTGTTGCAGATCCCTTGTGTCTACAGCATTGTCAGGATACCTTTGCACCAGGTTAAAGAACACCCTGGGACCTCTAATCTTTTGAACGTTGCTGAATCACAGCAAATTTGACAAACCTGACTTCACTGTGAAGGCAAAGATAAGACTGCTATGCTTTTTGTAGTCCTTTTCTTTCCATGCTGTCTTAACCCCAGTGCTACTACCACACAGAATCCTGTCTGCACAAGCATGTTTCCTCACAACATGCAGAGTCGTTGTATCAATAATACAGAGGTTTCATCACATGCACCGTAGGTTTTAGCCTTGTTGTGGTGGAGAAACAAAAATCTGCATATTTATCAGCTTAGCAGCCACATGTGGGCCTTTTATTGATTATGTAAAGCCAATCACGTCTAAACCCTGAAGTTTTTTTATAAGTTATTCTGCGACTATTCTATAATACAAAAACATAGACTCTGTAAACTACTGCCTGTTTTGTTTTGTCACTCCTGGTTGTTCCTCCTCCTTTTAACTAAATATGACACTAAGGTATGTGAAATCCTGGCATTTCAACTGGAGCCTGAAAAACTCCCAACTCACTTTAGTCCCCCAGCACACAGTACTGCTGAGTCTGTGCACAATGTGAAGATCTGGATGCTATTCTAAAGCTAGGAGTCATACTACAACTGGATGCCAAAGCCCTTAGTGGGTCTTGGTATTTATCTCTTTGATGGACATGGATTGTTAATTGCAACTGCTTAATAACAGTGTCAGCATGATTAGTTTGGAGCCTTGGCATGAGTCCTGTATGGCCAGTCTATCTTCAGATTCTCAGATGACTAAGCCGCACAGCTGCACACTAGAGAATTCACATGAAGTGGAATCGCTGCTATCACTGCCACCACATTCCTTCCTCCCAGATCCACATACACTGCAAAAATGAACCAGCCTGGCCTTTTTTAATTCCCGCAAATTTGCCTTTTAGTGTCCGCCATCATACGTTTAACATAGCAACTTCTACTGTATATATGTATTTTTTAATCTCTTGGCAACCCTGGAAGTATTATTAGTAATAACACCTTTGTTTGCCATTTAGGTTGGCGCATGTGGCTTTAACAGCCAGATTCTGCCCTTCATCTATCCCATCAGGCTGGTGAGGGTTGATGAAGAGACCATGGAGCTCATACGAGGACCTGATGGTGTCTGCATTCCTTGTAAACCTGGTGGGTTTTTACTTTTGCGAGTCATAAATGAAAAATTGCTGGGTTTTTGTTGTTGTTGTTTTAAGAAACTGTAGACAGATATGTGGCAGTTTGTATATTCACATACAAAATAGTTAATAATAAAAACTGGATTATTGATGAAAATATGAACCGACTCAATAATGCATCTTAAATAATTAGTGAGATGAATTGATTGTTAATATAACTGTCAACTAATTTAATGATTGATTTTATTGTTAACTGGAGTATACAAACTCTAAAAAAGGTCATTTGCTGAAAGAATAACACACTCAGCAGGATTAAAAGGGTTTGAATTATTTGCTTTGTACTTTTAAGTTTTTCTACTATTTTATTAAAAGAGTAAACTAAAAAATTTGCAGAATATGCCAGTGTGTTTTTTTTTTTTATCTGATTAATCGTTAGCATAATCAATTTTAACAATAATTGTTAGTTGCAGCCCTATCCATAACAATGTTTTGGAAGTTCATTTCTTCTTCACACATGAACAGTTTCTAACTGTTCTAATGTACCAAAACCCTGAAATTATGAACAAATATTTACCAAAAATGCCAGCGAATATGAAATAATCTGGTTCTTCTCTTGTTCAAGGCGAGCCTGGTCAGCTAGTTGGGAAGATCATTCAGAACGATCCCCTTCGAAGGTTTGATGGCTACGTTAACGAAACGGCAACGAGCAAGAAGATCGCTAATAGTGTCTTCAAGAAGGGCGATAGCGCCTATCTTTCTGGTTAGAATCCTCCTCCAGCACATATTATTGTACTATAATGTTTGAAGTACCTCATTTGAATAAACGGTTATTAAATCCTCCAAACAGGTGACGTTCTGATCATGGATAAGTACGGCCATATGTACTTCAAGGACCGAACAGGAGACACTTTCCGGTGGAAAGGAGAGAACGTCTCAACAACCGAGGTGGAAGGAACCTTAAGCAGGCTGCTTGAGATGAAAGATGTGGTTGTTTATGGAGTAGAAATCCCAGGTAAACCTTTTCGCTTGGCTTTTGTTCATACTGTATGTTTCCTGTTCAAGGAATACCGTCAACATTATATGGTAAGGTCTTAAGAAAATGTCTAACATGTCTCTAAATTTGTTAGTTGTGCCAAAATGAAATCAGTACAAAGACCCACAAACCTGAATGTATTTTATTGAGATTGTATGGGCTCGGTCTAAACAAATTAAGTAGAAGAATACAAACAAAAGGTGTTTTTTATTGTTTTCAAATATTTCTACAAATAACATTTGAAAAGTGTAGCTGGCATATTTTTTCAACCTGCCACTCTGAATGCTTTTTGGAACTACTTGTTACTAATAATAAAAGACTTTTGAGTCATGTCACCACCAGCTTTACAAATCTGGAAGTGAAATGTTCATCCATTCTTTGCAAAATGTATAAGTTATGAGCACAGGATATCAGTAGTGTTAAACAGGATGGTTAGCAAATGAACTATTACATTTTTCTGCATTGCCTTACATCAAGAATGTGCTCAGTATGAGTATTGGATGAGCAGATTTGAAGAAGGAGGATGAGCATGGCTGGCTCTTTCCTCTATTATTTTAATGGATTAATAGTATTGACTCCAGCTGTCGAGCTCCAACATAGACAATGCAGGTACAGAAAATGTCCAGATGGATGTAAAATAGAGGTATATTCTCCACTAAGGTCTGACCAAGAGTTTGGTACTGTTTGAAAATATAAAAAAAGGTTTTGGTTGCTTCTGAACCTAAATCTCTACAGTTGTTAGTAGCTAATCATCTGATTCTGTGTGCACAGGAGCAGAGGGAAAGGCTGGAATGGCAGCCATCGCTGATCCATCCCAATCCACCGACCTGGAGAAATTGTTTAAGGACATGGAGAAAGTTCTCCCTCCGTATGCCAGACCTGTGTTTCTTCGCTTTCTTCCAGAAGTTAACAAGACAGGTATTTATTTGCTCATTTTATTTTCTAAAGGATCCATGTGCTGTGTAGGTGAAGCGTACATGCTCCACAAAATTCTGAAAATTTTAGTTTTGAATTTGGACTTGAATAATGTGCATAAACCATGAAAGAAAAACAAAATAATAATAATAAAAAAACAGCCTAGACTGATTTAAACAAAAAAATGTCTGAATTTATATTTGAACAACCACACACTTTTCCTTTGTCTCTCTTTTCCAGGAACGTTTAAATTCCAGAAGACAGAGTTGCGTCATGATGGTTTTAATCCCACTGTTGTGTCAGACAAACTGTTCTTCCTGGATTCCAGCAGAGGGCGCTATGTGCAGCTGGACGAAGAGCTTTACCGCTCCATAGTGTCGGGGAAGCACAAATTGTGACGGCCTGACAGACCACTACATCAACTTGTGCACACACTGACATGCAGACATATTTCAATAAATAAAGAAAAGAGGACAACATTGCCTGCCCAGGTTAGCAGAACATGTACATGGATGCTAATGTAAGAGCCATAAGCTTCCAAAGGCCAATGCACACACACATACGCTCAAACCTACTTTGCTCATTAAAGTTATAAAAAAACAAAAAAAAAGAGATATATGGACAGCACGCTCAAAAGGATATACTCTGCTCCATCCATCCCAGCTGAAATCTCCCCGGCAACTCCTCTCGCTACCTCAGCAGACAAAAAGAGAGGCACCAACCACAGAAACCAGGTTCTTTCTGGAAACTTCAAACATCCTTTCATTGTAACACCGACCTTGAAGACCCCTTACCAACATGCTTTCCCAGCAAGAAATAAGCCACACAGGCTGCCTGGAATCCAGAATGCAACAACTTGCAAATACAAACTTAAAAGGACACTGAAGAGAACTGTGAAACCAGTCCTGCATATAAAGTGTGCGGAACAACGAAGGGACCTTTGTGCACCTAAGTTATCTCTGTTTATGTTATCATGTTATGTTATAGTGAGATTATCTTGTGAAAGATGGCACCTCTGCTTTTGACTTAACCTGCACAACTAGCCAGAAAGTGATGAACCATAATCTCCCACACCAGAAGTTCAGATTACCTGAAACATTAGTCATTCCGACCTTGTTGCTCTCCAAAGCATCCATGCATTGCTTCTAAAAGGGAACAATTTAAGAGCAGCTGGAAAGGACACATGTTAAATAAGACCAGTGGTTGCAGCTTTAATGTGCAATAACTCTCCAGCATCTGCAGTGCAATAATCAGCTGCAAGCCATCAGAACTTTGTTTTTATTTATTCATTAAAATATGTCAGCAACATACCAAATATTTTAAGTTGATGTTTACATATTTTAGATTATAGAACTTGTATTTTATCCTTTTTTTATGCTGCATGTCCATCCAAATCCATCTTACATTGGCATGTAAGATGTGGCCTGTGGAGTCCATCAAAGCAAAGCTGTTGAACCCATTTCATATTGGCTGCTGGAACACAAAGTAAAGCAACAGCATAAAGTCAACCCTGGGCTAAATAACACATTTTTATCTTCTGGTTTGCATGTTGAACTCTCATGGTTATGTGGCCAAATTGTGCAGGTTTTGTCTGAATAGGTAGACTTTGCTCATCTTGGGATGGGTGTGTGTGTGTGTATGTTGGTTTGTTTTGTTTGTGTTCACCTAAAGCATATGAAAAAGGACTTGACAGAAGGATTTCCTGATATGAGTGCTTAAGAGCGAGATTCTGCAACAACGTCCAGGAGAGCTGATTGACCAAAAAAAATTCAAAACAGAACAGGGAAGAATTGAACAGGAGCTGAAACAGGAGTAGAGAAGTCAGAAGTTTACTTATGTTCACTTTGTTTAATTTGGGGCTTTTTATTATTTATTTAAGCTACTCATTTTCCAGTTTGGAATGGAAAATGAGTAGTTTAACATCAAGTTATCTTAACATATAACTTGAAAGAACAAGCATTGGGTGTGCAAATAGTTGACTTTATGGCAGATTGTCTAATCAGCACAGAGTCAAAGATATACATGTAGCTATACATACTCATGTAATCTCATTAATATTTGGTTACATATCCCTTTGCGATTTTCAGCTTAATCACACACTTTCTGTAACCATCAACAAGATTCTGGCATCATTCAGGCTGAATATTTGACCACATTTCATTTCAATTGTTTGGTTACTGGAATGGACCCAATTTTTAAGCTTTGTTTATACATTTTCTAGAAGGCTTAGGTTTGGACTAGGGGAAGGCATGGTGGTGGCAGTATCATGCTTGGAAAAGGAAAATTGAGGTCTGGCTCACAGATTATCAAATGTAGATGTTTAAAACACCCTGGGACCTCTATAATCCCTGGGATTATAGAGGTCCCATTGAGTATAAAGGTGCCGTCAACAAACTACCAGAAGTTTGTTGATGGCAGCAATAAGCATATATTTGAATCTGTGAAATTTTGAACTGGTGACATTTGAATCTAATTCTTGTTTCTAAAAATAATTAAACAACAACAGAACAGTTCAAATAAAAATACATAAAAACTAAAAAATAATGTAATTGGATCCCATGACGATTGTATGTAAACTTCTGACCAGAGCTGCTCTTTCTAGTTAATGTTGATATCCATCGCTTTCATGAATGAACGAGCACCATGGACCATGCGCAGAGCACTGTGCCTCACTGCGAGTTCACGTCCCAGACACACAGGCCCTGGCCCTCATCTTAATCTGACGTTTCAGCATTTCTTTCTTATTTCAGCTTCAGTCTGTTCTCCATCATAACAACTTGACTACATAGGATCATGGGATTTCCTTAAAATCTGCAAAAACCAAGTGGGTGGGAGCAGGAAGAATTTATCTCCTAATACTCTCCTTTAAGATTTTATTCCTACCTTGAACTTAATTTGTGTTTGCCGTGTTCGTTTGCCATCCAACCTTCTAATAGCCATGCCTTGTTTTCTGTTTTCTGTCTATTCTGTCCCAGTTGAACTCGTGTTGTTTCAGACATTGATTAAAAATCGTCCCGGATATGATTGGCTTGTTCATGAATTCTGGCGACATTTAGCTTCACCTAAAAATGAATTTCAAGAAACTTTCTTTTGCTCATTTGAGTTCTCTGCTGTTGCTCTGTAACCCTTGACCTTATATTGCATCCTGCAGTCACATGCAGTACACCAAAGCAGAATATTGTTATTGTTTTCAGGATGCTGCATGCTTTGGAGCATGTTTTCTTGGTTCATACGTTGCATTTACTGACATAGGAAATCTTCAGTCAATTTTTTCACCCATTGTTTCCTCATCATTTGAGGGGGGAAAAGTCCAACAGAGGCGTTCACGAGGTCCAGCTTCGTTCCAGCCTCCTTTGTCTCTTTCGCTACTGAATTTATTCTTTAATGATGAGTGTAAAATGTTCACATGAATGTGTTTGGGGGGGGAAATGAACAAATGACTGATTTGTTGTTGTGAGGTGAGGTGTAATTTGTGTGTCTAAGGTTTGGCTGTTATGATGCTTCTGATTGGTGGCGGTTGCATTTGTCAATTCATACCACCAGGGGGCGAGTGATTAAACAGCCCCAGAGCACTGCACTCTGAAGAAGATGTTGTCATTTTTTTATATATATATATTTTATATATAATTTAGCTTAAATTATTTTATTTTTGGAAGCCTGTCCATTATTCTTTGATCCACTGCTTTTTGTATGTTTTTGTGTGAAATCATGACTCTGTGATTGTGGTCTAAAAGGGGATTTATGCTTGGATGACAATCGAGTGAGCGGTATAAATTTTAACCCACCTCTGAGATGCACAAGGAAGGAGAAGAAAATAATTACTCACAGTCTGTTTGATTTGACATGTCCATGTTGGAAAAATACTGATGGAAATTAGAGATGTGGCGTTTCCTTAACACTAGAATTAATATAAATTTAATTGGTAAAAATAAATCTTACAAAATAAACTTTATTGTTCAAATTTTCCTAAGAGAGTTTTGGGTTTGACAACTACATCCAAATTTCTAAGATTACATTTTATTTTCCTATTAGTTTCATGTTTTATATAACACAGCAAAAAGATTTAACTCTAAGCTTTCAGTCCTACATCGGAACTTCAGCCAATTAAACCCTAACTTTATAAGTTATAAAATGTTAGAAAGCCTCAAAAGAAATAATTTCCGATATAAACTAATTGATCAAGATTACTAGAGTCTCTGTGGATTCACTATTAAGTTGGATGCAATAAAGTTGAATTAAATTTTGCTGAGGAAACATGTTTTTGTGAGCCTCTGTGTCCACTATGTCTCACCTGGCTTTTTGCACATTTTTTTTCCCCGTTCATTATGGTGTTAGTACATCTGCCTCCCTGTGTTTCTGTTGCTTTTATTTTACTGTGTTGTTGCACTGCAGGAGTTCTCAACCTGTGCAGAGTGTGTGGACGAGGTCTGAGAGGTGTGTGAGACACACACACAGAGTTTCCCTCCTACCCACACAAGGCTAGTTGTGCACATACTGTATTAAAGGAAAGGGAGATAGATACAGTGCTGCAAATGGAAAGATAATTATTAATAAAACTATTTACATCGTTCACTTTGACTCTGGTTCTGTTTGTTTTTTTTTTTATTTGGTCATTAATTAACTGTGGGCTCAATGGCCTTTCTGACAAACATTTTTACGACCAGAAGTTAAAGTATTATTTGTCCAAATTTATTAATTTAACTTCAGACTCTGCTGGCAGTTGTGCTGAGTTAAAATGAGGCTTTCAAAGCAAAGAACCTTCCGACTTTTTTTCAAGCATCCTCTGCTGGGGCTGGCTAACGTTATAACTTAGTAATATATCTTCCATTAAAAAAAATCAGACAGGAAATCAACCAATTTGGCCAACAAGAGCAAAATGATCAGTCATTCAGAATCGTGCCTGATGATGGTGACAACAAATGTTATTGCCTCAAATTCTTCTCTTTGAAACGTAATTAAAAAACAATGTCTTCTGCTGCATAATAGTTTAATAAAAACATACCAAACTTGAAATGATTACAACATTCATGTCATGACGGGTGTGTTTGTGTAAACATTTAAAACCATATTGAATTTGTTTTGAAAAACTACAAAAAATATACATATATATTTTAGGTCCAATTCAAAGCCATATTTTCCTTTTTTTCACAAAGTTAATGGAACCAATAAGACTTAATTAATATAAAATATTTATCCTAACCCAATCTTAAATATTATTTTCAGTTCTTTGTATGATATGATATTTTCTTCATGTCAGAGATTTCAGTTTCCTCTTTCTCTGTTTTTTAGAGATTTAATACCAATTTCTCCCCTTCAACACTAGATGTCATATTTACCTAAAATAAAATAAAAAAGATCCTCTTTCTAATAAATTCAATACTAAAGAGAGGGGCATTCTCCTTCCATGTGGGCATGTGTTTTGTCTGAACTATTTGTCAGTCTGCCTAAAAGGAGAACTAAGTCAGCAATGTTTTAGGTGCAGATGCTTGTGGTTTGTTCCTCCTGGAACATCATCTGTAAATGTTGCGAAACGCCGTCCGCCCTGACTTGTGAGCACAGCACCTGAATCTCAGCTGACCTAAATAAACCACATTCATGACTCTGTGTGTTTCTGAGAAGTCGGGGCTGTTAGGAAGCCACACATTTTCAACAATTTTGTTCCTGTTCTCTGATCCTTTGCCTCCATTGGCTGACGACCAGGTGGGCGGATCAGGAGTCAAAGCAAATATCAACCCAGCCTTTGCCAGTCTCCGTCTGTCTGTTGACGTCTGCTGTAGGCTTAGGCCTGATAAATTGTTCCAAACTTTTTTGTTTGTTTTCAGCATATTCATCTTGCAGCTTTGTGTCCTACCACAGCCATGAAGACTACCATGCTCTCTGTCGCCATGGTGATGATGTGTATGACGATGGCGCACTCAGTGAAGCCACAAAAGGATTTCAACTTGGAAAAGGTAAAACTAACATTTTACTTGTTCTTTAGGGGGTTGTGTTATCTACTATAGTATGTGAGTGTTGTCAGATTTAAGAACAGTTACTGATGGGTGACACAAACAAACTGCTATTATTAATAAGGATTAATGTGTGACAACAGGTGTGGAGCGATGCGGGATGATATTCCACGTGGCAGAAAGGGAAATTGTTTTAAAAGTGTCAATATTTGTTTGCCTTCATTAGATTATTTCAGATTTGTCAAGTATGTCTTTAATACCAAGTTTCCCACAAGATTAAGTTACAAAACATTATGTCTATGTTATTGGGTGTGGGGTGTCTGTCCATCTGTTTAGAAAATACAGCTACAAAAAGATGGCGTGTATGACGAGCTCTGCTCAGAGGCACCTTGTCATACTGAGAACGCGTCTCTTCACGATGATAAACATCGCTCATCTACATTATTTTTAGTCAGTCTGTTCCACCATCCTTCCTTAAATACTTAACAGTGCTCCAAGTGTCTACCCACCAAACCTCCTCCACTCCCCTGAGGACAGAGAGCTACTTTGTGACTTGACAAGTTACAAACTACTGAGACTTTCATAATCTTGTAAACATTTGTAGCCTGTTTTTAAATATTTAGATAATTCATTGGCTCCCTGTAATCCGCTACGGTCATGAACCAAACTGAGACAGTGAGGTTGTGTGAGGTTAAATCTTCACCTGTAAATGTAAATATTAATCTACTTCCATCAGTACCTTTCTGTATAGCAAGACATGAAACGTAATGCTTAGAAGTGTTAATTTTATATCCTACATCAGGAGTGTCCAAAGTCTCTCATCAAAGGCACGTTTTAGTCCTTTCCCTGGTTCCACACAAGCGGATCAAATGATGGTTCATTAGCCTCTCCAGATGTTTTTATATGGCTCGCTACCCAGGGTGCCATTCAGTAAAGGGGTGGCATGAGTGCTTAGAAAAATATTAATATTATCTATAATTTTTATTTGCCTATTGTGATGTCCAGTAAAGGGCACTATGCAGTGGAATACATCAGTTTATATTTAAGTCTGTTTAGTTCCAAACTAAATGTTTATTTCACACTTTTTTTATATACTAGACTCTGGACTTCATTTGATCATTTCAAGTTGCAAAATGTTTCATGGACTTTTCACAGTGAAACAGTTTTATATTAAAGATATTTAAATTGTTAAAATTGTGGAAGCGCAAAGAGTGGATTTTAAATGAATCATTGATTAAGATAAGCCTCAAAATATAGATTAGTAAAATCTAGATTGATTTCTTCTACACCAGCAGTGTCCAAGTGAAAAGTGAAATAGAACCAAACAATAAAGTACATACTTAAAACTAATGAAGACAAAAAGTATTATTGAAAAGGTATTAACATGGACTGAAATGTTTTATTAAGGTTTTCAGATTTTGCATGTATCTCTTGAAAAACTCTCAACAGATATAAGGGCAGCAATCTTGGCATTATATTTGGAAAGAATGAGCTATAAATCACTTTAAGACCAAGGTTTCCACAGTCCCCAAGATTTTAGGTGAAGGTGAGATTTCTGAACTGATATTTCGCAGTGTAAGAAAGTTGCAAATATTTTATATTAAATCCTATGTTTATTCTAGCGCCTCTAGATTTTGTTTTCATACAGATTTTGAAGCAAACGTTTGTGAATTTGTTAGCTTACATATGCAAAAGCTGTATTATTTCAACGGAAAACCACTGATTCGAACCAGTTTTCCAGATCAAATAGTTTAATATAGTTTGCCTTTTTTTTCCCTCCCAGATCTCTACCTGAAATAAGCTTTATTGTTTTTGTTTGGTTTTGCATTCACATAAAATTTTTATGTTTTCATATGCATTAAGTTTGCAGGTAAATGGTACCGAGTGGGGCTCGCCTATGACTCTCCAGGCTTTATCCCTTTAAGAGACAAAGTGAAGATCTCCATGGGCGTCATCACAATACTGCCCAGTGGCAGCGTCAACCTCACAATGTGGGAAGCTCTGTGAGTTCAAATATGCCAAATAATAAAGGGCAGATAAAGTTAGCCACTGCAAGAAATTACAGATTATTATAAGAACTGATATATAACCGGTTAAGTGGATAAACAATTCAGTTCAACTCGTGTCATTTTACTTATAGTGTGATTCACAACTTGTTCGAGATTCAGCGCAAACATCTCACTGTTTTGTTCTGTGCTTCAGGTCTGTGGCCTGCATTCGTAAATTTTACCAGTATAACAAGACAAGCGTGCCTGGACAGTTCATCTACTTCAGCACCCGTAAGTGGTTTCTAATTTTACCCTGAGACAAATAAATTGAGGGATTGATGGAAGCTACATAGCTACATCAGCAAGAAATTTCCTTTCACTAACTGGTGCATGAGTCAAAAAAAAAATCTTTAATGTCATACGTGATGTAAATCAACGAGCTTATTGAGTAAACAATCCAGAGTTGTGTGTGGAAAGACTGAGATGTGTACAGAGATTAAGCAAGCAAATTCATAAAGCGCAGTGACCAGCGCGTGTTTTTGTGGAGGCTGTTCAGATGCATTGAACACCACAGGAGGTCATTCAAAGAAATATTACAATATGACTGAGAAACATTTAAGACTCAGACTCAGATTAAGGAATGTGAGCAAACACACAATGAAAATCTACAAAATAAAAAATGAAGCAGTGTAATGTGATATAATTTCCAAATTCAAATAGAAACACAATTTAAATTAGGATTTTTTAAAATACTGAATGTTTACAAATACATAGCTTAATTTGTCTACATTCTTCCTATATTTCATTTGGGTTTTTTTTTTTTATCTTTTCCTACCACATATATCATAGTGCAAACATTCATATGATATTTTCAGATGTAATAAGTCATACCACCACATACGAAACAAAAAACAAGGAATTTTTGTTTTATTTTTCCAAGACATTTTCAAGAAATTCATTGTTGTTTTTCTGCTCAGGCCATAACATGGTGAAGGACGTCACTGTTGTGGACACAAACTACACTGAGTATGCTGTGGTTCTCAAATACAAGAATTTTGACAGAGAATACACACAGGTGGCGCTTTACGGTGAGACCCAAAGAGACAATTTAATTTGACAATTTTGTTTTTTTCGGCTCCTGTGCTGAGTAAATGTAGCTCACCTACATCTGCTTGAACAGGTCGCTCACCGAGAACCAAAGTACAAGTCCTGCAGAAGTTTAAGGCCTTTGCTTTGTCCCGTGGTTTCCCCAGAGCATCTATTCTGACCCCTCCTCCAGCAGGTAACTATTGATTAAAAATCCTCTAAATATCTGCAGTTTAAGTACAATAATATGAGTAATTTTTCTTAAGTAATGGGTGGAAATGTCCTGTTAACTTTATTGTTTTGTTTGTATTGTCTCATCAACAGACAACTGTCCAGCATCAGGATCTGGATAATAGGTAAGATGTATGTTTGTTACCTAAAACAAGTAAAACAAAGAAAATATTGTAAATTTTTGTGCTAAATTAATTTTTGCTTCTCTTCTAGGTTTTAGCTCAGAGGAAGCCGAAAGAATTTATTCCGATGTTTTGCTTAATATCAACAATAGAGACGCAATCAATACATACAGTATAAGTCTATTTTCTCTGTTTCTTTCATTATTGTTGTCCAATTTAAATAAAAAACAATAACATCTTCTTGTATTCCCCCAAACCCTTTTTTTATAAATGTTTGAAATTACTTGAAATTTGTTTAAAAACCTTCAAACAGTGTCAGGACTTGAATCCATCAGTATCTACTTTTTATGCTCTTCAGCTCCAGAAGCTTGAAAATCTGAGATGTGCAGAAACTTCACATCAGGACTGAAAACATTGTTTACTGCAGCTTGTCTACAAAGCTCAAAGGATTGATTTTGTTTTACAATTTTTCTGTTTTCTCTTCATTTATTCAAATTTTATTATTTTTACAGGTTTTTTTTCTTTTATGTCATTCTGTCTAATGTTTTTAAGCTTTTATGTGCTTTTTCATGTTTTAGTTTGTTTTTTGTTTTGTTTTGTTTTTTATCTGGGTTTCTTTACTCTCCCTGTGAAGCACTTTGGATTGTCCTTTGTTTTGCAGTGCTATGAAATAACCCCCCTAAATATTAGCTTAATTATTTAAAAGATTCATTGTTTAAGAAATATAAAAAGCTAGTTATATTCTATTAAAAAAAATAGTTGTAAGGTGGGGGGGAATACAAGATTTTCATAGAATGTACTAAAATTACAAAACATTTGAATCTGATGCAATACAGTCAAATTGTCAAATACCACTACTTCAAAATAAAAGTCAACATTATGGCAGTAATATGTCCAAAAAAAAAATGGAAGTCTACGGAGCATTTTTATCCACAAAGGTGTCAGTTGAAGCATCTTGCAATACACAAATATACTAAAACAATCAAGTCCATTTTGTAGCTCATCTTTAAAATAATCAAGAACTTAATTACCAACAAATCTCCCATCACCCACAGTGGAAAATAATAAACACCGAAGTAATTAAATTGGAAATTAAAGGGTTAAAATCCTTAAATCAACTGAAGTAGTTTTGAACAAGTCAGAAGTTGACATTTAAGGGGGGAAAAAATTTAAAATGTATTATTTTATGTGTACTTAATTATGAAGGATAATTTGCATTTGTGGCTTAAATAAATAAATAAATTGAATTACAATAAATACTTCATTTCTAATTCCAGACACCCAGATTTATTGTCTTGTAGTGTGATGTTGAAGCAGGATCAAAATCACAGCCACTTGAGAAGTGCATGTTTAGGTTTAATTACTGTATAAACTTTTTAAAAAATGTAATCTTGATAAATCTCTTAGGAATGTCCATCCACCAATAGATTATTTAGTATGTAGATCATTTAGGTTACAGACCGGAAGCAGATTTATTATTATTGATTTTTTGAATGTGTCACTGCTGTATCACAGAACACTTTTGTACAAACTCTATGAGGATGGACGAATATGATTCAGATATGCTCAAGCATTGCTACCCAACACACAGCCTCCTTTAGAGACCCTTTCGGAGCAGCAAACCAGCCTTTTCCCCACAAACCGGCGGTTAAAACCTAACAGATATTGATTGGTTGCATATTTACAGGTAGTTTCAAACTCTGAAGTCCAGGGATTTATTTCTGATTAGTCTGAACAACAAACAATTGAATGTACAGAACCTGAGGAGGAGATAAAGTGAATCTCGGACCTTCGATCTCAATCTTTGAAAGCAAAGGGGTGGGAATTCAGAAAGCAAAGCATGATGGTTAGCTTTGAAAAGGCCAGTTCTCACTTTGGGAACAGATTTTCAGGATGCAAAGAGTTGTGTTTCTGGTGCCTCTACTGGTTGTTGGATCGATATGGACCCACCAGATGGATCCAGTGATGGAAAATAGTCCAGTAACACCAATGGAGAACTTTGATTTTGAGCAGGTGAGTGTTTAAGACAACAGTTCTTCTTTTCCCCCATTTTAGCCATCAGTTTATGCAAAACTTTTTTTTCTCACCAACTAAAACATTTAGAATCTCCTGTGTGAAAATGTTTATGTTGATCTCATCCGTTCACCTGCAGATGGCTGGACGTAGATTGACTGTGTATTTTTTTCTACAGTTTACAGGACGATGGTATGAAATGGCTGTGCTGTCCACCTGTCCTCACTACATGCAGCGCAAGAAGAGAAACCCTGTCATTGTGGCGCTAGACCTGACACATGTTCCTACTCAGCATAACTTTACAATGACTTCCTCCTCCTTCAAGTCAGTTTCTCATGTGTTGTAAACTGCAAAAGATGTAAGTTTTTGTGTGATCTACAACATGTTTCTTCTTTCAGGAATGGCACATGTATGGAGGCTTTGACAGTTTATAGCTTGACCAGCACTACAGGGCGATTCTTTCACCATATTGCAAGTATATTTCTACCTTTCTCTACATCCTATCTGTCATATAAATTAGTTTTTACATAGCATACTACCACATTCAGTAGCAGTAACTCTGTAGTTAGTTTTGTGAGACTGTTACATAAGATAAGTTACATTGCTATGGAAGAATTTTGACTCAATTTCCTTTAGAGGTTTGCTTCAATTTCTTATTGTTTGAAGTCTGTAATTTAGCATTTCAGTCAGACTAAGGTCTGAACTTTGACTGGTACATTTCAAACATCTTGATTGTTTCCTTTGTCAGCCTTTCTCTACAGATTTGCTGTCGTGTCTCTGGTCTTTGTGCTGTTGGTGATTGAGTTTCACCACATTTGACTCTGGAACATTTTGACATATTGATTAAATCTCGATCAGCTCAACAGCTGCAAGGTGCTTTGGTCCTGTCTCTGCAAAACAGACCTGATTTATCCCTCCACCATCATTGTGTTTTGCAGTTTTTCTAATAAATCTGCACTGAGAGCATGACATTGGTCTTTATGGCCAAATCTTTCCTTTGGTACTACCTGTCCTGTGGACACTGGTCCAGAAGTCTTATGGTTCATTCAGATGCAGCTTTGCAAACCTGATTTGAATTGCTCTGTTCATTTTAGAAAACAACTTGAGAACTGGGGTCTGTAGAGCATGCAACAGGGTACAGATTGGGATTTTTGCATTTTCTGACCTTGGGGTAAACTTGCAGGGGTTTCCTCTCCTGGGGAGATGGACAGCTGTGTTAAAGTAATTGGCTATCTTTGCTGTCACTGTGTTAACACACACCTCATGCTCCAAACCAGCAAACCTCCAAAACTCTGTTTCACAGAGTAGTTACACTCCTAAATACACTGTAAACAGTGAATGTGCTTAAGTTTTCACACATGGCTTTCTTTTAAATCTTCTTAGTTTAATAAATAAGAACACTTTAGAATCTGTTTTATGCTTTGTCCATTTATGATTTAAACAATTTTAGAATCTGGTAAAGACCTCAAGGTTTTGCTGTTTCTAGTATGTAACGTACTTTCTTTTTTCAGTGAAAATCTATGAAAGGGTTCCTCAGATATCAAATGAAAATTCCTCTCTGCAGGATTTGGAGCCGATGTTGATTCCTTCGTGATTCACACAAACTATGATGAGTATGCTCTGATGCTGCAGCTGAGCACAGAGCATCCATCGGGAAATAAAACCACCACAGTTAAGCTTTATGGTAAGTCAACAGAGGTTTCTAATCTGACTCTGACTGAGTGACCAGGAGACAAACCAGGATTCAATAACCAAATCACAACTTCAGTTAAATCCAGAGATTAAGGTTTAAAACAAACTTTTCATTTTTATCAACGTGTTTCTTTTGACTTGAAGTGAAATCAGTGTTTTTGAGTCGTCCAGTCAGCGTCACAACTTTGAATATGTTTGGTTTGTGTTGTATTCAATATGATGCCTACCTTTTCATTTTAATTTTATTTTTAAAAAATAGCCAGAAAGGAGCTAAATCCAAACATTTTTCTCCCATCTGATTCATCAGTAGGAGAGATAGCTGAACAGCAGCCATCTTGGGCTTAAAAAAGAAACAAGATGCAACATGAGAATTTGTCATTCAAATAATCTCCTATGTAAGAGTAACTTAGCGACAAATGTCTCCTTCTCAGGTCGAACTATGAGTGTTAGTCCTCCTGTTGTTGATAAATTTAAAGCGCTCATCAGACATCATGAAATGAGTGAAGAGGCTGCCATCATGAACCAACACAAAGGTACTTCTGACATCTGGTCATTTTCAAACATAAAATAGCTTGAAAATGTTTTTATTATTATTATTATTATTATTATTATTATTATTATTATTATTATTATTTTGTAGTCATGTTAGCATGATTTATTAATTATCAAGCTATGTTTTTATATTCTGGCCATTTTAAGATTTTACATTTTCACTGGATTAGAAGTATTGTCTCAGATTTGTTAAAGCACTTTCAAAAAGAAGTATTATTATTATTTTATTTCTGTTTTTATTTTTCTGATAGAAAAACATTAATGTTTTCATTTAAAGAGATTTAGTTTTTTTTCTGTCTTTCCAGGTGACTGTTTTCCAGGTAAACAAATGATGGAGGAAACTGCTGACCATCAGGTAGCTGTGTCCCACTATGCTGAACCAGCTGATGACTCTATTTGACATAAGAATAATCATAAATAACAGGTAACGTGTTTGTTTTCAGGCTTCTGTTCCTCAGATCTCCAAACAGAATATTACTACAGAGAAAAAGCAAAGTGATGTCTGACCAGGTGACAAATAACTCATTGTTAGAAAATTTATTTGGTGGTGCCCATCTTTATACTCTGGTTGTGAAACCTTCATTCAAACAGCAAGCGGTAACAGAAAATAAGTAGAGGGAAAAGGACAATGGTCAACCCACACAGTAAAAGCCTTGTCATAGATTGGATTTCTGATGCAGCTCACAGTCTCTCCAACTTTATGTTTTTGCATCTTTTAATATACATGTCCACTGTGTTTACTTTAGATTTTCTCCCAATTTTAATTTAGAAAGAGCCAAAGCGGTCAACAATACCACTGTGCTGAAGCAGCTAAATTAATTTGCAGTCCTTGTCTGTGACATAACACAATTACACAATGATTTTTAAAAAAATGTATTGTATTTTATTTTGTTGTTATTACTAGTATTATTTTTGTAGTAGTAATAGCGTGCATAAATGATCCTAATGTGTCAAAATTCTAATTGTCAAACTAAAGACGAAAAATAAAGAACTACTCGTTTGTATGATATCTGCCTGCTGAACTCTAAATCCTTTTTATATTTGTAATATAACTCAATGCCACATTGTTCTGAGGAGCTGGTTGAGTAGAAGTTCAACTTCAACTTCATACGTTGAGCTACTGAGTTTGAGCATGTTGGGGTATAGCCAGTGTAGTGCTGCTTTAAACATACTTTGGCAGGCAGATGGATTGTGTTTGCAGGGAGACACCAAAGTGTAATTTAATGTCTGTATAAATCCAGCTGTTCAGTGAATAAATCTCATGTTAAGGAACAAACAGCATCATAAAGACCAAGGAACACAGCAGAAAGAGTGAAGCTGGGTTAGATTGGAAAACGATATTCCAGACTAGATGCAACGAAGCACACACTATATGGGAGCTGCAGAGATCTTAAGATCAGGTTGCAGAATCTATCAACAATCATGCGTTCTGCAAACCTGTCTTTGGTGGAAGAGTGGTGAGAAAAAAGCCACTGATAAAAGGAAATGGTAAGAAGTGTTTACAGATTGACAGCAGCCATGTAGGAAACATAGCAGAATAGAGGAAGAAGTAGTTCTGGTCATTTGAGGCCAAACTTGAGCTTTAGGATCCTCATATTATTACGTTTGGCGGAAAATTAACTTTCACTTCACTCCTAACACACTACCTCCACAATGACAAATGGTGGCAGCATGGTGCTGTAGATATGTTTTTCTTCAGCAGGGACAGGGAAATGCATGCCACACGTTTCAGAATTTAACAACTGTGAAAACTCTTAATCCTTTTCATTCCCCTTCACACTTATGTACTACTTTGTGTTGTTTAGCGTACATAAAATCCCAATAAACCAGTTTGGTGTTGCATAATAATAAAATGCAAAACAGTTCCAAGGGTTGTGATAAGTTTGTGTTGTTACATTGGAGCTTTGACAAAGTAAAGATTTCAAAAGGCATTGAGCAGAACTGACCTGATATGACCAGCATGTTCACTTACTGATCAGTAGGAGGAGCTGTGACAAATGGAAATGAACTTTTCTCGCCTTAAAAGATGAACCCATAATGTAGAAATCCCAATATGTTAAAACTCAACAAACCAACTCATGAACAAACTCCTGATCACTTTAAAACCAGTAAAAAAAAAAGTATTGTCATTTATTTAAAAATGTATCTGTACACTTTTGTCTGTTTGCAGTTATGCTAAATGATTCAATGAAAGCAGACATACTGTATTACATGTTTGTATACTATATACAAACATTTTTCCAAACGTGGGAACTATTACATAAGAACATTTCCAGATTTGTGCCTCTAGATGTGACAGTACTGTCAAATATATATAAAAAACAAAGTTTCTCTGCATCCCAAAACCAAAGTTTAACCATGCATGAAAATCCTGGATCCTGTTTATTTAAAAAATCCCAATTAAATAAAAAAAATTTCCTTGTTTCTGTTTTTGCTCATATTACAGCACATATTGATCTGCCAGTACTGCAGCATCTCTGAAGTCCAATGTTTGAGTGGTTCACTGCCCCTTGTGATAAATCAAACTACAGCAGAGATAAACAGAGTGACAGAACTTTGCTCCTTTACTTGTTTGCATTTTTTGGAAGCTGGGCTGTGGGAGTGATTATATCCTGAGTCCTTTACAATTTAATGTGCGGTCCCGTTCTCAGCAGTAGAACAGGGCTGTCATTGTGCTGCACACCTACAGGACAAGGTTCGACAAAAGTGGACACAAAGTTCGGACAAGATGCAAAAATCTGTGGCTTTGGTTTCTTTGCTGTTGCTGGGATGGATAGGGACCGTCCAAGGACTCCCTGTTCTCCCAGATCCTCTTTACAGCACACAGGAGAACTTTGATCTGAGCAAGGTGAGAGGAGAACCTTTTAAGTTTCGCAAGATTAGTTGAATCATCGAGTATAACAGCGAGAAATAAAACTGTTTAATACTAAAGGTAAAAGCAAGGGAGCACATGTAGAGCTATTAGTTCTTGTTTTAGTGTTTCTTGCCTTGCATGTCCTATATAATACTTAAGGGATATTTTATATATGTATATAAAAGCATAAAGGCATTAAAATCAAAAATGTCATAACTTTTTTAAAGTACAAACTATGCATAGAGAAGAGGCTGAATGGCTAAAACAATGTTTTATAGTTTGGTTGCATTTTAAAAATCTTTCAAAAATATCTCAAGTGTGTTTAAACTTTCTGTATGTGCAATGTTTTTTATTTTTATGACAATCCTGTTAACTCTTCATGACAGTTTTTGGGAACATGGTACGATGTTGCAAAGGCGAGTAGATCTCCATACATGCAGCGCTACAGCGGAGAACGGGCCATTGGCAAGCTGGTGCTGCAGAAAGGCAGTACGGATGAAAAGCTCAAAATGACCCGAACTGTTCTCAGGTTGGATTACAAATACTGCCATATTTCAGACATAAAGGAGAAGACTCCTAAAATATCAATCAGCAAATGTTCATCACTTGTTCACTTTTCAATGTCTTCTATGAATTGGAAATTTGTATTTAAAGTCACATGAAGTCAGAAAAAACACACATGCAAATTAACAGATTGCAAAACATTTGAATTTCATCTGCTTGATGATCAAGGCCAAAATCAATGTTCGCCAAGGCTTTCAAAAGTTCAAACTGGGCCACAGTCAAGTATAATCGATGTATTAAAAAAAACAAAACAAAAAAAACAATCTTGGCTCAAGTCAAATATTTCGACATCCAACTTTTTGGATGTCGAAATATAAAAAGTTGGATGTCGATATATATTCTGGTTATTTTATATTTCACCACACACACATATTCTTGGAAATTTCTAAGATAAGCCACAAAGCAGAACGTATGAATTTACCATTGCTTTACATTTGAAATGATGCTCTCTGTCACGGGTGTCAAACTCATTTGGGCCAAATCAAAATCATGAATGTCCTCAAAATTTTGTGGAAGGAGATATTGATTAAATCCATTAACAAATTGCAAAAATATTCATTTATGGCCGACCCTGCATTCGATGAATACTTCTTGAAATAAAATAATATTGAACATCATTTCTCATTGATGTTATGTGGTAGTATACAGATAAAAACTGCTTTGATTTAGTGATTAAAAAAAATGGGAAACATTTTTTGACAAGACAGACTATCATGTCAATCCTCTCTTAACTTTCAAGAATAAAGTCGCAATAAAAACAAGGAAAACAACGATTCAAAAAAACAGATGCTACATTTGATAATCACAGATCACTCTTAGAATCACACAATTTAATAAAACAAAATATTTAAGCAAAATTCAGCAATTGGGCTCACTCAGAGGTTTCTGTGTTGGGACATTAGCAAGCATTACAAATGGTACTTTTCTGGAATTTGATTACGAATAGTTGATTTGATTTGATCACTTGAATTAAAGTGTATTTTGTGCAGACGGGGAACATGTCTGGAGAAAACTGGGGATTATGAGGTGACCTCCACACCAGGACGATTTTTCTACCATGTTGCAAGTATGTTGTCTCACTTTTGCTCTCTGTTAATTTGGTGATTGTCCTCTGATGATCACCTGAGGAAGTAACTCTTGTTGGACCTTTTCTCCCTCTCTGCAGAGTGGGGAGCCGATGTGGATGCTTATGTTGTTCACACCAACTACAACGAGTACGCCATTGTGATTATGAGCAAGCAGAAATCATCAGGAGACAAGAGCATCTCACTCAAGCTTTACAGTGAGTTTTCACCTCCTGTAGCGTCACCTTTGGAAAACAGATGACGGAAATTATTGACACATTCTTAACCAAATACTCTTTAATGAAGCGCAAACGTGAACAGACGTAGGATGTGGATTTCCTGTGGTACATTTTTAACAATACTTCAAAGATAACATGTTGAAAATTAAGAAAGGTGTTTGTCAAATGGAGGTTAACCCTCCTGTTATGTTGCGGGTCATATTGATCCGTTTTAAAGTAAAATGTAAAAAAAAAAAAAAAAATAGTTGGAAGTATGTTTTTCTGCATGAAACTTTTTCTATTTGTCTTAATAGGTGCCCTCTACATATAAATTGAAAATGGTTCATTTTACACATTTGCACCACTCTGCGTCTACATTTTACATAGATACTGTTCAGGTCAATTTGACCCAGCAGTCCAGTTGAAGGGTAAAAAGGGTAAAAAAAAAAAAAAAGTCCAATTCTATTTGTTTCCTTGCAACTATGAACCATATTTCACCACACACACACAAACACCTTAATATAATATCAAGATTACAACCAAAATTAAAAATATATCAAAAATCAAAACAATATTTTTTGATATCTAAAGGGCTTTAAAGAAAATCTAAATTTCTGTTAATAACAGTATCAACTTTAATGTCAGTGTTCAGCAAGAAAACAAATCCCACATTTTATTCTTCAGATGAGGATAAAATTTAGCTTTCAGCCTGACTGCGATCCGTCTGGGCTATAACAGTGCAGGTGGTGATTTTGGTAAAAAAAATAAATAAATAAATAAAATAAAAAAATACTTGTCATGTGTTCTCTGTAGGTCGGACAAAGTCTGTGAGACCAACAATCCTGGAGGACTTTAAAACTCTGGCCAGAGAGCAAGGAATGGGTGACGACGCCATTTACGTTAGAAAGGACAAAGGTAGACAAACACATTTGCATGCAAACATATGCTAAATAACAAAAACAATATTTTATGAGTCATATAGTACTTGTCCCAACAGAGACTGTTTTAAAATCAGTACACATTGTCTATATGTGATTCAGTCATATATGAAAAAGGTTTCCATTTTCTCTGTGTGCAGGCGACTGTGTTCCTGGAGAGATGGTGGCCGAGCCGACGCCTCAGCCTGAGCCTAAGGTAGAACCAATCATCCACAACCATTGGGCAATATGGAGTTAAAGTTTTACCACTCTATTTTGTGGCACTATTGTAAAAATGATTAAAGTGACAGTGGTGAAAAATTGTAAAAAAAATCCCGACAATACAGACAGTTTTTTTGATTTTTTAACGTTACTTGGAATTTATCATGATAACGTCAAATCAAAATCTCTGTATAAGAAATGTATTACTATAAATTATAGGATAAATGCCCACCCTTAATAATCAGATGGTTGAAACCAGATCTTCACATCCACTGTAGTAACAAACATATAACATGTTTTTCCATCACTGTTTAACTTTAAACTGGACAGCATTTAATCTTTTATGAGAGTTAGGAAAACCAAAATATTTTCTATTTTCTAAATATAGAAATAATGTGTTTTTGATGATTTGTTTGTATTCAGTAGCTTTAAAATACTAGTAAAGTGTATGTAATACAAAATTTTAACCACCGGGTTAGGGAAAAATATGACTGAAAAGGTCTTCACAATACCTGATATATTGTATTCCAGGGGGAAAAAATATATGCTCTGTGCTCTTAGCAATGGCTTACTTTTTGAAATCTAAAAACATGCAGTTGCATGGTAAATAGATAATATGATGATTTTGACATAGAAACATACATAATCAGTTTGCTTTGCAACCTTTCTGTTGATGCTGACTAAGTTTTGTCTCTCCATGTTGCAGCGGGTGAGGAGAAATATTGTCTCTTCTTTGACTTTTGACGACACAGAGGGCTCTGGTATCGAAGCACCACTGTTCAATGGAACCAGTGAGAGATGAGCTACATTAAAACATCACTTTAGTACCTTTATAATATCTAAAGGAGTCACACGTCATCTCTGTCTGTCTTTACAGTGGCATGCAACGCCTCTCCGGACACCGGACCGTGTTTCGGGTTGTTAAATCGCTACTTCTACAACTCTTCCTCAATGAGTTGCGAGCTCTTCCAGTATGGCGGCTGTTTAGGCAATCAGAACAACTTTGTGACAGAGAGAGAGTGTCTGCAGAGATGCCGCACAGAGGGTGAGAAGATATAACGTTCTGCTTGGAATATGTCATTGGTATTTGACCAATAAGAGGGATTTAATCGAGGTTCAACTTATTTGATTCTCCAGCTGTGTGCCGTCTTCCCATGGCTCCTCAGCCCTGCACGGGTCAACCAGCTATCTGGGTCTTCGACCCATCCACTGGAGTGTGCATGCCCTACAAACAGGGCTTCTGTCAGCCCAATGCTAACAAGTTCTACACTAAGGCAGAGTGTGAAGAGTACTGCGGGGTGATGAAAGACGGTGAGGCAGTTTGGAGATCATCCCAGATACACGTTTTGCAGTAAATAAGCTGAAGATGTTAATCTTTGTGCAATTTGGTAGAATTTGCATTCACTCATGAACAATACAACAGAAACCCAATGAAAGTGTATGTCATAAAGTAAAAGCCTTATTCAGAACATTTAATGTATTTCTCTGTTTGCAGACGGCCTGCTGATGTCAAACTGAGCAAACTAAGGAAGCGCTGCTGCTCTCCACATCTCTTTTCACAGAGACGAAACATGAATCAGAATCAAACAAGGTGCACAACAAAAGTACATCTTAGCAAATCAGCTCTGATGTCAAATCATGTCAAGCTGTCAATAAAAAGTCAATACTTTGTGGGTCGGTTATTGTTGCATTTCTGTTTGTCCGTGCAGCATTTAAAGTAACAGAAGGTTCAAGTTTACATTACATTAGTGCCGTACAGATACAAATGGAACAGGACTTTTTAACAGCAGGAGTTTCAATAATAAAAATCTGATGTCTTTCAAAAGAAAGATCATGGTTAAAATTGGTCAATATTTGCAAATATTCTTAGTTTTCTTATTTTACTTTGTTTCTTCATATATTTTGGATTTAATCTTTATACAGAGAATACTGTGCAAAAGTCTTCATACCTTCGACATCTAAACAACTAAGTGAGGTGGGAAAACTGGGACACATGATGCTGCTAGTGGTCTCTCATGTTTGGCTAACTGGTCTCTCTAAATTGTCCTTAGGTATGAATGTTTGGTTTCATGGTTGGTTGTCTTTCTGTTACCCTGTGTTGGACTGGTGACCTGTCCAGGGTGTCCTGCTTCTAGCCCAATGGCTGCTGGAGAAACTCTCCATTAATCTTGCATTGACATGAGGGTTGTAGGCTAATGGATGTATGAATGTAATGTGACAAAATGTTGGCAGGACACCAAATTAACTGCATTTTGTCAAATGCTCTCAGCTTATATATATTTATAAATCAACATGTTTAAACTATCTGCAAAAATGGCACATCTTGCATGTTTAAGCTGCCTCCTTTTCCTTTTGACATCTGTTTTAATGTACAAAGCAGTCAAAATGTGTGCTTTACACTGTAATTTATAATACGATGAGTTTTGGTTCTGTTCTGTAAAGATGCAGAAGTATACTATCGCTGTTTAAAATGGGAAACTGTGCAAAGATATACATGTTCAAAATTAATTTTCAGGTTTTTTAAAAGAAAAAAAAAGTGTAATTTGAGTGTTTGTGTTTATCTTTCCTGCCAAGAGAGAATCAACAAAGAGCAAAAAAAGATGCTCTCAATCGAAATCAAGGAGCTTTTAAAGCCAACTTCCTATTCAAGGTCAAAACCAGGAGGTGGCGATATTCTTCAAACTAAACACGACCCTCCTGAGTTTTTCAGTGGCTCTCTCTAATTTCTGTTCCCATGCAGTGACTTTAGTCAGCAAATGATGAGTCATTCAGAGCTGAAAAAGTCACCACTGCAAGCTTTCTCTCCGGTGAACGAGCCAGGCTTCCTGTTCTCGGTTCCCAGAGTTCCCGGCTGCTGGCAGTAGAATGCTGGGAATATCCGGAAAGGAAGGGGAAGTGACATCACAGAGCTGACCTTCCGTACCAGGCCAGTTCACCTGGTGCACGCTGCACGAGAGGTGCCAAACAACCAAACACACAAAGATAGCAAGAGGAATTTACTTTGTCTTGCTCTCAGAGACTCACACATAGAAGAGTGCATGTTCAACAGTGTTCCTGACACATTTTGACACTTTGAGTTTGTTTTCCAAGAAAGCAGTGAAAGAGAGACTCTGAGGTTCCCATGAAGAGAGAGGAAGCGATAACCTCGATTAGTTCTGCAGAAAACTTTCCGACACTGAACTCACCACAAATCTGACAATAAAATTCCCACCACAGCTTCAGCTGCTTCTCACTACAGCAAAATACTTCAGCTTTTCATCTGTTTAGCAATTATTTTAAATTTTACTGCTGTACAGACAGCAGAAATAACTTTTTATTGCTCTGAATTTCTTCGGCTCACTGAATTTACTGCTCCACTTATACTTTAGAACATGACCTTCTGCTTAAGACAACATCCAAACTCCACAAGAAAAAAAAAAAAAGATTTGATTTGGTAGGTAGGAGGATTTTGTCCACAAACGCATTACTTTCTGGTCCTTATGTTTCCTCAGCTGCCTGTAAGAGGCTGAGGAATGTGTCAATCCTCCATCCTGATTGGATCTTAAATTTCTTTAACTACTTGTTCAAGATGTCCACCACAAAGAAAATGTATCTTAATGTCTTAAGTGTAATTGATTTTTTTTTTGATTATTTTAGATTTAGCCACTTAACTGTGGTCAAATTATCATATTTTTTAGAATTTTGGTTTTAAATTTTCCAATGTTTTAAGATTCCTTGTTATTTTTTGTTTTTCATATGTATTCGCTTTTCAGCCCTTAGAGGGAGCCTCTATCAAGGGCGCTCCAGTCCAGTCCTCAAGAGCTACCGTCCTGCAACTTTTAGATGCATCCTTACTCCAACAGACCAGGATCTGCTCTGAACAGACCTTCTAACGAGCCATTCATTTGATTTATGTGTGTTGGAGCAGGGAAGCCTCTGAAAGTTGCAGGATGGTAGCTCGAGCACCCCTATACAGCTCTATATGAGTCTCTGTACAGCTTAGTTCTTTTATTTTGAAAGCCTGTCTTTTCTGCTTTATTGTTTCCCTGTTACTTCTGTGTGCTTTAATCACCTTTTTGGTCTGAGTCATAATCATTTCTTATTTTAAGTTGTGCCTCTGGTTTGTTCACATTTCAAATTGTTGCTTCCTTGTTCCTTGTGTATTCTCCAAGCATTTCTCTGATTTCCTCAGTTCGGCTTCAGTTCTTTGTCTCTCCTCTCACAGCTGCACCCTGTTTCTAACCAGCCTGTTGATCACTCCTTGTCCAGTGATCAACATTCAGTAAGTTAATTGTCAGAAACTACTGTTACCTGCATCATTACTTCTGAGGCTCCTGTAGTTCTTTTCTTTAGTTAATTTCCCCCTCGCCCGTACCTCCTCACTGCATTTGGGTCCTGTGCTACACCATTCTGTGACACAAGTAGCATTAAAGGCACATGTTTTTTTATTGTAATCCTCACAAACTATGCTGTTTTCTGTTTATCTGTTAGTACATTTCTCTCTTTTTTTACTGCATAGGTATGGCAATTCTTGTTCAGCACTGGCTTTACTCATTTTATTTTATTTTTAATCAAAACACATTTTGTGCACATCTTTCTTAAAACCTAGCTGTGGTTTTGACCAAACAAAGTGAAACAGAAGTAATTAGGTAAATATTTCACATAGACTGAAGCCTGACATATTCCCTGCAGATATTATCAGCATTTGAAGAAAGCTTCGGTCGTTACACGTACTACAATGGAAACTCAAACCACACATGCAAGACACATATTTCAGTTTTCTGCTCCAAACTACAATCTGCTGTGCAAAACTATTTAAAGACTGTTTCATTTATATACTTTGGCTTCAAGACCCTCTTTTTAAATAACATTTTTAATTCAGTGCATTTACATAGTACAAATTTAGCTAATTTTGTTTGTAGTTTAGTTGTTTTTTAATTTGTTTGAAACCATTTAGGGCAATATACTTAATAAAATTAGAAATGTTGACGTGGAGGACAAGTACCCTGTGAAAGACAAATAGCATTTCAAAACACTGACTAAGTAACAGGGAGAAAAGACATCAGTGAATACCTGACAGAGGGCCTGGTGCTTTGGGAACAAAATGCGAAAAACATGAGTATGACATGAGACACACAACTGTGTGTAGAAAGGATTTGTGTCGCCAAAGATCCGGACAAAAGAAAAAAGGAGAAATCTGAAAAATAGAGGATGCATGTTTCAACCTAATGCTCATTTGCTGCTTTTCATAAATTATGGTATTGTTGACAAAAGTTTTGCTGAAATAAAAGAGTTAATAAAGATGCATTAAATAAACAGTGAAGAAAAAATATCCACCATTTACAGAAGTCAGTGTCTGCAAGCAAAAATGAGCATCTGTACAAAGAAAGAACACAAACAATTCTCCAAGTGCCACAGCAAACTAAACAGGTATGCAATGCAATCCTGTAAGCATCACCGAAGAAGTTCTCACATATTCAGAAAAATAAAAACATTAATTCCAAGATTCAAGATTCATCTTATTTAATCACACTGAAAAGTGAGGCATGCATTTACATTCAACCATGAATAGAACCACATTGACTGGAACAACAGTTGCTAGTCTGGTAGAGGATATCTCTACCAACTATGCACAATCTAAAGATAGACCTTTTCCACAATGGTGGAAGCACAAGCAGATTCTCAATTGGATTTTGCTTTGACTACACCAACACATGAACATGCTTTGATCTACAAGGCTGGCTATATATTTCAGGGTCTTGAAGGATACTTTCAAGGACCATACTTCCTGACTGGAGAAAAGTAGACGGCTCCCTCTGGGTTGGGTGACGGTCTGGGTTGAGTGACTCCTCCACTTAATTTCAAGTGGAGGACTTTAGGTATCTTTGCATCTTGTCATTAGTGATTATTGATGGACGAATGTTTTTTTTGTGTGTGTGCTGGACTTTTGAGTTGAAGACAGAAATGAAGCTCTTAATCTACTTTCCACCTTTTAAAGATTGTGCAATGTCAGTCATGACAGAAAGAATGAGCCACAAATGTCCAAAATGTGCTTTGTATGTAGAGAAGCATTTATAATGAGATTACAAGGGTGAGCTTTGTTTACTTATTAGAGGACTTCTAAAAGTTTCACTCAATTTTATCCACGAGTATCAATTTGAAGGATGTCCAGGTTAGTGTAAATGCATGCCAAATGCTCACCAAAATTTAGGAAAATGTTAAATTGCTTCCTTTTATTTCACAATTATGCCTGACTTCATGTTGAATGGGGTTTTCAGGAGTCTGTTTTACTGATTTCTTGTGGACTTTACCATTCAAACAGCTGTGAAAAGATGCTGAGCTCTCTTTTGGGATGACTCATATGTGGTTCTAGTAATGCAGCGTTCACCTCTGTGTTCAGTGACCCTTGACCGACTGACCTGAAGAATATTCTGCCCTCCACCGTCTGTCTCTCTACACAGTGTGACACTCTGGCCCACTCTGCTCTGAATGACCTCTCCATGACATACACACACAGGGTGTAGCTGACCACTCAGCACACTCCCAGACGAGATACACACACACACACACACACACACACCTCACCGTAGGAGTCGGGACATTCCTTTCCCCAGGTGGCAGAAAAGAAGCAGCCAGATCAATGTCCCAATGTCCTGCAAACCAGCGGCAGACAATTATTAACCCCTGATGGGTGTGAGGTCCTCCTCTGCCAGGACAGACTATTGAATGACCTGTGTGCATGGGGGGGTGGGGTTGTGTGTGTGTGGTTAGAGATGTATTTCTGTCATGTGGACCTGGTTAACCACCATACAAGAGGTGTCCTATAGCGAAAAAAATGGGACGTGTTTCAGCAAAAATATGCTCTAAATAACTATTTATAGATTTTTAAGTATCAAAATTTATTTTGATACATATTTTGTACATTTACAGATCAATATGGTTATATGGAAAGATAGAAAAAAATGACGTTTGAATGATGTCATATCTACGCCCCCCCGTTTTCCTCACTTCACCATTATGACAGCTCTCTTAAGTTTAGTTCCCTTGTCCGCCAACTCCCCATCTCTCTTTCGCCCCTAGGCCTCCACTTCAAATCCAGCATGTCCATGCTTGTGTGTGTGTGTGGTGGACTGGTGGTGGGAGGACAATAGGCAGTAAGGGGACTAGCTGAATGGGACTATTGAGCCTGCTCAGCCAAACAGAAAATCATCTCCCATCTCACTTCAAACCCCACAGTTTCACTCTGTACAAGCGGGCCTTTATTCTCCATAATTACTCACTGATACACATGTACACACACTTTGGCACACACACACACATTTACATATATACAAATGCATATTGTTTGTTTGCTTATGTACCTTGATGTATGCATGTATGTTGTATTATAAACACCAATGTGTGTTAACTTAGACAGTTTGGAGTTCTGTCTAAATGTATTCTTTCTGTATGGAAATAAAATAAAACAAAACAAAATGATTATATTTAAAAATTATAATTATGAATTTTAATAATGTATATGCTTCATACAAACATGTAGACAAATATGTTATACAAATAGTCTTATTTGTTTCTGCCAATATGACAATGTTTTAGCCTTGAACCCGTCAGCCTGCATGTTAAAACCTCGCCTTAGCTACAATCGCATGGAGCCTAAAAGTAGGATGGGAAAAGATTCAGTCTAATCACTATAATCTCCAACCCCATTTAAGCCTTATTTTCTCTGCTGTAATAAATAAATATTGCTGCAACATCTGTGTCACACTGTGTGTTAACAACCTAATTCACTATAAGCCCCTTAACTAGAGGAATTACCAGAAACCACCTGTCAGACAGAGGCAGCAGGCCTCGACAGAGAAAGTGCTGCTGAATGGTGCAGATATAAAGGGGCATTTAAACCCAACAGTCACTCCTAGCATGAGATTCTCACCATAAGCATAAATAGCACAGCTTCACTGTATTTACACTTAAACATAATGCTGAAAAAACAGATTTGATGTAACTTCATTCTAAACTGGAAAGCAAATATTATCCCTATTGTTGTTCAATAAAGTGATTATTTCAGATACATAAATTTCACCTATAACATGATATATGATGATTTTGACACTAGGATTTCAACATAGATAGTGAACAGTACACGTCTGTCTTTGTAATCTGACCTCCTCTTCAAATTAATATTACTTCACAGACAGACTCTCCTGTAAGCAAGTAAAATGTGTAGGAGAGTCTGGCAGTCTACAGAAACAGGTGTGGGAGGGGGAGAGCAGAACGAATCTGCTACTCACAGCTGGAAAAAACACCGGTACCTCTGGGACTTTTTCTGGCTAATGAAAGGGGTTTTTTCATGTCTAGTTAAACCACTCACTGTTCAGTTATCTATCTACAGTATCTATCTATCTAGCTAGCTATCTAGCTAGCTAGCTGAACGGTAACAAGAACTGAAATCAAGAGCTATCTAAAATCTAGAATCTAGATTTCAGTTCTTGTTACCGTTCATCTGTGCGATGATCAAAAGTATTAGATTAATTTAATAGATTAGGAACTGAGGACGCTAATTGTTTTTGTTCAGCAAGAGGAATTGGAAAAGTATGCAAATTTCTCCTGGATACAAGATTCTAGTTGCTCAATAGTGTGACTGCTGTACTGTTTTCCTCTAATGCACCAATTTCGCTACTTCAGATACATTTTAGACTGTTATTTTTTTCCACCAAATTTGAGTTGTCATGTCTATAGAATAAACCTCAAATTAAACAAAATAGGTTCTAACTATAAAAACCACATCAAAAGAAAGGTTATTCTCGGCGTAGATAAAATCCATTTCTGTGATGTAAGTTGTACAAAATATAAACATCTAAATTCTCTTAAAAATTTTGTCAGTGTTATTAAAAGTGGATGAGTTAGAAACCCAAGCTTTTTTTCAAGTTCATGTTTTTATGTACATACTTTATCTACTAAATTTTAGGGCATTATGTGTTCAAGACTCATTTTTTGTTAGAAATGACCAAATTGAATAGATGTTGCTGTTATACCAAATTTTGCACTTTCTCTGTCTGTTAAATACATTTTTACCAAGAGATGATGTAATATAAACCATCCAGCATTGACGTGGTTCTGGGATCAACACACATTTTGCACCAAAACACGTTCATCTTTGGGAAATGGAACCCATTTTTTTCCAAAAAGAAAGAATGCTAGTGTGATGACAGAAGATTACTGTTGTGTTGATACTTGTATGTAATTGGATGTAATTTGATGTTACTCAGGGCAATAATGTGTCTGAGGTGGATGTAAACTCCATCCAATTTTAACTCGACTGTTGGATCAACATATCACAAGTTTGCAAAACTACCTCATCGTCAGCAGGACTTCAAAGACAGAAATGTTTGTGTGTGTAGAAAAAGAAGAAACAAAAAACTCAAATAACTGATTTCTTGTTATTCTGGAATTGAGCAAATAGCAACAACTTTGCTCATTAAAAATTGCCTAACCAGGAAGATTGTAGGATTTAATATGAAATTGTGATAAAAAAAATTCTGTCTTTTTCAACAACAGCCGCGTTTCCATTAACCGTAAATAACAAATCATGTTGATCATCTACTCCAACACTAGGATAGATGAGTAGAGTGAAACTCAGAAGATCTCAGCTTATGCATCTGAACAGGCAGCAACAAGAATAAAATCTTTTTCAAAAAATCATGGTCAAACTAAGAATTCATACAAATATATGAATTCTTATATTTTGTGTTCTCAAAATTTCAAGTAAATACGAGTTGCAACAAAGAGTGCAGGCATCAGGAGATGTGCTGAAGCCGCATGCATGCGTGTGACGGACAGGGGAATGCTAGGTTTGGAGGGGGTGGGTGGGTTGAAGCTCCATATGGGCACCGCCCTCCCCCAACCCTCCCCACCCCCGAAAACAGGCAGATGTCAAATGGGACGTGCCTGCCTGATGGGGCACAGGGTCACACTGCACAGGGGCAAATAACAGAACAGGAGGGGCAGACAGAAAGAGGAGAAAATGTCTTCCTGCCAAC
This sequence comes from Xiphophorus maculatus, assembly GCF_002775205.1. Classification (NCBI taxonomy): domain Eukaryota; kingdom Metazoa; phylum Chordata; class Actinopteri; order Cyprinodontiformes; family Poeciliidae; genus Xiphophorus; species Xiphophorus maculatus. The sequence goes on from NC_036450.1 coordinate 8,788,128, forward strand.
AAACCCTCTTGCCCCCCCCTAAATGCTCCCTCCCCCTAAATGCACCAAAAAAGATGCACACACATGCTGCCAGAGACAAAGCTGGTGGTGCAAAACATGCCAACACACAGGCTCTCAGCATAGCATTACATTTATTATTCTGGCAAAAAATAATAATAATAATAATAATAATAAAAATTAGATCAAAATGATAAAATTTATTGCTGAGAAAAACATGCAAAATGAATAAATAAAAAGAAAACAAAAATATAAATTCAAAAAGCTAAAATAGGAATACATTTTAAATACAAAATACATTTCAACTCTGCTGACAATGCAGGAACTGAAAAAAATATTGTCAAAGAGTATAAACATAACTCTAGCTGATGGTGTTTCTCTCAAGTGATACAATAAAAAATAAAGAATAAAAAATATTGAAGTAATATTTGATTGTGGAAACTTCTTTTTATCATTTTATAAGTAAATAACCACGTGTTTGTTTCTAACGCTGTCATTCTTACTGATGTAAATGTGAGGGATGCAAAACTAGCTGTGCTCATATTAAAGCTTAATTTTCAAGCTATAATATAATATATTTAATATACAGCTGATGTAGCTTTAAATAATTATCTAGAATCAGTAAATATTCTTAAACATTCAGATTTTTTTAAAAATGCTTACATATTTATCAATTATTACTGTCAAGTCTTAATTTTTTCGTATTTCATATTTAATAGTTAAATATGCATTGCATTCACAGGAGTTTGTGAAAAAGCTACAACGGCCAATTGTAAACGATTGTAATAGGACAGAAAAATTATGGTTACATAACAGCTTAAACGGCAAAATAAATACACTTAAGTTAATAATATAAATGTGACAATATGAAAAAATAAAATTAGAATCAAAACAGATATAAAGATTAATCTATTTTTTTCTACAGCATAAAATTTGTCTTTGTATGCAACATCTCTCACTCTTAAATTATCTAGAGAATTTCTAATTGTGAGTCATCTTAGACTCTAACTTACTATATTTTTGTTGTTTTACATGAGATGGAAATATATCACGTTTGTCTGTTTGCTTGTCTTATTGATGTAATCACGAGGGACGAGCAATCTAAATATCCTCATTTAGAGCTGCATCGGTCAAGTTTGATCATTTTGATAAGAAAATATAAATATTAGTTTTTCTATTCATTTTTGATTTCAGATTGTTTCAGATTTTTCATATATTACTTCTGGCATTTATGATACTTTTTTCCAACTGGGTGAGAAAATACATTTTCCGGCGGCACCTGAAAATGTCCAACTGCAGCTGAAAACGCCAAACTGCCGCCTACCCGAAATGAGCACCGAGCCCAATTAACACCTCCATAAAACAGTTTCACTGAGGACGAAGTTCATCACAGAGCTGTTGTGCTTGTTTTAGTTAACTGTGGTGAATGAAAGGGAAAGTGGTTGTACTTGATTATAAATTGCACAGTGATTGCTGAGTGTGCAAGGCGGCAAGCATGCCTCTAATGCGTCTGGGTCTCTGAAGGGAGATGCAGCGGAGACAGGTGTCTGTTCTGTTGTGTGTGGGTGTGGAGGTATGGGCTTCAGTCATAAACAAAGCAGGCAAATGGACACACACACATGCACGCAAACACAGAGGCAGATCTCTGAGCTCTGAATGGTTACGCCCGCAGGGCAGGAGTAAGGTTACTTTACATACTGCACTTACAGCTCCCTTTACCACTGGGGTATAAAATGGATTTGAATGAGAAAGAGGAGAACAGAGAGGGAGGAGGGTGAGAAGAACAGAGGGGAGGAATAGGGTGGGGTGAGGACTCCCTTTTGTGTAACAGGAGGTCTGTTGCTGCCCTGGCATGGCTATGGAGATGGAGGAGCGGGGGTCACTCTCCCTGCTCTTCCCTCCCTCTGTCCTTTGACTATAGGCTGGCTGCTCCATCTCTCCTCCTCGTCCTTTCCTCCCCATTAGCATAGCAGCTGCCTGATACGGGGCGTAGGGTGGAGAATGGCCAGGTTGGGGTGTGCATATGTGTGTGAGAGTGTTTTTCCGCAGAGGGGAGGGATGTTTCAGAGGGAAGGGAGAGGGGGGGGGGTGAATAAGAGAGGCGGGGGTGGTCCAGTCAATGGCGGTCCGTCTGGCTGGTGAATAGCAGCTAAAGCAGGCCCCTGGAAGATAGACAAAAGAGCCAGGAGGGGAGGGGATGGGGTCTGGGTGTGTGTGAGGGAGATGGAGGGGTGGAAGAATAAGGCAGTGAATGGAGCGCCTTGTCACTGGAGCAATGGAAAGAAGCACAGAATGAACTGGAAGAATGAAAGAAGAGTTCAAAAGGGAGCTGAGGGCAAGGAAAAGACCAGCCCGACCACCTGTCTCTCTGCCTCTCTCTCTATCCATTTCTTTTACTCCCCTTCTTACTCAGGCAAACTTCAGGGAGGGGGCGGGACGGTGGCGTGCTGGTTGTGGTTAGCGACAGACATGTTTTTGTTTTCAGGGAGAAAGTGCGGTATCAGCAGAATTTAAAGCTCACTGTCAATCTGCCTGCATCAGTCTGTGCAGGTTTAAATGCGTTTTATACCCGGGCTGGAGGCCTTTGACTCCACCGTCTGAGTCATGGACAAATAAACTCAAATGAGTAAAAGACTGGGTAGCGTAAGCTTGCTTCTGACAATGCATGCATAAAAAGTGAAAATAGGACCATGGAATATGAGGTTGCATAAAAAGCACCCCTAAAACTAAGCAAAATCACTTCACTCTGTAAACTTTATGAGAGAATAAATAAACTTAAGTTTATAGTGAATCACTCTGCTTGCTGGCAGTTTCAGTGAATACAACAATTCTCACAAGTTAATCCTTTAATTTTGGACTTTATAGGGGTTGGTGAGTGCTTTGGTTAGCCAGTGTGACTGTGACTGGTTGCACCCTGACTAAAACAAACAAGAAACAAAAATCACTGGGCAAAACGTTGAGATAATTCTGTTTGGCGTAATGTCAAATAAATTAAATGTCATAAGATCAGATATGGCTTTGTGCTTCCTAGAGCTTTGTAAAATTACCACTATTTCAAATTATAAACTGTCTCTAACTGTAAAAAAAAAAAAAAAGAAACAATCTGTGCCTTTTGTCATTGGCTAAACAGAAAAAAAAGAAAAAGAAAATTTGACATCAAATAAATACATATTTTAAGCTCACCTGAGTGAGTGTATGTGCTTCACACTATAACGTGGATCTCCTACAAGTAACAAGTTTGTTATTGTTGGTGCCCTTTGGCCAGCAATGCATCTCTTCTAGCCCGTGTTCACTCTCCATGGTAACCAACTGTTGCACTCCCAGGGTTGGCTCAGAGATGCAGTACAGCATCAGAATAATGGGGGTTGGGATTGTTTAATTTTTGCAGCAGAGCCACATGTTAATTACGTGGTAAGATGTCAGTTGCCAACACATTGAGCACCTCCAGCTGGATTCAGAATAATCCTTTGACAATGCCAAATTGAGACGAGAAGCGCTCTAACTCTTATTGTGAACATCGCTTTGCTGTAAACCTGACAGAATGCTATAAAATTGATTAATACATCATAATTTCAAAGGAATTTTTAAAATCCATTGTTTTTCCTTTGTTTTTACTAATAAAATCTGCTAAAGTGGTGTTAATTTTTTTTTATTCATAAACCCTTTACTCTGATACCCACTTGATAAAATCTAGTCCAGCCAATTGCTTTTAGAAGTCAGTCATGTCTCTTTGTCTGGGAGATGTCGTTGTGTTACTTAAGGCCAGTTTTTGTCTCGTCTCTGTAGCGAACATGCTCACTCTGCCTGAGGCTAATGCAAATCAACCAAATCTTAGCTGAACTCATTCAGAATTATCTGAATTATCTGTTTAACTTGTCACCATATTTTTTAGATTTATTGGACAAGTGACCTAGTTGAGGATCTGCTTACATGCAAGTTTCATTCTCCCTAAGGGTTGTGGTCGAATAGCAAACAAAGAGGTCAGAGAGGTCATTTTTTTACAGTTAAGAGACAGTTTATAATTTGAATTAGTGGTAACTGGTGGAGCACACCAACTCCACCAGTTTGTCTGGAGTCCTGCTATTGGTTAGCATGTTACTGAGCTGTTCAGGGGCAGTTGTTATTTTAACATTTCCAGTAACACAACAATATTATGATTATGGTTGTAACCTTAGGAGTGGTTTGATCTTGGTCTCACTAGCCTCAAAGTCTTGGAAAGGAAATGATGGTGTGGGACTGTTTCATGAATTGCGTTCGACCTGTTGGTTCCAGTGAAAGGAACTCGTAATACTGCAACCAATGTCGATATTTTGGACTTTTTTTTTTTTAGCTCCTTTCTATGTGGGAACAGTTTAGAAGTGGCCTCCCAGTAAAGCAACGTCCATAAGGGCATGGACATGTGAGTTTGGTGTGAAGAAACTTGACAAAGTTCTGACTTCAACCTGATCAAGCACATGTCAGACTAAGAGTGGAGACTCTGAGAAAGCCTTTCTCATTCAACATCAGTGTTTGACCTCACAAATACTGAAAAAGTCAACAGACTTGTTGGAACTTATTTAGCTGCAAAGGCTGGGCCAGTGCCATATTAAAGCCTGGGATGGGATGTCATTAAAATTCACATTTATGTAAAGGCCAGGGATTCAATATTTATATAAATATAGTGTGGCTAAGCAAAAGGACGACATGGAGTCAAAAGTCCATATTTTAGCTTTTTATCTCTCTCCTGCAGCTGCACGGATGATGAATGATCAACACATTTATGGTCTTGTGGGCCCCTCAATCTACGTGACAGGTTTTCTGGTCGGTTAGAAGGCAGGTGGATGACAGGAACTGGAAACTCAAACTTTATTTAAAATCATGTCAACAGTGTGAGCAGTGTCACCCTTGGATGTGCATGAAAACTAACAGAGTGTGACGGAGGGAAATCAACCGAGAAGGTGCGCGCTCTGTTACTCAGGAAATGAAAATGATGTCACCTGTGCAGGTGAGTCATCAGTGTGCAGGAGACTTAATCCTTCAAGTTGCAAAATTTTAGCCAGCTGCCGGTTTGGAGCCTGTTGAACCTTTAAATTGACGTTAAGTTGTTAAAATATATATTTTGACAACTTGGGGGGGGGGGAATATACAATTTTACCAATAAGAGCACGATTTAATACAGCACTGCCTAAACGTTGTAAACATATCCATGCTTAAATGGAGACAGTGTTCCTCTTTTTGTGGTTTTCATTGCTCCACATTCTTCCTCTTCTGTGTGCCTATCACACGTCTTTCAAAGAAGTCGTCCGTTGCTCACCATGGCTCAATCAGACTGCAATCAAGTGAAAACCAGTGGACTTAGGAGGAAGTTATAAACTTGATCGCACAATCAAGGCTCACACCGCTGGACACATGTCGAGCAGGGTGCCGTTACGAAATGGGGAATTTGTTGCAAAACCAGTTTAACTTGCATTTTACACGTATTGCAATATGTTCAGTTAATCTCATGTGTTGAAGGCCTTTCAAATTTAGGGGTGTGAGCAAGGTTATGAATATTTTATGAACCTCTGAACAATGGCCTTTTTGAATGGAGCTGGAAGATAATCGGACAGATGCACTTGATTGCAGCTGCCGCAACACAAACCCACTGAAAACATTTCACTGTGCTGCTACTGTTGAAGACACCAGGCATCTGCATTTGCCAGATTGGATTGGTTACTCTCGTGAAATTGATTTTGTCGCTGCTCTCTTATTTATTTATTTTTTTTCTGGAACAGATGCATTTCCCTGAACAAATTACAAGCTTATTTTTTCTCTTTCCCCAGCCACCTTCCTCTCAAAACATGCTCTGTGTTGCCTGGCTCAGTGACACAGGCCTCACCACGCAAAGCCAAGACTAAGATGTGTGAGGAAAGCCAAGGCACATGAAGAACCTATTAGGGGGCCTAGCAGCCAGCAGCAACTCTGGGAGGCCAGCCAACTGAGTGTGTGAACAATGGGAACCCAGCTCAACAAAAACATCCTGCAGAAGTGAGGGAGGGAGGGAGAGGCAGGCCAGATAACCCGGCTTGGCTGCAACGGTATCAAAACACAGAAGGGCTGGTTTTTAAAGGAGCTAACTTGCCTCCTGTTTGTATCTGACAGAGAAAATGCATCAGGTCAGTGCAGTTCATGCGCTGGAAACCTTTGAGTTGAGGTTAAGAGCAGTTCAGCTGCAGCTCAGACAAGAGGGTTCAACAGCTGCTTCAACCGATACCACACGCTTTTTACGTGTCAGAGAAACCAGAAGAAAGAAAAACGGTACTCCTTTCTTGACTGAAAACTCCCTAAAAACCACAACCATCCTTTCCATCTCAGTTGCAACGTGTTTTTTCTTCTTTCGTTTTTTTTTTTTTTTAAACCAACGCGGCCAACACCCTGAAAGTGTCGCAAGAGAAACACCTCAATCATGTGAAATCTTTTGCTGCTTTTCCCACGACCTATTTATGTAGCAACACAATATCGCATGCAGCACAGGATGTCAAACCTGACTCAAATAAGCATTGAATTTCAAAATATGCAACTGATGAGGCTCGTGAACAAAAATAGCTACGGTAATTACCTAACAGAAACCTAAAATTCCCAGCACATACATTAGAAACTAAGACCGAAATCTTAACAAAACATGACGGCTGGTGTTTCCTAATCCTTACACTCACAAACTGTACAACCGTGTTGTAACTTTATCTTAGCCAGAATCCAGCTGTTCTGCGAAGGGTTCAGAGAGTTAATGGAGAACATTGCAGAATAAACAACGTCATGAAGACCAACGAACACACCAGACAGATCCTAGACAAAGCTGTGCAGACGTTTAAAGCAGGATTAGGTGCGAAACAACAAGCTCTGAACATCTCACTAAGTTCAATTCATTATGCAGTGATAGAAAAAAATGTCACATGTCTAAACCAAACATGAATGTTGGTTTAGACATGACAGAGGAGAGCTTTTCATGAGAGTATCAGCCAAGAGGCCTGCCTTGACTCTAGAGAAGGGGGGAAAAGATTCACAGTTCAGGTGGGGAAAATCAGTTGAAAGGACAACCATTAGTCATCCATGTCACGTTTTCAAAAACAAAGCAACAAGAAGTTCACTCTGCAAGGTCAGGGCGAACATGTGGAGAAATGTGCTCTATTCAGATGAGATCAAAAATAAACGCTCTACTCAACACGTGAAACACTTTGTGTGGGAAAACTAACACTCCACATCACTCTGAACACATTGATGAGGATGCTTGTTTTAACCAGAGAACAGCGTAAGAAGAAAACCTGTTAGAAACTGCAAAAAAATAAAATAAAATAAAAAGTCTGGGGTGGAGAATCACCTTCCAGCAGGACAGTGGTATCACTGTTACTATCCAGTCTGACTGAGTTTCAATTATTTACATTTCAAGTCACATTTACTTTTCCTTCTGCTTTTTAAATTATACATTAACCTGTGTAGGACTAAAGCATAAAGGGTCAATGAAATACGTTGACATTTGTGGCCAACAAATGCAGCCAACAATGATAGTCTCTTTTTTCTCTAATGTTTGAACTGAAAGTTATTGCAAGATTTTAACAAGACATTCTAGATGTTGCAAGCAGAGCCACAACAAAATGAGGTGAAAACAGTGATGTGTTTTAAACAAATTATGTGACTAAAGTGAGTATTGTGTTTTTTATCACAAGTTTAGACTTGTGTTGACACAAAAATAACCTGAAAAGCAACGCATTGAAGACCAAAGAAAGGTCAGAACAGCTGAATAAGTGCAAAAGTTGTACAAGGGAAGAGTTTTTTGGAAGGTTTGTGTGTGCGTGTGTGTAGGCGTGCGGGGGTGTGTGTGTGGGTCTTCGTGGGTAACATAAAACCATCTCTCCCACAACACACACAGGGGAGGGGACCCTACTTTAAAACTGAGCCTACCCACAATGCACCAGGCTCCTTTATCCCGGCAGTGAAAGGATGAGGCCATGATGAATGACAAAAGGGGAGAACTGGGATCTGGGCTGTGCCCGACTTGGAAGTCTGGGAGTTGGTGGGAGGGGAGGTGCATTTTCCAAAACCAATTCCTTCCATGAACAAAATCCAGCAGGACGAAGAGGAAGAAACTCATCCATACACAAGATCCGTTTTTTTTTTTTCTTCTTTTTTTTTAGTTTAATGATTTCTTTACTGGCTTGTACACAAACGTACAAAAATAATACAGCACTCATCTCAATGTGACGTCACGTCACCATCATCACAGTGTTACAAATGTTCAAAAAGAAAAGTATACAAAAAAAAATAAAATAAAACAGACAAGATGGAACATCTGCATCACTCATTAAAGATTCATCTGTTTCCTTTTGCTTGAAATGAAGCAAGACCAGAAACACATGCTGACTGACCCAAAAAAAAAAATATCTGCACTTACTCACTTTCTTTCTTTTTTTTTTTCTTCTCCATTTTTTCTAGAAAAAAAAATATCCTCTCACTCATGTACACCATTCCGACAGCTGGCTCTGCGCGTCATAAATGTTATGACTCGGTGAGCCGTATAACCACACAAGCGTGCAATTTTTAACCACGTTACAATGATCTTACCATCAAATGTATTATTCCCCCTTTTAAAACGACACAACAGGAAGACAGCACTTCAGAAAAGAAAGTGCCCCAAGATATCATCATCATCATCAGCATTTATATATATATCCATATGTATATATACATACACCCAATCACAGAGATACACACATCTTTGTTGAAAAACATGTTTTTTTCCCACAAAGTAAAACATACATTATGACATTATCACCTGGAGCGTATACATATACAATAGTATTTTGTTGTGTTTGTTTTTTTTCTATTCAGAAAAAAATTAAATGTTGACACATAAAAGCCAACTTTTCAACAACAGTCATCAGTGCAATTTTTTTTCTCTTAACAAAAAATAAAAAAGAAAGATCAAGTTTAAACACAAGCGATGCATATTTTATTTGTTGCCTGATGTGAATCTATACCTTGTCGTAGTGGAGCTTTATTGTAGGATTCCGGATGATTATTCCAGGGAAGCTTCTCAGTCTGGCTGATGACTGTTTAAAAGCCATACGGGCCCCCATGAGAAGCAAACACAAACACATGTCAGGCTCACGCAGAAATAAAAGACACTTTAAAAAAAAAGAAGCTTCTCATGAGTTAGACCAGTGTTGCTGTGAAGCAGTAGGCTTTAAAAAAATGATCATCAATTAGAAAAGACACAAAACAAGCAGCATTGTTAAAAACAAACAAAAAAAAAAAACAGTTAGGGTGTCATGACTCTCAAAATGTAGCAGGCAAGCTTACAAAATCCAATTTTCCTTTTTTTATTTATTGTGTGACATCCTGCAATAGTCATACGTAGATTTTTTCATAAAGTCTTCATCATCCATCAGTAAGAAGAATCCTGCTCAGTAGTAGAAAATATTCCAAAGCCTTCTGAAGTTACCCCGTTTGAACACTAGGGGTGCGCAAGGCTCTGTATTTTTGTGCAATAAAACTCCCTGCATTTATAAGTCATGCTATACAACGAAAAAAAAAATTAAAATAAAATAAAACAGGCTGATGAGGACACAGAAAGAGGAAGAAAGAGTAAAGTGGAGTTCAGAGGCAGGGGGGGCTCATGCTTTAGTCAGCACTGGTTTGGTTGTAGTGTAACATAAACTGTCCTGACTGAGGAATGCATTGCATCTTCTGCACCGAAGTCCATCGTCTCTGTCAAGGTTACATAGCAGACAGATACTGGCATGATTGGCAGGGCAAGCTGGGAGAAGGCGAAACAGCTTGAGAATACTTTACAGACGAGGTAGCTGGGAAAAAGGGCAACCAAACGAAAAAAGAAAAGAAAAGTCAGTTTAATTGAAAGTCCTCTTGAGGGTCAACAGGCTAAAGCTGTGTGGGTCATCTAAGGAGGAGGGGGGTTGCAGGTTTGCACTCAAAAAAAAAATTTAAAAAATTAAAAAGAAGAGTCTGAAGCAGCTTGAGTCACCCACCAAACTCTGACTCTACAGGTGTTTTTCTTTTAAAAAGTAGAACCACAACATATTCAAAAATGCATCTTTTCAATGTACCTTCATAAATATAAAAGAAAAAAAAACAATAAAATCAGCCTGCTTTCACAGTGATGACTAGGGTGTTAACAGAATACTGAAAGGAGATTATAAAGTGAAATCCAAATTTTCCTTTTTTTTTTTTTCTTTAACGACATACAAAGCGAAAGCAGCGGTTCTTAATACGATGACCACCAGGGCAGAGTGGTCGCACTGGCCTGAAAGGTTGGGACACCAGCAATGGCAAAATGTGTGTTTGCAGAGCCCATTCAGCTACTGTCAAAAAGGTAAAGCTATTGTGTACAGTACTTCACAACAACGATGGAGTCACTCACAGGGTTCCTACGCTGTATGGAAAAATTAAATAAACTCTGGAAAAACGTTTCTGTCTCCAGACTTTATTCACTGTCCCGTTGTCTAAACGCTGCATCCATCCGTGCTTGGAATCTGGGATTTTTGCAGGTTTCCTTTTCCAAAGCTTGACCTCAATAAAATAAAATGTCTGAAGGAAGTAGAGAGCGAACTTTGCAAAATGAGAACTCTGTTGATGTGAGTCCAGAAACATGTGGAGTTGTGAAAAGAAAAATGAGCAGGAACCCTGAATACATAGAAAATACAATTGTAGCTGTATGATCCTCATTTTGAGTTTATAATATGTATTAATTTAGGAAAAAAGAGAGACCTCAGGAAACCAACAGAGGGTTTCTCCTCTTGTTCGCGTGTCTTCCCTTTCAGATATTCCAGCATGCAGCCGAGCAGCATCAAGTGCCGTGTTTCACATAAAAATAACTTACAAAAAATGTGGGTATTTTTACAGGACAATGAGGAGCAACAGGTCAAATCTGCACTCCCACAAAGAAACGATTCACTTTGAATGAAAAAACTGGGCCATCTGCACTGCACTATCCACACACACACACACGCACGCAGATACGGTGTGACAGTTTCTTCTATAATGACACGATGTTGTATGAACATTCAAGACGAAAGCTTTAAGTACCAACAAGCTCACCGGAGTGAGGTGCTTTTTGTGAGAGATTCATAATGAAGCTGCGTGATTGTGTGTGAGACAGAACCGGCCCAAGGAATAAGTGAAAAAGAGCACTGCTTAGGGCCACAAAACAATCAGAAGGGGGCCCAAATTTTGGAAAGAATATACATTTCAAAATTACAGATTCATATAGTGAAATTAGTTTAGTTTTATAGTTGATTAAATTTTTTTCAGGAAAGTTAATTTAAAAGATTAGAAATTATTTTTAAAAAAGAACAGCAAATGGACTAACAGTAAATAACTACAGTGCAGTTAAATGTTTTGTTTTTGTTATTTCTGGGCTTGAATTATAATTCTTGCACACTGTAACTGGATTTGAATGAGTCTACTTTATTTATCTTTTGTGGGCTGGGAAAAAGTTGCAAATATTAAACCATAAAGTGCTGAAAAACACAGCCAGCTTAAATATTACAAGAATATCGTACTTCTAGGATGCTTGCATTTAGATCGTCTGCATCAGTTTGGCTTTAGGTCTAGAAACATCCCAGTGCAACCAGTCAAATGTTTCCCATCTTCACAGAAACCTGTGATTTAGCTCTGCCAATGGTCGCTGGTGACTTAATTGGAAAAGTCCCCCCCCCCAACACACACACACACACACACACACCAAATTCTGCTAAAGGCCCCTTAAAACCTCGGGCCGGCTCTGGTCTGAGTGAACCATGCGGTGCGCACAGATGGCCCTGTTTGGTTTACAGAGAGGGGAGTTTTTTTGCGCAATTTTATTTCCTTTCCATATATTTTGGCACAAATACGTAAATAATGGCAGCTATGTTTTGAAAAGAACATGTTTTCTTTAATTGCGTTGCAGTTTTAAGATTGAATTTGTTGCTGATGTGTTTTGCTCTTTTCGTTCTTTCTTTAATGTTCTACTTTTACCTGACAGCAGAGACAGATCACCGGGCCCCAGAGGAATACTTGGCCTTGGTGATGAGGTATAGCACAATGTCCTGGTGGCCCCCGAAGGCGGCAATATGTAAAGCGCTCCACCCTTCCCTGTTAGCCAGTCGGATGTCTGCGCCGAACTTCACCAGCAGCTTCACGAGCTCCAGGTTGCCGTCGATGACGGACTGGTGGAGCGCTGTCTGTCCCTCCGGCCCGAAGGAGTTGACGTTGAACTCGCAGTTTGTCATGTTCTGCAGCAGCGAGTGCAGCTCCTTTGTGTTCCCCTTCTTCACTGCCTCCTGGAAGACCCTCTGCGGCGCGGAGCAAGTCGACACATCCGCCTGGCTCATGGTGGCAACTCGCTGAAGTTTGAGGGGGAACGAGAAATAATCCTGCCTCGGCTCTAAGACTGTGTCGAGCGTCTCTGGTCTGGTAACAGTGCCACAGTTATGCTGGATTACACCCAGTTTTAAGGCACTTTTAACGGTGGAAGATCACTGGATATATCCCAAAAAAGGACAAGAGGGAAAACGGCACACCTGGTGTGCAAAAACGTTAATATTTGAGAAATCCTAAATCCCCTAAAACATCAAAGTGTCAAGGAGCGCTCCGGGGGTCTCTGGATGTAATTTTTCTTCTCTAGTAGCAGCAGCAGCAGCAGCAGGTAGCCTGGACAGTGAGATGAAGAAGAGACTCCTCCGATTTCACTGGGGAGACTGGAAGTATGACCACAATCACCAAAGGGCAGCCTCCTCGTTGTTGGGTCCCCGTCGGCTTTCCTCCAACGGTCCAACCAGCTTCCTGGCTATATGTGGCTGCTCATGTGGCCATGCAGACGTCTGAGAGAGACAAAAGTAATTTTCAAAAAAAAAAAAGAAGAAAAATCACAAAAGATGTCCGCATGTATCCAAATTCCTTACACACATTCCGCCACATCCAAGAATGAGACAGCGCGACAGAGGAGAGGAGAGCTCTGTCCGCACAGGTTTACGCACGGATCTCCCCAGGCTTGCGTCCCGCAGCCAAACTGCAATCCGCTGACTTACCTGCGTCAGATGGACGGGTCCGTGTTGTGGCGACAGATAAACCACTTTTGCGGGGCCCCGGGATGCGTGTGTTCCTCCTCCTCGCGGTCCTTATGAGTCTCTGCCCTGCGCCGTGCTCCGGGGGAATAGTTTTACGCGTCCTTTATTTGCATGACAATGCCTTCCCGAAGAATCAACTGTGGAGGAATGGGCGGAGAAGCGCGGAGGTTATAGGCTGCCGGCTGGGTTAGAGGGAGGGATCAGAGCCTTGCCTGTGTGTCTGTGGGGTGGGCGGCGTGGTTTTCAGCAGGGAGAGACAGAGAGAGAGAGAGAGAGAGAGAGAGAGAGAGAGAGAGAGAGAGAGAGAGAGAGAGAGAGAGAGAGAGAGAGAGAGAGAGAGAGAGAGAGAGAGAGAGAGAGAGAGAGAGAGAGAGAGAGAGAGAGAGAGAGAGAGAGAGAGAGAGAGAGAGAGAGAGAGAGAGAGAGAGAGAGAGAGTTGCTGGTGGTGGGGGGTTGGAGGTCCAAATAATGTTGCCACAGAATGTTTCTGTCTTGAGCTCAATATCTGATATCCTGCTTGCCACGCAGTGCAGCTAATTGAAAAGAGTGTCTCAATAAGAACCGATGAGGTATTATGGTCAACATGCAGGGCCGGATAAAGATTATATGGGGTCCTAAGACTGGATACCACAGCTCAACTTATTTCTCATTTTAATCATCCGTACTTGAATGTCTCATTGTATGATAAACGTAAGTAAAAGTACTATGGTTTCTTGGTGTTATACGAACATTTACTGGACAAATGTACAACATGATGTGTTGTTTTTTTTTTAAACAGAACTGCAACGATTATTTTTCGCTACTACTAAGGCCGCACATTGATTATGATTGTAAATCAGTTCAATACATGACAGCTATTTATTATTTGATAATAATACATATATATGAACCAAGAAATATAGAACACCTGCTAAATTTAGAAGTTCAGTGGATCCCAACCTTTTGTGGTTTAGTATTTTGCAAATTCCCCCTATTTCTATTTTTTTTTCTTTCTTTTTTTTATGGAAAGAAACTCAAAAATTAGCTGGAGAAAAGTTGCCCACTTGCAGCTATTTTCTCAAATACTTGAAAGAAAATGTAATGTAATGTGCATTTTAAAATCGACAGGTGGCGCTCTTTTAGTTATCCGATCATAGCTATCTGCATCTTATTGTTATCAAAAACATTTCGCAGCCACAAAATTGTTAGCGAGGGAAAAGCGCTGCTGCAGACTTTCAGCCAGGCGACTGGAAGTTCCCAACACAACTACACTATGCTTCAACCCATTTAATCTGTCACTTTGGGTCGCACTTTAAAAAAGCAGTTTTCAAAGTGAAACTTGGTTCCTGTGTCTATCATGATTATTTCCTGTCCCTGATACTGCCATCACCCTGTTGCATCCTGAGAATGGTGTGCTCAAATTCAACACAATAAGGCTTGTGACAAAATATAAACGTTAGTTCTTATCGCCTCCTTTTGCTTTATTCTTGCTGTTTTATCAATATGACCAGATTTGTGTAGCGTACAGCACCTGTACGCCCCTAAACTGTGGCTCTCTTGACGATTGTATTATATCATTTCCATTTTCGGATGGTTTATAGTGCTCAATAAGATTTTAGTAATTTTGCATATTATTTCAGAACCAAAACCTGCTTTAGGCTTCTGTGCTGTTTGCTGTATTCATTGATCATCATGAATCTGTATTTTAATGTTACAAGCCTCTACTTATTCAGCAGTAGATTTATGAATGGACGTTTTATTTAGGGACACGAGAGTTGAGAATAAAAACTGCAAAAATAATTTTCAAAAATGTATCATTTTCTTTTCCCTTCAAAATAATGCTTTTTTTTTTTTTTGGTAAGTGTAATGCGAGAAATATGGGGATGACCGGTGCATATTTCGGCACATGCTTGGTTCCAGGGGGTCCAAACGGCACAGAAGTTTGGATTTATCAGTGTGTATGGGCAGGAACCAAAAGGTATAAATAGCAGTCAAACGAGCCCCAAACGGGCCCGGGCTCCCCGTGTAAAAACACCTCCGATGGGGAGATTATAGGTGGCTGTTTAAATCATAAACGGCGGATATAGTCCAGTTGTTTTTAAAGCGACTAGACTGTGGGACTTCAAATAACAAAAGCCCTGCGCTACTTCCTTTTTGCAAGTGAAAAGAGGTGACGCTGTGCGCAGATTGACACGCCGCTCAGCTGCCCCCGCCACCGTGGGAACCGGGCGCCTGTGTGTGTCTGCGTGTGTGTGTGAGAAGAGAGAGAGGCGAGGAGGGGAGGAAGGGGGGAGTGGGGTGGTGACAGACGCAAACACGGTGAGACGGAGAGAATACGTGTTAGAAGTCGCCGAGAAGCAAGCAGTAAGAGAAACCGCGGAGAAGGAACATCTCTGCCTCAATCAGAAAGCTCCGTTTGGCGGCTCCGGAATTTATCTCATCTGTGTAACACTTTCTGAGCAGCTCGCTGCTCTAATGGTTTCACACTGTCCTAATTTTCCCACACCCTGCACTGTACCTTTTGGCGCACATTTTGACTTGCGCGTATGAGTCGTGCGACTGCAGCGGAGATCCCACGGATGAAGAAGCCCCGCGCGTACAGATTTCAATACGGGGCGGCACTCTTTATATGACTGCAAACATGAGCTAAATGACAGGTGTCTATTAAAATGAGAGGAAGCTGACCGCGATCGGTTCATTTTTGTCCATAACTAAAACTCTGCGCCTTCAAAAAATTAAAACTTTACCACATTTTAGATAACAAGCTAACTTTTGAATTCATAGTTCCTTTTAATTGTGCAGTAATGCTCGCCTACTTCCCTTTTGTGGTCACACAGGCTGGATTAACCACTTCACTTGCACCGCAGTCATTTATTTGTGTGTCATCTGATAACCAAATGTTTTTGTGAACATTTGGTTAGCATGTAAATCATAAGCTCAGTTTATTTTTTACATGCTATATGTGAAGGCAGTTAACAGGAGTCATTGTTAACCTGTGTCCACGGTCCTATGGATCCATTTCTCAGCCACTTTCCCCTTGCAGATTTTGCTCAAGCTAGATGGGTCCCAAGTGAATCTGTGCCAATGTGCTTCATGTTTGCAGCTCACTGGGTTTACCAAGTATCAGCAACATTAACAATACCCTATGAATGTATTTGCTATGTCTCACAAACTGAATTGAGCTTAAATTCAGCAACACATCTGGGACCCATAAGTTTCCTACTTTTAATCCAAAGGGTTTGCTTTGTTTGTTTTTTCCACATCAACCAAGTAAATATAACATGGGAGTCTATGTAACCTGTGGAAAATCCCATATGGACCCCATAAGAATGATGCTTGCTGAAGAAGATAAGTTCACATTCAGCATAGCCTCTATAAGGGCCCCTCTCTTTGCCTTGAGTTTTCTTGAATTAAATCTATAATAAACATAGGGAGAATGTGCTGCAGTTTCTGATTTTGGAAAACATAATCATAAGCATTTCTGTGGTGCATTTTTTTTAAGTTAGGGCAGTCTTGTGATTGGTCTCCAAATTGACTCAGCAGCAGCATGACCATCACAAACATAGAACAGATGGCTCTCAACACCTCCCACCCCCACTTTTTGGATCACATGAATGGACAGAAACGGCAGAGAAAGAAGTGTGGCGTGCTCTCCAGGGTTCCTGGATCAAAATATCAAACGAATCGCTTTAAAATTACATGTGTGCAAAGGGACTTTGAAAAGTTTGTGCCAGTTCCAAAATAAAAACACAGTTCACGTAAGATCGGGAACTCATTAAAACTTTTTAATTTCTCAGCGCAAAGATTTTTGTAAGACTTTTGTGCAGTTTGTGTTTTGTTTCCTTTTTTCCCTTGGTCTTTGCAGAACACTTTCTAGAAAACCAGGAACATCTGTCGGCCATCACAGCTTTAGTTGGAGTCAGTTTAAATACTTGGAAAGCGTGTGCACAAGCTGAAGGAGCCAAAAGTTTCTCTTTTGGATGAATTTCTCCCCCAAGCACAGCTTCACCCCACTCTGTTTTTCCAAACTTCACACCTTCTGTTAATATCACACATACTTTGACAGAAAATAAAACTTTTTAATATAAAATGCGCGCGTTACGCGTGCGTAAATGCGCACAGTAATAAGAGTAACCAAAGCTCACCGAGGATATTTTGAATGTAAACGGGTGGCCTCTAAAGCTGAGTAGCTATAGATATAGATGCATTCTTTGTTAGCAAAATGCATGTTTGTTTATAGAGAGTCATAAGTTCATGATTGTGAATGGGGCGTCGGATAAATCGAGGCAACTCGGAGCTCTGATTCGAGATCTGGTGCCCAGGGGCCGAAGGGACCCGGGCCAGACAAGACAGGAGGAGACTCCCCGTCCCCCGTCCTCCCGGAATGCATGTTGCTAAAAAGTTTTTTTAAAAAAAAGAAAACGAAAAACCCACAGAAATGTTGGCTTCTCATTCACAGAGAAGAATTAAACCATGAAGGAAATGATCCTTTTTTCTTTATTATAACCAGTTTCTTTCACATACATAAAAAAAAGAAGAATGTGTGTGTGTGTGTGTGTGAATGTGAGGGAGAGAGAGTGAGAAGGAGGTGACGTTTAACCAGGAGGGAGGGTCCTCTGAATCCAATTCATTCCGGACACCACGTGTCCTCAGAGCGTGGGAAAGAGGCGAGCTTTTCTTCCCAGCGAAGAAAGAGCGTGGATCAAATAACACGGCGCTGCAGCGCAGAGCTCTGTGCAGACAGGAGCTGCGACCACCCGGACAAGGACAGTCCGGGAGCCGCATCATGTCTGTTTTATCCATACCAATAAAATATTTCAGGGGAGCTTAATGCAACTGCAGCAATTATAAAGTCTTATTTATGAAAGCTTATGGCTGTAAGCCGAGATGCGAATGTGTGTGTGTGCTTGTGTGTGTGTGGTTCGGGCTGTGCGACAGAGCAGAATGAGTTTGCATGAGCTAAATCTTTATTGTAAAGCAATGATTTGCAGATTTGGAATCTTTTTACACAGCGCTGCGCACATTAGTTTCTCATCAACCTTTTCCCAGACCATTAAAGATAATTTCTAATGACTTAATTGGGAGCAATAATCAAAATTCCAAAGTGGATATGCTATTAAAAAATTAAATGTTTGCTTGAACGTTCTTAGGAAACTCAACTAAACTATAAAGCAAATTTTTCAACAAAGTCAATGGACTTTTTATTAATTGAACTTTGCATATGTTACTATAATTTGGACTAACTTTTATTAACCTGCGCATTTAGGAGGACATTTTTAATGTTTCCCCTTTACATTTTTCACATCCGTGTCTCCCGCAGTTTTCTGACATCTTCAGAGACACAGTTACTTTTTAAAAATCTCTGTAGCTGAAGTCTCTTCAACAGGTGAAGTACATTAACAAATAAAAATAAATGGCATGTCTAATGTAGCTGAAATTTCCTTAAAAATATAATTTGAATAAATTAGATGGGAAAATTGTTATGCTGAACATGATAGCAATCATATTTATAATAATTTCTATAGAGAATTTCTTGCAGTGTAGCACAAAAGTGACCACACAGCAATACATATACGTTTATAATAATAAAATTTAAATGATTTGTTAATTGGTTTATGGCAAGATTAACAAAATATTTTAGTTTACACATGCTTATTAAAAGATATATCAATAGGATTCAAAAACATCTGGACACACAAGGACACTGAGGATTTCTATAACTGAGCTTAACTGTAATTATGACAGCTCTACTTATATTGCTAATTTAAGTAGCAATATAAACATCTCAAACCCCAGATGTTGTCCTGCAGCTGTTGCAGCTTAAATTCAGAAACTGAACACTAATTTACCTCAGTGACTATGAGCCGTCTGAAAACCACTGCGGCCGTTTTGATGCCTGTGATCAATAGAAGAAAGCCCACATCTGGCTATCGTTAGAGATTCCTACATTTTATGGGTGTATGCCTTTTGTTGTAGCTTTAACAGAATGCAGACCATATACATTTACAGAAAATATCAGAAAATCTCTAGCAGCACGAACCTCACTCTCTTTGGGCCGTTTTGGATAAAGGCTCATGTCATGCAATCACACAAATTTAAAATGAGATTAAGAAAAAGGGCAGAAAATACGAGTGGATTCTTCTGGTATGGGGAGATTTCTTCTATGAGATCCGACACATCTATTGCCAGAAACTCCCCCATGTTGGTGCTACGCCTGAAACATATCAGAAAACCTTAGAAGATCTCATCAGACTGCCCATTCTCAGTCCATCAGTCCATGTGACTTATTTTCAGAACATGGAAAATGTGAAAAAACATGCAGTTACAAGACTTACTGAAAGTGTTGCATTCCAACAGCAGTTATTTATCACACACAATTTGTAAAAAAAAACATTTAATCTAAGCAGCATTCTTCAGCGAGGAAGAAAAAAAATGATCTAATGCTAATTAATCACTGGTACATCTAGACTTGAGATGTCTAGATGTACCAATATTTAGCTTCTATTCTCCGCAGCTCAAGAACCAACTCCTTAAAAACCTGATATGGCATTTTTTGTTTAGTAATCCACCACTCCCTCTTCACCTTGTTTAAGTATGACATAACACAAATGCCATTCAAAATGGAAAAAAACAAGATAATTTACAAATTAATTAAATTCAAAAAAATGAAAATAATTTGACACAAAATAAACTTTTGAGGCTGGACAAGAACTAGTTTCTCTTCTTTTTTTACCATAATTCCTTTTATTTTTACCACCACGCAAAGTGAGCAGTATGGTCATGTCACGGCCACTAACCACAATATGCATGTTAACCAGAAACAGCCTTTTCTGTCCTACATACAAAACCTAAAGGTGGAGTTTTATAAACTCTTGTGGGACTTTAACTGGAACTGTTTTGGTCAGCCGAGACTAAGATTTGAATCTTCAGCAACAAATACTTGCGTTGCATCTTGTGTGAAACAAAAGTTATTTATTAATAACCTGCAGAGCACTTTGAAGTATGGAGGAGGATCTGTGATACTGTGTCCCAGTTTCTTTTCTAAACGCCATGTCATAAAGGACTCTTAAAAAACAGAGATAGTTTCAAATAAAAATTCAGTCTCTGCCAATGTTGGAAACATAAAATTAGCTTTCTTTCATTGTCATCTCAGTTTCTTAACTTTAATACAACAGAAAATCCTATAGCTAAAGAGAAGCGTTTCCAAGGACCGTGCATGATCTTGTCCAAAAGAGGAAACACAAAGCAATATTCATCCTTGTATTTTCTAACCTTCTCCAACAGGAGGAAGTCAAATACTTGTGACACACATGATTCATGTAATTATGTATATAGTTCTGAACTTGGGATGCTTAACTGAATAGAAACCATTAAAGGCTTGATTTTTCAATATTTTAATTTAATTTAAATCTTTAGGCCCCAATAGAAAAGTACGCTTTCTATACCTTTTAAAGTGAAAAAAAGCTTCAAATTCAAGCAAAATTCTACACATCTGATTATAAACAATCAAAAATAAAAACATTCAGATAAAAAAAAAAAACAACAACAGATGAAATAGCTAGGATTGTAAACACATCAGTCTTTGTTGCACTAATAATAATAATAAAAACAAAGAAACCGTGCCAGAATTAGTCTCCTGGCACAATTTCTAGTCAAAACTCAACAACGTGACTTAAAGGCTTGGAACTGCTGGCATTCCTTGATCAGACACAGACTGCATGAAAGATAAATACATGGACCTGAGCAGAGAACTGAATTATCAACAAATAATATAAATAAAAACTTAATACAAAATATAAAAATGAGCAGCTCTGCATCAATTGAATGGCCCGGCAACTGAGATGTGATCCTTTTCTGTTATGTGTAGGACTTCCTGGAACAAAGAGAGGACACGGCCAAAGTGAGAGCCTTCCCAGAACACCTTGCCACATCTGGTGCAGACATAGAACAGGGGTATCCTCTGCAGCAAGGCGGGGGGCACAGTGTGGAGCTGAATGGGCAACCCCCCGGGAAAGGTCATGGTGTCACGGTCCAGTCCTGAAAGGGAGGCCCAGCGACACTGAGCGGCGTACCTGGGGGGCTCAGGGGTCACGCTGGGGGTCAGGGTGTCATCGGGCCTCAACTCTTCCTGTTGACAGGATTTCTCAAGCATGTGGTCAGTGGTGTTGTGATCCTGCAGAAATCCTGAAAAAGAAAACCAGAATTAACAATTAAATTTTAAATTCCATGCAGATAATCCTAATATAAACACTAATAAATTTCCATTTGCATTTAGTATACCTTTCTCTTTGAGCATTGTTCCCATGTCAGCTCTGGGAATGGACACATATTCATCGCTGTTACAAGCCTGGATAAAAAGCAGAGCAACAGATATGAAATAGGAGAGAAAGAATCAAAACCACAGGAACACATACTGTATATGTGTTCATTTGTAAGATATTTATGAAAATTAAAAACTGGGGTCTAATTTTCATCTGTAAACTAAAAACAAACAAAAGCTAACATTTTGTCTTGAGTAAAAAATTAATTTGTACTTGAGTTTTTCTCATGAAAAATTCAGTATTAGGGTAAGATCTACCCCAATACTGTTATGTGGTCAAGTTTATTAACATTAAATAAGCTTTATTTCTTCAATTACATAAAATATTCAAACTGCTTTTAAGAGCAAATCAAGCACATAAAGGGACAATATTTTTAAACAACATAAGAAATAGAGAATACATCAGCACAATAGACAGAATATTATGAGTTTTCCTTAGTTAGTTCTTCCAGCACCAGGGATAACTTGGTGTAAAAGGATACAGTATTTCACGTATTCCTGTTGTTAATCTTTCCAAATTCAATGTATTTTGATTGTTTTGTGGGATACAAAGAGGTCTTTAAATAGTTAATTCCTATAGCTGCTGTTCAACATTTTATGAAGCTCTCAACAGGTCCAGTCCATCTTATTTATCAGAAGTGTTATTATTTAACCTGAACCTGAAGATCATACGGAAGCAGATTTTTAATCTGCTGACCTGAGGACTTTTGAGTGTGTTGTAGTTTTTATAAATAAACTGAAAACAGATTTTTCCTTTCACATTTAGAATAGTTCTTTAGATAAATTGGCTCTTTACTCAGGTTTTAATTTGGCTCATATTAAAACCTGTAATAATTACTTACAGGTTTTAATAATTAATAATTAATGATTTTTAGAAATATCATTATATTTGTGCTTAGTTCATTTAATTTTAATCCCCCTATATGAATTTATCGACCACGTTTTAAGACTACAACTATATTTCCCTCACACACATTTTATCACACACTATTTTAATTTGCTTTATTTTTTTTATCAAATTACATTCATCTTTATTTTTAGTTGAATTATTTTATTCTTCACTATTTTTAATGTCATATCAAACAACGCATAAAATTATACAATAATGATCATTACTACAATCTGAAATGTATTTACTTAGGATTTCCTCAGATAATAAAGAAAGTGTTTCCTGCTAGTATTTAATCAGGACATTTAAATGTTCATTGGTAACAAATACATAAAAATGATTATGTAAATCTATCACCTGAATTCATATTTTGTCATTATGTTTTTTATTTATTTGATGGGGCCATTTTATGGTGATAAAGTTCGTTTTCATTGACTGCAAAACAATTGTTGATGCTGCATTTTAAATAAAGTGTGACTGACTGATGCATAAGGTAAAAAAAATAAATATCTTAAGAAATGTGAAAGAAAATAAAATTACATCCATGTTTATTGAATTCTCAATAATTCTACATCAAAAAAGCAAATCATCATCACAGCTTTATCAATTTCAACCAAATTGTGGTAAAATAAAATAAAATGAAAATAATGTATGTTAATCGACTGGAGACGGTAAAATGATATGTGAGCCAAGAACTAGAAAAAAATATCACCAGCCAGTGGTTCATCTTCATTGTGTGGAACCTCAAAGAGTCGATGTAAAACTTTTTACACAGCCTGATGTAAAAGATAAATTTTCCTGCAGATTCAGCAGTAGCAGGAAGGCTCAGCTCAGCGATGTTTCTTAGCTTCAAAGCAAAGTGTCAGGCATGTTAAACTATCTGGAAGCAAGACTGCATGGCCCGCTCACTAGTGTTGACCCTTTCACGTTGATAGCAATCAGACGTTTTCCCAGGTTGTTGCTCCGGTGTGAAAGGGTGTAAGTGTTACTCAAAGATCCAGTCGGGGTGTTAGTGTGTCAGTAAAGACACCGTTTACGCCGGAGTGATTTTCACACGTTCCTGCTGGCCTGTCCTTCTTCATGGTAAAGGTCTCACTTGGTGGGACATTAGTGACCTCCTGCTTGCCGGCTCCTAACACGAACACACACTTGTCTGTGAGCCATTCTGACAGCACTTCAGTGCTAAAAGCCTTGTCAAAACACCTGAGCTCCACCCTGTAAACAGCATTCCAGTCAGGAGTGGGCAGTAAATCAAATCTGGCTCATACGAGAGATCCTTAACAGGCCCGCTTAATCCTTGTCACTCTTTACCTGGGAAAAAAAATCAGGAGCGAACCCGGAGACTACGCCCACTCAGCACAAAAGCAGGTCGTCTCCTCTGTGTGCACATGCGGAGCGGTGTTTGCCTCTGTGGTGACTGAGGTCAGGACATGAGAAAGCTGTAAGAGACAGTGGAGGTGTGGGAACAGCAGAGGTGTCTGCTTTGTATTTACTTCTCCCTTGGTGACTCCTATTTACTCTGCCTCATATCACACACAAACCAGCAAAAATGCAACCAAAAAGCTGAGAAGGGGCTCAAAAGTTGCATCACATGCGCAAATATATGGGCATGATGGCAGCGACCAGCACGACAGAGCGAGCTATTTGTTCAGCTCAAAGTTTCCCAGCTTGGAGCATGCCAGAACCTGCTCTGAACTCTGAAGGCTGAACCACAGACTGGCAGACAAACACACATCATCTCACACACGCAACCCCCATACTCTGTAACTCTTCAAAACCAAGAAAATTACAATCCTGGAGTGATTTAATACACAATTAAGTTCAGTATGAAGAGAAATTATTTTAATTTGAACTAATCACGTCTTCTTAGTCATTTTAAAAGACACCTGCAAATAAAGAGTGGTTACAGCTGGTGTTGGTATTTAGCATTTTACATGCTTTAGTCAAATTTAGGACTTTTAAAATTATTTTTCAACTGAACACAAACTAGAGTGACTTAATAGATTTTAACTTACTCAAACCTGCAGTATGTAATGTTTATAAACAATATGATTTTTTTTTTTACACATTTGTTAAAACCATCAGTTGGTCCTGACAGTATGAGACAGATAATCTGTAAAAGAAAAAAAATCAAACTCCTCTGCCTTCTCCCTGTGGTCCATCTGTAATCTGCAGAAATGCGCAGCTGTGTCAGAAACAACTAATTAGAGTCAGGAGGACTTGGCGCTGTCAATCACCCCGAGTACACGATGCTCACAACCTCTCCATTGCTCTCTGCTGCACTACAGCTAGTTCCCCACAATGAAGCCTGTCACAAATGCACAGGCTATTAATTAAGCATGACCTTTGGTGATTGAGAATTAACAGTTCCCTGTTCATCTGCTATTGATGTGTTTCTAGTTGTTTCTCTGCCGTTAGCACATTGAGCAAAACATACATGTAGCTGATTAGCAACATTAAGGCGTTCCTGCTGGCTCTGGTATGGTAGGATGCCAGTAGGCAGAGGAGCTCAATTGTCTGTTTTTTTTATTTACAGATTATTTGTCTCATGTTATACTATCACAACACGGTGATAGTTTTAAGAAACATGAAAAAAAAATTATAAAAAGGTACATGCTGGAGCTTTAACAGGAAAGAATAAGCCATCATAAATATTAAATAAACTAAATTAAGAATAAACTAAGTTGAAATGTATAGACTCTGGGACTTGTTTTTACAGCCCTAACTTCATAGTTGTTTTAGAAAATCCAGGTCAAACCTTTTCAAATATAGTTTCTCTCATGATGAAGAAGCTGGTAGTCAATAATATGAAAAAGATTTTACATGCAATAAGACAGTTTTGTCAGTAGAAATGGACAGAAGCAATGAATAAGCAAATGCATACATGTAAGCCGTAATAGAATATAATTTAAGAGTCTGGAAAATCTGCCCATATGTGAGGCTTTTAAAGGCCCAGACTTGGGAACATTAAACCTGAGACCCAATACAAAACCCTGGTGGACTACTTACAGAGTTTCGGTCTGGTCCAAACATGCAGCTGCTATGAGATGGCACATTAAAACACACATTGTTTTCTTCTATGTAGCTTTAGGAAAACCTGAGCTGACAGATTTGTCAAACCTATTTACAAAAAAAGTCAAACTTTGGATGTCTTCACATACTTCAGATTATGTCTGAAACCAACATGTGGCTTTAGTTTGTCGGTCCTGACACGACTAATAGAAGTGATGGCTCCATGTTCTCCAAGTGCATGTGTCCCCTGAATCACTCTTTATTCATAGAAACTAAGCTATATTACTTATGGCTTTAATTTAGTATTATTAGTATAACATAAGGAGTACTCAATGTCTTTCCATTTCTGCTTTAAAATATATTACACATTTTTTGCTTCTTCAGCAAGTCACAGTATAGTCATACTGTGACTAATGTGTGATGCTGAGTCTAAATAGATAGAAGTTGATCAAAAAAAGAGGGAAAAAAGGGGGATAAATGAAAGGAGACAGAAAAAGTAGGGGGTGGGTGATTATTTCCCCCCTAACGTGCTCAAACAGACAGACACACACACTCTCTCTCTGCACTGTAGGCAGCTCCCATGGGAAAATCCTCCACCAATCTCCAAAGGCGGTGCTCCATTGGTCACATGGTTTAACCAACCAATCAGGAGCTGGAAAACCGATTCAAACTGTGGTTAGTCAGGTAAGGGGCAGCGTGGGAACCGGTGGGAAGAAGAGGGGAGCGAAAAAAAATGCACCTCTATTTCCTTGGAAATCTCCCTCAACTTCTGTTTGTATGCAAATTTTAAGCACAGAGAGGTTTAAAAAATGCATACCACAACACAACATAAAAGGTTACGTTGCAGTATAAAACATAATGTTTTTTTCTAGAAACTGCAACTGTGCTGCCAGGAAAGCAAAGGACAAAAACGTAAAAAAAATAAATAAATCAATTAAAGGTTGTTCCCATGAGCTCATGTCTGGGAAACTGTGCCATCACTGATTTATTCTGCTGAGGAGACAGAAAATTCTGCTGATGCAGTGAAATCATTGAGATTTACAAGCCCTACCGAGACAGGCATCACTTCATTGTCCAGCAAGGAGCTGTTGCTGTTGCTTCTTCATATTGGGCAGAAGAGCACTTCAAATTTTAAAATAGCACAGTAGTGTTGCAGAGTCAGCAGCGACAAAAGCTTTTGTTATTTCTACTGAGGTGCCTCCTTTTAGTTACAGTAGGGATGGGCTGCTTCTGGTACCAAGCTATACAGAGTGGAATCATTTCATTTGAGTTGAAACACAGAGATGCAAATTAGAAACACATGATGTACAGAATTTACTTCTTGGTGTTGTCTGCATCACTGGGAAATAAAGATCAGATTGATCTGCTACCAGCTGATACAGAAATTGAGGAATTCAGTGTATGAATTTATGAGAATCATTTTAAGATAGAATAACTTATCATTGCTGGTGACAATTAAGTTTTTTATGTATATTTTGTTTCTACTTGTATTTTTTTTTAGCACTTTTTGTACAATAACATATTTAAAAACATAGATTGTCAGTTTTTAAAAGGACACATCAGCATGATGATATCAGAGAAAATGTTGTGTTGTGTTTACTGTTCTGCAAAGTGCAACAGATACAGTTTTTGAATGTTAAACTGAATTAAATACTGCCCAAAAAATTACATTTTATGAGCAGCCATAAAAATGGTTTGCATAAGGATGTCTACTAATGAGATGGTGTTTGTATTGTTTTTCTCCCTCTCATTGTTTAACCTTTTTAAACAGTGAGAGAAAAAAAAAGACAAATGTCCATAGTTATCTAGTATCTATAGTGTTCTGGTTGATAACCTGTTTTAGTTTTTACAGCTCCTATGGGATGTTCTCTAAGTTTTTTTAGGATCTAAAAGTAACTCAAAGACAGAAGCTCTGCGAACTTGCGACAGGATAACCGACCACAAAGCCTTTTTGATGGATTTAGAGACCCAAAGCCAGATCAGATTTCTGATCCCATAAAGAAACGTTTGTAGAATTACAACTATCCATTATTCATACAAACAGCATTGGAAGAAATAAAGAAACCTTAAAAAGTAAAATGAGAAAAAGATTTCTCTTTAGTGAGAGATTAGATCATGAAATATACCCCATAAATATCTTTTCAATATAAATTCCTCCTGAAGGTGTAGTTTCCTTACAGCTACAGGTCAATTTTAATTAGAGCAGGAAACTGAAGGAGATAGCGAAATGACCCCGAATGCACTTTCCCACAGCATCCTAGTGGTATCTGGTCTGTATCTCAACCTGACAGTCTGAGGTAATTACTAACTGTTAACTAATCACTACAAACTGACCTCATTGCAACCTAAACTTGGACCACAGTGGAGCCTGTCTGGGCTTGACATCACACACACCTTCATCTGACACACCTCACTCACACACTTACAAACACTCAGATACCTATCAGTAACTCGGAAGATGCACACAAAAAAATCAGCATGTAGCTCTTACAGGAAAGTTGCACACCCTTCCCTGTCTGACTCATGCACCCAGTCATCTCACCTGTATGAAGCAGTCATTTCTTTCCGGCTTCTCCCAGGGAAACAAGTCACCAAGAAGAGCCTAAGGGACTAAGTATGCATTTTATTACAACAATTATCTAATTATTCTCAAGTGTAAAGAAGGCACTACAAATTTAACGAGCATAATTTCATTTCAGCTAAGACATACTGTAGTTCTTCAATGAAGATGTTTTCTTTTTTTAAATTATTAATTAAACTACACTTATGTCCTTTATGAGGACACAATTTTTCCCAATAACAGTATATTTTAAGAAGTAATAAACAAAAATATGCCAACATTTATTTTTATTAAAAATAAAATTCCCTATTTCCCAGCAATGGCAACATGAAGCCTACATCTAACAATGCAGTCTACTATATAATGCCATGATCAGACATTACAAAAGATAAACCATCTCTTTATGTGCATATTAAATGTGTGCTACTAATTTAACCAAAACCCATAAATATCAGTTGGACAGTCTAAAGTGAAAAAAATTAATTGAATAACAATAAATTAAAAAATGATACAGGAAAAATAAAAAAAAATGAGAAAAAATGCTGTACTTCTAAACACACTAATATCTTAACATACACACTTGTTTTGTACTTAATCATTAGCTTCCAAAAAAGACAACAAAACAAAAAGACTAACTCTCTAACAACAGGTAAAGAAATGTTCAACATTTTTCACATTTCTTGCACATGTTTTTTTCTGTACAGTCATTTCACCTCTTAAACTATCTGCTCACCTCTTGCTCTTTGCTTTACTACTCAACCATACTTCCTGCTCTCTTTTAGCCTCAACTTTTTTGTTTGTTCTTCTCTCCCAGTACATAATTCTGGTGCTTACCGACTCAGTCATGAAGAGGATAAGAGTCAAACCTTGGTAAATAACAGTCTAGCCATGACACAAATAGAAGCAATGCTCTCTCCTGGCTGGACATGCTTGGTTTATTCTGTTTTTTACACACTCAACTTTCAACCTTAACCTCTATTGCTCCTTGAATCTCCAGTTAAACCTTTGTCTTCTCTCTTCTGTCTTTCTTTAAGCTCCATCTACCCACTCTGTGTTTTTTTTCAGTGTCTTTTATCTGGCTGTCCCCTCACCTCTAACCTCTTTTTTCCCTTACAAAAGTGCTTATTTTTTCAGTACTCATGAGACACCAGTTAGAAGAGGCTCCTCTAAGACAAACACTTCACAAAACCAGAGGTGAAGTGACCTGCTGAAAATTAAACTCACTCAAAAATTATTCTAAAAACACAAAAACAACTAATTAAAAAAAAAAAAAAAAAAAAAATGCGATTAAATTATTATCTTATATTAGCAGATCTTATTTAGGTTTTGCTTGTTATTCCATTAATACAAAATAAATGTGTGCATGTATAAAATACTCAAAAAAAAGGCAATTTGGGAAGATAAAATACCTAGACACCATATGCTTTGCCACGCTATTGTTTGGCCAGCTATGAAGGCAGATATGATTAGTGGCGTCCCAAGAATTTGCAATTTCAGCTGTTTTTGTGATCGCTATCTCCTGTGAATCCTGGCTATATTAGACATGCACAATATATGGAATTAGGAATGCAATATCAGTGTTTACAATATCACAACTGCAACAGACGACTTGGATGTAATTTTCCCTGGGATATCATATCTTAAGTGCCATGCCTGCATGTTTACACCTGATGTTTTTGGAGTCAAGATGCAACAGCTCAAAACGACTGGCGGCATTGTGATAAAGAAAAAGGAAAGAAAAAAAAGTTAACTGTAGTCATCATTGCAATACTATCAGCAATAGTATCACAATGACATGTTGACCTGATACTGTACAATAATACTACATAGCACAGCTAAGAAAATAGGAACCAGATGTTTACAAACACTGCACGGAAAGACAGGTAAAGATATTTTCTCACTCACTGACATCAAATCAGAGGGTTGTTTAAAATCTAAAATTAAATATATTTTCTGGTACGGCTGTGTACCAGACCAAAAGGGCTGGACCGAGAATTTGTTAGTGTTTATTGGCTTCTGTTCAGCAGGTTGGCACCATGTAAATTACAACAATTTTTGTAGTCATGCTGTGACAGACACTCAACATAAAAAATGCATTGTGTTGAGTGAGAAAATTGCTTCAGTCTCCTTTTCTGATTAGGTGCTTTCTCAGTGGTAGTAAAAAGAACAATTAAAATGCAGACTGTCCATTCAACTGTCAGTTACCATTTGCTTTATCTAAATGGCTTTCCTGCTTGCCTGAACAATATAAGTCTTACTCATGTTCCTACACAACAAACAGCCTAAATAAACCAATTTTTCCCATGCTTTCACTGCAGCCAATCAACCAACCATTACAACATCCACGACTTTCTTGGACAAGCGCTAACACTTCTCAAACTGTCACAACACCCACACACTCAAACTGAAATTCCACCCATCGAACGAATCAGCTCAAGCTGACTCTGCGGGCGCATGCCTCGTCATGGGAGAGCCACAGGCAGATTCTGTCGCTCAACCTTTATCACTGCTGCTGCATACTTCACCCTTCCAGGTCTCCTCCTTCCCCCTCCTTTCACTTCTTTTTTTCAAATGTCTTGCTGATGTGAAGGCATGCAGGGAATGTTATTGTAATTCAGAGTGATTCATTCAGGACTGTAAATATTGACAGGGGTGGCCGCTGCTGCTGGTCTGTTCGCTCCGGAAGAGCAACGAGAGAACAGAGATGAAGCAACTCTCCCACATGGCTTTTTGACAGAAAAAGTGTCAATGTTAGAGAGCGATACCACCAAGTCAGTTTGTAAAGTCGCTCTGCCGGTCCGCTGATTAAGTAGTTAGTACCAGCATAGGTTTGTACTTCCAAATAAGAGTTTGAGAAGTGCCAAGTAAAGCAGCTGAAAGTGCAGTATTACTGAAACTAACCATAATGGAGATCAACATATAATGTAAAATAATTAGGATTTGAATGAAATCCTTGGAAATAAAGAGGCAAAAATAGAACTGTACTTAACAATTATAACTACAATGATTTCTGAAGTGATTTCACAGTGTTATACACAGTGTCTTCTAACCTGTTTTTTACTGTGTTGCAATCTAAAGCAAAGATGCAAAGTCAAATGGGAATGGCTTTCCATGATAAAATGGGAGGCTTTGCATCTACAAAAGCAGGATCCTGCTTAAGAGAAATGATCATAAAAAGACCTCAAGATATCCATTAATAGCCAATTAGTCATGGTAACAGTAGTAGTTGCAGAAGAAACAAGTGGCAATTGTTAACATGACTGGTTGCTATACTGACATGCAGCACACTGAACAGCCAGTTTCTTTAACAATGACCTATAGAGGCTTACATTTCATGACATTTCTTTATTAAAAACATTGTATTAGTCTTATGCAATATTATAATATTCAAATAAAGTGATTTTTTTTTAGATTTTATTAGCTAATCATTGAAATGGACAGAAATAAATGCATCAGATATTAAATTAAATGTGTAATGAATGTGTGAAATACAACTTTCAGTTTCTGAATTGACACTCTCATTTATCTGGATGCACCGGTAAAATAGGGACCGTAAATGGAATTTGATATCATCAGATCACTTGGGATACATGTTAATGCAAAACACTAAGTTTGTTCAGGATGGTCAACTTTTAATGAGACTGTGAAACACAAATGTTCAAGCTGCATGAGAACATGGTTGGACAAATTGAGAGCTATAATTTATTCACAGTCATATCCAACAGCCTTATTAGGATGTGTACAACTCAGAAGACCGCCTATTGTAAAGTTAGACAAGAGCATCAAAAGAGGAAAAAGGGCATGGGGTTAAGTGGTAATAATGATACTGGATAAGTCACCACCATGTGTGTGGCTGTGTGAATTCAAACTCACATCAAAGTGTCTCTGGGAGCCTTGTTCATGTCAACAGGAGATGCAGGAGAGGCTCATGGCATTAGAAAAGCAGGGAGGTGGGGGGTTCAAAAGGAAGTGGTACAAGATAGAGAACAAAGGCGTAAGAGAGACTAGACTGAGGGGTTAAGGAGGAGTGGGCTGGGGATGAGAGGTTGGGGTGTATGGGTACAGGGACAAGGGTGGAGGGGACTCAAGCTGAAGGGGTTCATCTGTGGTGTGAGTGCAGTGAAGTATAGCCAAGAGAGAGGACGAAGGAGAGAATGTCGCTCAACCCTTCCTTTACTTCCTCTCCGCCGTCCCCTGCCCTTCTTCCATCTCTGCACCCTTTCTGCGACTGGCCCCAGTGAATTCCCTAGGGCCAGGGGCAGTCCCCTTTCAGTCTCCAGTGACACAGTAATTAGAAGTGTGGGAACTGAATCCATCCCTCGTTCGTAGCCCCGGACTCCCTCCCTCCCTCTCACCCTCGCTCGTTTTCACTCTCCTTTTTGCTGGCCCTCGCCCACCCCCTAACCAACTTGCGGTTTCCCCCCCTCCCCTCCACTTCCTCTGCCACCTCAATTTTTGCACCACACCTAAGTTTTGTATCTCAGGAAGTGGCATCAAACATTACAAAATGTTTCACATGGGGTTCATAGCATTTTCACATCAATCATGTCTGCATGTTGTCAATCTAAAATAAAGAATTGCATCGCTGCCAAAGTCAATTAAAAATCGACCTAAACCCCATATTGGCTAAATCCTCACTAGCCACCTGTGACGTTGATGGGAGCTGCACATCACACACTCTCACACACACTCCATCCCTTGCCCCCCTCTACCCCCATTCAGCGTCTCTCCCACCACCCCTACAGTCACATAGGCCCCCTATCTCTTCGAACAGAGCGATGCTGTCTCTCCCGCTCTGTCAAGCCCCACCACCATCACCCCGACCCCCTCCCCAACCCCAATCGCTATCTCTGTGGCGATAACCATGGGAACAGCAGCACTGTGGGAACAGGCCACCAGTTGACCAAAATAGACAGCAGGAAAATGGAGGGAAAGAAATAAAGAAAGAAAAGGGCTTCCTGCGTCTGAGGAGGCCTGTGAGAGAGACCGCTTGTGTGGGTAGGAGGTCTATGGGATCACTGGGACAGGCAGGTACTCAGGCGCTTTGCTCACCTCTAGATTCCATCGGCAACAAAGAGGGATGCCGGGTGGCTTGAACTGTGACATTGAGTAATTAACAGAGATGCAGGCCTGATTCTTGCTGGTGGGACATGCTTGCAGCTTGTCTTCTCACTCACATACAAACACTTAAAAAAAAATCCCACAGTTACTAGATAGCACTGTCCCATGCGAAAAAGGGCTACACCCTTACCACAGACACGCACACCCAAACACCGTAGTAATATTACACCATCACACACCCACAGCCATAAACCTCGAAAAGATGTGCACATGAAAGGATTCAGTCCCATGAAATCTATGATGACTGGATTGGTCAAGAAATGCTGTGGAGATCATCCTCAACACAACAAACTGCTTTCTAATATTGAGTAAACATCTAAAATTTGGATTCCAACCAGCGTTATGTCATCTACCACAAGTTCTCTTTCATTATGTTTTTCTTGTTGCTGGTTGGTCAGCACTTGAGCAAATAAACTATTAATAGAAGCAATCACAAAATATTTTATTTGGTGCTGTTTTTAGGAATAGGATATTCCTTTTAAGATGAGAATGTCTCATTTGTATTCAGCAATCTTTACTCTGATACCCCTAAATAAAATCCGGAACAACCAACTATTACTTATTCAACAGTGAGTGTCTTTTTGATTTACTCTCAGCATAAATCCACTTTTCTATGAAGGTATTAGAGATCTGCTAGTGAACAAATTGAAGTTTATGTCCAACATACACAATGCAAGCAGAGTTTAGATTTATGGCCCAAAACAAGCAACATTTAAAAACGGGAGAAGAAACACTGTTTTCTCAAATTATGCTAAAAAAAAACAAAAAAGTAAAACTTTAGTTAAAGTGATATTTCGGGTTCACTTTGGACTCAAGTCTATAATCAAAGTGAATTTAGTTGAGTCAGATGGGGCCAGTCTACAGGCTCAGGTAGGGATGGGTCGGACTTTTTAGCCTTAATTGAAACTCTACAATGAACCTCACCTTAAACACTGGTGGTGGCAGTATCATGCAGCAGGAAAGCTTTTCTTCAGGTACAGAACTTAGGATCTGACTCTAGCTAAATATAAGAGAATCCTCAAAGAACACAGCAAAGTAATCCTTAACATACAGCCGGAGCTAGAATGGAATGGATTTTCTCTTTCTGTTCATAGATCCTCTCCATCTAATCTGACTGAACATGGAAAATTTCACCAAAACAACCCATTTCACCAAAAATATGTCATTCTTTAGATGAGTAAAGCATATAGACTTCAAGAGGCTTGCAGCCATTATTGGAAATGTGCTTATAAAAAGTACCCTTTTTTTCCCACTTGACCTGTCTCATAAAAGTAATTAAAATACCCTTAAGTTTTTGGGTGTCATATGACAACATGCAAAATAATCTTACAGGTGTATGAATACTTCTGTAAGGTTCTGTACATCTTTATTGTTACAAATACTTTTCCTAATCAAATACATGCTACCAAGAACATGAAGTCTCACTGAAGGACACTTGAACATGGGAAGATGCAAAGGATCAATCAACTGACCTTCCGCTTGACTCCTCTACCTCCTGGGCCACAGCAGCCCAATTCATCAAGATTGCTTGTACAGCACTTGGTATTTACTTTTATTTGGTCCACAGATAATCCTTGCAGTCTCCAGAGAGTACGCACACACAAATGGATGCATGCAAACCCCCTCAGACTGCACGGCTTCAGTTAAAACACTGGGATAAAGTTCCGATGAGAAAGATTAGACTCTTACTTCCAAGAGATGGAGGAAGAAATAGAGAAAAGACGCAAGCAGTGCATCATCTGCCTCTTTTTTTTTCAGAAACCTAGTCAGTCAAATTTTCCACTCTATTTATATTCTGGACTTCAGTTGGCTTGACATGCAAATGAAGTCATGGACATATCCCTGTAAAGTTTTTTATGTTTCCACTTTAATCTTTGAGTTCAGCTGTGCTCGTTGTGAATCACTTTTCTCTGTTTTTTCTCGGTTGCATTTATTCTGTTCTTGTTTGATTTCTATCAAGACATCTAATCAGTGATCCGCCACCCTAACCTATATGGTTTCCTTTATTTTAAATGTTTTTTTTTTTTAAAAAAAAAAAGGTCTTTCCCAGGGCCAAGCACCATGACCTCTTCAGCCTTGTACCCCTTTGCTCCCAGGGGTGAGGGGAGGAGGGGTTGTGCCTCTGACTATTCCCACCCCACAGGGACTTTCACTTTAATCTGACTTGAGAGCAAGAAATGAGAAACGGAGTACAAAAAAAGATAACGTGCGCCCAATAAGCATTAGTGCTTATTGGGTGATCAGAAGCATGCAAAACAAACCTAGATTGCATCACATCACACAAACTGAGCTTGAAGGGGAACCAAAGCAAGACATAACCTAGCATGTTAGGTATGAACTAGGTGCACATTCCAAAAACCTCAGTTCCACACACAGAAACAGATCACACTTGCAAAACTATGTACACAATGTGTACGGATCTACATTCAGTGCTGTAAGCACACCCAGACACGCAGATAGCAGTCACAGTTTTGCTCATGAGAAACAAGTAAGAGCAAAACATTGCAGGAGCATCAGCTCTGAACAACACCCAGTCACACAGAATTCTGCGGTTCAGCTCATAGACCACAAACTCTGAGGGGGGTTACCATATATTATCTCTGTCTACATGAAGTTTAGATTTGTTAACTCATTCTCACAAACATCAAGCTCGCACTTTCATACAGCCTGCATGTACTGTATGTTGAGTACAGTTATGTTTACTGTGTCAAAGGTATGTAGGTCAGTAATTTCTGTTCATGTGGGAGCAGGTTTAACATGACAGCCTATAATACAGAAGGTGTGAATCGGGTCATGATTTAATTAAATGCATTATCATAGATCTGTTTGCTGTCATAACTTTCACTGGTACCCTCCTACCAGTCCAAAACTGGAAACACAACTCCGGAAGACAGATGCAACCACAGGACTTAAACATCCTAACTCCTTCGTGACAATAAGCACAGACAATAGACCACACACATTCATCATGCAGGGAGACAGCAATCATGAGCCCAACTGTAACTGAAATTATGAAGTTCGTAACCTAACATTAGGAAAACACAGCAGGAGTAGGGGAGGATGAGATAATTTACCCCCAACAGCTTCTTAACACCAAGGGGGGATGTTTTTACTATAAGCAAAGTCAAGGACAGAGTGTCTCTCCTTGTGTTGTGTCAATTACAAACCACAACTCTTTCATTTTGCATAGTGAAAATTATTGCAAGATATGGTTTTGCATCTCAAATTCTTTAAAGTTTGGTAAATTTGGGGCAAATAAATGTCAACGCAAGGCTATAAAATTGTACAAATCAGAACACATCCTCCAAAGTAGTCTATCAAGTCATGTGACTTTCAAAAACATAAAAATGTCAAACTTTCAAATTAAATGTGAATGCTGGTCTACAAGTTGTTTTTTTACATTGAGCATGCATATTTTACTACTCTTATTTTCTATGGAAGTATATTCAGTGTTTATCGACAAAAGATGAGCAGTCATCTTCTTTGCTGCTTTATCATGTTGTACTTTTTCAGGTTTGTTTTTTTTTATCCAGACTTTCAGTAGTCAGTAGTCAAAACTGGTATTTGTTGGTCTAAGCTTTATAAATAAGAGTACAGAAATCAGATGTCTGATTTGTGCAGCTCTACAGTACTTCTTTAATTCTATTTCTTGTCTCCTATTCACATTCTCTTTTCCCTTAGTATTATGCTTTTATACATGTAAATCATGCTTAGGTTTGGGTATGATAAACAACATAAGATCAGCTCAACAGTGCTCAATCACAGGCATGAAAAAGTTACAATTTTCTTAAAAGTAAATGCAAAAGGCCATGTGCGACTTTGTCAAGCAATCATTTAATTACCTACCTCCCCCAAATCCCTCATCTGTGGAACATTTTAATAAAAATATCTGAGTAAAAAAAATGTATTACATTTGAGCAAGAACAGCTGCCTAAAGCACATGAATGCATGGTAGGAGTTACTTTATCTACTAAAGTGGGCTCGTGTGCCAGAGTTGTGATAATAACAGCCCTAAACCTCCCAGCTATTTCTCTCTGGCAGGTATTAGCCCAGCTGACATGAGTTCTTCATCATCCTCAGGCGAGTGCAGCATGGGGCAGAATGAGCTTGAAAGTCTCGCTTATAGTGTGGTGGGTGCAGAGTGTGGGAGAATGATCTACGATTCACGAAGCTGAAAAGACCAAAGATCACATTTCACTATCGCAAGGGAAACCATTAAACCATGACCACAGACACAATGAGAATCATACCAGCAGTTTCTGGGAGAGAAAAGCATGATGGTGTGGATTTGTTCTCACAACATTTCTAAAGCGTTACCTTTTTTCATTTCAATTTAAATCGATAGAGATGCACAAAACACGTGCGTTCAATCTGAAGTCACTGACCTACTTTTTTCACCTTCAGAAAAACCGACATGAGTAGTTTTTATGATGCAAAAATAATACTGTAGGATTGTGTTTCTGTGTGGTATTGTAGTCATTAGCTGACCCAAGGTTTGTTATTATACTGCAAAGAATTCAACCTCCCTTAGGGGACTGTTTGAAGCATAGGGCAATCACTCACAGCAGAATAGTCTGGCTGCGCAGCTACCGTGCTCGGCAAAACATGAGAAACTTCCTCTTTCTCTGGTATGTTTGAGAGGAAGGCATCAGTAAGTGGTTCCCTCTCCCTGAGCGGCAGGGGAAAGTAGACCCTCTCGAGTGCCTCTTGGCTTCCCCACCTCCCCCATGAGCCAATATCCCAGTCAGACAGAGGGAGACACACACACACATACACCCCCACACACACTTGCTCTCAGACACACAGTGTGGTTTCTCCTCTGGAGGGGAACATAAACAGGGCTCTCTGTCTGCAAGTGGAGATCTAGTTCTCATGACATCACCACCAAGCAGGAATGCTGCGCTCTGCCACGTCAAAGCCCTTGCCGCACACACACACTCTCTAACACATGTTAAGTGATTTATACACGTCCACATTTTTCCACATAACGGAGTGAACAATGCAGGCTCATAGATGTATTTTTACCACTTTAAGAAATGTCTTGCCATTTTAATTTCTCTCTGCCCAGATTTTGTTCCCCTGCATCTCCCTTTGCAAACATTATAACTCTGTCTTGCTCATTCTCTTCTCACCCTTTCATATCAGTGCAGCCTCTGCAGTTCACAGTGTCAGACCACACACAAAAACCTCCCAAACACTGATAATGTATGAGAGAGAACTAGAATAAGAATAAGAGCTCAAACCAAGAGAATAAAGCTTTATCTGCTATGAGAAACTTTTTGTATACTGTATTTCTGTGTTTGGGTGGTGGTGGCGGTGGTGGCGGTGGAGGCGGCGGTAGTGGTACTGTGTATGGGAAATTACGCACTACTTCATTGTATTGGTGTTTGGAGGAAAAGCCCTATTGAAGCTCTCTACTTCCTTTTCACCTCTCTTCCTCTGCCAAACTCTCATCCCTTCCACATCCCTCCATCACTTCCTGCTTTATGCCACACTTTCCTTGCAGCTTTGCCCCTTTGCATCCCACCTTTTTCTTCCCCACTTCACCATCTTTTTCCCAGTTTCTCCCCCTATCGTTTTGTTTGTTCTCTCTTGATTCTCTGAGGCGATTGGGGAAAGCAGGGACAGGAAGCAGCTTGGTTCTTAGACAATGGAACACATCAAAATCAAAAAGCAGCACCAACCTCACCAACTTTTCACACACACACATACACGCAAACACAGCAAGACAAACAGGACATTCCAGCTGCCGGCTGCACCGGATTCCTCGCTTTGGCTAATCTGAAACGGAGAGTGAGACAGGGAGTGGAGCGGAGCGGAACAGCGAGGCCGGGTGAGAACCGGGAGCGAGGGAGAGCGGCAAAGATGGAAAGTGAGAAGGCCAAATAAAGGAAGAGGAGAAGAAACTGATACAGTTGGGTGAAAGAAGCGTTGAACTTGCACTGAGATCTTAAAAAGGAAAGGCGCTTAGAGAAGGATTCCCTTAAAAGCTGTGTTATTTCATCATTCAATTTAAATAATTTCAAAATACTTAATTAATCCCAAAGGGAATCTAAATGTTGTAGTAACTCATATCATTCAAGCATTTTCAAAAAGTCTTTGTGAATGGAGATGCCTACCCTGGCCATAGCCTTCCTATGCTATTCCACTTGTTTCTCATCTCCCTTCTGTCCTCCATCTGGGATTTCTCCCGTTGAGCTCAATTAACCAGGCATTAATTGAGCCAATCAGTGAACAGGAGGAGTTGTGAACGTTTGTCAATTTTCTGTGCTGTTTTAAGAATTGTAGTCTGCCGATATAATGGGTAGTTTGGCAATGGCAGCAGAGGAAGCCAATGAGTCTATGTTGGCCACACTTCCAAATGGCTAACAGGCTAGTGATGCTGTGGGCAGAAAGGATTTCTGATAAGAATTCAGTCTTGCAATGAATCTGAAGAAGCCCCTGTTGCAATAGTGTCATGACAGTCTTACGTGTCATGACATGCTAACAGCTCAATACTGTGACAACATTTCACAGAAACATGTCCTAGATGACACCACCAGTTGTAGACAAGCACTGGTAATGCTCATCTTTTGCTTTTGCAGCTTCTTTTAAAATCTCTCTCTCGTCATGTAGACAGAAAGCCAGGCAGAGAGATGCTGGAGTCACAGATACGATCCTTACTCATTGTGATCGTTTGATGGCTACTCTGACAATCATGCAATGCCAATATTACAATTATATGACTATGACTGAAAGTTGTGGGTTCAAATATAATCCCCCCCCCCCCAATGTGCCACTGGGGAAGGCAAGTTCTTTATTTATATATAAATATATAAACACATGAGGTTAAGTTACATTGATCACAGTATCATTATATAATGAAGATGTGATCAAAATTATATATATGTATGTATGTATATATAGTACAGACCAAAAGTTTGGACACACCTTTTAATTCAATGAGTTTCCTTTATTTTCACGACTATTGACATTGTAGATTCACACTGAAGGCATCAAAACTATGAATAACACATGTGGAAATATGCACTAAACAAAAAGTGTAAAACAACTGAAAATACCCCTTATGTTCTAGTTTCTTCAAAGTAGCAACCTTTTGCTGTGATTACTGCTTTGCACACACTCTACATTTTCTTGATGAGCTTCAAGAGGTAGTCACCTGAAATGGTTTTCACTTCATAGGTGTGCCCTGTCAGGTTAATAAGTGGGATTTCTTGCCTTATAAATAGTCATGAAAATAAAGAAAACCCATTGAATTAGAAAGGTGTGTCCAAACTTTTAGTCTGTACTGTATATATACAGTATATACATATATATAAATATATATATGGAAAATATAAAGTATAGAAATGCTCTCAAAGACATATCTCAAGTGGAGCATTACTGCAAAAGATGTAACTCTCCACTTGTCAAAGTCAAACTGTTCGGTCAATAAATAAATCAAGAAATAAATCAATAAATCATTTCTTATTCCAGCACCTATTTCCATACATTTAATATCCTAAAAAGCAGACATCCACCTGTTTCCCATAGTGAAAAAAGTGACGCTTGAGCACCTATAGTCTCAGACAGGCACACAGACAGACAGATTTCTATCATGCACGCACTCATGCACACACAGGTGTCATTGCATAGCTATGCTAACCTGGGGCCAACTTGACTGTGGGAAAAAGAGGCAGATCTGCTTTGTTAAATGCTTGCTGAGTGATTGTTCATCTTCTTTCGTATCCAACAGCTTGCACTAATGTCTGCTGCTTTGTACTTTCAAATGGTTGCGGACTATCATTTGAGAGATTTTTAGTTAAACTAAGAGAGTGAAATTCTGCTAAAGTTTAAGGTCATTATAAAGATTACAATTAATGTATGCTCAAGTAATGAATGAATAAATGATAAATCAGTTAATGGACAGGTTATAAGGTAAATCTGTATAAATACTTGGTAACAAAAACAGCAAATCATTCAATCACATCTACACATGCTAAAGATAAAACCAAGTGACTGAAAGTGTAACCAAGGAGATAAAAGTGACTTTGAAAGTGGCAAGGTCATTGGTGACACACAGACAGCTCTGAGTATTTCAGAAACTGTAAAGCTGCTAGGATTTTCACATACAGTCATATCACTGGCTTAAAGGATGATCCAAAAAGGAGAAAATATCTACTACACAGCAGCTGCATTTACATGAGGGCTTAGTTGTCAGAGAAAGATGGGCAGATTGGTTTGAGCTGATAAAAAGTTAGCAGGAGCTAACAGGAAGTGCAATTCTAGATTATTTTAGAAGTCTTAATGAGGTCTTAATCTACATCATTGATAAGTATGCTGGGGTAGCTTCTGAAATTTCAGGTTTCAAATATTACCGCACAGCTAAAATCAATATTTCTACTTTTAGACTTAGACTGACTTTATTGTCATTTTACATGCACAGGGTGTATACAGAACGAAATTTCGTTGCATACGGCTAAGGACAATGTTTTGAGCTTCCAATGTTGTGAGGTTACTCCAGAATAAAATAAAATACAGTATAAAATATGAATATAAATATGAATATAAAATATAAAGTGCAGGACTGACAGTAAAATAGAAGTTATTTAGCTCTGTACATGTGCAAGGTATAAAGTGGAGACCAGATTTTGAGTGCAGTCCAGTTAAGAGTTCAGCAGTCTGATGGCAAGTGGGAAAAAGCTGTTTCGGAACCTGGTGGACCTGCACCGGATGCTGCGGAACCTCTTTCCAGAGGGCAGCAGGGAGAACAGTCCATGGTGGGGGTGTGAGGGGTCACTGATGATGTTTCGGCCTCGGGACACGCAGCGCTGGGATGAAATGCCCTGAATGGAGGGAAGGGGGGCCCCGATGATCCTTTGTGCTGTCCGCACCACTCTCCTCACGTTCTTCCAGTCAAAGAACTGGAAGTTCTTTTGACTTCAGAAAGACCAAAATCAATTACTGCCAAATGCTGAAATGAACAGTTTACAAATCATCTGTTCATCAGATGATGAACAGAAATCAAATCATCTATTCATATAAATGTCTATAAGAAAGGGTACTTTCAGTGGAAACTGGAAAAACATTACTCCTTACCAGCATCATCACATCATTGCTGTTTAGACTGTTAACATAGTGCTTCTCTGCTTGGTGCTCCAGCAGCAGCATTGCAGACAAGAGAGTTCAGCAAAGTTTAGTGAGGGAAGCTAGAAGTGTCAGTGGATTGTCTCAACATTCTTTGTACATTTATGTGGGACTCAAGAGGGGTATTTTCCGAGTTCCCAGACATGAAAAAAACAAAATAAGAACACTGAAGTTAGACTTCTGACTTATAGTTGGAGTCAGTCAACTTACCCTAAGTTCAGTCTTCAAAATGGGTACATTTAACATTACCGTGAATACTTTTAAGTTCTCACAGTAGTTCTCACAAAACAAATAGGAAATCCCACCATATTTCACTTTCAACCAGAACACTCACAGCTCAAGTGTGACTAAATTTAATAACACTGACTTTCAAGAAAACTCGAACGCAGAATGCGTCCATGATCTGTTTCAGATTAAGGAACAAGGCTCTGGACATTATCAGAAAATTTTCACACCTTCTCCATAGGCTGTTCGCACTGCGTTCAAGCAAACATTACTGGAAAATCAAAAGGAAAACCAGCGGACTGCTACACAGCTTTGTGCCTCAAGCTGTGAAAATCCTACACTGTACTTTATGGCCCTTTTCCACTAGCACCTCATCTCTTGGATGGCTTTTCATTATAACTGAGTAACAGCTGTAGTGGAGTCGTCGTATAGTTAGGCGGTCATAGAGTTTGAAAAGAAGCGCTAAGTGATCAATATGCAACAATAACACAACGATGGAGGACATGAAACCAACCCCAAATGCACTTAGTTGCTATTGTGCTTTATCATAAGTTGCTATTGATTCGCTGGTTGCTCTTGTGATGCAACCAGCCACTCCCCTAACAAATCACTGATATCTCGTTTTCAGACAGACTCTTCAAGCTTTGAACCCTAGCAAGGTAGGTCTAAAGATTAATTCTGGTTGAAAGCTTAGACTTACTTTGCTAGTTTTCCACAGTTTTTACTACTGTAGTACAGTACTACAGTAGTTTTACTACTGGGAAGACATTTTTATAGCAATCTTGTCTCGTTTTGTGGCAAGAAAATGACAAAATATTTTTACTGATTGGTTTGATTGCAATGTAGGAACATGGGTAATGTAAGCTTGAACATCTCTGACCATCTATGCCAAT
Source organism: Xiphophorus maculatus (assembly GCF_002775205.1). Lineage (NCBI taxonomy): Eukaryota > Metazoa > Chordata > Actinopteri > Cyprinodontiformes > Poeciliidae > Xiphophorus > Xiphophorus maculatus. Next base: position 8,831,329 of record NC_036450.1, read on the forward strand.
TTTAATGAATGTGACGTTTGCCTATGTACTTTTTAGTATTTTACGATAACAGCACATTTGTTTGGTTTTAAGGGAGGTGGTGTTATATAAAATAAATTTTTTGAGCTTTATATCATCTCATAATGTTATCCCCCTCATCAAAACCATATCTGGATTGTTGCTTTGATTCTTTCATATATGTTCAAGAAATCCTTTAATCTTTCGTGGCAGCAATTCAAAGTGCCTAGATGGCTGCCGCCACAAAGCCCCGCCAATAATTAGAGAGCTCCAGTTTAGAGAGACAGTCTCTAGCCTCACAGAGCACCTTTCCCCTAAGCTTTCCCCACTCCGCTCCTCCAGACTAGCAGCAGCAGCAATTAGCAAATACATAGTGGTACTGTGCATCTGCTGAGCTTATCATACAAACTACTTCTGAGTCCAATGGTCCTAAGAACGGCATAATGAGAAGCACTGTTGTGATGATGTGGTAAAGGCGGAGTATCAGAAAGCAAAGGAGCTTCTTAAAAATACAGAAGCCCAATTTCAAACAATCAATTTGCAAAGTCAAATTTCTTTTAAGTTATTTAAACAGGATTTTTTATAACAACTAAGGTAACATAGATACTTGATTGTATTAATCAAGTAACTATGCATGTGCCTGGAAAATACATAATACTGCCCCTTTAAGAAGAATATTCAGATGAATTATTGATGCCAATCCATCATGCAAATATGCCAGATTTAGGCTTACAAGCTAAAGAAAGAAAAAATACCCCAGACACATAAATTAAAAAAAATGTTGGCAAACGCTTCCCCTTCCAGTGAAGTACTTTTGTGATGTGTGAAGAATAATCTGTCTCCATGAGTCAACTTCTCATTAAACTGAAGAGGTCATATCCACAACAAACATGATTCCCAGCAAAACCTCAGCAAAGTTGCATTAAATTTGTGGTAATGCCTCTTTCAATTCTAAAACTCGTACATCAAAAGTGACAAAACAGTCACAATGGCTTTTGCTGACTTGCCACCCACAATACGAAAAGCATGCTGGGCTTCATACTATAGACAAAGCTCTTTCAATTAATTACTGTATGTGTAGGGGTGTGTGGGGGTGTGCGTGCAGGGGTGTGTGTAGGGCTGTGTGTGTGTGGGTGCCGAACACAATGAGTGAAAGATTGACGTGCTTCCTAGAGGAGCAAAGTCAGTGTGTGGGTTCACTCTGAACACTTTGTGAAACTATGTGTGTGTAACAGGAGATGTGAAACCCTCACCACACACAGTGGGAAATATTTGGGATGGTTTCTCTCGGAATGTCTTGGCCTGCGTATGGAATGCCTCCCGTCCCCCCAACATCTCTCCACCACGACCCCCTTCTCACTGTCTCTTCCTCCCATCTATGAAGGAAAAGGGGTTGTGGAGGATATACAGATACGATCCTCAGTTTTGTCACTGCAGTGCACATGTATGGAACAAAACAAGAAACTTGTTCAGATTTGAGAAAATGTTAGTCTTTAAAGTTTATATAACCAAAAACAAAAGCGTTGATGTGAACCAGAGCCATGTGAATCTAATCACAGTAATTCTGATTTAAAGGTGTGAGGTTGTTTATGACAGTCTTTGACATATCCATCCGTCCTGACACTGATTAACAGCTTGTGAAGGTTAGCATTAACTGTGTCTCAGCCTCTTACATTCCTCCGGTTTCTCAGCTTGCGGCTCTCCAAGAAGATCAAAGGACGGACGAGTCCTTTCTACTGCCCTGCTCTCTTCCACCCCTCCTTATCCTTCACTCTCTCTCTTCGTCCTGCTATCCTTCATTCAATTAACTCACATATCCTTTGCCCAAAAAGCAATCCATTCCAGCCTTTTTTCCCTCTACATCTCTTTTTCCTCCAAACTTTCTCAATTGGTTAAATTTGTTCCCATCATTTTTACCTCCTTGCCATCTCCTCTGTTCTCACCCCCATACCCCCACTCCCCCTCCGTCTCTCCTGCCCCTCCCTCTCACAGTTTGGCGGTTCCTGTTGCTCTTGTTTTCACTTCCCCAGTAGTGCAGTGCGTGGGAACCAGCGCTTTCACTGCAACAGCGTCTACAGCTGAGCCTGAACAGAAGTGCGACCAAGCCTTTTGAGCCTTTGAAGGTTCTGAGGTGCCTTGTGTACAGTATGATGTTATCTGTGCATGTTTGTCAGATCTGAGTTGCGCAGATGCATCACTGTGCTGTGTCTGTTGGATTTATCTCACAGTCGATCTCAACGTGTCTATAAAAGGCTAATGGTCACATTTCATGGAGCTGCACAACCCAACGGAAGTGTGTGCAAGTGTGTACATGCATGGAAAGTTTAGGTGCAGCAGGCATTAGTGGTGGGAAAACAAAGCAACTGTGCAACTATAGGCTGTGCAATGTTAAAATTGTTTCAAATGTTTACACACCTTTGTTAAAATGCCATTTCGTGTAATGTAAATAAATGTGACCATGATAGGCAAATATTAAACCTTTGCAGCCTTTAATATCTTGTCCAAGTCAACAGGAAAACAAGAAAATGTGATGAGGACAAAATGTAAAAAACAAATATGCTGTAATAACTTAGTTTCATACTTATGCAAACACTTAATTTTTGTAGAATGACGCTTTTATTTATATTCAGCATTCAGTATTTTTAGGAATCTATAACAATCCCAACTTGTTGATTTGAACACGTTTCATACCCTGTAGAGTTGAAAAGCAAACCCTACATTTTATCTTCAGCTTTTAACCAGATACCTAAATGTTTTGTCCATAAATCCATCTACCTTTTCAATCCAGAGCATGAGGCAGCCACCACCATGTTTCACTGTCAGTATGCTGTTCGTTTGGGGGCACACACTGTTATTTTTGCACCAAACAAACCTTTTAAAATTGTGGCTCAAAAGTTCAAATTTAGTTTTATCAGTGATTTTCTGAAAAAAACAATTGAAAATATTACATATACTTGTATATTTAGCTAACTATATTTCAACTCCACTACAGACAACAGAGGTTAAAATTAGATGTATTTCATTATTGATTGGGCTTTCTGTTTGCTTTCAAATCCCTGAGGGAAAAACAGTTGTGTGTTTAACTATTTTCAAGCGGTAGCTTTCTGTTGCAGGTTGAGAACGCAATTACTGAAGGAAAAACAGTGATTTTCCTTCACTAATTGATTATAATCGATCATAAAAAGTCATAACTAAGTTAAATGGTACTTTGGATGCCTAAAGTGATACCTGATCTGCTCTCACCAGGCCTGTAAATTCTTTTCAGAAGCCAAGGTATTTCTTCTATTGTTGGCTAAGGTCCAAGAACAAAGTTTTCTTTTTCCTCCACTTTAGTTTACAAGTGCAAACACACACTTGCATGGATATTGCCAGTTACTTTATATTAAGATTCTTCAACTTCATTTGTCTTCATTACTTGTCTGTTGGTAACCAACAGAAAAAAAATCTACTGATCACAGAAATAATTCTGTTTTGGTTTAAGTTCATATAAACACACACCAGCATCTGATTAAAGGTGCAGAAAAACAGAAAAACAAACAGGAATGGTTGAGCTAATCCGGGCTTCAAAAGGACCTGTCTGTTAGTGTGTGACTGCAATAACAAAGTGGATAAAATTAAACTAAACCCCAAACCAGTTACTTCAAAATACAGCTTGCTACAAACCAAAACAAACTGCACAAAGTAGCTGCAACTTTAATAAAGTTTCTTACTTAATCATTGCGCTGCGATTCTTTTTTAGAAATTAGAAATAAAAGTGTCTCTAAATAAATAAATGGCATATGTTTCAGGTAATACTAAAATGACTTTCCTTATGTAAATGTTTCAAAAGACCTCTTATTTTAGATTAAATTCAAAGTGAGATTGTTCATAGTAAATGTAACACAAAACATTCCAACACAAGTAGGTATTTTACTGGAAAAATAAATGAAATGCAGTATTTTTTATTGTTGAAGTAAGAAGACAAACAGTGTTACTTTAATACTTTTGGACTCCAGGGAGTTCTAATACGTCCATCAAAAACACATTTCCTAATGCCTCTAAAATCATAAAGTCATTAAGTCATTGGTTAATCTGGAATTTCTTCTCTTTTACTTTCTTTTTTCATGTGACATTCATCAGTGGTGTATATGAATGAGAAGAAGACAAACGGTGACAAGGGAGGGAAACTGACCCGTCCAACGCTAATCAGAAAGCTTTACAATCAGACAACAAAGGGGTTACGTTTGCCTGGGTGGGCCACAGTGCAGCCCCAGGGTGAGCCTCTCTAGATCTGTGTAGCTCATAAGGACAAATAGCAGGGTACCAAATTGTGTTAGAGTTGTCAAATTAAGAAGAAAAAGTAAAATCAAAATTGAATTTTACGGTAGGAGAACAGTAAAAGACAAACTAGGAAAGAATAAATTCCTTAACAGAGATTCCAGATGTGCTAATGAAGAAAGTTATGTCAGAGCTAAGGATGAAGGAGATCCACCATTAAACTTTTTCTTTCTCTGGCTTTGTTTGCATCTGTGCTGGAGTAATAAAGCATTTAATTCATTTAGAGACACAATTTGCCTCTCTTTATGTTATTTCAGCAGTGAACCATATTCTACCTTATTGTAAATAGTTGTTTAGCCGAGTTTGGACAGAAGGAAGCATCAAGGTGGTCCACATTTGTAACATTTCAAGCCTGACAGAGACACAGTTTGTGGCGTATCTTGATACATTTGTCTCCTCCTCCAGGAGCAGGCAGAACACCCAGGTTTAGGAACCCTCTCGCAAAGATTCCCATTGAAACCACAAGAACAAACACACACACAAACACAGTCACCGGCAAACACAGTTCCTTAAACAGCCACCCACAGAGACATCTGCAGGTCAGGTAGCATAAATCACTAATTCACTGATAACGATATCTGAATTATTCTCCAGCCTCAACAAACATGGCAAACATACAAGTAGTTAAAAAGAATTAGTGTTCAATGATGTGCATCAACAGCAACATTATAAATTACATTTCTTTATTTGATTGCAACTTAACTGTAAAAACTCTGTGAAAAAATAAACTATTAAAAACACTGCCTCTGTGTTAATAGTTTAAAATCACTGACTAAGATAGGATAAGGATTCTTTAGAGCACTCTAGGTTTGAACTGTTATAATTTCTGTAGAATTAAACAACAAAAAGCAGATATTTTTTTACATGAAATTACTTGTGAAAAAGATATGTGTTACTCAAAAATCTTCTGAAATACACATGCTTTCTTTGCTTACTTTCTTTCCATTTTTCTCAAATGCTGTCCTTAAAATTATATTGAGCAAATCATTGACAACTGCTTAGAATATTTCCTTCCACTGTTAAGCACCAGTACAATTCAAAGCTCTGGTGACCACAAGCCAAACGATGTAATCCAGACGTCTGTCCTCCCTACCACATCCTCCAGTCACCGCTGTGGGTCTCAAAGCATTCCCAGACCAGATGGGAAATGCAATCCCTTTCTGTGTCTCCCGAGTCTGCTTCAGGGGCCTCCCTCCATCTGGACATGCCTGGAATACCTCCACAAGGAGGTTACCAGGAGGTATACTAATTAGATATACCAAGACGTTAATCTATAGCTTTCCACACGAAAGCTGTTCCTTTAGTTAATCATTTAAAATGAGCTATTTTTGACCTTTAAACATCACTGTACTGTCCAATTTACTGCCAACAAGACACTAATCACTTTCTCATTCCATCTTTTCCGCATCTTACTCAAACTTTCGTCAACTTAACAACTATGCAGCAGCTTGTTTTAGACCCAGTAGTGTATACAAAGTAAAACATTGCATAGCAATGTGTTTCTGCATAGTTTTAGGTTTTTATCTCCAGGAGAGTCCAACATGTTCCCCATTCACAAACATCTCAGCACAAATGACAGTTTCTCCTCTGATAGCTTTCCCATCCTTGCAAGTTAATCTGTTCTGCTTTTGTTTTGCATTTGAAATAAGAATGACCATCACAGATTTTGTTAATATAAATTGAGAACCCGGTGATTGCTGAACAAGTTTTAAAACTACATTAGTACTTCCTTATTATTCATTTTTAGAAATGTTTTTCCTCTTTCTCATAGTGTGGTTTGATTCAACAACAACAAAAATGTTATATCAACACAGTTACAACTTAATGTAGGATTAAATAAATGTATTGTATACATGCAGTTGTGTAGTGTCTTTATATCAGGATGAAAAAATTTAGTTTTTCCCTGTGTCATCCTTATGACATGTAGAACTGCATAATGCATCAAAAATATCTTGTCCCAGCAAAATCAATCTGTGGAATATTAATAACAAAAAGGACTGTTTATATTCACATTGCTGGATGTAGTCTCAATGCAGTATCTGCCCATATTATCATTATGCAGATTATGCAAAACCTTACATTGGGAAGACAGTGGTTGGCATGGATACAAAAGACAGATGTGAAGAAAATGTGTATTTTATCACAACTAATATGATTGTCATAATGCTTACCATTTGGTTCATTTTCTAATGATTGAAGCCCTAATGATGTGCTACTTACTGTTCATTGCAAAGGTATTCTGCTGTGGTCAGATGAGACCAAATGTCAACTTTTATATATAAGTAAGGCTTTGTGTCTGGGTACAGGTAAATTAGTTTAAATGTAATTAATAGAAAAACCAAGAATTCAACCATTAAACAATGTTTGCACTGCACTAGATTACAGGAGGACAAAATTACAAGGAAACATACCTGACAGCGGCTGAATATGTCACTGGGAGTAGGCTGGACATTGAAGTGTCTTAGGACTCGAATAGCCTGGTCTCTGGCCTTCTCTGAACAGTCTAAGGACAGACAGCGACCTTCACCCACCTGGGAACGTAACTGGAGGACAGTTGAAGCATGTTAACAAAAAATAGGGATAATAATCAGGAGTGCATCCACGGAAACACATTTGGATTTTACATTGCACTTGACTTTGCATGTACTTACAGTTTGGAACGGCTGACCACATGTGAGGATGACACGGCCTTCATCTTGTGCCAACTGAAAGCACACAAAAAAACCTTCCCGTTAATTTACTGCACAGTAGCTGGGATTTCTATTAGTCTGAAGTAACTGTAAGTGCTGAATGCTGGACATTTACCTGGGTCCAGACACAATTTCATGTTAAAATTCCATGATTTTAAAAATATTTCAAATTTATAAGTAAATGGATGCACAACCAAGTGAAAGAATGGATGGATGGATAACTTAATGGGAAAAAGTACAAGCCGTACATCTGCTGTAGCTACATTTAGCAGCTGAATAACACAATCGCAGAGACCTCTAAAATCACAATAAAATGGTGTAGCTGATGATGTCACCAACATTTTTCCAACAATAGGTGGAAACATTCAAGCTCCTGAAGTGCCCAAAAAGGACATTCAGACTTTCTGTGGTTAAGTATGACATCACAAATTCAAACAACCTGTATCTGCAGCGCAAAAGATTTATAAACGTGTCACTTAAGAATCTGGATTGTGGCTAAAAAGCAAGTATCAGTGGTTGTTTGTGTAAACTGGGTGTTGATCATATTACAACATTTGGACAAGATCAGTAGATTTTGGTCTGTCCAAAACCTGGATTATATTTAAGAAAAAACAATACTTTTGTGGTAAAGGTTTTACTTTACAGATTTATTGTTTAGATTTTTTGTGGTATTTTGGTAATTTTTTAAAATATTTTTGGAAGTTTTTCTTCTTTGTGAAAAAAAGAAAATGCACTTCCTCTTAATAGCTTTCTAACCAACCTTTGCTGCCACTCTGTGATCATCAGTGTTTTCCAGCATGACCACATCAACTCCCAAACACCGCAGATATCTTCCCAGTCCTTGCAGCATGTTGTCACACACCACCCGCAACTGCTGGGGGGTTAGGGGTGGAGTGTCTTCTGAGGGCTGCTCGCCACACAGGAGGCCTTTCAGTGTGTCAGAATGAGGGGGACTGACCCTCTGAGCCCCCTGACATTCCTAAATGGACACAGAGAATAATGTGATATTTAACCGATCCCTGTAGGGGGATTTTCTTTTCACTTGCACCTCAGTTCAGAGAGGTCAAAGCACAGGGTGAGTAATACAACTGCACCCCTGGAGCTGATAGGAACTAGTGAAGGGCCTTTGTCAAATGTTCATTGTCTCTCCCTGCAGGCTGGATGCTCAAACCCAGGGCCTTCAGCTGGAGGTTGCCTTTATTCTTTCACAAAAGTCACACAAAAGGTCACAGGTTATCACAGAATTAAGAATTGTCAAATTAGCACAGTTGCTCTTCTTTAAATAGAGCAGGTTATGGTTTCTGATTATAGTCTGGATGTGAGATAACTGCACTACACCAACTCTAAGGAGGATAAATGGTCTAAAGCCATTTCCACAATTCAAAATACAAAAAACAGTAATAGAATTTCTCACTTTTCTGCACTGGCAGCATTTAGAGCAGCACAACATCAGGATAACAAGAAATTTTGACACTTTTCCTAAAATGTTGCCATGATGATAACTATTATTAACCTATTTTTATCAATATTATTTGATTTTTTTAATCATTAATCTATCATATCATTAATCTATCATTAATCTGTAATAAATTTGTATTTGATTGTGTTTTGTCATCCTTTTAAAACTACTGCTAGTTTTAAATTAGCAGGGACTCTCATATCGATTTTTAAAGTGCTTAAGTAGCCCATTAATATGCATTTAAAAATACTACTAAAAATCTATGCCTTGCCTTTCCTCCAATGATATCCAAGTATGAATCTGAAGATCTTTATAAAGATTTTAAACAGTTCCTACTAGGCATATTGCTGGGTTTTGATTTGGGGGTTGCAATTTAGGCATCATTTGTGCACTGTAGGACTACAAATGAATTGCACAATGGAAAAAATAAAGCTAACTTAATCTGTTATTTATCCTGGAGATGCTTTACATGTTCCATTCTCAAAACGTGTTTCACATGAGAAGATCATTGGTGGTGCGCCGCCTCCTACATTCAGTTTTTATGTAAATAATCACTGGTTTCTGTGTAAGTAATCATCATATGAAAACATGAAGACGGGCTAAAGGCTCATAAGAAAGCACTAAATGAGATGCCAAGAGAGTATCTACTGCAGGACAGATGTGCTAACTGCACTTAACCTTTTTGAATAGACACCATCAAAAACCCTTAATTATTCCTGGAATTTATCCCAATCATGGAACGTCTCAGACAGGTTTAGATCCTTAATTCAGTCTTTCTGGGTTTAATTAATCAGGGTTCTGATTTCAGAACAATGACAACTTAACAACAACTTAAAAATTAAATATGTCTTGTAAGACTCAGCAGAAAGTGTCACCAAGTAGACATCCTACAGACAGCCTAAAGATAATCATAGGGTTTAAGTCTGCTTTTCGTTCTTTACACTCTGCTTCCCTATAGGGAGATGGGATAGCAGGAATAATGTCTGGAATGTCTGCCATATCCAATCTTTACTGAGTTTATAAGCATACTTTGCTGTTGCTTAGGGCCCCCTGCTGGCCTGGGGGCTTCAGAAAAACCTGAATTCACCCAGAACTGGTTTACAAATCCAGTAGTTGTGGACATACTATAAAAAAGTTTGAAATTTATGTCATAAGTGAAAGCTAAATTTATAATCTATGATGCTTGTTGTGTCTGAGTTATCAAATATTTCATTAAAATTATTGCATGAAATTTTTCATGCAATAAAATATTATTAAAGGAAGATATTATCTGCGTGGAGATTATGTAGTGTTGCTAAAAAAATTCTTTTTTAACTCCTGTTCAACATTTGAGACTGTTTTATTAAATTTAAATGGAAGTTATATTTGTTTATATTTATGCTATTTTATAACAACACAACATTGTACATTTTTCATGGTTTAAAAAAAATTAATTAAGCTTCACATTCTGGCAATTCTTTTTGACTTCGTCAACAGCATAGCTATAAAACACTTTAATTCGATATCCAAAAAAAATCTGACCATCTATGATAATGCAAGCAGGAGGAATGTTTACACTTTTTACCTGTTTTAAAGTAACATCAATTAAAGTGCCATCATAAAATGTGGCACTATACATTAAGAAATAGAACTGTATTGATGAACTGCTCTTAGACATATTCGGTGACATGCTCTTGTGAAAATCATTCACATTATAGACTAGAATGAAACATATTTCCCCAAATATAAGCAATACGTAGTAGTTACAGAACTCCCAGCTGAGGCATTACCTCTTTCCTAGGATCCTGTGCTGCCTTCTTGCCCCTTTTCTCCTTCTGCTTGTCTTTGCTCATCTCTGATTGGCCTGAAGTGATACTGCGGAGGTCAGCAGGCAGCCCAAAGCTCGCTGGGTTGCTGGAGAGAGCCGAGTACACATCCAGCAAGCAGTAGGCATCTGCCACTAGAGAAGAGTTTGGAGAAAAAAAAAAGAGAAAGAGTGAGGCAGGGCCAATGGGGGTGAATTATCAGTTTGCATTTTGTCAGGGGATAACAAAATAATCTCTGATGTTCTATGGAGAGGAGAGCAGCGACCATCTGGCTCTCTGTTATTGTCTGACTGTGCATGCATAATGCCATACCTGCATATCTAATTTGGCTGATGCGCAGTGGACGCTTCTCCCAGTTAGACATCTGCTCTGTCTTGTCCAGAGGCTTTCCCAGGACCTGCTGCACCAGCAAACTGAGACCTTTCTCTGAACTGTCCTCACAAACTAGGACCTCTCTAGGGGCATTTTGAACTCGATTCACCTTTCCACGTTGAATCTGAATGGGTAAAACACAAAACATACCAGTAGTGTCGGAAGATTGAATATTACCTACGGATGAAAAAGTTTTGTTTAATCTTTTTAGGTATTGGATCTAGAGAGCCAAAAATAAATTTAACCTTCTTCAGTGTAGATGATGTTACTGAGCTAAGAAAAGTCTAAATGAACTACTAATTGTTTATTTGTTTTGAAATCAAAAGCTCTGAAGCCAATTTACCTTTTGTTTTAAAGGCTAAAATTTAAATCTCTGTCCAGTTCTACGTCAGCCCCAGAGACATGAAACATGAAACCTCCATAAAGTTCACGTCCTAAGCACCTCAACTGGTTCCTTTTTCATTGTCAACTTGACTTTCTTGACTTTTTGGTGAAAAGAACAAGATGGATTTAGAAATGACTGCAGCTTTTTGGAAATCTCAGTATTAAGGTAGTAATATTACTTGCAAATATTGTGAAAATAATGAATATAAGGTGCTAAACACAGTTTGAAATTTCAGTTCTGTCATTGTTTTGTTGTCTATAAATAGCGCATGTTCTCTTGTTCCAGTGTAAAGTTGCCTCTACTACTAATAAAAATAAATGATGACTCAAGAAAGAAACGCGAGAAGAAAAAAAAAGAAACAGTCAATTCTAGTTTTAAAAGAGAAATGAAAGGCACAATTTACAACAGGAGATGGGAAATAAACCATAAATCACTGATTGTTTTATCTCTAATAGTCACCGCAATAGATTTTTGGAAACCTAGAAATTATTTTGAAGTTAAGATGTAGAATCTGTTTAAAAGAAGAGTTTCTACTTTGAAAGTTTGATATAACTGGACATTAACAGCCTTAGAATTGCTAACACCATTAGATTACATCAGAAATGTTAAACCTGTAATAATAAAGGGATATTCTGTTTGGCCAACTGATTGATTTAGTTGAGTTTGTAGAAATCGCGTGACTGATGGAATAAAGGCACCTCTTGGTGTACTCTAAGAAGATCGAGCATTCCCTCCATCTTCAGTGGCTCCTCCAATAACTCAGGCCAGGTGGCAGAGAGACACTTCAGATCCCCGGTCATACCATAACCTGTACAGAGATTAAGAGACGTTCTTTGTATTTAAACTCATTCCCTGTATAAAACTGATTACCATTTCATTTGGCTGTTACTTACCCAGTTTCAAAATATTTTGTTCAGAAAACAAGGCCCTGATGAAACCAACTAGATCAGGCTGGTGACAGAATCCTTTTGCGCAAAGGTCTAATAAGAAAACTTGGTCAAGAACAGCGAGTTGTATCAGAGCAACTTTCTGAGTAGCAACACAGCCGAACGTAGGCTGCCACTCCATGTCAACTCCTACTACACCACTCTCCTGGAAAAGGACACACAAAAAGAATGTGTCAATATAAAAAAAAACATATAGAATTTTTTTTAAAAACAGGTAGATCTCTGTACCTTTAGGACAATGCTTTGATATCTTTGCAGAGTTTCCAGCGTATCTACAAAGTGGACTTTGTTTTTGGTGAGAGGTGCCTGGTAGAACTTCTGGCAGTGAGACTGAGGTGGGATCCACTCCTCCTCTTGTGTGAGATCGTTCAAACATATCTGTCTGAGCACAAAGAGAAAACGTGTGCAACTAAAATATAGCAAAGGAATATGAAAAATAGGGGGGAGAACACAAAATATCTATAGAAAGTATGAAATAAAAAAACTGGAAGTTCTTTTAATTATTTCATAAAACTAAAAAATAATTATTGCAAGTGATCTACAATAAAACTAAGATAGGTCACTTAGTTTTATTGTAGGATGTGTCTTTGCATAGTTTTGGTTAACTCACTGTAGGTCAGGTGGCAGACTCTGCTGCATTTCCCATACCCCCTGAGAAAGTCGATTTTTAGGGATATTGTATCTCAGTGACCACTGTGAGGCTTTCTGAAGACTGCTGTGCTTCACCAACAGCTCCACCAAATGGACTTGAAGCTCGAGGTCATCTGCCACCACATACTGTACACATATGAAACAAACTTAAACATTGAACATCTTTAAAAACGTGGTGGTGCAAGAAAAAAGAATCTAATAAGCATAATCAGATTGAAACCTACTTGCATGTGATCTGTCCAATTCTCCTCTGTCATGGTTTTCTACCCAAAAAAAAGCCCACAAAAGAAACCTAAGGTTTACTATTGTCATTATATTTTATAATCTGTGCAGAAATTGACAGTTAAGCTCAATGTTAAGAGTGACTTTAATGCCTTTAAAAGTCTGCAGGCTGCAAGACTCTGCTGCATCACTTACATCCCCAAATGTCTTATACACAAGGTAACGCAGAGAGTCCAGTCTCCTCTTGTGAAGAGCATTTGGACAGAGGCCTATATTGACAAGAAGACGTAGGAGTGTGAGTATGTGGAAAAGGAACAAAACCCATTAAAACAAAGTGACACGTGTTAAGTCACCCACTTTGGTCAATTTTGAATTTTTCCATGAGCCGTACAACATGTCTGGTGAGCATTTTGGGTTGAATCTGTGCCATGTAGTGTTTGGACAGAGACAGGCAAGGAAACTTCCTGTTGAAGGACAAATACATACAGTTATATAAACTTATATAGTGAAATTATAAGGATGATTTTCATTACAATTGTGCGCAAAACGTTTTTGATATTCTGCTCGAAAAACACAATTTTACAGCTATGGAGTTTCCATTAAATAAGAAATTTTATTAAAATTAAACATGAATAATTTTGTTTATGTGACATCATTTAAAGTCAGATCTTAAAACTTACATGAGATATATTAATATTTCAGCCATGCCACTAACACTCATCAACAGTTGTCAGAGAAGATATCACCATCTTATGGAGGCGTTGGAGCAACACCAATAAATATGAAAAGCAGAGTTCATAGCCAGTTCCTACAAATTCACATAGCGTACTTTCTTATGTCTTCCACATTGAAGTCCGGGTGACACCAAGAGTCTAGTAACATAACAAGCTGATTTTCAAGCTGTCTGTGTCCTTTGACAAAGGACTCTGCCAAAGGCAGCTTGTCTTGTAAAATCAGAGGGATAAGCATCTGCAAAATAATAATGGATAGAAAATAGATAGAATTGAAGAAAGAATTACAAAAAAGATCATCTGAGAATTTAACTTTGAACTTGTTTAAAGCTTTCCTTTATAATTTATTGTGCATGGGTAGACAGAACATTAATTCTACATTAAGAAAAAAATCTTAGTCTTACCTCCTCTGTATTTAGTTCAGTCTGCAATCCGAGCTTTATGCTGAGAGTTACCGCCTGTGGGAAGAAAACAGACAAAACTAAACAAGTGCCAAAATTTAGTTGCCTCTTTAAATTGTATGGACTAATGGAATTTTTATTATATCAAAAGTCAAATCACTCACTCACCTCTTTATAACAGTTCAAAGCTTGGAGCTTGTAAATTTGCATACATTGTATGGAAGGATCCAAAGTCTTAAGCTGGTAGATGTTGATTAGGGTGTCTACAAAGTTGGGCTGGGTGTCTGTCAACAGACCAAGAGCCCGCCGCTGGAGCTCCACTGCTTTGTCCTCAGCCAAAGAGCTCAGGCTCACCTGGAAAGGTAAACACGAATAAAACATGGAAAAAACTGATGCAATATACATTGACACAGAGGGATTTTTTGGAGGTTGTAACACTGTCTAAATTGTGGTTGCCCAAAGTGCAACCCACAGGCCATTCATGGCCGTTTGAATGTTATTGTGCAGATCCAGACTGTAATTATACAAATTATAATTTTATAAAACAGAATTATACAAATTTGGTTTTGCTGCTTTATACCTTCTTCAATCCTGAAACAAAACAGAATGCAAAACACATGTATTTGTCTTTTAATAACCACTCCTTTTGTAGTAAATAGCATTTACTCATGCAGACTTGGGTGCAACCATTTCCTGAAGATGGCAAAATGATACATTGTTGGAAAAAACAGTGATCATTACCTTATTCTTATTGCTGAGAACAAAGAAAATAGAAAATAATTGAACCAAAAAAATTAGAAAATTGCACGCTTTTCTTATAATGTGATATCAGATAACTCTTGTACAAAAATCTGACTAGTCTGTTTCATTAAAATGTAACATGTCTAGTCTTTTGTTAAGCGGGTAAATAAGAAAAAAAAAACAATAAAATTATATTTTGTTTTTTAATTTAAAATAAAAGAAATTTCTGCTTGACAATTTTGGAACATGTAGGAAAAGGTTTGGATGCAGCTGGTCTACATTGTCACGGTAACAGTTAACAGACAGTAGAAATACAAACAGTATGCGAACAGCTCAAAATCAATACTTGCTGCTCACATATTAAATGTAAGTCACATTGGAGCTACAGTCTTATCTAGAGCCAAGGGGCTGAACACTTGGCTCCACTACCTG